>NC_136286.1:13223138-13823138 GCF_964198595.1 Lampetra fluviatilis | reverse complement strand
CAATATCTTGGGTGCCAGATTTCTCTATTTTGGTTTGTGGTCATACCGTTGGAAGGCCAGTGGATTGGTCTATTTATCATCACTGCAAAACAACCTGGCTTGCTGGCAGGCTTGGAGTGTGTCTCCTGCTGTTGCCTAGGCATGTGTGAAATTAATACCCTGCTGCCAGTGGTGCTCGTAATGTCTACAGTAATTACACTGTAGGCATATGAGAAATTTAGACGTTCTATCTCAAGTGCTTATCTTGAATAAACACTTTCAAGCAGCATTATTATTAAAGTATGATCAATATTAATGCCACAGCCTGCGCCGATATGCTGCCGTTGAGTCACCACCGTCCCATCTGCTTGGATTTCAGATGTGTGCGCACACTTGAAAGAAGTGCTTGCAGTGTACGTTTATTCATACACATGCACACAACGTGCACGCATATGTCTGAGGGGCACTGTAGTGAAGAGTTCTTGACTCATGACACCGTAAGGTTGCGAGATGAAATCCCAGTTGAGGCTCAACTCAGCCCATCTTCCTTATCTGCGGTCAAAAAAGGCAATAGTCGTTACGTTATAGCCTCTGCCATGTGAACGTGGAAGTTCCACCACTGGCAGCATGACCACCAGTGGAGATGAATGGCTCCAAACACTCGTTTGGGCATGCTGGCACAGACTTGACTTTGAACCCATGAAGAGAACATCGTGACCTATACTCACAGCAGTCGTGTAACACAAACTGTTTGCACTCTCTGGCGCTGTCCTTACATTCATCAAAGTTGTTGGAATAATTTCTTCCTGGAAAAAAAATAATCATCTATTTTCTAAAAATTTAAGTTAACCATTACATGTAAAGTAACAATAACCTTATTACATACTACAGAGAGTGATTACTGTATACAGGATTACCAGTATCTGCCTTTGCTAATCTGATCATGGAGTGAAATTGCATGAACGTAATAAAGTAAACAATGCATTTTAGGTGACACAATAAATCAACCTGTTCTGTATCTCTGCACAAAAAATAAATCAGCCCATCGGTGTTCATTTTGGTGACGCTGCTGTGTTTATTTGGTTATCCTTCCCCGCATCTCCGATGAGCACGGTTGGCTACGTACGGTGCAAAAGGAGTTCAATACATGCCACCGTGGTGTTATGGTTACTCGGGGGACTTACAATCCACCGGTTCAATCTCCCAGCACGACATTTGAATGGGTAAGATTCTCAAATCTCTTCTGCCTGTCAACCCAGCACTAAATATATATCGCTAGACTAAAGTTGGTTGATTATCGGAGTGCGTGTGGTGGGGTAATGTGTGGGCACTCTCACCTCTTCCAAGATGTTTGGCCAGCGAAGAAGAGTAGGCCAAAGTACCCTCCTGAGCTCTCGAGAGCTCTCCCGAGTGGAGGCAAGTGCAGCGGGGAGCCTTTGCCTTCTTCTTGGTTCTTTCGGTAAAGTCACGTAGAATGGAAATAATAAAATAATACAATTTAAACATAATATAATCATTCTCACGACGTTCCGGCCACAACGCAAGCAGCCGTCCTCAGGTGAAGCACAGGTCTGTCGGGAAGACAGCGTCTGAATGGGCACCACCAAGCTTGGCAGCGTATATTTAAGCTGGGTTGGAGGGGGAAGAGCGCCTTGACAAATTAATTTGCACATCAAGAGGAATTTAGCATATTTATGGGATATGCATTTGCCTTCACTAATATTCCAAGGTGTGCTTTGCACGATGTCATTGCTTATGTAATCCTGTAATGCACAGTCACAATACGCACAGACACCTGTAATTAGAACATGACTACAATAAAACCGCATCGCTGACATTCTATCCATTGTCCTGCTGCTCTGCTACTCCACGAATGAGATATACAGAGACACGCAGCGTAATTGCGAGAGGAGTAATTATTTACCAAGGAATTGTATCTACTTTACTCTCCCACCAAATATCAAGTCAACACATCTATTGCTCAAACGTGTGTGAAGCGGTGCTAATATTTTATTGACAGCCTTCAGTGAGGTATGTACATACCACATTCATATAGTGGGATGAGTATGATGAGGTTATCCAGTAGTTCTGTGCTGGTTTTTATGGGCCTGTTATTACAGGCCCATAGTTCAACAACATCATATCTGCACCTTCAGTTTTTAACTCCAATAGTACAAACTGGCCATTGGTTAAGGTGAAAATAAAAAAAATGTATACAACATTTTCCATTAAAATATATTTTTTCAAATGAAAGCCATGTCATCCAAAACATATTTTTTTTTATATCAAGTCAAGCCAGAGAGTAAGGCACGGAGCCCCCCTGCTCAAATGAGCAATTGTGGGAGGGGATGGATCACTCATCTATAATGGTAGCCCTCAGTCAATAATGGAAATTCCATGTTCCTGTGATGTTGAACAGTCCCTAGAGAGCAACCAATGTTGACTTGTCATCACGCGGTACTCCTCATGGTATCAACCCGAGAGTAACTGTAGGCCAAGTCAACCTATGGTGATGAAATAAAACACATACATTGGTGAATAGATAAAAAATAGCATTTACCAATAAGCTTCCAAGCCAGAAAGGCCGAGCACATGGTGGACTCAGTCGACTCGACATGCGCGTGCTGCACTGGGGTTGCGATAGTGCGCGCGCGCAAATACGCCAAGACCCTTGCCACACCTCTCCTGGGTCGCCGTGCGGTTTCAAGCTTCGTTTGAGTCCTGGCTGGACCTGTTATCGCTCTCAATCTCCCATCTCTGTCTGCACCTCCCTCATGGTCCCCTCCACCCCTTCTTTGTTTGCTCCCCGCCCCCACCACAATCCACTATCTCCTCCAGTGGCTGCATTCTGTACGTGGTGAATGTATTCCTTTGTATGTTATACTCTCGAGTGGTGTCACTTGTTTTGTTGTTGCTGTAGTAATGAAGGCACAATCGCAAAACATTTTACATTCAAATGTGCACATCGGTGCAGTTATTTGTGCACTGCATTATGGTCCTGGTGACCAGTGATACATGGCCATGGATGTTTAAAGATTAGCCTGGGGAGTCGGGAGAGATTCTGGCCACACCGCTCACTTGTTTGTGTCCTGCTCTCTCACCTTAATAGGTGCTCGTGGACAGCGCCTGTCCCTGCTGTCTGTACGGCTAAACATGAAACCTTGGCGTACGTGCATGTGTGCCACAAGCACACCACATACTTAAAGGTGACTTTAAAAGAATACTGATGGGGTTCCCGGCAGTGTGCTCTTATTCAAGGCTTAGTCAACAGGTAACCTCCCACCTATTACAGTCAGAGGCAGATAATTACATAGAATTAACAAGGTGGTCACAGTTATCATCTCGCTTAAACTTTGCTGTGCATGAACGGGCTTATTTTTTTCCAGCTAAAGATCATTTTTAGGCAGAGGGAGGAATTGAAGGTCACGCTTTGGTACGAAACTTCAGAGCCGAGTAGCCTTTGGTTTCATGTGCTACGAGGAATACTATTAAAGCCTAGGCCGAGGAAAATTTCAGACTACGTGAAGCGCGCTATCTAAACAAAAAATGGTTTTGCACAATTTCAGTAAACTGCTGCTCTGGTTATGGTTCCATTGTTAATTTCACAAAATTAATTAACACCACTGCACAGTGTTCATGCTATTGGCGGTGGGGTGCCCACAATTTAACCCATCACAAGCAATCCGTTAACTTGTTTAAAGGTTGATTGCAAGTCAAAATGTCGACCATGACCGACTTAGTCTATCATCCCTTCAGCATCAATAAAACCACGACTGCTTTGTTTGGAATTCAAAAGCTCTCATCCTATGGACAGATTGGCCACTGACACGGGAATGTGGAATTTCCATCACTGGCTCAGGGCCACAGAGATGAGCACCGCCCAATTTCTCACTAGAGCATGGAGACATGAAGTAGGAGGGGCTGTCATGCAAAGTAAGAGTCCTGAAATATCATCTGAAGCATCACTATCCCATCTGTGTGCAGCAGCGCATTGCATTCTAATCTGCATGTATGTGCACCCGTATAAACTACGTGTGATAAACGTTCCGATAAATGTTCTGCAATTATCTGGCTTTCAGTCACAATATAGCATCTCTTGCAGCGGGTCATACACTATGAAGTGTGTGCGCTAAGTTTTGTTAAGATTTGCTGGCACGCGTGCCATCATGTGGGTGCAAAAACAAAATCAAGATATGCTTAGAGTCGTACAGACAATCGGACGGAGCAAATGTTGTTAGTGAGCAACTAATAAGGTCAGCACGGGACATAAGGGGGTGGTGGTGGGGTCAATGCAAGGAGTGGCTGGCGTTGTCTCCCCGACAATGGCATTGATTACCCCTGCACTAAGCATATCGAGGAGGTACACGTTTCTTTAGAACTGTTTTTTTTGTTTACTTTGTTTTTCTTGCCCCGCACCTGCGATAATCATGTTTGGCCACGTATGGTGCAAACGAAGTTCAACATAAATACATGACCAAGCGGTAGCGCATTCGCCACTTGTTGCAGAGGTTTGTGGTTACATTCCGGCAGGCTGCCCTGGTTAATGCTGCGGGTCTATTAATCATAAAACACACACACACAGTGGATGTTAAGGATCCCTGACAAAATGTTCAAAACAAGGCGCATCCCTTGGTGGTTATCTGTGAGATTATAGATGCAGTAACCTGTTATTTGCCATTGCGATCATTAATTACCGATGCCACGCTTCGTGTGGTACTGACCAATGCAATAATGAACAAGTGGTCAACGACGTTTCTTGTGAAACCGCTGCAGTGTACACTTGTGCACAAACAACTCAAATGACAAAATAGCACAAATTGCTCGATACTTTCAATTACGACTCTCCCCTTTTCATTTCCATGCAAAGAAAGTCTTTGGGAGTCTAAAATATATGCTAGTTCCAATCCTACACTGTATCCATGAATGTTCCAGGTGGACACCTCCAAGCTATGTCCATGTGCATGACAGTTGTTCCTATTGTGTGGGTTACGTATTGTTTACTACAATTATCCACCACATAAAAATTCAGGATCAATGCAGATAATTATTAATTTGCTGCTAAACTCCTCTTATCTGTCAAAACTTGTGAATAATAAGAACAAAATTATGGATTGTTTATTCAGTGAATGCTGGGGGGGAAAGACACCAATATCAAGTTTCACGTTTATTTGTTCAACCAGTTGTTGAGAACTCGAAGGACCAGAATTAGTCTCATTTGCAAGTGATCTGGCTCAATATAATGACAAAAGCAACACAAAAAGTACAGCAATGAAGTCAACATAAATGAGAACAGAGAGGCGTTGAAACGCCGCACAAACACAAATGCCAAATAATAACCTCCCTGCAGTACAAGTCAGCTCAGATTATTACAAATTAAGTTACTCAAACATTGTACTGACATATATATATACAGCTTCAATTCATGAAATGGAATTCTAGATTTGAAGTTTTTGTGACTGCAAGGATTTATACTCTTTGTTTTTTTCGGTAAAGTCACGTAGGTGAAAACAAAATAAAATAAAACAACTAAATTAAATCACAACGTATGGATCCTTGCAGTCACGAAAACTTCAAATCTAGAATTAATCTCCTCTACAGGGAGGAATTCCACCTATCTGTTCGAGTTTTTAACAGACAACGTGACAAGAAGTCACAGCTGATCGAGACGCTAACCTTCCTCAAGAGATGCCACGACAATAAGGTAATATACCCTATATAAACACGTGCCTCTAAATAGCTCTCCTCGTACTCTTAGGTTTTTTCGGTAAAGTCACGTAGGATAAATAAATAAATAATATGTGAAATAATTGGGAAAAATGATTATTTATTTAATTTGCAAATAATAATAAAAACTACATAAAAGGAAATAAATAATTATTTCTTTCTTTCTATTGTTTCTTCTATTTATTATTTATTTATTTCCCTACGTGACTTTACCGAAAAAACCTAAGGGTATGAATCCTTGCAGTCACGAAAGCTTCAAATCTAGAAGCTCTCTTCATATGCTACAGTAATTTTGCTGGAGCAGTCACACCTGATGACGGATGCTTGTGTTGCTTCCGAAACGTCGTAATTTAATTTAGTTTTATTTTATTTTGTTTTCACCTACGTGACTTTACCGAAAAAAACAAAGAGAATGGAATTCTAGTTAAGAGCCGTGGTTCAACACGAATGATAAGATGACTTGCCAGCGCAGGTTCAACTCCTATGCATCCATGCAAAGCGGTTTCTGACCGTGAATGGTGTGTATGTGTAGGGGTGTTAGAGAGAGAGCCCGTTATGCATGGCAGCTTATGGCAAACAAACACAGTGGGCGGGGCTACGTGAGTGCACGGGGAGGTGCTCTCTACGACGTCCGCGCCAGGCACCCCGGGGGGGCTGATTCGGAGTTATGATCCCCCGGGGCCCCACCCCTCAAGGGGGGGGTTGGGTATAAAAGGGGATGTGTCGGAGGGCTCGGGGAGAATGTTAAGCTAACCAGTGAAGACTGAAGACGTCTTAGCTAGAGCCCTGGACTCCCCTGGTTCGCCGTCCTTATCAGGGCCGAACAGGACCGAGCCAGCGGCGTGGTCCCGAGATCCAGAGCCGGTGCTCCTGTCAGAGCTGGTCTGGGACTCAGGGTACCGGGCCCGACTTACCAGTGTCGGGCCAGATAGCCTCCCCTAGCCCGTTAGTGGAGGACTAGGAGGCAGACTAGGAGTAGCTAGCGCGTGTATCCCCAGCTAGCCGGGTGAGGGGGCCGATACCCCCTCTAGTGTTGTATGCCACAACCGTGCTGTGTGGAATAAACCCGTGTGCCTCCAACTCCGGCGTCCAAGAGTCGTGAACTCTACTACATCTGGTGTCAGAAGTAAAGATCTACGAACATGGACACGCGCCGGACAGCTCGAGTCAGGGTACCGGAGGGGGAGGACACCGTTGCAGTCGGGGAGCCCGGGACGGCTGAAGAAAGCACAGAGCAGTCGGGGCCGGATGCGTCCACACCGCAGCAACAGGAGAATGGGGAGCCGTCGACAGAGGGGCTGAGGCAGGCGCACACTAAGCTGGCGGAACTGCTGTACGCCGCTGCCACCATGCTGGACCACATCACACAGCTGGGGGCTGCTGGACCGCCACGGGGCGAGGGCAGCCGACGACCACAGCGCCTTCCCGCCATTTCGACGGAGCACCACTTTGAAAATCCCGCCATCGCCGCGGCTGCTGTTGAGGGCGTGGCCGGTCTGAGCATCGCGTCCAACGGCGGCCGTACAGTACATGCCGCGTCATCACCAACGGACGGAACGTCACCACGGGTGCGACCGGCGATGCCATCGGTTGTTCGCGCCGAGGCAGAGCCGGGTGAGGGGGACGAGGGAGTGCGCCCTTCCGCAGCAGCCGCTGCGTTACATCAGCGACTCCCTCCACTCAAAGAATTTGTGGGCGAGGAAGGCGACTGGGGCGGCTTCCAGCGGCGCTTCCTCGCTCACCAGGAAATGGCGCAGTGGACGGACGCCGAGGCTCTCCGCGCGCTGCCGGCACTCCTCGACAGCGACGCCCTCGCCACTCTAACATCGGCACCGAAGGAGAGGCGCTCCACGCTGCAGACGGCGATGCAGCTGCTGGCTGCAGTCTACGGTCCGCCGTCGGACTGTCGGCAACTCTTTTACAATCGCCAGCGGGGGGCAAAGGAGTCGCCCCTGGCGTACCGCACAAGCCTCCAGGCACTGGCGAAGGCGGCCTTTCCACGGATGGACCACGAAGGTATCGACGCCATGGTTACGGAGAAGATACTCCTGCTGGCGGACGACTTGGATATCGTCATCGTCGCACAGGACGACGCGGAGATGTGCTCCCTCCAAGCGGCACGACTCCTCCACGCAAACCTGCTCTCGCAACGACGGAAGGCCAGCAAGGCGGCGAGCGGGCGTGCCGTGGCGGCAGCCACCCTCCCGGCGGAAGAGATTTGCGCCATCGACCATCAATGGCAGCAGGGAGCGGGAGTACGGGCGGACCGGGGCGCTTCGAGCCATCTCGACCATCCATCGTCGTCGCCAGCGCTCCCGCGCTGTTACAACTGCGGCATCCGGGGCCATGTCGCCTCGGGGTGCCGCTCTTCTCGGCAGCGCGGGACGACACCTCGACGGGACGCCGGCCCTCTTCCCAAGCTCCATCATCGTAACCCGGCGAGTCGCGGCACCCCTCATGTTTGGCCCACGCACACGCCCATCACACACTCAAACACCGCAGCGAATGGGGGGTCGATATCGCGCACCATCGCACCAACACGCACCACTCTGGGTACTCATATCGAACCCAGCCAGTGGTCCGTGTTGGCCCATCGCGTTGTAGCCGCATCGTCGGGGTCGTCTGCCGTTGTGGGGCACATCGACGGGGTTGAGGTGCGCATCCTGGTCGATACGGGAGCATCGGCGACCATTAATTCGGAATTAATTTACAATATTCTCCCTGTCCAAAGCCGTCCTTTGATGCCCGTTAACGTGCCATTCTATGCTGCTAATGGGGGCTCACTTGGCATCATTGGACAAATTCGAGCCCAAATTTGTGTCGGGGTTATTAAATTGTCTGGGCCGATTTTTGTTTCCTCCTCGCTGGCGGTTCCGTGCCTGCTGGGGACGGACTTCCTGGCCAAAATGCCGATTAGGATATTAATCGACCAGGGATGCATTGAGCTCCCATCGGGCCGACGCATGGCGTTTCTACCATCCCCCGTTACGAGTCGGACGGCGTTCGCGACGGTGCCGGCGTTCGTAGATAGAACGGTGCGCGTTCCTCCGGGGGCACAAATGTTGATTCCTTTGAAACTTCGGCGGCCTTTCGCTAAGGGCATTGGGGCCCAGGGGGTTCTGCTGGGGCCGTCTAGGGCCGGGGTTAGTGGACCTCATTTACTTCCGGCCCAGACCAAAGTGAGAGGGGACGGAGACCCCTTCATCGCGGTCCTCAATGTGGGCTCGCAGACGGTGGTGGTCCCTCAAGGGACCGTACATGCTCACGCAACGCCGGTGCCCTGTGAGGAACCCGTCGCGAATCACGTGAGCGCTGTCCCTGCGCCGCGACCACATTCGCACAGCGATGAAGGGTGGCTCGAGGCGCTTTGTGCGGGATCGACGGACCTGTCAAATTCAGAGCGTCAACAGCTTAAAACACTACTGCGGGAATTTTCCGACGTTTTCAGTCGGGACAAATACGATTTGGGCTGCACTCATCTGCTGCGTCACCATATTGATATGGGTGACAGCGCACCAATACGCCAGAATCCTTTTCGGTTAAGTCCCGCCGAAAAGGACCATGTCAAATCGGCTGTTGATAATATGTTAGCCGCCGACATCATTTCTCCTTCCACCAGCCCTTGGGGAGCGCCGATCGTCCTAGTTAAGAAACAGGACGGCTCGTTGCGGTTTTGCGTTGATTTTCGGCGCCTTAACAAAATTTCGGTGGCTCCCACGGATGGATGAATCGCTTGACGCCTTGGCGGGAGCGCGATTTTTCTCCACATTGGATTTACTTTCGGGATTCTGGCAGCTTCCTCTGGACGATGATTCAAAGCCTAAAACTGCTTTCCGTACACCGCACGGCCTGTTCCAATTCAACCGGTTGCCGATGGGACTCCACTCAGCGCCGGCAACTTTCCAGCGTTTTATGGAATTAGTTTTGGCTGGATTGCAATGGGAATCGTGCTTGATTTATTTGGATGACGTTATCGTCTTTAGTAAAACATTTGACGAACATCTCCAGAGGTTGCGGGCGGTTTTCCAAAAGATGCGGGCTGCTAATTTGAAATTCAAACCCCAAAAATGTCATCTATTACGCGAATCGGTGCGTTATTTGGGACACATCGTGGGACGCTCAGGTATTGCTACCGATCCCGCCAAAACGCAGTGCGTCAGCTCCTGGCCGACTCCCACCTCGGTGGGAGAGGTCAGGAGTTTCATTGGCTTCGCGTCCTATTACCGACGGTTTTTCGCGGATTTTGCGACGATTGCGAAACCCCTACATGCTTTAACGTCAAAAGGGGTTCGGTTCCACTGGGGACAGGAGGAGGAGGCTGCTTTCCGCTCCCTTCGGGACGCTCTGGTGAAAGCTCCTCCCTTGGTTTACCCCGATTTTTCTAAGCCCTTTTTGCTTGACACTGATGCGAGCAACATGGGTATTGGGGGCGTGCTTTCCCAGGTGGTTGACGGCGTGGAACGGGTGGTCGCGTACGGTAGTCGGGTGTTGTCTCCCGCGGAGCAAAGATATTGTGTCACCCGTCGGGAACTGTTGGCAATTGTCTATTTCATCCAACAGTATCGCCCATATCTGTACGGTCGGCATTTCACCGTCCGCACAAATCATGCGGCACTACAGTACGCCCTGCGAGTTCAACAACCAGGACTTTGATTTTGAAACCACCTACTGTAAGGGCGTTCGCCACACCAATGCGGACGCTCTGTCGCGCATGCCAACCACCTCCGAATGTGCATGCCTCCTGGGGTCTGGACGTTGCAGGCCTCCGGGGGACATATCGGTTCCGGTCTTGGCGGCCGCCGACGACGACGAAACATTGATTACTAATTCGATCGCACAACAGGGAAAAGATTCCCTGTTGGGGTTGCCCGTCACTGAATGAGGGCGCCTCCAGATGGAGGATACCTCCCTCCTCGGGTGGCGTCGTCGCGTCGGCGGTTCTGCGCGGGGGAGGGGTGATGCCGACGCATGGGAGATGGTGCAAGGTCTGCTGATGCATTGGGACGGAAAATCCCATCGACACCGGCTGGTGGTCCCTTCTGGGTTGCGGGGCAAGGTGGTGTGGGCCGCTCACGAGCGCCTCCTACACCTGGGGACCCAAAAGACCCTCGCCTTGCTCCAACTTGATTTTTTTTGGCCAGGCATGACGAGGGATGTCGGGGATTTATTGGGGTCATGCCCTCGGTGCGCGCAACGAAAACCGCCAGCACGGGAGTCTAACCCACCCTTGCAATCAATCAAAGTGTCCAGAGTAAACGAGCTTGTCGCGCTGGATATTTTGGGCCCATTCCCCGCCACCCCCAGGGGCAATAGATATTTGTTGACTGGTGTGGAGTATTTTACGCGCTGGCCTATGGCCTGGCCCCTTGCCAACCAGTCGGCAGCAGCCATCGTGGAGGCCTTTGTTCAGGGATACGTCCTGGACAAAGGTGCTCCGGAGCGGCTGCTGACCGACCAGGGCAAAAATTTTCCGGCAAACTACTCCAACAAGTCTGTGAGCTCCTGGGCACGAAAAAAATTTGTACCTCCCCGTATCACCCGCAAACTGACGGGATGGTCGAGCGTCTGCATCGAACCATCACGTCAATGTTGTCACAGCAGGTTTCGGACTCACAGACCGATTGGGACCTGCAAATTCAAGGGGTCTTGGCGGCATACCGGATGGCCCCCCATGCAGCTACGGGATTTTCCCCCTTCTACCTCATGTACGGCCGCGAACCTGACCCGCCTGTTCGTGCCCAGCTGCAGATCCCCGCGCCGCAGAGTAAAACTAAATTGGCTGACCATGTAAAATTTAATCTGGCCAAATTAACAGAGGCACGGGATGCTGCCATGCAAAACTCTGACCTCCGTCAGAAAGCGAATGAGCGGCTCAGACTGGGTCGGGCGCACATGCTGCAGTGGAAGCCGGGGGACAAGGCATGGCTGCACTGTCCCCAGGTGCCACTTGCAACCTCCTCTAAGCTGGTGCGGCCGTGGCGGGGCCCTGTGGAGGTGGTCGAGGTTTTGCGACCGCAGTGCGTGCGCATCAAATGGGGGAAGCGGCGGTGGTTCGTGCACCCCTCTAGATTAAAACCCTTCGTTGCGGTACACATCCCCACTTCACACACGCGTGGCCAAACATGTGGGGGGTCGACCGACTCACTGGGTCCGTCTCCGTCGCTCTCACCTAATGCCTTGCCGGCTGTGCCACCTCCAGGTGCATCAGGAGTGACAGGCTCACGCCCGATCACCCCTCCTGGGGATGCCAAGGGTCACGCGGCGTCGGATGAGGACTGACTCCGAGACGGACAGTTGCCACCTGACGGTCCGCCACCCGGGGTTACCCCGTGTGAGGGGCCCGCTGCAAGGACGCGCGCTAAAATGCGCAGACTGTTGTGAGGCCGGAAGATGTGTACATAGGTTGTGTTCATTGTGTGTTGTGTGGGTGGTGGGTTCCCTGCTCATTGGATGTACATATGTTGGGTTCGCCATGTGTTGTGTGTGTGGTGGGTTCCCTGCAAATTGTATATAGGCTGTTGTTACGGAATTCGTATTTATTCGGGGGGGGTGCGTCGGGTTGTTTTCTCTTCTCGCTGTTGCGTTCTTGTTGTGTTCTTGTTGTTGTTCTTGTTATTGTTGAAAAATAGTGAGGCACACACGCGGTCAGGGGGTAAATGCGCTTTTATTGTCATTTTTTTTGTATGTTGGCAGCCGGGACGGCTGCAAGCTATGCGGGGGGGGGGGGGGGGGTGATGTAGGGGTGTTAGAGAGAGAGCCCGTTATGCATGGCAGCTTATGGCAAACAAACACAGTGGGCGGGGCTACGTGAGTGCACGGGGAGGTGCTCTCTACGACGTCCGCGCCAGGCACCCCGGGCGGGCTGATTCGGAGTTATGATCCCCCGGGGCCCCACCCCTCAAGGGGGGGTTGGGTATAAAAGGGGATGTGTCGGAGGGCTCGGGGAGAATGTTAAGCTAACCAGTGGAGACTGAAGACGTCTTAGCTAGAGCCCTGGACTCCCCTGGTTCGCCGTCCTTATCAGGGCCGAACAGGACCGAGCCAGCGGCGTGGTCCCGAGATCCAGAGCCGGTGCTCCTGTCAGAGCTGGTCTGGGACTCAGGGTATCGGGCCCGACTTACCAGTGTCGGGCCAGATAGCCTCCCCTAGCCCGTTAGTGGAGGACGAGGAGGCAGACTAGGAGTAGCTAGCGCGTGTATCCCCAGCTAGCCGGGTGAGGGGGCCGATACCCCCTCTAGTGTTGTGTGCCACAACCGTGCTGTGTGGAATAAACCCGTGTGCCTCCAACTCCGGCGTCCAAGAGTCGTGAACTCTACTACATATGTATGCACGTGCTGTGTGTTGACCATACATGTGTGCTCAGTGTGTGTCTGCGTGCAGATTGCGTGTATTGAGCACGTTTGTGTGCTGACCAGGGGTACAATATTTTGTAGGTATCTCTGAGTCGCCTCTTGAATGCGCCGTTGGCCAGAGTAGGTTTGAAAGAACTTGACTTTCATTAGCAGAAGATAATTTCATGTTAATGACAGATATAGAACATGTAAATCACTTCGGAAAATTACTTAAAGCCAAATACCTGTTTTTATGTGGACTCAATCATAGCCAATGTCTGGATCTGGCATACCTCATTGCTACTCGTGTTAATAAGTGACCAGTGTTGTATACACTGCAGTCAATGGTGTCCATATACAATACGTGAGGCAGTATGTAGCCCTATCATGAAGGTTTTGCTGATACATGCAGTTGTCTGAAGCCTATTCTTCCGTGCATAACTGTATCAGGCAAGGTGCAGCTGTGGTTAGAGCAATCGGAAGGGTTTGAGTTCAAATTGTAATCAGTGGTTAACTCAAAATACAATTTGTCCTCTTCTTCTTGGTTCTTTCGGTAAAGTCACGTAGAAGGGAAGTAATAAAATAATAAAAATAAAACATAATAAAATAATTCTCACGTTTCGGCCACAACGCACAACGCAAGCAGCCGTCCTCAGGTGAAGAATGAAACATTTTTCACCTGAGGACGGCTGCTTGCGTTGTGGCCGAAACGTCGTGAGAATTATTTTATTATGTTTTATTTTTATTATTTTATTACTTCCCTTCTACGTGACTTTACCGAAAGAACCAAGAAGATGAATCCCTGCAGTCACGAAAGCTTTAAATCGACAATTTGTCCTGTTTTGTGGGAAGTCAACAATGGTTGTTTAATGCAAACATTGACCCCCACTTAATTCGGTTGTAAGCATTGTGATTCAACTTACCAGTGGGGGGGAAACAATAATTGTCAGGTTAAATGCTTTTACACGTGACAATTAATTTGTTCGGCTCTGCCGGGTGATGGAGGGTCTTAACAATACGGAGTTGGTCAGGTCATACGTGGCCTAACCCAATAATCAATTATCAAAGAGACCCCATTGCTTAAGCAGAGACGTAATTATGATCTGACTGGCGGTAATTCAATAAACACTATGGTGTGTTAATA
The DNA here is from genome assembly GCF_964198595.1 of Lampetra fluviatilis. Lineage (NCBI taxonomy): Eukaryota > Metazoa > Chordata > Hyperoartia > Petromyzontiformes > Petromyzontidae > Lampetra > Lampetra fluviatilis. The sequence goes on along the minus strand of NC_136286.1, from coordinate 13,808,960 downwards.
TTTTGTAAGATAACCATTAATATTGACTGATGCCAAAGCAAAAGCATTTAACCCAACTTTTTAAGTTTGTTTCTCAAAAGGGATCTTAACGATCAACAAGTTTTAACTTTACCCAAGAGGTTGATTGTTGGATCTGTGTATTGTTGACCATAATTTTAATTATGGGTCCTATTTTCTTAATGGCCAAAAAGGCTTGTGGTTAAATTGTTTGCCCCTGGGGTTGCAACTTATGAGGATTCAACAAGTTACATCGCCACTCTTGTCCATGAATGCCCCATAGAATTTTAAAGTCCGCACTCACGTTGCAATTTTTCCTTTGACTTAATTCCCTGGAGTGTGCCAATACTTGATTTGGCCAAATGTTAATACGACACACATCTGAGAAATGACAGATGCTGGAATTGAAATGCTGTGCAGAGAAATAAACTACATTTGTCAAACAGTTGCTTATCAAACAGGAATGTCATTGAAACAATATTGCCATCGTTTATACAGGCCTGACACTGCTGAGACTCTAAAAGTTGAAACTGAACCAAAGCTTGGCTGTTTTAAACAAATGCTGCTGCAAAGCATTGGTGCAGGAGGCTGATGGTACAAATGTTATGTATTTTGATGAGCGAGACTCTTGTCTTTAGGAGTTATTTATCATACAGGGGCACTCAGTTGTGACCAGTCATATCATGTATAAATGAAACTGCTGCTATATCTCTATTTGCAAATAAAACACAACATGTCCAGTGATTCGCCTAAGTAAAAAAAAGCATTCTCTTCTTACGTACGATGGCAGCAATATGTTCAGAAGCTAAATGCCAATGTATGCTGGCCACGAGAGGGCTACAGGAGAGTTCGTGTAGTTTTGCTATTCCTCCTCCATTGAAGGAGCACAGACAAGTGGTTTACAATGTAATCTCCATACTGTAGGTTGCATGGCCACACTCAACACTACTGTGGCTTGAAAAAAACCCGTCAGGATTGATTTCACAGTGAATGTCTGTTGCTGTGTTGTTACATGTTAACCGTTGAAACCGGGAGGATCAACTTTAAGCTATCCTCCTCTACCTCGCCAAACCTGCCTCCAGGGATGTCCAGCGATGTAAGTGAGTGAGTGTTGGTGGTGGGAGGTGGTGGTGGTGGTTGGAGGTGGTGGTTGGAGGTGGTGGTGGAGGTGGGAGGTGGTGGTGGGAGGTGATGGTGGGGGTGGTGGTGGGGGTGATTTTGGGTGAGGAGGTATAAGGGATGTCAACAAGAGGATCTGCAAGCAGGGGCAGATTCACCAAAAGTGTCTCTTGCCATACCCGTAGGCCTTGCTGTCAGCATGGCAATCTGATCCGAGATACAGACACATTAGACACCACCAACATCATCATCCAGACGTTATTTTGTTAAGACCACACTGCTCATGAGTCATATAAAAGTTGAAACCTGACATTTATCTGCGAATTAAGTGTCACTGGAAAGCATTGCTCCAAACGGCCAGTCAATATGCTATGTTCTAAAATGTTATTTTATTTGACTTTGACATTAGTGTAGAGTACTGCACAATCATTTACTCTAAAAGTTTAAACTAATCACAATCCGCAAAGCCATCACCGCAACCGTGAGGAAGGAGCATTCTGAGGATCCAATCAAAACCATCACCTTGCCATACACAGCAGGGGTAACCAAACATTTTTCCAAAATCATGAACAAACACAAGATCCAGGTCCGATTTAACACAGTACATCAAATTCGTGATCTGATCCCATCTGTGAAGGACAAGATTCCTGACATGCAATACCCCGGCGCGTCTACAAACTAAGTTGTATCTGCGGCAGCAGTTACATTGGGGAAACTAAGCGACATGTCTCGGACCGAGTTCGTGAGCATAAGGCAGATCTGAAACACGGCAGGACCAACACTTCTGCCGTGGCTGATCATTATTTTAATGCGGCTGGCTCACATGAAATAGATTTCTCTAAGACGATGCTACTTTGCAAGCCCACTGGCTATCAACAAAGATTCGTTCACGAAGCCATCCATATATAACAGACCCAGACATAATTTCAACCGAGAGGATGGTAATAAACTCAGCAATCATTGAAAAGATGTCATTCAACCACTTTGGGTCATCACTTGTGTTTTCTTGTCAACCTCCACAATCAGCAGTGTGGTGTGTGGAGGAGCGAGGTGCAATGATTGCCTGGTGGCCCTTTGATTTGGTGTAGATCTGCTGCGTTGAAGTTGTCTCCCACATTAACATTTGCTGCCCAGCCCATACTGCAGACACTTTTCTATCGACGCGACTTTACCGAAAGAACCAAAGAATACATTCACATTCTTAGGTTTTTTTCGGTAAAGTCACGTAGGTAAAAATTAATAAAAGTAAAATATATATTTTTTAACTTTTCTAAAAAAAATTCCTACGTGACTTTACCGAAAAAACCTAAGAATATGAATCGTTGCAGTCACGAAAGCTTAAAATCTAGAAAGAATACATTCATGTTTGTCACGTAAACAGAACGTGTCCCATTCGTGACTAAGTACAGCACACCGCTTGTGAGTTATAGAGCACCTCCCCACACACACACAACGCCATGTGGCGATGCAAAGACGGCCACTTCCACAGGGGACGCTTCCTCCTCCTCCACCTCCAGATATTTCTTCAGCCGCTGGAGCTGCGCAATTTTAAATCGTCGTCGTCGTCTCGAGACAAACTCAATGTTTTTAATTGTTAAACTCTCGCTTTTTGGCGTTTAACTTCTTGTGCGCATCGCCACCCTCTCCCCGCACCTCCTCCGACTCGCGCGGGTTGGCTACGGTGCAGGCGTGCGACAGAAAGTTCACGGAGAGAGGCGGTATTGCCGGCCCCCCTCTCGTGCCCTCCTCATGCGTCTCTCTCGCTGGCGTTTGGTCGTCGCAGTCTAAAGCCACCGGTGGAGAGGCCCCCCCACCCCCCCACAATCTCCGCCACGCCGCGCGTCTTCCAGAAGGGGTAGAAGCAAGCCCGGCGAGTGGCACCGCTGCGCAAAAAATGGCAAAAGCGTCTTCTTCCTAGAGGGGTAGCCTAATGCATCTGCTGGAGATGGTGGCAGACGAGACGAGTCTTCCAGAAGAGGTGGAAACAAAGCGTGGAATGATGACGAGTGAGACGAGGCACAAGAACCACCATCATCATCAGCATCATCAAAGCTTCCGGGTCACCCCGCGTGTTTTGCTTCCTGTGGTCCCCGACCCGCAGCGTACAGTGTCGGGCCCATGGCGGGCTGCCCTCTCAAACAAATCGCAGACCCAAGGCAGCCGCAACAACGAGAGGGCCACAGCCCGAACACCGAGCCCTGTTTGTCACGCGCAATGTCTCACGACTCGGCCAGCTGCCTCGGCAGAGGCGCCCCCCACGGCTCGTCTCGAGACGCGCGCAGACGCCAAACCCCGCACGAAGCCGGCCCCCCCCCCCACAGGCGCAGAGACGCAATCGCTGCCACACCGAGCATGGATTTCAGTATTGTGGTCCGTGGACTTGGTCACCTGTTTGGCTGAATAAAGTAATTTTTTTTGGGTGGTAGGGGTGTAATCAAATGAATAAGCCGAGGTTTTGCCATGGCATCGTGATTTTGTGTTGTAACCACCCTCTGTTCAAGAAACGTGCCCTTGAATTTACACTCCCCTGCCCCGCCAATTGCCTCTTGATGAGTTGAAAAAGAATGTCCAATGCACCACCGAATTGAAAGCACCCCACGTTAGTGTGTGTAATTGTGCGTTTTTAACTATTGGAGGTGTTTTATGCATAAATGATAACTTTCCGTGGACTTAAAACCCATGGGTTTAATTACAATGGACACTATACATCGTCCCAAAATAAGCCATACAGCCTACTGCTGCCATTGCACCGTGCCATGCCATCCCATGGAGCCAGCCGCCATTGTGAATTCTCCAATAAATCTTGAGAAAAGTGAAGCAAATTGGTGATTTTAGACTCAGTAGTCAGCAAACAATGGACTTCTGGAACATGTTGAGGCAGACTGTTTTCCATTCCATCCAAAAAATCCAGGTGGAGACTTCAAGTTTGGGACCTCCCAGGCCACCTGTTTCTCTCAAAAGGCCAAAATGTTCTAGTTAAACCACACAGATTTATATTTTTTCTAAAAAATGCAATAAAGAGACTCAGCCAGAGGGTTTGTATGTGCTTGGTTATGCTCGCATGCCTCACTATTATGTGTTTACGGTTTAACAAGCCTGCTCAGAAGCCACAAACCGCCTGAAAAGTGGTCCCAGGCCTCTGATAGGCTGAGCAGGTGGCTTTGTTTTGCAAGAAAACGTCTCCAAGCCATAATTCATAGACCATAGCGTGAGAAGAAGTGATGTCTTGACGTTTTCATCATTCCTTTGGTCTGAGCTGACGCCAAAATAAACGTCTGAAGACCATCCCTAGCTCACGGGAGTTTAGATCAAAGGAAAAGATCTTCAAGTTGACAGGCCCTGCCAGGTGGTGGTTACTCATTGTACAATGAAATATGACTTATTCCAGTACCTGTCAAGAGAAATAACGTTTTTCTTGGAACTTGACATTGACATGTTGATATTGTATGTATCTGATTGATGTTCTTGCAACACCCTTGTGGCTCTGTATGGATTACAGGCCTGAAAAAACAAGCCCTTTACTGCAATACATTACAGTATTATGGTCTTACAAGGGCCCACCTGTTGTTGCTTTCACTCTGAAATCTCAGTTTACAATACACTATTGAGTGGCGCTTTCGTTTATATTGACACTCTTGATGGTTTCCACCACGATACACCATGATTTAGCAACACACTTTCCTCAAAATGGTAAATCTGTACAAGTAAAAAAGTGCTCACCTGGTGCATCCACATTGAAAATATAAGCAAACGTTTTAGTCCAACAGTGCTATCCAGGAGAACGTAGCCATTTGCAAGTGTTCTATACAGTGTCCATAGTCCTGCCAAAAGCCAAATGAGATACAAAGTCCACAACTTACCCTTTTTGGATGACTCTTCAGATGTCCATGGGATAGTACATCCCAAAATATCGAGTGCAGCCTCGCTGGGTCGCCTGCAATAAGCTGCTCCACCTCGGGATTGAGACATTTCAAGTGCCCCAGTTTCCTTCCGTCTGCCCCTTTTATCTACTCTGCTGTCACATGACCAGAATCTTCCACTTCTCTGCTTTCAAGGGGGTGGCAAAATCCATTTGGTGCAACCCCCATCCCTCCTTACTCGCTCGGACTGCCTGGGTAGCAAACGCAGGTGAATGCGTTGCATGGGCACGCTATAAATCCAAGATTGGCCTCCGACTGAAGGGGCTGTCACTGGTGTGGTTGGGAGGCTACAGACGTTTGCTTTTGATTAATTAAACAGGGTTATGTCCTGGTGACATCCCAGTCAGTGTGAGCCAGCCAATGAGATGAGAGGAGCAACCCCTTAGCCCTGGGTCTTTGACAGACAGAAGAGCCTTTCACTTGTGCAGCAGGAGGTGTGAGCCACAACTGCCCAGCCTCACACGTGAAAGCATGTGGCAGTCGCGTTTGATGCTCAACGCAGTGTTCTGCCAATTGTAGCCGTACAATAGGATGTAAATATGCCCACAGAGACACATAGCACACGTATACAAGTTAATATATCTATCGTTGAACACATATAGTAACAACCATGCTCGTGCTTCAATGAATGTGTACACACGTGCATTTGAATACGCTGTATATACAATGAGTAGGCATTAAGGATGCACACACGTCAATGTATAGAAACGGAAACGCAATGGACGGCTGCCGAAGAGAGGGCCTTGTGCGCATGGGGAAATGTGACGGCATTTAGAGTTCCGTATTTACACGAGGAAGCTATAAGAGAGGTTTCCCCTCATTGCTAAACCCAGCCCCCTTCTCGCCCACCACCGCCACCACAATTTCACGAATGACTCAAACCCAATGTCGCACGTGGAGGTCGTGCTGACGAAAACGCGTGGACGTAGCAGTAGGTCAAATTGAGGATTGAAGCTGCAACGGACGACAACGTAATAAGAAGAGGCACTTTTATTTAAAGACTTCCACAATAAGGAACCCCACTGAAGACTTTCACAATAAATGGTCCCCAGGTTTCGTCCTCGTCTTCCTGCTTGTATCTTCCTCCGAGCGTCCCCACTCCACGTGCTCTCCCCTTATATATCCATCAGTCCCCTTTCTCGAACCTTTTTTACCTTCAGTCAATCCCTGTACATTCCCTTTAACGGATCATTTCTGTTTTCTCGTTCAACCCTGCATCCCCAAGTCTGCCTCCCGATCAATCACCGTGGGATGCCTCCTACTTCCAATCGGAGACCGTTGTTTATTTTAAATAGCCAATCTTAGGCTGCATGTGGCTTTGGGTAATTTTCTCGGTCACTCCACAAGGGTGTCACGTCGACATCCACCTTTCAGTGCTCGTTTACCCCACCATGGTAACTGAGCAACAACAACAACCACTGCTGCCACTGCTGCCTGCCTGCCACGTGCTTCTTGGCACCACCGCAGGCGTGGCAAGCAGCAGGGGGCCCCGTGGGAGCACGCGGTGCGAGCCCCGGGGGAGTGGCGGGGCACCCCGGGGGCAGCTCGCCCCTTGCTAACATTGATGGCCACTGGAGCTATTCTACCGACTCTTACGCATCGCTGATGTATCTGGAATGGAATAGAATGCGGTGCAACGACTACAATTTCACATTTCAGGCGGCCAAGCCCGGATAATCGTGTCTTCGCTATGTTGTGCTGTCTGTTCTGGAGCCCTGGTACACTCACTCTGCCCCCCACCACGACCACCAACAACTCAATCCCTGCACACTCTGCCCTTTGCCCCTCCTCCACCCGTCCCCATCAACCGGGCTGGCCCAGGGACGGAGGGTGGATTCACGTTTGCAGGTTACGACGGAGGTGGCGCTGTTCCCGAGACGGCGGTGACAATGCACCGCGGTTGGGAAGGTTGCGAGGTCAAATCCCGACCCTGGCTTGGCCTGCCAACAGCCCCCCCCCCCTCTGTCTCGGGGTTGAGAACATGAGCGAGTGTCATCAGTGCTTGTGCTATGAGAGCAGTGGCCCCTGCCATAAAAATATGGAAGTTTTCACCACTTGCTCAGGCGGCTATAATATGTTTGCCGAATGGAAAGCACAATAATGCATGAATTCTGTACATTCCAATGGGACACAACTCTAAATAAAAATGCATTCATTGCGGCCCTTTGTTAATCTGCTCCTGGGTAAAGGAAGTATTTCCCACCCCACGTTGGTCTTGGGGGTTTATTTAACTATACTTCACCATCCTGGTCAATGTGGGTTGGTGTTAGCTGTCATTGGAAATAAAACTCTCGTCAGAATTTTGCCGAGTGCAATGTGACGACCACTGCACCACCAATCTTTACCGCAATATATTCATACACGGAATACACAAAACATGGAAAGTGGGTTACTTGCGACAGACAAGTAATTTCAGTGAAAAAGTAATTCGTTGTAAAATGGTAAGGTTCGGGGTGGTTAGGATTAGTGTAAGGCTTAGGAATGCATTATAGGGTTTATTATTGCCTCATTAGTGAGTCTTATGATGTACTCGTGTGTTAGATGTAGCCCCCATGCCCAGCCACCGCATGCCTAAACAGTTTTTGTTTGGCCGGATCGAGGGGGCTAAACGGGCGCAGCACGGGCTAGAGAAGAGATTGAGTGATGTGGTACAGGAGGACGTGGAGCTGAGTGGACTTGCCGATGACTGGTACCAGCGGTGTCAAGATCGGCCTCTGTGGAGGAGGCTCGTGAAGGACGCTACTGGGCAGTTGGAGGCAGTCGCTCTCCAACAACGGAGGGCGGAGGAGCGACGCTCACAACAACGAGCGGAGCGCCGGGTGGCTAAAGCACAGCAAGTTGGCACAGTAGGGGGCACAGGTGGTGCATCAGCCAGTCATCTCGGTCATCTCAGTCAGTCGACCCGTGGCACCTGGGTCTGCCCCGTATCCTCCTGCCAGCGGGCATTCGACACTTCACGTGGCCTCAAGGTGCACGTGGCCTGGCACAAGCGTCGTGGTGACGTAACCGCCACTTAGTGGCGAATGGCGGTTGTTGTTGTGTGTTAGATGTCATATGCATCTGTCAAATTGTGTGGCACTGTGGTTAGAGAGCTTGTCTCATTTAGAAGAAGTACATAACATTGGTACTCGTTGAAAAGTCAACATTGATCATCCTATAGCGACTGGAAGCATATGTGGAAGTGTGACATTTCCACCACTACTTTAAGGTATACCAAACGAGATGAGAATCACCCCAATACTTATTTGAGCTACGCACTTTAACTTAGAATATTTGTCTTATTTCTTTGAGGATTAATCCCGCATGTATACTTTCAGAGTACAGGTAATATATACACAAATATATTTAAATAGCTGTTACCAAGTCAATTTCAGCATATTCAAACAGACACTTATATTTTTGAAAATCAACAAAAGCCCTCTATTGGTAAAAAAAAACACTTTAGGAACACAGCCATAAATCCAAAATAAAAATGCATGAGATGTGTACGATATTATATTGCTATGCTTGCATGAACATCAATACGGTTATCAGCATATCAACGATGATGTGCAAAGAAAACCCTCGTGTACGATGCTTTGGGTAATAGCAGCTTTATTTTTTATTTATTTCTGCGAGGTGTAGGAACAATTGTTAGAAGGTGAAATGTTCTACTCTGTTCATAGTGCTTGGAATACTCCTAGTCTGGGCTAAGAGGCCATTGTATGACTTTTATTTTAGGATCTATATCTTCAGTGGTATATATTCAAAGGACATCATTGAAGACACAGATTGGCAGATGCTAACAACCAATATTTCTGATGCCACTGTAACTCGACGTCACTTACTTCCCACTGCCATATAATGCAACTGTTGCACAGTCGACAGCTAAACTTCAAGATGTGCTCCTAAACGAGTGAAAGAATAGCATATATTTAAAACACTACACCAAAGTAGTGAGTTACAGCATAGAATATCACGGTGTGTTGAAAACACAGCAAGACGCGAACCATTGTGTTAAGCACATCTATTTAAATACATATAACCACAAGGCAGCAAATCAAAACACTGCTACTTTGGTCACAAATGACCCCTGCATTTTAAGCATCTGGTTTCTTGCATTATGGATGCAAAATTCAGCTTGGCAATCAGAATGCACCAGTCTTCTTCTTGCATATGGCTGGATGAATAGCAAATTGTAAGTCTATGCCCAGAAATGGCTTCAGTTGATGTGGTGGATTGCATCAATGCCTCCATTTAATGTAAGAGTTTGGCAGAGGTTCACCATGTGGCTGATGCGTTGGTTCTGTCTTTCTGTAATTGCATTCTGGGATTTCTTTCAATTTTCACTTGTAAAGGTAAAGAGTGCATCTGCTGTGAGAAGTGCAGATTATATTTAATGTGGATCCATTGCTTTTTAGGTAGGTAAAATCCTGGAGATTCTTCAGCGGGATCAGCGGCAATCAGATGCTTGTTTGGAATAATCGCTGAAATCTGTCACAATTAATTTGAGTCCCTAAAGCCTTAATCCACAAGGGCCCAAGCTGTGGTCAAAACTTATTTACGCGATTTCAATGGTTCCGCAGTTTTTTGTAGACCTTTGTGTATGGGCAGACTCGGATTGGCTTGGAAAAGGCTGTATTCGTGAAATGCTCTTTGCTATCTTCATATCTCAGGAGGAGGATTGTTTGATAGCCAAAATGACCATATTAAAGGAATTTACTTTGTTGCGGAATCTGCGTTAAAGTTTATATTGTTTAAACAGGGAATAACTCAAGAGACAATTTGTTTGGTGTGGTAACCATCAGCTCACATGGGAGCACAGTACTTTGCTGTGGAGTTCGCTAAGTACAGAGTGTGTTCCCCTGCTAGTGCGTGCAGGTTTCTGGATGAGATTCGCTCTGTTCTTTGTCTTTTAACAGGCCTTCCAGAACTTTCTTTTTTGCCAAAAAAAGTCAAATTTGCGAGCCAGTTGCTCAAACAAAAATGCAGTAACCACGGTCTTGGATCACTTTGGACAGATTGGCCAATGTCGTTGGTGAGTGTGTGGCTTATCTCTTGAATGTTTTATGGATGTTTATTCTAGATTTGGATGTAGCAACGGCAATATCTGCCCTTCCTACACAAATTCAATTCTCGTCGAATATTTTGTCCAAATTCAATGACTCCAGAACAGACCATACAGCATAAAACTGTGCAATGGCCAATCCACAAATACGAAGGAGACATCACAGCTTTACCCTTCCCTGCTCCTGACGCTGGTTATCTGGGCTTGACCACCTGCATGTGAAATTGCAGTTGTTGCTCTGCGTCTACATCAGCTGCCGTACGGAAGAGGAAGAAGAAGAAAACAATATCTGCATAGATAAATGTCCTTCATGCTGTTTGGCATGTAATATTTAAAGGTACGGGGCAAGCACAAAGTCTTAAAGTAGCCAATGTATGTACGAAGACAACCGTGCTAATCGGGGGTGCGCTAATGCACAGTTCTTGGGGAACTTTCCTGGTTCCTAAAAGATACTCGGAAGCTGCGGTTACTCAGCATCAATGTCAGTAGCCACATCCTAGTTACTGCATCGGGACACAATTTGGACGCCTGCATGAAGAGGCTGTGACTCCAGACCGTGGCATTTTTTTGATAACGCACAGCTGCCAAAGCAGTCAGTTATATGTGCATCGCAAAGACCAGGGGGGCAAACATCGTGTTCTACTTTCGGTGGATAGGGGATGTTAGGGGTAGAAGGGTGTTTGGTCCAGTAGAGCAAAACCAATCATTGTACTGTACTTCTGTGCTGCCACATGCGTACTCCCTTCCTAAACCAACCAGCACTAGCCTGCATGGTAAAGTTCAGTCAAATAATCCTCACATCTGCGTGGCGTGGTGAGGCCCTCATTTAGCTGATCATTTACAAAAGTGTTGTAGATGTATATGTATGAAGACACTTTTGCAGATATTCTGTCATAACAAGATTACAAATGACACTGCACAAGATGAAAGTCCAGAACGCTACACGCAAAGCATTCCTTAGAAACGCATTGGCCGTCAAACACCCCAATGCAGGGACCTTCCTGAAAATGCTTTCAAGACTCAGAGACATTTTGCTGGATTCATACAAGTCGTGTATTCTTGTTGAAGGTGTCTGCAACAATACAGACAATGAATATCTGTGACCGTTTGATCTTCAGCGTTGCCTGCTAACTGCTAATAAGCTTACATTATAAGTCGTCCATGCTGACATTATAATGTGAACGCGAGATGATGTTGATTCCACTTTCTTTAAACTGCTCACTTCACATTCCCCGCTGCATTCCAGTGGCGCAGGCCGACACACCTTGGTAAATCTCAGCGTCGTTTACAGCGCCCCCGATAATACTTTAATGAGTTTTCTTTTAGTTGTCCCTTTTTATCGTACTCCCTGTCAGTACATTAAGTGTATAATTAGAGCATTTAGTGTTCTGGTTTTACTCGAATTTATTTATTTCTTTATTTGACAGGGGGTGCGTTTTTTTGTTGCATGGTGCTTGATGTAAACTGCAATTTGGGTATTACCACCAACCCACCCTCGGGTTGCCTGAATTCCTTATGCCAGGCGTGTCCAGCAGAGGCATTGGTTTTGTAAACTTACACTGCTGCCCCTCAATGGCCTTTCCATGGCTATAGGGGTTGTACTGAGCGCATGTTGTTGGGTCTTTGAGATTACCAAAATTAGCTTCAATGCTCTCTTATGCTTTTTGTTCAGCCCAGTGGCACCTTTGCTCGACTCATAGTCGGCAAGAGTGGACCGTTAACGAGTCACGAGTCGTGATGTGGCGAGCCTCTCGTCACTGCCAAGGGAATGAGGAATGCCCACCCCTGGCTCAGGACGGCCAATGAGGATTAGTGATACCCCATTGCATATGTAAGCAAGCAGACAATTTGGCTTGTTTACATATATTTAACTCTAAAACTGTTAGGTTTTTCTTGAAAATGCAATAAAGGACCAATCACCACGATTGTTTCATGATAACTGCCATAGCTAAGTTAATTGGAAATATTGTAGTGATATGGGTTTATGTGTGTGTGTGTAGTGGGTACAAATGTGGTACAATAATTAATACACTCTACTCTATAATGCTGGCAATTTGAGTTCAATTCCTGGCATAGCACTGTTTCAGCAGTATTTAGTGTCCGAACCTGATTTTGTGCCTCTAAAAACAATAATAGTAACAGCATCATTAACATATCAAAAACATCATGTAATATATCATTCATTATGCAAGCAATAGCCAATTGATCTGCTTCACTCAAATATACATTCATGGCACATATAATCACAGTATTACCATATCCAAATGAAAACTACATTTAACATGAAGGTGTTCACTGTGAACACAAGCATCCGTGAGCTCCAGCAGTCTTAATTGTGACCTTGAATCAAGGCTAATAACTTCCATCGTTTGAACACGGTGCTGTACACACGAGGGATTGTGTTGTCCTCTGTTAATTTGCTCACCTCTGTAATCCTACCTCCTTTGCCTGCATTTTTTGCTTGGGGGGCCTTTGTTCCAAAACCAAATGGACTCAAATTGTAAATGTTGTGGATTTACTCTCCAACACACAAGCGGTGTGCTGTACTAGCAACGATTTGGCACGTTCTGTTTACGTGATAAACCATATTAATTGGCTGTGTCGAGTGGTGGCGGGTTTAACGACACATTTATATTTTACGCAATCTCACTCCCCAAAAAAACCCTCTATTGTGGAAAGCAAATTGAGCCAACAACCGATCCTTTAACGCAATTCAGTTGAGATGTCAACAAAGGGGTCTTAATGCTGTCTTGCTGATGCCTGCCCCAGGGCCAACATGGTTCTCTCTGCGGCGGTGCACACCCGGTATCGCGTTGCAACACGCGTGAAGTGCAGAGCGTCGGAAATTATACGTGCACGTCTTCTGGCGACATCGACTCTGGCAGCTCCAGTGATCTAAATCGCCTTGCGATAATGGTGCTCAGTGTTCATAATTCGTGTTATTGCACGGTGCAAATCGGGTTCTTTTTGCTCGCCTGCTATGCAGGAGGAGGTCGTGGGGTCAATCCCGACATGGAGTCTGCGTGTTCTCTCTCTCTCACCGTGGTCGCGTTGATGTTTCTCCGAGCCCTCCGGTTTATTATAACCATATTTAGAAAACTACGTTTAGAGCATTTGGCTGATATAATTTCCACAAGACAAGCCACTTCGTTGAGCTATCATTTGTGGCCAGGTCGCGTCTGAAAAAAAGAGCTAAATGGCTCAGTAGGCCTTACTTTGTAAAATATTTTTAAAATAGTTTCGTTTTTTTAACAGAAAAATAGTTTAGCTTGTTTTCGATGGCCGTGCAGCAAGGGATTCTTGAATCTGCCTTTGTGAAACTTTGCATATTATCCTTTTGTATGCATCGCTTTCAACTCAGTGCACTGGTTTCCCTTCATATACAAAACGAGAATTCACGGCATTGATCAAACATTCCGATGCAGAAACCTCCTGAAAGTCTTCGTATGTTAAGACTCGCAAAGGGAAGTACTGACAAATATGTACTGATACTCCTTCGTGTGTGATCATCTATTATTCATTATTATGCATCGACTGATGATATTTTATTGATGAATTTCACTACGAAGGCTATATTTACTGGCAGCTTAACGATGCACAAAACACAAAACACGATATCTAGCAAAAGAGAAACAAAAATGGTATCCCCCAGATGATAAGATCCACATCCCCCCCCCCTCCCTTCTTATCGGCAGATATACGCCTGAGACCCCATTTCTACAATTATATTGACACTGAGCACAAGTGTGAGGCGCTTCTCACTTTCAGGAGCCATCTGACAATTCGGAGATTACGGTCATCGTAAACATGACCATAATGACCCTGAACGTGCCCCGATGTGTGCACTGGTGCTGTTCGGGAGCCAGGCCACAACCAACTCGGGTAGAGGTCGTCGCTTGGGGCGGTGTCTCCCTGACGGCTTGCACCTGCCTTTTAGTAGTACTTGATCACATGGTCACACCTCGCCCAGTTGCCCTGCTGTAATGTCTGATACACGGCAAATATTTCGTCCTTGGCTATTGGGATGGATTGCAGGCGAGGGCCGTACAAGCCACACATTTTAACAATCCCTTTGCGACTGAAATTGAGGACCTGTTTGTTGCATAGTGAGATGCTCCTTTGTGATACATGGGTCATTACATGCAGCCAAGCAGGCCATTCATTTTGAAGTGTGCCACTTACATAGATGGGGGGGGGGTTGTATTTGGTGTTCCAGGAATGCTTTGGTCCTATCAAGTGTACTTGGTCGACCTGCAAAAATTAATGGTTAAATTTGACAACTGTTGTGGCATTGTTACATTTCACTGAGTAACTAGTACAATGCTCAGCTCACAGTTTGAGGTTGTTATAAATATGACCAGGGGTTGACTCTCCCCATCATTCGTCTGGGGTCAATAAAGTGTGTACCACTTTGTAAAAAGTCAGCAGCGGTTGTTCTGTAGGGATACTGGCTATGTCCATAGGACTGTGGACTTTCTTTGCTCGACTAAGGCCCGCTAACGGACATACATTCCATTCCACGCTCACTTGAGTAGTGCCCACTTCGACTTGTTAACATAAGGCTGGCCTCTATTATGATGTCTAGATGAGATGGGGTTACCCACACTTTAGCCCACCACAAACAATCTGCCAATCGACTTACCCCCGTGTATCCCTTTTCATCATTTTCATTATTTATCATCATGAGCCATGATCAATCCACTTCTGGATGAAGGCCTCCCCGACCCGGCATCCTCTCTTACAAAACACTGATTGGATTGATTGGATCGATGGGTACTCATGTTGCTGATGGGCAAACAGGGGCAATTATTGTTGAGAAAATCTGGCATTTAAAGCACCTTGATGTTGTATTTTAACTTGTTTATTAATTGAATATTATAACTACACGTACACTGGTTACAAAATTTCTAAACCTTGTAGCAGATATCACAAAACACGATCATTGGTCTCACTGCATATGATCACTTCATGCCAGTGCTTTCCAGTTAAAGTACCGTCATTCCATTTATCCGTAGAAAAATCACAGTGACTACTGTTTCTGTCACCAGGATAGGAGAAGTCCCAACCATCTTTGATAAAAGATAGGGCCTGGGTTGTTAATGTTTGGGAACTGTTCCTGTAATTAAGCTGTGCAAGGTGGCTATATTTTTTAATCACTCTCTGACAGCTTACCCGTTAATGTGGGGTGACAGAAACGCCACTCCACAGGGCAATAAAGGCAACTATTTGTAACGGACTGTATAACAACTTCCAGCTGTAAACCTTAATTACTATACCTGGTTTTTATTGGTCAGTTTCAACATGCCTCTCAAATTTCTGAGTGAGCTGAGTTAAACAACGCCGCAAAGTCATTAAAATAGCCCAGCTTTGGGTACGAAATTTAGGAAAATTGAATTTTATCTAAAGAAGCCTTCCTGTGGTTTTCTTAATTTAAAAATATATAGCCAAAAGCAAATGTTGAAAGTCGAATTAAAATAAATAAAATCAATTAAGATCAACTCATTTACAGTACTTTTAAAATCTATTTCTGGATGAAGAAACTCCCACACTGTATCGGTAATGGGGGTTGTTTCACCATACTTCACCATGTTGGTCAGTGTGGGGGCTCTAAGGACTGGTTCAGATATAATTCACCTCTGATGTTAGTTGCGACCGAGAATCAAACCGAGGTCTCCAGGTTGATAGAGTAGTGTGCTAACTACTGTGCCACCACTCCATGTAATTTACATATTTTTGATTTGTATGACCTCATCATCATGCTGCTATATTTTAATTGTACAAATCAGTAAAAAAAAAAATATTTTACCCTCATCCATAAATCTGTAAATACAATAGGTCTGTCATTAATTATAGCGAATTAATGAGTGGAAGGTAATTGATATTGATGCAATTGGTGAAGATGTATTGAAAGTGGCGTATGTTGATGTCTGATGAATCAAGATGACTTCATAAATGAAGTACAGTATAAGTAAATGTATCCACATTATATATAAAAAGTGTGCATTGCAAATCTACATCAGAAAAACGTTAAATTTTTTGCCTGATTTTAACTTATTGTATTTTACTCCCTCGTCTTATAGAATACTCCCCTCATTGGGCTGCTTTGGATGACTTGTCAGCTTGTGTGGTGTCGTGCCCGAGCCCACTACCAAAATCACGTTTTGCCATCCCTGGTGGCGGTGTTGGTGGCGGTATTGGTAGTGTTGGCGGTGGCGGTGTTGGTAGTGCTGGCGGTGGTGGTGGTGGCGGTGTTGGTAGTGCTGGCGGTGTTGGTGGTGGCGGTGTTGGTAGTGCTGGTGGTGGTGGTGGTGGCGGTGTTGGTAGTGCTGGCGGTGGTGGTGGTGGTGGCGGTGTTGGTAGTGCTGGCGGTGGTGGTGGTGGTGGTGTTGGTAGTGCTGGCGGTGGTGGCAGTGGCGGTGTTGGTAGTGCTGGCGGTGGTGGTGGTGGCGGTGTTGGTAGTGCTGGCGGTGTTGGTGGTGGTGGTGTTGGTAGTGCTGGCGGTGGTGGCAGTGGCGGTGTTGGTAGTGCTGGCGGTGGTGGCAGTGGTGGTGTTGGTAGTGCTGGCGGTGGTGGTGGTGGCGGTGTTGGTAGTGCTGGCGGTGTTGGCGGTGGTGGTGTTGGTAGTGCTGGCGGTGGTGGTGTTGGTAGTGCTGGCGGTGGTGGTGGTGGCGGTGTTGGTAGTGCTGGCGGTGTTGGCGGTGGTGGTGTTGGTAGTGCTGGCGGTGGTGGTGTTGGTAGTGCTGGCGGTGGTGGTGGTGGCGGTGTTGGTAGTGCTGGCGGTGTTGGCGGTGGTGGTGTTGGTAGTGCTGGCGGTGTTGGCGGTGGTGGTGTTGGTAGTGCTGGCGGTGTTGGTGGTGGCGGTGTTGGTAGTGCTGGCGGTGTTGGCGGTGGCGGTGTTGGTAGTGCTGGCGGTGGTGGCGGTGGTGGTGTTGGTAGTGCTGGCGGTGGTGGTGGTGGCGGTGTTGGTAGTGCTGGCGGTGGTGGTGGTGGTGTTGGTAGTGCTAGCGGTGTTGGCAGTGGCGGTGTTGGTAGTGCTGGCGGTGTTGGCGGTGGTGGTGTTGGTAGTGCTGGCGGTGGTGGCGGTGTTGGTAGTGCTGGCGGTGGTGGTGGTGTTGGTAGTGCTGGCGGTGGTGGCGGTGGTGGTGTTGGTAGTGCTGGCGGTGGTGGCGGTGGTGGTGTTGGTAGTGCTGGCGGTGTTGGCGGTGGTGGTGTTGGTAGTGCTGGCGGTGTTGGCGGTGGTGGTGTTGGTAGTATTGGCGGTGGTGGTGTTGGTAGTGCTGGCGGTGGTGGTGTTGGTAGTGCTGGCGGTGTTGGCGGTGGTGGTGTTGGTAGTATTGGCGGTGGTGGTGTTGGTAGTGCTGGCGGTGGTGGTGTTGGTAGTGCTGGCGGTGTTGGCGGTGGTGGTGTTGGTAGTGCTGGCGGTGGTGGTGTTGGTAGTGCTGGCGGTGGTGGTGGTGGCGGTGTTGGTAGTATTGGCGGTGGTGGTGGTGGTAGTGCTGGCGGTGGTGGTGGTGGCGGTGTTGGTAGTGCTGGCGGTGGTGGTGTTGGTAGTATTGGCGGTGGTGGTGTTGGTAGTGCTGGCGGTGGTGGTGTTGGTAGTGCTGGCGGTGTTGGCGGTGGTGGTGTTGGTAGTATTGGCGGTGGTGGTGTTGGTAGTATTGGCGGTGGTGGTGTTGGTAGTGCTGGCGGTGGTGGCGGTGGTGGTGTTGGTAGTGCTGGCGGTGTTGGCGGTGGTGGTGTTGGTAGTGCTGGCGGTGGTGGTGGTGGCGGTGTTGGTAGTGCTGGCGGTGGTGTTGTTGGTAGTGCTGGCGGTGTTGGCGGTGGTGGTGTTGGTAGTGCTGGCGGTGGTGTTGTTGGTAGTGCTGGCGGTGTTGGCGGTGTTGGCGGTGGTGGTGTTGGTAGTGCTGGCGGTGTTGGCGGTGGTGGTGTTGGTAGTGCTGGCGGTGGTGGTGGTGGCGGTGTTGGTAGTGCTGGCGGTGGTGGTGGTGGTGTTGGTAGTGCTGGCGGTGTTGGCGGTGGCGGTGTTGGTAGTGCTGGCGGTGGTGGTGGTGGTGTTGGTAGTGCTGGCGGTGTTGGCGGTGGCGGTGTTGGTAGTGCTGGCGGTGGCGGTGTTGGTAGTGCTGGCGGTGGCGGTGGTGGTGGCGGTGTTGGTAGTGCTGGCGGTGGCAGTGGCGGTGTTGGTAGTGCTGGCGGTGGTGGTGGTGGTGTTGGTAGTGCTGGCGGTGTTGGCGGTGGCGGTGTTGGTAGTGCTGGCGGTGGTGGTGTTGGTAGTGCTGGCGGTGGTGGTGGTGGTGGCGGTGTTGGTAGTGCTGGCGGTGTTGGCGGTGTTGGTAGTGCTGGCGGTGTTGGCGGTGGCGGTGTTGGTAGTGCTGGCGGTGGCGGTGTTGGTAGTGCTGGCGGTGGCGGTGTTGGTGGTGGCGGTGTTGGTGGTGGCGGTGTTGGTGGTGGCAGTGTTGGTGGTGGCGGTGTTGGTGGTGGCGGTGTTGGTAGTGCTGGCGGTGGCAGTGGCGGTGTTGGTGGTGGCGGTGTTGGTGGTGGCGGTGTTGGTGGTGGCGGTGTTGGTGGTGGTGGTGTTGGTGGTGGCGGTGTTGGTGGTGTTGGTGGTGGCGGTGTTGGTGGTGGCGGTGTTGGTAGTGCTGGCGGTGGCAGTGGCGGTGTTGGTGGTGGCGGTGTTGGTGGTGGCGGTGTTGGTGGTGGCGGTGTTGGTGGTGGTGGTGGTGTTGGTAGTGCTGGCGGTGGCAGTGGCGGTGTTGGTGGCGGTAGTGCAGTGGCTAGCGCTCTACTCTACGAACCCAGCGACCCGAGTTCAATTCCCGCTCACGGCCAACACCAGTGACGATTATTTGAACCGATCCTGGGCCTCCCCTAAGGTCGACTCAGCCTCACAATGAGTACCTGGTGCGGTGTTTTAAACATCGCTAGCACTGGGGAGACAAAAGTGGCCAGGCGTGATGCTGGCCACCCAACCCCCTCGTGTGCCGTGCCGGCCTTCATAGGTGCTACTCACTAAGAGCACTTGCCCCTACAGTCTGTTAAGGCTACACGGGGGATCTCTAGCGGCAGTGGTGGTAGTGGTGGTGGTAGTAGTGGTGGTGGTGGTAATGGTGGTGGTAGTGGTAGTAGTGGTGGTAGTAGTAGTGGTGGTAGTGGTGGTAGTAGTGGTGGTGCTAGTAGTGGTGGTAATGGTGGTAGTAGTGGTGGTAGTGGTAGTAGTGGTGGTGGTAGTAGTGGTGGTAGTGGTGGTCGTGGTAGTAGTGGTGGTGGTAGCGGTGGTGGTAGCGGTGGTAGTAGTGGTGGTGGTGGTAGCGGTGGTGATAGTGGTGGTAGTAGTGGTGGTAGTAGTGGTGGTTAGTAGTGCTGGTGGTAGTAATGGTGGTGGTGGTAGTGGTGGTAATGGTGGTGGTAGTGGTGGTAATGGTGGTAGTAGTAGTGGTAGTAGTGGTGGTTGGTGGTAATGGTGGTGGTGGTAGTAGTGGTGGTAGTAGTGGTGGTGGTGGTGGTGGTGGTAGTGGTAGTAGTGGTGGTAGTAGTGGTGGTTAGTAGTGCTGGTGGTAGTAATGGTGGTGGTGGTGGTGGTGCTGGTGGTTGGTGGTAATGGTGGTGCTGGTGGTAGTAGTAGTGGTGGTAATGGTGGTTGGTGGTAATGGTGGTGCTGGTGGTAGTAGTAATGGTGGTTGGTGGGCGTTTGTTTTGAAAGTCTCCCGGCGTGGCCGGCACGCGCCACACCGACGAGGCTGCCCCCCCCCCCCCCCCCTCTGGCCGGGCCCACACCTCGCCTGTCACCACCTGAATCATCTCGCGTGGCGCTCTATTTACCCAACAGAGCAGCGAGGGAGGTGGGGAGAGGGGGGGGGGCCCACGGTAACTGGAGCCGCCTCTTGTCCCCGTGGCGGTCGCGTGCGTCTCGTGCTGCCACGAGGGGTGGTGCGGGTGGCGGTGGTGGCGGCGGTGTTGTGGGGCAGGTGCGTTGGGTTGCTGGCGAGGTGATCTCCTCGGCTCCACCCACGCCCTCCATGCACCCCCCCCCCCGGTCATCCTGTCCTCTCTTTCGCTCATCAACGCTCTTCCCGACATCCCAGGGACAAGTGGAACCCCCCAGGAGCAAAGAGCGGCCTGCTCCCGGGAGAACACCTGCCTGGTGCAACAGCTGCTGCTGCTGAGGCCGCAGTGTTTAATACTAAAATACCCGACAAGTGGAGCGATGGACACGTGCTGGACTATAACATGCAAGAGTTGTATCGAATACCAATAGTGCTTGGACGGGTGACACCGCTAGCTGATGTTATTTTATATCAGAACCTTTGTCAATCCACTGCTGCTGGATGAACCTTTCTCTACGCCACGTCAGTCATTGGGATTGCTTGACCATCATTCACGCTGGCTGGTGCGGGTTGGTGAAGTCGTGCCAGAGGAGGGGGGCATGACTGGTTCAGGTCACACGCGCCATTGATTGCATCTGTGGCCTGGAAGTTGTTATTGCTTTGGTGTTGGTATTGGAATATTGCAATCGCGGTATATTGGGCAATAACTGTCTGGTTGGTGCTGTTGCACAGCGCTCATCTCATCAGAAGCAAGGCCGCAATTATATATGCTCAAAATGCCCCCCCCCCCCCAATATATTGCTATAAAAAAATAATTGCTATGCTATGTGAATAAAAAGAACAATTTGCTAAACCTTGGCCACAATATCTGGACTTGTCGTCTTCATATAAATCAATGCATAGATTTCTGTTTATATGATTGTGGTTATGGTTATACTTTATTAATCCCTAATCTCTGCCATTACATACAATGAAACAAGAAATGGTAAAAAAAAACTAAAAACAGAGCAATGTAATACAATTCACGATTCGACATTATTGTAAAAAAAAGTCCATCCCATGTGTTAGTGAATTTTTTAATATTTTAGGCAGGAAATTAGTTTTCAAATTTAGATATTTTTCTGTGTTGGGACCCGCAAGACATCCTTGAAGATTTGGTCCCCCCCAATGTTGACTCCATGGCTACGGCCTTGATCAGAAGATTGTGCTTTTAAGTGCCGCTTGGTGGTCAGGTCAGCCATTAAATAAAATCACTATAATCACGAATAACAAACGACAATTTGTTACATAAAGATGGCTTACAACTTATTTTTAAGCCAAAGTGATGTCCTGCTCATATCCCATTTACAGCCCTGAGCCAGTAGTGGAAATTGCTCATTGCAGGTGTGAGTGTGACCATAGCACAACCATTGTTGACTTCCTCACAAAGTGGTACTCATTTTTTAAAATAAAACCTGGAGGGATGATGGGCTGAGTCCTCCAGCCAACAAAGATTTCAACTTGCAACCTTCCATCTGCGGGCCGCTCTCTCTACCGTGCAGCCATCCCGGCCCTGCCCAGTACTTAAGTCGGCCAAGTCCCAATATTGAGGTGGCATTCGCCAGACCGACATTCGCCAGGCTGGCACGGCAGAAAGGTGTCGGCCCTAATCCTCGATAGATGTCATACAAATGCCTGCAATGGGATATTTGGCCCATTCTTAAAACTAGTGCGGTTCCATGATGGAACATCTTTTCACGTTGTACCTAAAAGCCAATATAGGCATGCAGGCAAGCCGATAGCACGGTTGCAATATAATTAATGAATACAACTCAATATCATTTGTATACGTATGGACTGCAATGTTGAAACATATGCATAAAACGCAGTTTAATCTGGTCTGAGGAAGCCACACTTTTACTTTAAGAAGAAAGACGTGAAACATTGGCGAGTGATCGAGTCACGGCAAAGTCAACATTGCCCCCAACTCCACAAGCAACATTATCCCCCAGGTCCTCTTTCAAAAGCAAGTTTTACTTTAAAAAATATATAAAATCTATCTGTACGATGTTTACTGATGCTGATTAAATGCGCACATTTTGTGTGATTGATTGTTCACAAGTTCCTGATGCAAAGCACCCATGCAAAGGGGTGATAAGACATACTTTCTCTCAGTCATCAAGTTCCTTGTCCACAAGGCAAAGCACACACATCATAGGTGCTTTATGTTAGCTTTGAGGTAATACAAGCATATAGAAGTCAGTCAACTGCAGTCTGACCTCAAAGCAACCCATTCATCATCACTAGAACCATTGTAAATAGCTTTTTAAAAACCTCATAACCGAACTTTAAAGACAATGTATAAGCATCGTTATTGCCATAATGAACTTTCTGACAACCTTTGCTGGTGTTAAGAAAATAGTTAACTCGGCACAAAATCTTCAAACCACAGCGCTCGGGTATTCGCAGCACTTGATCAGTAGTTGCGTATAATTCTGGAGGCACATTGACTTGGCCAAATGGAGTGTATCTGGCTCCCAGTGATGTGGCCAGGGAATCCCCTTTGCCGGTAGATCAGTTGTGGTCACAGATATAATGTTACAATTGGTACAGTCTTTTTATGAACTGACAAACACTGCTTGTGGAGTCTTCATTTGGTGACTGCTCAAAAATAGGCAATGCTGTTTTCATGGGAGAGTGCTCATCTTCATTGGCAGCCATGTTCCAGTGGTGCAAATTCCACATCGCAATGGCAGGACTTAGTTTATATCAGAAAATAAAATGTTGACAAGGTGTGACTAGCAATATGACAAGCTCTGGCTTCATACGATGAGCACCTTTCAAGTCCGACATAAAATAGTTGAAACAAAAAACACCCCGCATATAATAAGATAAGGTTTTAGGCAATGTCCGATTCTGCCTTCGTCAGACCTTCCACACTGCTGGCCATGCACGTGAAGACACTCACACACACGCAGACACCGCGAGACACGTGTCGGCGGTCAAAATCGTGCACCATGTGAGACTGGAATACGCCAGCTGGATCCACGCGCTGATGTGCCACTGTTTCAGGTCGAGCTGGAGTTCGGCACGCTTGTCTTCGCCTGCCAATTGACTCGATTGCCACGATGACAAGACGAGTGGCCACCGTCGGCTTGCACCCCGAAAGCGAATATCCGACACCTTTTAAGTGACTTTCACAGAGGTGAAAGCACGCGGAAGGTGTGCGGGAGGGGTTTGGGGGATGCGATGAGGGTGCTGGGCAGGACGGAGTGGGAGCGTTCAGGATCAAGAGTGGTCGCAAGTTCCTTGCGTAGTGGAGCATGCCGCCTGTCAATGTCGCTATGCTCTGGCGACAAGACCTCCTAGGTCGCACGGCTTGTAATAATCGTCTAACGTGAGTTGGACAGAATATGGCAGCACATACATTGGGAAAATAACAACTCGTTATAAGATGAACTGATCAAACGTCCCAATGCAGGGTCCTCTTTGAAACAACATTTAAGTTTTGAGGCTCGGTGGAGTTTTTATGGACAAGGTCTCTCTTGTCCAAGTGAATGTTGGACAATGCTCATCTGTGTTGGAGGTCCTGAGGCAGAGGTCGAAATTCCACGTTCCTAAGGCAGGGATCATTCTACCAAAATAATAACCACTGCTAACTTGCCCGAAAGCAGTTCTAAGTGTATCAACCTTAAAGAAATTATGAGCTGATTCCGATTCTTCCTGGGATGTTAACTCACTTGCTCTAACCAAATGCTCTAACCACAGATCCACACAGCTGGATCCCGAATAAATGAAACATTTTAAATGCTACATGGCCTTAGCATGATAACCAGCAGTGCCGGATTATCCTAATAGAAGAAGTAGCATATGCTACGGGCCCCGAGCTCATTCCAGTTCAATGATTCTGCACTTGCTCTATTACTATAGTACTATACTGCCTTCAACTTTTATGAACGACTGGGTGTTTAAGGTTAGCGATTTGTCGTATTATCTTGCTGTATAGCAAATGAAAAAATGCAATGACTTTACGATGCAAGTAAAAAAAAATGTGTTTTAATATATTTGTTTTATTTAGGGCCCCTTTATAACACATGTTACAGGCCCCGCACTAGCTTAATCCGGCACTGATAGCCAACATAGACACTGGTGGAGGAAGCCAGGTGTATGGGTGACGTCAATATTCGAGCATTGCCATTCTATCTGGCGTGCCTGTCTTGGGGGTGGGTTGTTATTGATTGAGCACTCACTCTATAATGTTTGTTGCCTGTAACTTAGTAACACGAGGCTTAGTGGTTCACCTTGATTCTGCCTACGAAACTTCAAGTGTTTTCTCCTCCACTTCGGGGGAAGGCGATGACTCGCGAGACACGTCCGGTGAGCTTACAGCAGCATATCGTGTCACCATTTAAACGCAGGATTGCATAAAATGCTTTTAAGTCCAGCGTACACTGCGGAACTCCATCATCGACATCGTCCATGCAGCATCTCAAGCTACATTTGCATTTTGTTGTTACGCAAAGACGAGTGGAGAAACAGAGAGAGGAAAAATGATAAGTTTAACACGGAGGCTTTCGCGACCAATATCATCCATAATAGAGGTTTTTGGGTTAGATCGCGTAAATATATAAAGGGCTCGCATAATGCACATGCATAATGTACGTTGCCACAGTAATCCTCCCCCCCCACATTGTGCAAGAGCGCAGAAGCGTAGTCAACACATCTACGCCTCTATGTAAGGAACGAAACAGTAAGACTTCTCCACAAATCTGGCTGTCGCCTGATGAAGCTAGTTGTAATTACTGGCGAAACGTCGTACTCAGTTTGTAAATGTTGTGGCTTGGCTCCCCAACTAGTGACAAATTGGCAAGTTCTGTTTACGTGACAACCCTTACTAGTTGGCTGTGTCGGGTGGTGGCGGGTTTTAACGACACAGTTATATATTTACGCGATCTAACCCAAAAACCTGTATTATGGGCAAAATTATAAGATTTAACAACTACTATCTGAAGACGTCCTTTGACCAAATTAGACCGGAATGTGCCTGACCTGGCGTCAGGTCTTAGAAGCTAAGCAGCAGTGAGCCTGGATAGTGCCCGAATGTGTGAGCACGGTGCACAGACCAGGTGGTTATATGCGGCAGCGGAGCTACGCTGTGGGCAATCGAGTGCAGCGGAGCAAAAATCCATCGTTGTACTGCACTTCTGTGCTTTCCCATGCTACGCTCCCTTCTTTCACCAACCAGCGCTAGCCTGGCAACGTAGGTCAAATATTCCCCACGTCCTGCGTGGCGTCGCGAGGCCCTTATCCGGCAGCCGATTGACAATATCGCTGTAGATATGCACCGTCTGAATGGGATATTGAGGTTATTCAGTCAAAACTAGACGACGATCGAGGCGCTGTAGCAGAGGAGAGGAGAGCAATTCCAGGGTGAGTGAAACAGCATGGTGATGTTGGACACGGAATCATTCTTTCCTCCTACAAAGTGATGAGAAAAGATGGGTAGGGGAGAACAGCTCTCGAGTGACATCCAGTCAGGAAGAACAAGCAGAGAAGATAGTGAAGAGCGCAATCGGAATGTGAAATGTTGTGCACAACTAACATTGCTGTTATTCTTATATATATATCACATGTTGTGATACGTGAATCATAAAAGCTTATTTTGAAACAAAAAAACTGTACTCTTTGGTTCTTTCGGTAAAGTCACGTAGGTGAAACATAATAATAATAATAACTAAATTAAATCACAACGTTTCGGGCGCAACACAAGCGTTATTTTTTGGGCTCTGCTTTGTCAAATGTGGAATTTATTTTTTACACTTTCTGTCCGGAGGTTTAAAGATGCTATTTACCAACAACAAAAAGAAAAACATGCCAGCACTGATGGTGGAGGATGGCGGAGACTGAAGAAAACGTTTGGGAAAAAAAGTGCGAGGAAATTGAGTAATGGAGAAAGCAACGCTTTAGCGGTATTTTCCAGCATGAAAGAAGAGGAATGAAGAGAGATGGAAACAACCAACGATGATTATCAAGCGCAGCACGCCTCGTGTACGCCTATTCATGGAGCAGGAAGCTTCTCTGATGCTGTTCAGATGTTCGTTTCAATGAGACGTTTGTTCCTCTTATTTCAGAGTCCTGTATTTAACCATGTGAGGACCCATTGACATAAATAATCTCTATGCTGTACGTTAAATGGTTAATTGTAGCTGCCCATTTAGAGAATAATGATTCAAGTGTAGTAAGGTTGAGACGCGTGTTGGAAAAATGTGTACTTGTTTCGTCTAACTTTCGAACCCGAGATGTTGGCTGAGGGCCATGCCCACTGGCTCAGGAATGACTATTGTTGGTAAGTCAACAATTGTCACATGGAATGACTGGCCTCTGCCATAGGAATCTAGAATGTTCTCTGCTAAATCAACTCACAGGAGGAGACATTTCGATTTAAAGCTTTCGTGACTGCAGGGATTAATCTTCTTGGTTCTTTCGGTAAAGTCACATAGAAGGGAAATAATAAAATAATAATAATAAAACATAATAAAATAATTCTCACGACGTTTCGGCCACAACGCAAGCAGCCGTCCTCAGGTGAAGAACAGGTCTGTCGGAATGAGAGACGCTGTCTTTCCGACAGACCTGTTCTTCACCTGAGGACGGCTGCTTTCGTTGTGGCCGAAACTTCGTGAAAATTATTTTATTATGTTTTATTTTTATTTTATTATTTCCCTTCTACGTGACTTTACCGAAAGAACCAAGAAGAGGAGGAGACATGTTTGTATATTTACGTTTGTATCTTTATGGACTTACCAGGTGTGGACATGCCAGCGTGAGACCGAACTTACGACTGAGAGTGGTCATGCCTACGTGTTGATGTTTCACTGAGTATGGTGTACCCTTTGGGATCGGGTTGACGTGATATTTCTATATATATACGAATGCAATAATATGAAAGAAAAACACACAGAGAAAAAATTGGCCAACGGCCCCTAAGTAGGACCAAGTCTAAAAAAGAGTCTTGAGACTCTAAATGAAGCGTGCGTCTCCTCTTAAGCAATATTTAATAATAAAAAAAATCATTAACTTTTCCAATTTATTACTGTGGCAGGCCAGATGTGTACATTCTCGTATCGTTGAGATCACAAACACCCTCACATGTCAAGTCGTCAGCAGGCGACCTTGTCTATTATTTTTAACTGTGCTTCAATTTCAACATTGTTGTATTTATGGTTTCTGAGCAGGTGCTGCGTTGATTCTTATTTTCAGGTAAAAAGAATTGTATTTATACGAATACACGTGGGTATTTGTGAGTGATGACATTGACATCAATCTTTGTCATCATCATCATCTACATCAGCCTTTGTCTAGCCACTGCTAGATGTAGACATCTCTGCAATACCACAATCAATGATATCTCCACTCATGCAAAGGATTTGATCTATTTGCTCCATATCTGCGGTGATTGCACCCTCGGATGCATTCTTTTCCCTCAGCTGAAATTCCATCGCCAGTCTCTTCCATCAGTCATCATCCCTTTTGGTGTTCTCCCAATCCCACCTACATTTGTTGACCAGTGTAATGTCTCACGTGTATTTTTATACTGATCCATGACTTCCTAATTATGTCTCTCAGTTTAATTTTAACCGCATCTCTCCACGCTTCTTTGTGTAATTTTCAGCCTTCGTTATATTTTCTCCGTCGTTGCCCACGGTTGTAATCGATGTCATTCACATTATCATAGGAGTGGAAAGTGTCAGCGTTCATATGGCCCACTCTGTTGAATGAGAAAGCTGGACTAATGCCACTTCCGTATCGATGCATACAACAAACACTGCCCCAGTGCTCATTTGTACAGGGAGACACTCTCCCTTCAGATATCTAAACTATTTTGTCGCAATTTTTTTTTTCTAAAATAACAATAAATACTTGTAACAGTTTTTACATTAGAAAAATGTCTGTAAGGTTTACAGGCAATAATGTGCACTGCTCACTCACAGTAGTTGGGCTGTAGCAGTGTCTTTTCAAAGGGTAAATGTTAGGGGGAATTTGAGGACATATTTAAAGGTCTGGGTTTTTTCTGTGTTGTTGTTCGGCTGATGTACAGGCAGGTCTTGGTAAGTTTTAAATCAGATGCGTTGGTTTTAGAGTTTGTATTTGTTTTTTATCGATGTTTACAATCATGTGGGATCTGTTGTTGCTCAGCAGGGCGTTACGGTTGTTTGAATACGACTTTGACAGTGCATTCAACACCCCGGACATTCACACCGGACGACGCTCTCGCACATCCACTCGTGTCTCCCTCGACCTGCATCCTGGCACCTTTCGTTGTGCTCACCCACGTGCGCTCAATGCCCGACACGAGCCCTGGTGATTTGAGATCGGCAGCTTTTGACGGAACAATACAAAAAAGTGGTTTCTTATCTTCATTTCTTAAAATAAGTCGCACGTGCCAGTGCTGCTGAAAACACATACAGTATCTCAAATTGCCCGTTGTCTGGTTTAAAATCAAAACACAGTGCCGTGCAGTCAAAAGTTGTCAAACTTTAATAATTCAGAAACAAAAACAACAAGTCTTCAACTCCGTCATAAGATTGTGTTGCATAAACACAGACTTGTTTGTGCGCTTAGCGATTATTAGAATTATAATTCATGAAGATTATGAAGACAGCAAAAGTTAAAGGCTTGACTCCTTTGCTCAAACGAGTGTTGGGGTGGTTTTCATTCAGACCCCCACTGCTGCTAGATCTGGGCAAGTGGATTTAAGTTCACATTGCCCTGTTAAGAGGTCAGTGCGGTCAAGAGAGTGATTTCCACAAAGCATTACCTATTTTATCCCCCCCTCCCCCACATATAAACTTGACCTCTGTAGGTCAAGCGGTCAACCCATAGTGCCGCCACCTGGCCACATATCTTGCTGCTGGTGGTGTGCATACTGTGCGTACAAAGTATGAATCATATATTTATAAAACCGCAGCCCTGGATTGCTCAGCTGTTAAAGTGACGATATTTTGTTTTCTCAGGCCACTGAACGCATTGGAATCCCCCACCTGGCAGCATCCAGGAGCTGTGTGTGTGTGTGCGCGGTGCACGATGCTGGTAATACCAAAGACGAACCCACGAAACGGGGGGCATAACCACTCGCTCCCCCGGAACTCGCTGAGTCAGGGTCGATGTTTTTTTCTTATCTCTCGTCGAGTGCCTCGTTGGGATTGCTTGTTGTGTTCCGTGTCTTGTTTGTACCGTTTTAGTATTCGCTTCTTTAGCCTCGATGTAACTTGAGCAAATTTCATGTACACATTGAAAAACACCAATTCGTAAACACCCAAATGTGGTGCATTCACCCTGGGCTTGAAGGATCGATCTTATTCCATGAATCGCTACATCATTATACTGTATGTCTACTTTTAACCCCGGAATGACTACAGTCCCAGTATAAACAAACCTACCAATTGGTTCTGCTTGAGGGTGCATCGCTAACTTTTGCTGTAGGCTTTAGGCACTACAATGCACGCGATGCCTGGGCCAGGTGGTATTGTGGTTACAGCACTCGACTCACAATCACAAAGTTGAGAGTTCAATCCCTGGTCATGATTGGTTTAGCCTTCCAGGGACAATACAATTAACATAACGTAAGTGTGACGTACACAGGTGGTCTTCCTGTGGAGAGACTGGCCCCCACCATGGGAATGTGGAATGTTCACCACATGCTCGATTGCTGAGCATGAGGGACATCCCCCTCCCCGCCATCACTGATTGCTTCATGTTGCCTGTTGTCTCACAATGTGAATTTCAAGTGCTCGTTTGTTGATAACATCTGACGTACCAGCTTCCAGGTTGCAACAGTCCATGCCTTGAGCCTTGAAGGCAAGTTACCGTTAATGTCACCCTCTCTGGTCTTTTTTTAAACCAATGTTCTCGAGTTAAAATTCAGTATTTGAAGTCCTGTGTCAAAAAACAAGATTTCAAACAGCGCAGAAGAAAATAAACACAGCTGCCGCACGTGTACTGCACTGTTACACGAGGCAGGCTTCAGTGTCGCCTGTCTTGAGTCACGTGATCAATCCTCCTGCTCTCTGATGGTGGCATTGTGTGCTCCAGTGTCTCCGATGCTATCACAAGAGCCATTCAAAGTGACACTCGATTTGAGACATAGACAGTGGGCTCAGTGACCTAATATTGTGTCCAGAGCACTGAGCCAGAACTGCTGAGGTCCTGTGTTTGAATTGGGGTTCCAGCCGCAAGTGATTTCATCAAGAAGTAACTTGTTGACAGTCTCAGCTTTGTCACCAATTACTTTTGAACAGAATCAAACCCATCATGTTCATTTGCTATTTCACTGGGTTTTAACAGAAATACATCTGTCTTTTTGGAAATGGCCCTTCTTCACAATTATCATACTCCTGTAAATTTCTCTGTTATCAGGTGTTGTTGACAAAGGTGTTTTTTTGTTAATGCCTAGACACGAATGCCAACAAATGTGCATTTACATGTATGTAAAACATTGATATGTCAATTAATTATTTGTATTCTGGCTTTTTTTTGCTAAGAAACTTGGTATAATTGCCACACGATGAATGATTTTCAGGGCAATAGAAACGTGTCTGCCACCGAGTGTGGACGAGAAACATTTTCAAGTGATTTCAGGTCGCATCTACCGCGATCAGATGTTGCACTGCTCGCGGCGAGAGTTCCAGATGGAAAAGTCTTTGTCCCATAAACGACACCAAGAGGCACAGTTGGAATTGTGAAAAATAATTAAGTAAAAAGCAAAAATTAAAGACGGAACATTGAATATCAAAAGGTGGGGCTCAAGTCGAACCAATGCACGTCACTCAACATGATGACTGCGACTGTTATTGTTTTTACGTCTGGTTACCCGTTTCTGTGCTGACATCAGCTATAAACCCATCCCTATTTAGGGCTTTGTTTATGTCGTGTTTCAGTCTCTTGTGCGATTGTTTACTATTATTAGTACTGTTTTATACTTATTTTCATCTTTCATTTTTTGAAGTATCCTTTTACCACTTTCATTGTGTGGTTTGGACTTGTCTCCACCATAAAAATGTGGAATTTTTACCACTGTCTGAGGGCCGCCAATCAATACGAGTCCCATGCTTGTTTGGGCATGGGGGCACCTTTTTACGTTTTTATCTGAAGCTGCAACAGTGATTTGAAAAATGTGGAGCTTTGCTTTGTTATCAGACCCTCCTACCAACAGTGAGACAACCGCAATACATACTGGCATTGAACAAACCTTAACATTGACACTGAGTGACATTTCTCTATATGTTTAATTCTATCTACTACGTGTAGCTCTAATTGCAGTGCTTCACACGCTTGGGGTGATGGTCTCAAGTGTGATGGACTCACGAGGAGTACACGCATCACTGTGGTTATTATCACTGCTTACACCCGACTGAGTACAAGCCACGGAGTCCACCCGTAGTCGCACCACCCAGACAGATGAGTGTACTCTGCCCAATGTTGAATGGGATCATTTGGAAAAGTAATTACCCTTCTGTTTACTGACTACAGTCAGTTGCAATGCTTCTAAAATTAAGTTACAATGCTTCTAAAATTACTTGAGATTTTAAAATCATTGCAACTTAATTCCTACTCATTACATTTAAAACTAAGTAATATGATAAATTGATTGCTGTTATGATGGCCCTCTTGAATGTAACACATATATTTTGTTGATATAACCTTGGAAAGAGCTGCAGTGTGTTATGGTTATACTGTGATGATATGCTATAGTTAATCTGTTATAAGGCAGCAGTAATGAGGAATGTGATGAATGTGTTTTTTCTGATTGTAGGTTTTGTCGTGGGATTCATACAAATTTGCCAGCTCTGTCCTCACATTTTGGTGTCTCTCAAAAATCATTTAAAAAAATTGTTGGTGGCCCGGTACCTCCGAGGACTGAACATAGCCATCACTGCCGAGTCCCTGTACTCCAACTCGAGTTTCAGCCACTTCCAACTAACACTGATTCTCAAATATAGGGTGCTGATGGTCTCAGCCAAGTCGCCATAGAGTGTGTAAAAAAGGCTGTCAAAATAAATGTCATTTTTTTTTCTACTTAATTTAGAAATATTTCGGCTCTGATAAAAGTATCAGGTTGACTGCCATGCAACAAACGTTTCTCTAAAGCAGGATGGCACTTGAAGGATCTCAGAAAATGTTACAACACAACTGAATTGCAAGATACTGTACAAAGCAGTGGCAACATGTTCATCATCGGGAACGAGGAGGCGTAATGTAGAGTATGTCATGGGCAGAGGAGAAGATAAAGGTCTTGAGTCTGAACTTGAACAGGGTCAGGCAGTCAGGAGAATGGATGGCTGAAAGAAAGGCGCTCCAGACTACGGGGAGAGCAGACGAGGAGGATCAAACATCCCACTGAGTAAACGTCCTCTGGGGGCTTTGAGAAAAGAGACTTTGGGGCGAAGAGCACACGATGGGTAGTCGAATAAGATAAGAGGGTAGCGATAGGCAGGGGTGAATCCATGGGGCATTTTGAAGACCATGAAGGCAATCTTTTCATTGAACCAGGACTGCACTGGGAGTCAATGGAGGGATCAATGTATTGGGATGATGTGGCTACATATATGGGTGTGGGTGGCAGTGAGATGTTGGAGAAATCTGGAATTTGTATAATTTCAGGTTTGTATAGTTCTGTAACATTAGCTTCCACGGGCCATTCTCACATCGGGCGGTGGACTGCTCTGAAAATAATTTTGAATTAATACCGTGTCTCATTACAGGATGCCATATAATACATTTGAAATACATATTGGAAAAAACTAAAACAAAAATTGCATGATCTTTAAAGGTAATCAACCAGTCGATGCTAAATGATGGCAATTTTATTACACACTGAAAGAGAGTAATGACGATTACAGAGTCATGGTGAAGAACTAGAGGCACTCGCAGTTGGTTATCTGACTGCTCCATAACGTTACTTTCTAATTAATCATCAAGAGCCCCGAGTGTACGAGGTCATGCCCATAGGCAAGCTTGTTCGTGTTGGCAGTGAGCAATGTTGAAACGCGCCACGTGGCTGTCGGATGTATTGTTGTGTTTCTACCATTGCCATGCCCGTGCAGCAAAGTTTACAGTAAACACCAGCGAAACGCGTGTCTGCTGCATGAAGACTTTGTGTGTTTTTTTTGCTTGCCATCATTATTATTATTACTTGAGATGTTGCCCTTTATTGGTGCATTGTCGTAATGATCATAAAGTGAAGGTTTTGCCAAGTGCACACGGGGTATAAGGTGTTGCACATGGTGTAGGGCACTCA
This sequence comes from Lampetra fluviatilis, assembly GCF_964198595.1. NCBI lineage: Eukaryota > Metazoa > Chordata > Hyperoartia > Petromyzontiformes > Petromyzontidae > Lampetra > Lampetra fluviatilis. The sequence continues at coordinate 13,775,780 of NC_136286.1, read as the reverse complement.
ATTATCCGTGTTTACTGTACACAGCCACCCGATAGCTTATTTGTTGCACTGAAAATGTACACGAGTGCTTAATTTCAACCACTGCTCACCTCTCTATTCATTAATCACCCCCCCTCCCAGCCGCCCCCCCAGCATGTCTCTCAGCTGACAGCTTTACTTGGTCAGGCGTGTTGGTGCGCACCTGTCAACCGGTGACTTGGAGATGGCGTCTCATTTGTGAATTGTTCCTAGTTGCCTGCGTTGCAGACACCCGTCTGAATGGGCAACGAGTAGTCTCACAAGAGGCGGTGCAACAAGTGGGTCCATGAATTGCAGACGGATAGCTTGCCAAATGAGTTGCATGGGGGTCGAGGGGAGAGAGGGGCAGACTTGTGTTCAGGTAGCGATGGACAGGGTAAGAGCTCTCGCTGTGTTGTTCCAAAACACCTCTAAGAGTTGCACTCCAGTGCACCTGCATCATCACTTGCTCACCTGCAGCATGTGTGTTCACAGCTTTATTATGCATCTCTTTAATCACAGGTGTTGGAGGCCGGGAGTCTTCATGCGTGCGTGGATCTTGGGACACAACCTGCAAGGTGCTTTGCTCGGCGGGTGTCTCCTCACGTTATTGTGTTTCTTTCAGTGCGGTGGAAACATTGACACGGGGGGCACTTCGATTGAACGGCCAAAATACAGCTGAGTTAAGTAGAGTAGGAAGGACTGCAGCATGACAACACCATGGATCCAAATCCCAACCCATGGTAGACTCGGCCCCGTCATGAATATAGTCGTCATCATCATCATCTTCTGGTGTTGGTAATTGAGCAGCAACTGATGAAGCTGAAACGTGGGATGAGACATCAACAGATTGGCTCCCGCCATGGTAATGTGGAATTCCAGAACTATCTATGAAGATAAGCCAAGACTCATTTGAAAATACACGTTTTTCAATGACTTTTGACAGAGGGAAAATGTACATCTATTCAAGGTTATTTATTTTAAATTATGTTTAATTTACAGCCCTTTGTCAAGTCACTGTCGGATGAAGGCCTCCCCGTGCTCTGTCAGTCATGGGGTTTGACCGTGCTGTGGTTTGGTGAAGGTGTGGTTCATTTATCACTCGCCAATGATGTTGGCAGTGATGTAAGCTGTGGTCAGGAATCGAACTCATGTCACCGGGTTCACGCCAAAACCACTGCACCATCGCTCCAACCAATTGTTATTTAAAAGATTAAAATGTCATTTTTCATTATTCAAGTGTTGCAAAGGAATTATTATTTCATAAATATCACAAGTAGCGGATTTAAGTGCAGTTATGCTTCAACAGTCTGCCAAGAAAGCAGTAATTTGTGGTTTGATGAGTAGTGCATGAAAAGGGGTAGGGATAACGTGGCTTGCCAAATTTTTAATTAAATCTTAAATTAATAAATGACGGTAATGGTCTCTTCCTCTGAGCCAGCACACACTCCGAGGGACGCAGCGAAGGCAGGTGCAAAGCAAAGCCCCACTCCTGACAAACGGCATGTGCTGATACACAGAGACATGGCCATGCCAATTCATGTGAAATACATTTGCCCCTGCCATATAAATGTGGAATTTACACGAATGGCTTAGGCCCTTAAAATGGAGGCCAGCACCACTCAACATTTATTTTCAACTCACTTGTTTTCCATATTTCTAAAAATACAGAATGAGGTTGATGAAATGTGCAAACATGGAGTCGTTGTGTGTGAATCACCCACCTGCAACGTGGCAGAGGTGTCCATGGGATACAGTGCACAAAGTAGGTTATCTTCCTATCTATGTGAAGTTAGAGGGCTATTTCCATGCATGTGTAATGACAGGGTGCTGACATGACAGGGTGACACCTGCTGGCCAGGGAAGGGATTCACGGGTACAGCCACAGGAAGGAGGTGTCTCTGGGGCAAAGGTCACAGGTGGGGCTAGTAGAGATACTCCGGGAATCTGCTCGAAGGTTCCACGAGAGGGCGTTGCAGGAGGCGGGGCCTAGCTACGCCTGGGGGGATATAAGGGGGAGCGGACCCGGAGCTCGGGGCTCGTGTGTGGGTCCTGGACCCTGGCGTGTCGCTGTTCACCGACATCTCTCTCCGTCGTCCAGCCACGTGGAAGATCTCCTGCGTGGGTTCCATCGCCGCCGTCGTCATCACGCCGCCAGCCAGCGGCGGAGACGAGTGAGGGCGAGGGGACCATGCCGAGTGATCGGTTGTGCGTGTAGCCCGTAGAAGTGTTACTGCCTACAGTATATTCAGTGGGAGAAAGAACCAGTGTTGGCCTGTGTTGTGTCCAGTGTGAGTAATAAAGAAGTAACCTGTCGTGGAAGTTGCTCATTACATATGTATGGAGTTTGTCCTGGCACCATGGAATTGAGTAAACTTCCCGGGCAAAAGTCTGCTGAAAAACAGCCTTGAAACTCAGTGAGGCTTGCTTGGGTACACATGTCTCGGTGTTACAGTCGTCTTGATATCGCCACTTGGAGAGGGTGGAATTCCCACCACTGCCTCTTGACCACCAATGGAGAAAACATTCATGCGGGGGAAGCTGGTAGGAACGTTGGGTTGCTCAGTCAATGGCCAGGGTCAACGGCGGCGTGGTGTATTCAGCAAATATGCCCGACTGTGAGAGCGGGCACAAGCCGGCGTGAGTAGGTTACACGTTGAGTTTTATAAGGGCACCACGGGATGACCAGCCCCTCCCCACCCAGCCCCTCTCCACCCTCCCCACCCAGCCCCTCTCCACCCTCCCCACCCAGCCCCTCCCCACCCTCCCCAACCAGCCCCTCCCCACCCTCCCCTCCCCACCCAGCCCCACCCTCCCCACCCAGCTCCTTCCCACCCTCCCCTCCCCACCCAGCCCCTCCCTGCACGACGGACACAATAATCCCCTGTGGGCTGGTGTAACCAGGAGGTTCCTACCAGTATTAGTGCTATCCTAGTACTCATTTGATCGTGGAGACATTTAGACTTTTCAATCATTACACACCAAATGTATACAACAGCAGCAATAACTTCTCTCTCTCTCAAGCACTCTTTCATGAGCGCTAACCCTTTGGTGTCATACTCACAAAAGCCACTTATGCAGCAACCGGATCGAGGTGGGTGTGGGGGAGGCAGTAGCTACATATGTAGTAGCTACGGGCCCCGCACTTTCAAGGGCCCCGCGCTAAATGCTTTCAAGCTATCAAATTCGGTTCAGTAATTCTGCACTTGCTCTATTACTATAGTGCAATACCGCCTTCAACTTTTATGAACGACTGGGTGTTTAAGGTGAGCAATTTGTTGTATTATCCGGCTGTATAGCAAATGGAAAAATACAATTACTTTACTATGCATGTTAATATTTATGGGTTTTTTTAAATTTAGGGCCCCTTTATAACGTGGGGCAGGGGGGGTGGCCTCATCCCAAGGAATTGAATTCGCGATCCTGGTTGGAGCCTCGGAGCCGGGGGCGGGGGGGGCGGGGGGGGGGGAGGGGGGAAGGGGAGCGGGGAGGAGGAGCAGGGGTGGGCGGGGGAGCGGGGAGGGGGAGCGGGGGGAGCGGGGGGGGCGGGGAGGGGGAGCAGGGGGGGGAGCGGGGGGGATGATTTCCCGCAGCCACCGAGGGCGGCCGAGCCAGCAGGTGGCGGCACTTCTGCGGCGTCAGAAACAGCCGCACGCCCATTTAGTCTCAAGGCTCCCACCACCACCACCCTTACCACCACCACCCCCACCACCTGTCAAATGCATGACTATGCTAACACGTGTCTCTGCTCTCATTGAATGACCCAATTTGCATCCACATTTTTCAATGCAGAAAAATATCAGAAGTAGCATCGTCAAGAGAATCCCTCAGCCAGCAGAGAGCATCGTGTTCCCTGACAGCATCCCAGCCACCTTCCTCGGCACGCAGTTCAACACAAGAGAGGATGATGCTCGGCCACCTTGTTCGTGGAAGCATTCGACACGACTCAAAGCCACGTCGTGGCAAGGCTACTGTCACGTGCACCGTACACCCAAAGCCTCAATCAGCCAAACTTCCAAGAAAAAAAATAGACGATGCTCTCACGGTGGCCTGCCGTAACCACCCTTACGATTGACAATGGCGCATCCGCTGTGCGTGGACGTTTTGCCACTCGCCCCGCTCATTATAACTGCGGCACACGCAGGGAGAATTTGATCGAGATAAATGATCACCGTCACCGGCTTGACAAACGAAACGCAATCGCGCTCATATTCCCCGTCCAGTGGCCATCTCGTGGGGAGAAACAGACCGCGGAATTTCGATTTAAAGCTTTCGTGACTGCAGGGATTCATCTTCTTGGTTCTTTCGGTAAAGTCACGTAGAAGGAAATAATAAAATAATAAAAATAAAACATAATAAAATAATTCTCACGACGTTTCGGCCACAACGCAAGCAGCCGTCTTCGGGTGGAGAACAAGTCTCAGACTCTGCCTTCTCGACAGACCTGTTCTCCACCTGAAGACGGCTGCTTGCGTTATGGCCGAAACGTCGTGAGAATTATTTTATTATGTTTTATTTTTATTATTTTATTATTTCCTTCTATGTGACTTTACCGAAAGAACCAAGAAGAAGACAGCGGAATGTGCACTTTATTCCTTTGAAGCGACAATGGTTACCGTGGTTTTATGGGCAGGGCATGCAAGTGTTCATGCCAGAACAAAAAAAGCCTAGGTGCTGTCATATTTGTCCATCTGCAAGGGTCACAAGACGCACGGCAGTCGGTGTGTTCGTGTGTGGCTTGTGTTAGTGGTGCATTACGGAATTAGGCAAAAATAGAACTAATCTCATTTACTCTCACATGATGCATTCTCAAGAGCAACTTTCCATTCCACCCCCCCCCCCCCACTGTAATGATTGACTTGTTTTTGGTACAAATATGAAAATATACATTCTAGATGTTTTTTAAATGGCTAATAGGCGAGATTGAGGCGAGATTGGTGACAGAATGACAGTCAAAAGAGACAATTTGGCTGTGAGGATGACCGCTGTGGAGATGAAACGATGAGACCCACTCCTGTGCAGCAGCGAGATAGCTCATGACATCGCTGGGTAGATGATTCATGCCATGTCAGCGTTCTGACATAGCATTGTGAACTCAGTTACGAAGCAATACAAATAATTTGTGTGGTTTCTCAATCAGATTTCTTTGTATTATATCGAGTTTTTTTAGAGCAGACACCCATTCAGGAGATAAGTGTGCCCTGGAGGCATGTGGTTGACTCAACTGTGACTCATTCATCATTAAACGGTGTTGAGTAATGCGTGAGGTGCCCAGACTGCCCACGTGGGTCTCTGGTTATGTCAGGGCTGGCACAGGCTCCACCGTTACATTCGCCTCCCATCGTGAAGGGGATTCCCTCACCGACATTTGACTTCAGAGCTGACTCCAAGAAGGCCGTGTGGCGGCTGGGTTGTATAAAAAAAATGTATGAAGGAGACGTATGGTCTGCATATCCATTTTGTTACTTATATTCTCCACAACAACGCTGATTATTTTGTGTTAAAACTAATAGATACTGCTGCCGATGCCTTTATTGTTTCCCACTAACACAGAGGTCCGTTCAAAGTAAATGTTTTTTTTACAATTTTCGACATTTAACAGGGGTTTCCCCTGAGCTGATGGTGGAAACTCCATGTTTCAATAGCAGGGACCACTCATCTGAAAGGGACAACGAACGTTGACTTCCCACTAAGTGTTGCAGCCTCAGCAGGTATATGGTTCCAAGTTTTCCAACCCCCCACAAGGAAATATGGGGTGAGTTGGCCCAGACCAGGATTTCTACTCAAGGCAACATGATAACGAGCCGATGACTAGACCCAACTGAGCCATTCTCCATGCATTGGAGATCAGATTGAAAGAAGAGTGAACATTTGGCTGGCTATTGTTTACATAACTACAGAATGTTTTACTAATGAGTTCACCCCAAATTAGAATTGGAACTCGCAAAACTTCTGATGACGGATCGCGCGCGATAACAACAGCATCACCTGAGCGAGGTGACACAAGGAGATTACAATCTCGTTACAAATGTTAAGTGCTGAAAATAAACATGTCATTCGTTCGTCATCCCTCCGAGCAATGTGCTCTGCCCAAGCCCACTTGCATTCCTTCCCAGTTAATCTGGTGTCTCCAACTTGTGTTAGTCGATCAATGCCTTTTGTTGTCTCTCAGTATAATTCCACACACACGTGCATCCATCCATGCTTCAGCTTCGGTCCATTGTTTTATGTCGATGTCCACGTGTCTGGTTCTTATGGCACGACAGGTAATATTGCACTCATTAAGAACGCTATGTGGGCACATTGGTTCGCTGCTTTTCCAGATCAAAGTCAACTTTCCGAAAACAACTCCATCCTGATCGAGAGTTCACCTCTTTCACGTTATCATTCTAGTCCCAGACTTGTTTTAATCCAGCCAAGAAAATATACTCAAATTATTTTACAGAAAATAATCTCAACAACTGTAATCTGAAGATGTTGCATTCATGAGCTGCTTGCTATATTTAATCAGAGTTGCAGCATTTGTTTTTAATACCACTGTCACCAACTCGTTTCGATCCAAGTCACGATCCAGAGGAGGCTCTCACCAAGGCATGTAACTCACCCGACCCACAGTGGCTCTCTCAAGAGTGCCCATTTTAGGCTGAGCCGACCCAGAGGAGGTGCCAGAGATTGAATTAAGCTGTGGCCTGCGGGCAGGGTGCTGGCACACATGGGCGATTGAGAGGGGCCGGCCATGCTCTAATAGCACACAATTGGGAGCTGCGTTTGCACCTGAACGCCCTGAAGCAGAGCTCGAGAGCAGCAGGCCCCTCTCGTGTCGCCGACCGGGTAGGGGACATTCCATAATTGTAAAAGAAGGATCTATTAAAGTTCAAGCACCCCCCCCCCCCCTCGACCACCTAACTCCTCATCTTCATCTTCCCCTGGTCCGACTTGCCTGCAGGCCGCCCTCTCCCCAGGTGCATTGCTCGATGATCAATTGGATTAAAAAAATTTGTCAAGAATCAAGAGGAACTTTTGAAATAATGAGCCATACTCTCAACAAAAAATGCGTGTGGATGCATGAGGAGCATCGATTTGGAATACACCAGGTTGGTTAAGATGGTTAATCTCCAATTCCATCCCCACACCATCCTCCCTAATCTCCCTGTGTAGCCTTACCCACGTGTCATATCCAATCCATTGTGCCACACAATGTGTATTGCGTGTCGATTTAACAGCTTGAATGGACACGTATTGTGTGTGCGGTGAATGCAGGTTTCGAGGAAACCCATATGAGGAAAAAAACGTAACTCTGCATATAGGTCTGCAACCTACTTGTTGTACTGACTCCTATAGGAACCTTGCGATTGCTTGCAGGTGAACGTGAGTTCATCTCACTGGTGTCACGGATAATGTTATTTTGGATTGTTGACTAAATGTCCATTATACATAGTTCTGGTTGTTGAATATTGTTGTTTATTCGTCATGTGTATTAGTCATGTTAATCGTCATATTAGTCATATAACAATAGGTTTTACCCTTTCTGGCAATAAAATAGTTGTGTCAAGATGTTAAAACAAAAAAACGGAATCCTTGTTCAAGGAGTCCTGTGTCTGCCTTCCTTGAATAAGGATTCCGTTTGTTGTTTTAACATATTGATACCTGTTTCATTGCCATAAATGGTTAAACTTTTTGTTATATTTCAACACTGGCAAGAAAGGTCCCATATCATATTAGTCATGTTTATAAAAAAAAATTCCCTTTTTTCTCGACGCAACTCCTGCAGACCATCCATTCCCATTTGCCACGCCTGTCACTTTGTCTGGGTCGACATTGAAAAATGGCTTCTTGTCTCAATGGGCCTCACCCGAAATAAACTGACTAGCATGACCCACCAACCCTAGCTCAATTTCGATGAATTACAGTTTGTGCCACACCGGCCCATCCCTACGTGGCCCTCCTGGGTGTTCTAGATAAGGGGAAGTGGCCGTTGCACGTGGGCAGCAATGACAGCTTCTGTGTCATTAATTCGTGGCCATGGTTCTGCTGGGTGTGCTTCCCGTTGTCTTAGGGTCTTTAAACTGCTCTTCATTTGTCTCAAGTATGATGAAATGCCAGTTTTACAGTTGATTTGCTGCACAAATGAGCTTTGAGGCAGTGCTCATGTTCTGTTCTCAGCCCTGAGCCAGTCACAATTTACCATGCGGATCTATCGGGAATGAAATACTTTCCCACGTATTCAATACGTTTGCTTAGGAAAGAATTTATGTAAAACGTGTCATGCGCAACAGTATTGTATCCAGTAATCTAATTTCCAATGCATTAGTAACGATGTACTGCATAGTTACTCATGGACTGTATGTATATGTATGTTGTACATACCATGAAATTATAACATTAAATTGCTTTTTCTAGGCTCGAAAGTGGATTAAAGTTCAATTCTAATTTCATATTTTCCCCATCTCAGTAAGAAAATATTTTTTCCTACTTTATTTTCACTTAACTGATATATCTCTAAAGCTTTTCCAAGTATAAAATTTGACCAGTAATGCGTGATCACTTCTCTAACTGCAGTTATATTGGACAACGTTTGCAATGGCACCTAATTTTGTCTGAATCTGTGTACAAAGTGGCTGCATTTTCAAGAGAAATGTTTACATTATTTTGCAACAAGTGTGTGACTTCATGAAAATGAACACCATTATGCAATAGCCTATTTTCACCGTCTGTCAAATTTGACAACTGTTTCAATGAAAGTCGGTTCAGGACGTGTAATATTTGTGTCACAAGCCCTGCGGCTGCCTACACCACACCCGACATCTCACCTGAAATGTACTCTCCGACTCCACCCTACTCTGCCGTGTCCCGCTATCTCAAAGGCTGCTATTCGAGAAATTTCAACAACTTCCAACAATGCAAAACACAGGAATAAACGCACAAGTGAAAAGGAAAAACATAATTCAATTTTTTTTAATGGAATTTCCACAACGTGTGCAAAACGTAAAAGTGAAAAAATAGAACATGTGTTATAAAAAAATAACAACGTAATAATTAATCTGAAACCCATAACCTTTTAAAAGTATGGTACAGTTCATACATAAAAGCAATGTATCATGCATAAATAGAAAGGATCGTTTTATGAGCTCTCCACATTGAGACCAGACACTCAAATTGACGTATTTTCATAACATGCAAAGTTCTTGTATAGCCCTCAGGTCCACAGTACAATCTCTTCAGCCGACTAAATGAAGGTGAGAAGCTGCAATTGTTCAGTGCCAAACTAAGCCAAATTAATCTTGCCGCAATTTCTACAAAATGAACAACACCCACTCTCCGTTAACCCCATTGACTCGCTGTGCTTGTAGACTTGTTTTGGATACCATTGCAGGTCGAGTTTGAAGTGTAGGGACCAGAGGTGGGACAAAGTCATTGTTGTGCAAGTCACAAGTAAGTCTCAAGTCTTTGCTCTCGAGTCCCGAGTCAAGTCGAGTCAAAGATGAGGCAAGTCCAAGTCGAGTCTGAAGTCATCAAAATCATGACTCGAGTCTGACTCGAGTCCAAGTCGCATGACTCGAGTCCACACCTCTGGTAGGGACTGCAACAAAACACATTTGCCTTCCCACCATTCAAAATCTATTTGAAAACAAGTACTTGAGTCTTCCAAGCACAGGATGAAACTGGGTTACTGGCAGATGTAGCCAAAAGAATGAGACTAAATGTTCACATTCGTCACCGAGTGTTTATGATTTATGAACCATAAAAAAACACGATTCATGTCAACACATGTTAGCAAATGATCTTTGTCCAATTTTTGGACGAAACTATGACAATCACCAATTGCGCAAATGGCCAATGAAACATTTTCATATGCTTCATTGGTCATTCGTCAAGGTATTAATCTAACCCTTTAATACTTTCCACCGTAGGGTAAAACGTGAAGTTTCCCTTCCCCTTGCAAACTTCAAAGGCTCATAAGGTCAATTGTGACAGTTTTTTCATAAACCTGACAGTTTTATTAGTTTTTAATGATGTGCTTGTCTCTAGCAAGAGTCCCCTATGGCAATGTTGTCAATTGACAGAAATCAACTGTTTGCAACGTGGTAACGATGTGTGTTGTATGCACGTACAGCCAAATTGTCAGTATTTGCATGTCCCTGGTCAGATTGAGAAAACAAACGCTTCCTTGTGTTCATTTGCTAACCCCCCCCCCCCCCATAGTGCATTTGGATTCACTCAATATTGCATCGGAGTGCTGGGTTTTGTTTTGTTATCAGATAATTACTGGGAGATACAAACACATGACTATGTGCGTCAAAGGGTGGAGCAGTAGAAGCATAGAGCGTAAATGTGAAGCCCGGATCATACAATGAACATCAACCAAATTTTACAATGACATTTAACTCTGTAAAAATTCTACCAAAGTATTGCTTAGAAATGCATGTTTATTACCATCGACAATAACATTCCTCGTAAAATAAAAATCTAAACAGGATAACAAAAAAAATCCATTTATGAAATGCGAATACAGTACAAATTGCGTAGTGCAGTCACCCCACCCATAGCAGCCCGTCAACGGAAGAGTCGTAATTACACAGCAACAAACCGAACTCGATACGACACGAAATTCCCAACAGATCCCAACAGCAAATCTATCAACTACAGCAGGCATGGTCTCCTTTGAGCATCGCGGACCCGTCTGCGTCCATCTTTCCAAAATGTGGTCCAGAGCTCAAGTCACCGGGCAGCAGGTCAAGGTAATTATGCACGTTTTGAGTGAATGGTTTTCAATCAACCACCGTAGCTGTCCAAAACGTACGCATTCCTATGCCGGAGGCCAGACACTGCTTAAGACAACCACCGTTGACTTTACATTAATTAGTTCTCATTTTATTGACCGCGGAGAGATGATGAACCGAGTTGACTTGTGACGGGATTGGAATTGCAACCTTTCGATGGAGTGGTTATCTCATCACAGTGCCACCTGATCAGTTGGCATGATATTGGGTGTTTATAATCAATGATTCTACAGTTAGAATTTAAATGTCCTCTTTGTTTAATAAAACCAGAAGTGGGTACAGACATTGTTGAAATGTTCATTAATAAAAAATATAATTAGAGGAAATGTATTCACGTGTTATTGATGTCAACACAACGGGTGCAATGCAAGCATCACATGTGTGTGTCTCTCTCATCGAGGTGGCAGTCCTTTCAGGGGCTTAACATCTGACAGATTGGTCTCTATTCGCAGTCAAACTATTTCAGACTTTCTTCCTGACCACCACCAACTGCTCATGGATTTACCTGAATTCCTGAGCACTAAAAAAAACTGTACATAAAAATACAATTACAAAAATGTATATACAAATATATTTTTGCAGGTATGTGCAATATGGATAAAAGACTGACATTGTGAATAAGTTGTTGTAATTACTTACATCCAGCTCAACTGAGTGCATAATACCCATGTGTGTCACCTATGACCCCACTTACAATGCAGCACAGACATAGGGCATTACGCCGAGGAGCATGCTGTTCAGTGCAGAGGGGCATGCAGCCTCAAATTAATTCCCTGCTCACGACACAATCTTATAAACCCCACTGAAATGTACAGGAAATTTAAGGCACACAGTACACCTGACCACCTTGCGTGACTTGTTTTGTAAGCGCCAAATACACATCACTCGAATTCTGCGGTGTGATGACCAATCTCTGTTTTGTATGAATTTGTATAACACCCCAGGACTTTCATTGAGTTTTAACATAGTTACATCTACTACCAATACTCCCCCCCGCCCGAGTAATGTAGCAGTCCATTGTCCCGACAGGTGCTGGGGAAGAAGTGGTCTGCACCACCTTGCTCTGCCGTCCGGGGGCTGTGCTGGTAGAAGCCCGGGATGCCCCCGATGGACAGGGCCAGGCTGTAGTCAGAGAAGGGTGCAGACGTGGCGGGGAACGGGTACTGGGCAAGTGCCGACAGCGGTGAGCTGTCATTGTGCCCACCCATCCGCCCGCACATCTCGTCCTCCATGTCCATGCCGTTGCCACTGCCACCACCACCACCACCAACGAAACTGGAGAAGCACGACTCCGTGGGGTCGGGCTCAGCCCAGGGCGGCGGCGACACCCCGAGCCCCGGCGACGGCAGCTCGCTGACGCCAACGCCGAGGGCGTGCGGAAGGTGCACCGCGCTTGGCACCGGCGGAGGTGCCACCATGCCGGGCGCTCCCAGCATGTCCGGCAGGGACGGCGCAGGGCCGATGCCGCCCAGCTGAGACGGCAAGGGTGGGGACATCTGGGAGCTCCCGTAGGCACAGGGTGCAGGGTCGTGGGGTTTGTCGCACGCCGATGGCACCGCGGATGGCACCGCGGAGTGCCGCGCGGGGGCGCCACTCTCCGCCCCCTTGCGCTTTCTCTTGCGGCGGAATGTGCCGTTGTCGAACATCTTCTCGCAGTTGGGGTCCAGGGTCCAGTAGTTTCCCTTGCCTGTAGATACAACATTGCAGCAGCGTTTTAATTGCAGCACACTTGCTACACGTTACAGTGTTCAAGTGATGTCAAAGCAGAGCTTTCGAGATATTTACACTAGAAAAATAATTCCATGACATTCAAAATGAAGTTAAGTGTTTGTATCGTCAAACGAGCATCGGGCAGTGCTCATCTCTACCTGTGTGTATGGCCCTAACCCGTGAGTGGAAATTCCACATTCTTATGGCAGGCACCATTGTATTCGTCAGAGAGAGAACGGGAGAGTCGACTGCTGACAAGCATAACATGAGTCCGAGAAACATTTAAATTCAGTAAATAAATGCAATTGTATTCAAAACTGCAAAAACCAACGTGCCGTGGGAAACCAAAATGAAAAATAATTATCAACGTAAGGCAGACGGGATGCGGAGGATCCTTGGCAAATAGGCAAATGCCCAGGGGCTCTGAGTGGCAGTGATATTCAGCAACGAAACACGAACAGGGGCGGCCTAAGTGGTGTTTAAACATCCTCCCACGTGGTGCCACGGGCTTGTAGGTCAGGTCGGTCTGCTTACGTCATTACACATTCCTGATCCTCCCTCTCAGCACGAGTCACAGTCGCGTTAAACACTACAGTGCACACTCTCTTTGGAGTGAGCGTTTCACAGTTTTCTTTTTCCACTACAATACCCCCCCCCCCACGTGTATTTCCCTTGACCCCCTTTGACAAACACTCACGCACAAAGACCCCCCTCGTTGGCTTTGTAAACTGTTGAAGCGACTGCTGTTACGTGCGTTCACATACACGCATGCGCTGACAAAGACAAAGATCCCCCGTATAGCCTGTAACAGACTGTTGGGGCAAGTGCTGTTAACGAGCACATACGAATACCGACACGGTATGCGAGGGGGTGGGGTGGCCACCACCACGCCCGACCGCCTTTGTCTCCCCAGTGGCGATGTTTACACACCGCACCAGGTACTAATTTGAGGCTGAGTCGACCTAGGGGAGGCCCAGGACCGGTTCAGATTATCGTCACTGTGTGTTGGCCGTGAACAGGAATCGAACTCGGTTCGCCGGGTTCGTAGCGCAGCGCGCTAACCGCTCCACCACCGCTCCACCTACACACGCACTCATTCATTCACACGCACTCATTCATTCACACTCATTCATTCGCACGCACGAACAGACTGACGCAAACCCAGTGGCGGTGTGGCGAGCACACTCGCCACCCCGCCACCCACACAAACCCACGTCGCTCCTCGCCTTGCGCACGCGACTTTTCACAAACGAGTGAAAGTTTGCGTGCGTGACAATTCGCATCCACAATCACAAACGCGCACGCACAACGGGCTCTCCTCATTCTCTCTCTCTCTCTCTGTTATACTCACAATCCATATATCACAGCAGCGCACAAACACCGAGACGAACACGTCTCACGCACTTTCCGAGACCCAAGCTCACCGTCGCACGCCGCCCATACGCACACACACAACCACGTGCGCACGCGTGCACGCACGAACGCACTCGGACTAACGCTGCCACCCCCCACCCCATCCATCCATCACTCGCCGTAGCGTGCACACCTGGGTCATCCTCGTCGCGCGGGACCTTGCGGAAGCAGTCGTTGAGCGACAGATTGTGCCGGATCGAGTTCTGCCAGCCCGCCTTGCTGCGTTCGTAGTACGGGAAGTTGTCGGTCACGTACTGGTAGATCTGATTGAGCGTCAGCTTGTGATCGGGCGCGCCCTGGATGGACATTGCGATGAGCGCCGAGTAAGAGTAAGGAGGACGCGCCATGCGGGCCAGGCTCGCCTGCGACGCTCCGGGCATCGAGTGCCAGCTCATCCCCGCACCACCACCACCACCACCACCCGCTACCACCACCGCATCCCCAGCCGTCATCATCATCGGCGTGTTGAGGCCGTGGGGTCCCACGGGCTGCTGCTGGTGCTGCTGCTGGTGGTGGTGGTGCTGGAGTTGTTGTTGTTGGTGGTGGTGGTGACACGAGGAGTTTGACCCCGCCACGCCGTACGGAGGCGGGGGCACAGAAGGCGGTGGGCTCCCTCCCTGCGCCTCGGCTGCGTTGGCACCGCCGTGCAGGAGCCAGGAGGCAGCGGGGGCGGACGAAGTCGTCGACGAGGTGGTGGCAGCCGCTGCTGCTGCTGCTGCCGGGGTGAGCGGCGGAGAATCCCAGCCGGGGACTTGAGAAGCTCCCGCCGCCTGCGCAGTAGGCGCCAGTGACGGATAGGAGGCGAACGCGTTGTAGTACACGGCCATACCTGCCGGGCAGGTGCGCGTGCGCGCACGTGCGCGCGCGTGCGAGTGAGAGTAGGGAGGGGGAGTCGGCACGCGCGTGTGTGGGTGCGCGCGCGCGCGTGAGCCGCGCCCGGGTGCGGAGAGGAGGGTGGGGAGAGAGAGAGGAGAGAGATGCCCCCGTGGCACGCGCCCGGCGTGCGACAAATCACTCAGACTGCAGGCCAGGCGTCAGGGGCGGCGCAATAAATAGCTAGGGCCATCAACCCCCCTCCATCCCCTTCACCTGTCCGCCCGCCCACAAACAACTTTTGCCCCAACCCCCATCATCATTCTCCACCGCCGTCCCCCGAGGCACTCACGTGTGACCTGGACACTCGCTTGGTTCTGGGGCAACTGGTGGTGTGCGGCTGGGTTGGTTGAGCCACTCTCCTCCTCCTCCTCATCCGCCTGTGTCTGCTGAATGGGGTGAGGGCAGAGGAAACCACCGTGCCCCAGACCTGTACGATTACTTTCTACCTGGTTGATCCGTCAGAACAGAGGCTGGGTAGCACTTGAGGTGGGAGAGCATTAGTGGAACCAGTTTATGTATACGGCCAATAATATTAATATCACTCTTAAAAGCATAACTTGCATAGAGTATTTATTTTATTTAGCTTTTAGACATGTCGGCTAAAACAAAACTTTTTCTACCTTGTGTGGAAGCGACGGATGGAATGAATATCAGGTCCGAGTCCATAAATGAACCTGCGTGATTGAACACATAGGTGGATTCATGAGTCACGCACACACATGTGTTGAATTACAACGTACAAACGCACATCTGAGTACATCCGCCCATATAAATCCTCCTTCACTTCTATAATGCCCTGCTTAGCAGCACCAACACACCTTTCAACTACACACCTGCCCCTACGCCTACATTACACACCAACACCAACTCTATCCACCCAGCTATCTCCGACCTCCTCCCCCAACACCCCACTCCAACCCATCAACCCCCTCTCTCTCTTTGATTATCTCCACAAGAGCGAGAAAAAAAACATAAATTAAAGTGTCACTTTTCACTTCCAGCAGGCGAAATTGTTTTATGTATCTTTTCTACCTAAATCCAGTTCAGAGTAGCCGGGTTAGGTTATGATGAAGAATGTACAGATGTGTAAACCCAAAGGAATGTCCCACTGGCTGGTCTCAATGGCAGCTCTGGCAAGTCAACGAACAGCTCTTTAGACTATCAAGGACATTTACTTAACAATGTTACAATTCCACTGAGTCGCTGTAGTAACAAATGAAAACCGGTAAATTAGTATAGTATGGATAATTTCTCATTACAGATTTAGTGCAAGCAATAATCAGTAGTTATGCATTTTCCTTTCACTCTTGTGAATGGCTCGCTGGTCCTTAATATTACACTCTATAGCTGAGTTGAAGGGTGCTTTGGGATTTCCACCGCAACATCACGAGGCATCTTAGGGAAGTGAACCGTCTACTATGTATAAAGTGGCTCAGTTTAACACGTAGGCTTTTGGGTTAGATCGCGTCAATATAAATGTGTCGTTAAACCCGCCACCACCCGACATAGCCAATTAATAAGGTTTGTCACGTAAACAGAACATGCCAATTGGTTACTAGTACAGCCAGGGCCCGATTAAGGCACGACGGGGCTTTATGGGCTGCAGCCCAGGGGCCTCCGACAGCTGGAGGGACTCCAGAGATGAAGTGAAAAGTTACTTCATTTGTGAATGCTGAATTCTATTTGTTGTTAGCCTTGTAAAAATAAGATGTATTTTTATGTATCTTTGTTTTCCTTTTGAAAATATTACTGGGGGCCTCACAGTACCTGCAGCACACGGGCCTACAAAATCAGAGTACAGCACACCGGTGTGTTGGAGAGTACACCCACGCCATTTACAAGTCGAGTACGACGTTTTGCCAGTAATTACAACTAGCATCATCATGCGACAGCCAGATTTGTGGAGAAATCATCCTGTTTCCGTCTTAAATAGAGGGATAAATGTGATATCGTCACATTTGCACACCGGTGTGCTGTACTAGTAACGAATTGGCATGTTTTGTTTACGTGACATATCTTATTAATTGGTTGTGTCGGGTGGTGGCGGGTTTAAAGTGGCTCAGTCAGACAGGATAGTGGCGACAAATATTAAGCCTTTAGATATAGGGCGAAATTTAAGCTGAAAGCTGTTGATACTTTTTGGTTCTTTCGGTAAAGTAATGTAGGTAGAAAAATTACTCAAAGAGAATGTGCCCTGGAGCAATCGGCAGTCCACACATCTTCACTTTTTTCTAACTACGTGACTTTACCGAAAGAACAAAAGAGTATGGATTCCTGCAGTCACGAAAGCTTCAAATCCAGATCGAAAGCTGTTGGATAAATAACCCACCAAATTGTGCCTCATTATAACCTAAACACAAAGAATTACTCAAAGAGAATAATGTGCTCTGAGCAATCGGCAGTCCACACATCTTCACTTTGAAGGGCGAGTTTAAAATCCAAGATTGACTCAAGAAAATTGCACCCAGGGGGGACTGATAACCTTGGTGTTCAAGTTAGCATTATTGCTACAAACTATTTGGCAGAGTTCCCCCTCCACGTGTTCCTGCGGGGCACATGTGTTTAAAGAGACACCTGTGTGACACACCTATACAATGGCAAGCACGTGCTCCCAGGGCAAGGTGCGGCGCATGGCGGCTCAGAGACGCCACCTGCAGACCCCAGGTCACAATGGGGGCCCAAGCTTTGTGATGCAGACTCCGGAGAATCAGGGCGGCCCCCCCACCTGCACTCTGGAGGCAAGAGTGCAAAGCAGGGTCAAGCCATATTCTATTTCACGGGCTGTCACCTGATTATACTGTGAAATGATGAATGCCTTCATTCACTAATGTATTAATTCACTCACTTTTAAAGCAATTTAAACGTTGTCACCTGTTAATGCACCATTATATTGTTCATATTCGTTTATCAATCCAAGTATTCGGTCATATATTCATTTACCAGCACTGTCACTCACGTTAATATCTTTACCCAATCACGCGTCTATTCATTTTACAAAAGTACGTGCAGTCTTGGTCGATAGTCGGTACTGTACACATTGTATAGAAATGAGCTTTGGTTCACCATAAAAATTGACATTTAGGTTAATTCGCCTTTGAGCCTCCTGGAATGTTTCCAGAATAATTACAACAGCAAACTCTGAACTGGGTTTGACTCTCCGAGTTGCACTGACATAATTTACATTTCTATACTGTAGCAATAATAGTTAGTCGTAAAGTATAGTGTGTATATATATTTTAGTCTACTGTATCAATACTCTTCTTGGTTCTTTCGGTAAAGTCACGTAGAAGGGAAGTAATAAAATAATAAAAATAAAACATAATAAAATGAAATAATTCTCACGACGTTTCGGCTACAACGCAAGCAGCCGTCTTCAGGTGAAGAATGAGACACTACCAAGCTAGGAGCTTAAATATAAACTGGGTTGGAGGTGGAAGAGCGCCTTAACAAAAAAGACTGTGCATATGAAGAGGAATTTACGCATTTTCCATGAATATGCTAAATTCCTCTTCATATGCACAGTCTTTTTTGTTAAGGCGCTCTTCCACCTCCAACCCAGTTTATATTTAAGCTCCTAGCTTGGTAGTGTCTCATTCTTCACCTGAAGACGGCTGCTTGCGTTGTAGCCGAAACGTCGTGAGAATTATTTCATTTTATTATGTTTTATTTTTATTATTTTATTACTTCCCTTCTACGTGACTTTACCGAAAGAACCAAGAAGATGAATCCCTGCAGTCACGAAAGCTTTAAATCGAAATGTATCAATACTATTGTGGTGGTCTTGCAGTCGTTATAATAGGAGAGTGAAACTTTATTGTGTAGTACTAGAGAGGTGGGGACCCTCGTTCAATGACGGCTACTGGTATATTATATGTCATACTTCATACTACATTATATACATACAAAACAGTTTTGCTGTTTGGAGGGAGGGACGGTTACGTTCAAAGGACGTGTGGGCTGCCCGTGCACTTTGAGAATAGAAATGTTGACAAATCTGAATGAAATGACCCTCCAATATGAGTTCACTGCAGTAAGACCTCTACAATGGGTATGCATTCCTGGTAAACGCGACGTTAGGCGAAACAGCATAAATCGAAACAGATTTTACAATTTACTTGATTATATAAATTTAGTATACGTTCCCGGGGGTATTTTTTATGGTAAAAATTTGCAGAAAAAGTTATAAATAAGTACCAAAATGATACGTAAAGGTATACCATTTAACAATTTTAAATCTACACAACCCTATGATATATCATTTAAGATCCGCGATAATCGTATCGTCAGTTTTTCGAAATATCGTTATCGTGATCATCTTTGCTGATTGGATGTTTTACTTCAATCCGTGTTATAAAACACTGTAATCACTAAAGATTAGAATGATAATTAAGGTTCTAGATAAAATCTACCCTGTATAATCCATAG
Source organism: Lampetra fluviatilis (assembly GCF_964198595.1). NCBI lineage: Eukaryota > Metazoa > Chordata > Hyperoartia > Petromyzontiformes > Petromyzontidae > Lampetra > Lampetra fluviatilis. Next base: position 13,756,578 of record NC_136286.1, on the reverse strand, counting down.
ATTTAGTTATTTGTTAAACTTCATGGGAATTATGTGACGTCGGCGACTTTAATTACATACCAGTCAACCCCTTATCAGTGCCCTACTTTATTACAGACCAAGTCAGACCTTACTGGTCACCCCGTGGTCCTTATAAATCTCAACGTTCGTCCTACAAAGTCCCATCACAAGGGAAAAACACAAACACAGAGACAAAGAAAATGTTGATTTAAAGCTTTCGTGACTGCAGGGATTCATATTCTTGGTTCTTTCGGTAAAGTCACGTAGAAGGAAAATAATAAAATAATAAAAATATTGTTTTATATTTGAATATAAAGAATATGTTGCCCTATTGAAACGGCTGTACGCCGCATGGACCTGAAAACTCAATTTCCCTGCACAGGAATACGGGCTAAACCGTACGGGTTGACAGCTATGTAATTATAAGCGACGTTTCGGGCAATGACCCTTCTTCAGAGCACATGACGGTCCGTTGCTCGAAATGCCGACGATTATATTCTGTATGATCGGACATCTGTGAAAAAAAGCTGATCGGTTTCCTCCAGTACAAATACATATTCTGATGATTGTGTATTTTATCTTATTGACGAATGCGTTGATGTTTTTTTTTTACACATACTGAAAATAACAGCCTTATATTGAGTGACCTATCGTTGAACGTCAATAACATCAATGGGTTCATGTAGTGAGTTAAAGAGATATCGCGATAATCGTCACGTAGTAGCATTTAATATCGTGTCGCGAGAACAACATCGCGATATCGCGATAATCGTCACGCTGTAACATTTAATATCGTGTCGCGAGAACAACATCGCGATAATCGTCACGTGGTAGCATTTAATATCGTGTCGCGAGAACAACATCGCGATATCGCGATAATCGTCACGTTGCAGCATTTAATATCGCGCACGTGACGGAGCCACGATCACGTGGTGCCCCTCTCACCCAATGGCCGCGCCGCATGGCGCGCGGCTAAACCCCGCCCAACTTAATCCGTTGCGATTTCAAATTTGCTACGCCCTGATTGGCTTGGCGTGCAGCGCGCTGCTCTCCCATTGGCTGGCAAGCTGCAAGGGCGGAGTTTTGGTTTAAATGTCCCCTCGTTGTTCAAGTTGGTGGCAGCTGCAGCAGCAGTAGCCCGGTGCTGAGGCTCAATGCCGGTGTGTGTGTCTGTCTGTTAGTCACCCTGTGTGTCTGCTAGTCACCCTGTCTGTCTGTCTGTTAGTCACCCTGTCTGTCTGTCTGCTAGTCACCATGTCTGTCTGTCTGCTAGTCACCCTGTGTGTCTGATAGTCACCCTGTCTGCTAGTCACCCTGTCTGTCTGTCTGCTAGTCACCCTGTGTGTCTGATAGTCACCCTGTCTGTCTGTCTGTTAGTCACCCTGTCTGTCTGCTAGTCACCCTGTCTGTCTGTCTGCTAGTCACCCTGTGTGTCTGCTAGTCACCCTGTCTGTCTGTTAGTCACCCTGTCTGTCTGTCTGCTAGTCACCATGTCTGTCTGTCTGCTAGTCACCCTGTGTGTCTGATAGTCACCCTGTCTGCTAGTCACCCTGTCTGTCTGTTAGTCACCCTGTGTGTCTGATAGTCACCCTGTCTGCCTGTCTGCTAGTCACCGTGTCTGCTAGTCACCATGTCTGTGTGTCTGCTAGTCACCCTGTGTGTCTGATAGTCACCCTGTGTGTTTGCTAGTCACCCTGTGTGTCTGATAGTCACCCTGTGTGTCTGATAGTCACCCTGTCTATCTGTTAGTCACCCTGTCTGTCTGATAGTCACCCTGTGTGTCTGATAGTCACCCTGTGTGTCTGTCTGTCTGTTAGTCACCCTGTCTGCTAGTCACCATGTCTATCTGCTAGTCACCCTGTCTGCCTGTCTGCTAGTCACCCTGTCTGCTAGTCACCATGTCTATCTGCTAGTCACCCTGTCTGCCTGTCTGCTAGTCACCCTGTCTGTGTGTCTGCTCGTCACTATGTCTGACTGATAGTTACCCTCTTTGTCTGATATTCGTCGAGCCTGCCTGTTTCCCAACCACTCTGATACCCAGTGATTGCTGCCTGCCTCGCATCCAATCATCCAGCCAGCCGGTCTCTCCGCCTGCATGACACACGACCTGTCAGCCACCAGTCGCTGCGCTACCTCCCACGTGGCTTCTGCTGTCGCAGCTGAGAGAGGTGCATGCAGAGGGGGGGGGGGGGGGAGCCGGCTCTCGCTGTGAAGAGGAGAGGTGAGTCCCATCACTAGATTAGGCACTGCGTATACCGCACACAATGCTGTGGAGTACGTACAATACACGGCATACCCAACATACACACGTGTGTACACGTAACGTACATGATTGCGCTGAGAGTAATAGTATAAACGTGCATCGTGATGTTGTGACCGTACCGTGCATATTCGTTTGGCGTGGGCGCCCACGTTGCACCTGCAAAGTGCAGAGGTGGTACAAAGTCATTGTTATGCAAGTCCAAGTCGAGTCGCAAGTCATCAAATTCATGACTCGAGTCTGACTCGAGTCCAAGTCACATGACTCGAGTCCACATCTCATAGGTGGGACAAAGTCATTGTTATGCAAGTCCAAGTCGAGTCGCAAGTCATCAAATTCATGACTCGAGTCTGACTCGAGTCCAAGTCACATGACTCGAGTCCACACCTCTGGCAAAGTGTGAAATGCAATTGCGTGGTGATCATCATCATCCCCAACTCTAGCGCTCCTGCGATGTACAATCCACCTCGCTCCTCGCCCACGAGATGAGTTCAGTGCTCCATCTCCTCGTTATACAACAATCAACAATCTCATTGAAGTGTCACATGCATCCATTGGCTTGCCGGCCCCGTTATCATTCTGGACCGTCGTACACCCATCCCATCTAGTGGCAACGACGTGCACAGGAGTCTGTAACCCCAAGCATGCACGTCCACGATTCCTTGGCCGGGTTTTAGGGTTTTCAGTGACATGAATCAATGGCCCTGCGTCTGATCCATACGGCATTGCAAGTAATTTACCGTGATTAAAATATCTGCTTCTTTTAAGTACATTGGTATGCTACTTGTCATTTTCTAGTTTTGCAAAAGAACCCCAACCTGCTCTCGTCCGCCTATTTTTTTACATAATTTCCATCCCTGTCTGCCTTCAATAACTGACCTAGGTACTTCATGTACATATTCTTATTTACTTTACAATCATGCCCCTCTGACATATATTTTAAACTGATTTACGAGCTCTCTGTACGTGACCGTTGTTTTTGCTCAATTATCATGAGCCCATCTATGCAGTCGTCTTTATTATGTTTTTATTCCACAGAGTTTACATGTAGTTAAATTCCATCTGTTGTGATGACCATCATACGCAAATCTAAGACTGAGCATATTTTCTCCATTCATTGTCATATGCCTTTTTTGGAAATGTCACTTTGAATAACCCATGGCAGACGCATGGCTCCGAGTCTAACTCCTTTTGAATCCTGTATATGATTGTTCTTTCTTTATGCAATAGCTGTGCAGCCATTCAATTTTTGTAAATAATTGTTTTTATTTATTGCTAAGGTGTATTATTTAGGCCTGGTTTGTGTGAGAGCTCGTGGATTTCGTGGGGGTGGGAGGGGCTTTATCCAGCAGTGGATATATCATGTCTGATGAGTTATGTCCTGTGTGTATTAATGATATATCTTACACAATTCATACGTACAAAGTGTACTCTTACTGCCAGTGTATGTTCCTTATGTGACGTATTGCAACGCGCGAATTGCAGGTGCAGAGTTGAAAGCTATTTGACACGAGCAAGTGCCGCTTCAACTGCTATGCACCCCACCCTCCTTGCGCCATCTCCCCTGCCCAGGTCCTTCAAGGAGGCATGGATGAGCCCGACGCTCAGATCTGCTGCTCCTTGGTCATCGAACAGCTTGACAAGTCCGGCCAGTCGGTCCGACGCAAGGCAGTGCGCGACGCGACCCTTATGCTGGGGAGGAGTGAAGTGCGGGAGCTGCAGCTGCAGGTGATATGGGTTGTGGTACTGAGGTTGCCAGAGCCACGTGGGGGGGGGGGGGGTGTGCTCCGTGAATACGGCATAATCTGGTTACCCTTCTTCCTGAAGCGTTTTGAACTCTTGACAGGTGCACGTGTATACGTCGCACATTCGTATGAGATGGTGTGCTCTTGACAAAAATGTCAGGTAGCCCAGCAGTATTTTTTTTTAACAAGCCAGATTGCTATTGAAGCCCAAAAGGTTGAAATCAATTCAGAATTTGCTTCCTTCAACAATTTTCGCCAGATAATATTGATCTGGAAAGCCAATAGGCCGATGTATCACTTTTTTATGTGGAGGCACGGTGATCTTTTGCTTTCACTTCGTTGAGTATAGCTTGACTGGAGATGGCGTTGTAGACAGGACACCCACTGTATTGTGTGTGGGATTGTTCTTCACTTATTTTCAGAGGGGGGCCACTTTCGCTGATAATACATCATCAGTGTGAGCGCCGCCACGCATTTCAAACCATTGTGTTTGACAGCGCGATGGGGTGTTTTCACATTTGAGTATTGTTGGGGGCTGCACCTCAGGGGCCGCACTAAAGGCCACCATAGGCCACCAGTGGCCACGTGAGCCTTGCAATCAAGGACTCTGGTGTGTGGGCACACAGGTGCTGTGCCCTGGTCGGAGCGCGGAGCGGTTCTGGCTGCGTGACGCTGTGGTGCACTCACGCTTCGTGCGCGAAGGCAAGGGCGGCCTGCGGCTGCCCCATCACAGCACGCAGCTGCTTCTCTCAAACTGCCCTCCCGACCGCCTCAAGGCGTTCCTGCGCACGATTGCCGGCAAGACCATGGCGGAGAGGTACGCACATATCCAGCACTCCGAGGCAGTTCCGTGATGTGGGATCTAAGTTGCTTAAAGCTCTCTGCTGTCAGGCAGCAGGGTTGGCAGGACTCTCAGGGGATATCGGAGTCGTAGTGCCTGGGAGAGGTTGTACGGGGTAATTGGTTCCACTAGATAAGCAACATGTGCACCCCACTATTAATGGTACTCACGAACAATAAATAAGTGAATGAATACACCTTCACCTGATTAGAACCTGTTGGTATGAACTGCACATAGAAAAATGCATATTAAATAAACGATAATCTTAGAATATCTATTTTTTTTCTAAATTAGAATTAGAATGGCATCTGCATGTGCCCAATGAGATGAAACAAAACTACGTTAAATTATTGCTCTATTTTACAAACAAAATGTACGTTTCAAAAGTGAACTATATTTTTCGTGTGTATTTAAAATGTATAATTTTTACCATTGCATTCATCTTTTTTTTACCATTGCATTTTTTCATTGCATTCATTTTATTAAAATATCTTCATAAATAAAATGAAAGCATTCACGCAATGCCTGAACTCTCCTTTCCGCCACTAACTCTACGGACTCCTGTGACCTCCTTCATCCACCCAGTGGAGTGTCCAGCGTTGGCACCGACCGCAAGCGACTCCTGTCAGAAGCACCCCGCTCCTTCGTCACCGTAAGCCCCCTGTCGGCACGCGACCTGCAGGCAGCCCGTGAGAAGGCACGGCTCGCACAAACGGGCGGCGGCGGCAGCTCGGGGGGCGGCGGCGGAGGAGTAGGAGGAGCCCCGCTTGGGGCGAGGCAGCCCCTGGCCGCCCGTCCGGACGGGAACGTTGGGCGAGGAGTTGCCGGGACGGCGAGCAAGAGAGCACGCAGCCCCCACGGGCACGTCGAGTCGGTAAGGAGAAGGAGAGGAATTGTTACAATTGTTTTTTTTTTATTAATCGACAACGTTAGCTGTGGTGTACAAGCGCACGTGAACAAAAAGCTTCCATCCCCTTTCGTCTTATTGTCGTGTTCTTCACGGAGGCACACACTTGACTTGGAGACAAAACGTTTATTACAAGCCCCAACAGGGCTAACTACATAAACGTACACACGCTAACTAGACCCAAACAGGGTAATTACATAACCGGGTCAGTCGGTAACATCCTGACTGACCCACGATGCCGAGCGGAGACCGAAGATCGGAGAGACTTAGCGCCGAAGGTTGATTCCAGAGAACAGCCCGGATCGGGGCTCGGCACTCGGCCTTTATGGGCCGTGACGTGGCCAGGCACCGCCCTTGGCCATGCCCCTTTCTGGATCCTTCCTGAAGACTCCGGCCCCTACATCACGTGTCCCTTTCCAATCCTTTTGGCCCCCCTTGCCACCTCTTCTGGTCACGTGCCCTCTCGGGGTCACCCAGACTGTCATGTCCTCACTCGACCTCTCTCTCGCTGTCACCAGGACTAAGCCCCCTAGGGCCCCCTTCCATGGCATACCCACTCTGGTGCCCGAGAGAGGCCCAAGACACACAGCTCCACTCCTGTGACAGTAGCCCGGTGCTAACGCCATAGTGACTCCATTTACATCACTACATTATAGCAGAACTGATCATGAAAGACTTTACCCTTTCCGGAAATAATACAGGAGTGTGTTACGATGTTCAAACACTAAATAGATACCCATTGCAACGACATTCAGTCTGCATTAACCACACGAGCTTGTGGTAAAACATTCACACAACATGCATTGAAACTGACAATCCTTCTTTATGGCCTTGTCTCAATATGTTAGACCAGAGAATACCAAAAGGCAAACAGTACAAAGAGATATGAAACAGAAATATATATTGTAATGAGGTAATATTTCAAATCATGACCATTCTTCAGACCAGAGAGCACAGAGCATGAGTTATTCAATAATTATAGCTGCAATTTACAGTGTAGTGCCTTGCAAATAGAGGGGGGAAAACATGACTTACAGTTTTCAATTGATTTATAAATAGTTGATATAGTGATTATAATAACCAATTAAAATAAAATTCAGGAATTAGTGAATTGACCACTGAGGAATGGTGGTCCGAGTCAACGTCCAACTATGGCTTGAACTTCGAACCTTCTGATTGATAGCTGAGCACAGCATTGCCTCGTGGATACGTATGAAGTTACCCATAACTAAATCGATAAAAATTAACAGCTCTCAATACATAAATGCATCATTCCTAGGTCCCTATGATGGGATGTGTAAAAGAACATTATCACTGTTACATTAGTTCATCGCATACGTGGTTACAGTGGGTCAAGCACAGAGTCATAGGCTTTAAAATAAATTTGGGAGATAGCGCATTTTCTTTGACCTTGGGTGTGAACAATGTACGGGTGTAATACTGGTGGTGTCCAGAGCTAAGGTTGGATAAATGGCAAGCTCGCAGAAAATGCAGGTGTGTAAAAATGAATGTCAAGATTTCTCACGGGAGTGACCATTATCGGTGTGCACCTTGTGTGATGTAACGATGTCTTGTTTTTATTTTATTTCCAGACCCCCAAGAAACCTCTGAGAGACTGCAGCATCGCGGGAGCGTCAGATAACCTGCCAGACCTGCTGAGGGTGGCACGCGTAGGACGTGGTGGTTCGGTGAGCCTCTCGCAAGAGCAGAGGGCCGTGCTGGAAGCAGTCCTGGCCAGGAAGAACATCTTCTTCACAGGGAGCGCCGGTAACAACGCGGCACTAATACTGCACGTATACACAAAGATATGAAGTGTGGAAAGTGCATCGTGTCTCTTGCACTGCAGTGTGTGGTTGGTCTTCATTGTGTGGCACGATCCAACACCATTCCACACCAAGGAATGCCACACTGTTTCACAATGCCAAGCCACTGGGTGCTGCATGTATGTATGTTGAAATTCGAAAACATCGTACGTAGCCAACCGTGTTAATCGGAGGTGCTGATCGTGCATCATGCAATGCACTTTTTGCCAGGCCATAGCAAACAAAATTTTACGTTGTGACATTTTCAGTGTTATTTTTCATGTAAGTACAATTACTTATAAGAGCTATATATTAATCCTAAGAATTCAGCTATACCTGATTAAGTGACACATTTAATACTTCTATTTTTCCCATATAATTATTGGTGGTGAAACCAGGCATTCGCGAGACTTGAGAACCTGGTTTGGTCATGTGAGGCTGCCCCAGTTTTAAACCCAGCAATGCATGTGCATTACTCTTGATACCTATTGATAGCATGAGGCACAGAAGACTGCTGGAGCATGAAGGTGGAGGACAAGCTACTTAGATGGGCATTGGAGTGGTTGGATACCAAGGATTGCAGCGAGGCAATGGTGTCTACAATGTAGGAACAAAGGGGAAGGAGCGATCTTGAGCCTTCCACAGGTTGTGCGAGTCGTGTGTCTAATCGCGTGTCTATGTGCATGTGTCAGGCACTGGAAAGTCGTTTCTACTGCGTCGGATCATGGGGACCCTGCCGCCTCTCAGTACCATCGCCACCGCGAGCACCGGTGTGGCTGCCTGTCACATCGGAGGCATGACATTGCACGCCTTTGCCGGTGAGAGCCATTGACCGTGTGAGTGCATATTATCATAGACGACACGATCCTACGATGGAATAATCCACCAAGCAACTGCACACGAACTGATTTCAGCACGCCATCTCATCTCTTTTTTTCCCTACTGGCTGTGAGCCATAATCGAGTCATAACGAGCCAGAACCGGTAGTTTCACATCAGATAAAGTGTCCTCGCGAGACATCTCAATCTGGCTCGGGGCCAAGCAGAGCCAGGGGCGGGGCTAATTACGCATTCATTGTGACACAAGTCAGTCCACTATCAGGACAGGGTCATCTACTCGTGTCACGACTAATTGCGTGTGATGATGTCAGCGGCTCGGCTTCTGCAGTTGGAAAAACAACCTGGCACCTCCGGAGCTGTGCCAGGCAGGCGGTTCTCGGTTGTACCGTGGAAATGAGGTATCTGTCTGCCTAGGCATGGGCTCGGGAGTGGGGCCACTGGAGCAGTGCGTGACCATGGCCAGGCGACCGGGCGTGCTGCAGCGCTGGCGATCGTGCCACACCCTCATCATCGACGAGGTGTCCATGGTGTCCGCGGACTTCTTCGACAAGATGGAGGCGGTGGCGCGGTAGGGCGTGCGCGCGCGACTCGAGTGGGACACGCTTACGTGAGGCGCACGCGCGGGCAGCCGCCAGTGTGCGAAGGGGTGAACTACGAAGGGGCAGCTGAGCGTGTGCGTGTTTGCATGGGGAGCAGTGGTGTTGTGCACTCGGTGACCCGAGTTCGATTCCTTGGTCGTGGATAACGTCAGTGGCGAGTGTTATCTGAACCGATTCTGGGCCACCCTGAAGCTGATCCAACCTTAAACGAGTTAATGCTTCCCCAGTGCTGATGTTCGCACACCGGAATCGGATGGGCACGGTGCAGTCCACACTATTTTTGCGTGAATAGGTGCTTGCTTAACTGCACTTGGACAGTCTATGTGACTATTCAGGTGTTATCTATTGCTGTGCTATACATGCAGATTATATGCATGGCGAATGCATTGTGTAAATGATGTATACATAGTCCACGTTGTGTGTAGTGTTTATATGGTGTGTAATGTGTACATGATGTATAATACATGGTGGTGGGCAATGTTTGTGGTGTACATGGTTTATGTATGGTGTTTAAATGGTGTCTGTGTGTGGTGTATACATGGTTTGATGTGTACATGGTGTGTGATGTGTGCACTGTGTATATATACATGGTATGTGATGGAAGCATGGTGTGATATGCGTGTGTAACAAGCTGCAGGTGTGGTGTGTAATGCTCTCTGCATGACACACGGTGTGTGGTGTGTGTGACGGCGGTGTCAGGGCGGTGCGAGGTCGTGACGAGCCGTTTGGAGGGATACAGCTGGTGCTGAGCGGAGACTTTCTGCAGTTGCCGCCTGTATCACGAGACCGCACTGTCAAGCGCACCTTCAGTTTCCAGGTGTGTGTACGCACGTACCAGTGTGCGCATGTACGTGTGCAAATACCTCTGTGTGTGTGTGGGAAGTGGTGGTGTAGTAGTTGGCACGCCAGTTCCCACACCTCCGATTAGCACAGTTGGTGACGTACGGTGCGAAAGAAGTTCAACATACATTATCGGTTTTATTCCTGACCTCATTCGCCAAGTGGCAGCCGGTAATTAAGTCACACAGGGGCCGTTCGCTGATACAATGCGATGCAATCCTACATGAAAGGACATTTCTCACTTTCTTGACATTGGTGGAATATTTTAAATATAAATTTAGAGCTGGCGGTTCCTGCAAGAATTGTATTCCATCATTAACATTTATTGAACAACTCCTGTAGTGAATGCAATACCAAACACTGTAGGTCCGTTCGTGCTTGCATACGTGCAGGCCAAAAGCTGGCGGCGGTGCGTGCATCTGGCGATGGAGCTGACCCAGGTGCGTCGTCAAAAGGACCAGGCTTTCATTCGGGTGCTGCAGATGGTGCGGACTGGCAGGTGGGGCTCGCACAGCGTGGCAAGCGCGGCACGCCACTCCACTGCTCACCGCACCGCTACACGCACCGCTACGCACCGCTACACGCACCGCTACATGCACGTGCAGCGCCTCGTACGCGCGTGTGGATCGTCCAGGTGCACGGACGAGGTCACGCGGTGCCTCGTTGCCACGAAAAACAACGCGATCGAGAAGGATGGGATCCTGGCGACGAGGTTGTGCACTCATCGCGACGATGTGCAGCTCATCAATACTTGTCAGCTGGCCAAGTTGCCCGGTACGATTGTGAATGCTTTTGCGAGGGTACGAGTTGGGGGGGCGGGGGGTTACGGAGCCGCGGTGCACTGATCCATGCACTGAGCCACAAACCCAATGGCCTAGGTTGGCTGGAGCGGTGGCGCAGTGGTTAGCACACTGCGTGACAAACCTGTCCAGCAGAGTTTAATTCCCAGCCAGATCGAACATCAGTGGATTATTTCTAAACTTGTCCTGGGTCTTTCCCCAAGGTCGACTCAGCCTTAAATGAGTACCTGGTGCAGTGTAAACATCAGCACTGGCGAGACAGACAAGATGGCCGGGTGTGATACTGGCCTCACCTACCATCTTGTCTGCCATGCCGGCCTTAATAGGTACTCGCTAGCAACACCTGCCCCATCAGTCTATCAAAGGCTACACGGGTGAGCTTTGTCTTTGTGTGGGATGGGGAGCAGCGGCACAGTAGTTGGAGCACTCTACCACAGACCCCTGGGTTTGTGTTCACTTTCATCAGTGGCGGAGGCTCAAATTCCTGATTGCGTCAGAGGTGACTGGCGGCGATTGTTGCCACGTGGTTCTGTTTGTCTCAGGTGAGACGCGCATGTTTGATGCACTGGACAGCGACCCCAGTCAGGCAAAAGCCCTGGATGCCATGTGTCCTGTCGAAGCCTCCCTGCAGCTGCGCAAGGGTGCACAGGTGAGGGCCTGCGTTGTAAAGAGACACTGAGGTTCACCGACACGGTGTGCTACTGTGGTTGCTCGTTTATGGTAGTGTGCGTGTCATTGTATATACAGTTGTGTGGATGTGACGTTGTGTTACGTTGCGTGAAGGTGGATACGCTTGTATGTCTGCGATTGGGTTGTTGTCGTGTGTGACAGTGTGCCGCGTTGACATCGCGAGGTCGTGTTTAGTTGTGTGCGTGTCCACGTGTGACACGAGTGCCACTGCACCCGCAGGTGATGCTGACAAAGAACCTGGACGTGCAGAGGGGTCTGGTGAACGGCGCACGTGGGGTTGTCACGGACTTCAGCACTGAGAAATGCGGTGCGCGCACCCATACAGTCGCATGCTCATGCATTCATGCGCATCCCGCACCTTCGATTAGCACAGCTGACTATGTAGGGCGTGAAAGAAGTTCAACATACATCTACATATCTAAATTAGTTCAAGCTTGCATTCACGTGACTTGTGTAGCCACCCCCACTCTGAATTCCTCGCCCCCTGGAAAAATAGCCGCTGCTCTGTGCATTGTTGAAGCCCTTCTGTAGCCTTTTCTTCCCCATCCTCCTCTCTCTTGTGACCCTTTATCCCGTTGTTCCATTCCTTTCCCACTTCTCTTCTCTCTTCCTTTCCTCTGCCCTATTATTTTTCCATACGTTATATCCTTGACTATACTCCCCTTCATGTGGTGTGCCACCAGTAAAAGGTTTTATCCGTATCCACCCATGCAGACATACACACTTACACTCACAGGTATGCAATGTCTGCATATGCAACGTGTTTGTCTTCATTTATCTGTGTGGTGTGTTTGTGCCAGTGCACTGTTGTGTATCTGTACGTGCGAGTTTGTGTACGTACGTGTATATGTGTGTGTGTACACTTTACCGGCCTTCATAGGTGCTCGCTAACAGCACTTGCCCCTACAGTCTGTTAAGGCTATATGGGGGATGTTTGTGTACACTTTAAGTGCACATAGCCTGGCACAAGCGCCGTGGTGACGACACCGCCACTTAGTGCCGAATGGCGGTTGTTGTGTGTGCGCCTGTTTGTATGTGGGGTGTTTTGTGTCGTGCAGGCCTGCCACTGGTGCGGTTCGCATGTGGCGTGGTGCAGGCGGTGCAAGCGGAGCGCTGGGTGGTGCGTGCCGGGGGAGGAAACGTGATCACCCGCAAGCAGCTGCCTCTGCGTCTGGCCTGGGCCATCTCTATTCACAAGAGCCAGGCGAGCAGACACGCACGGAGATACAGACACGGACATGCAGACACAGAGACAGATGCAGACATGCAGACAGACACACGCACAAACATGTACATGGAGACATGCAGAGAAACATGCAGATACAGTGACATGCAGACATGCACAAAGACAGAAACATGTTGAGATCTACGAAACGCACACAAAGACAAAGAGGCACTTATACATAAACACACCCATAAAACATGTCCATTTGCATCTCAGGAACAATGGTGTCCAAGAGAGAGTGGTGCTGGGCACACCTCCCACTTGTGCCGGCATTAGAATGTTCTCCGACAGCACTTTTCCCTGTTGTTTATGAGGTGTGGTGGATCTTGTCCTCAGGGCATGTCTCTGGACTGTGTGGAGGTGTGCCTGGGTCGCGTGTTCGAGTGCGGTCAGGCGTACGTGGCGCTGTCGCGCGCCCGCTCGCTCCAGGGCTTGAGGGTCGTGGACTTTGACCCCTGCGTGGTGCGGGCCGACCCGGACGTGCTGCGTTTCTACGCCGCGCTGCGGCGGGAGGCGCCACTCACGCAGGTGGGTATGTGCCCTGGGCACCCGGGTGCCTTTGTGGATAGGCACACAAGGCAATTAGCCAGAGTCGGAGGGTGCGCACATCTGGCAACTGACCAGACTTAGGGTGGAAAGATGTACGAGAACTTTGTTCTACGTCTCCACCTGTAGATACGACAAATAATGTAAGTGCAAACCAATATTATCCAGAATCGTATGTTTAAGCAAGCAAACTCTGGACCAGTCTTGACATTATGGGTCTTATCAGCAGACGCGGACTTGTTGAATTACTGTTATTTGCAAGATCACTCCACAGACTGAGGGAGGGATAGTCGCTCGGATTAAAAGGATGTGTGCTGCTAGTATAAGTGGATAAATGATATGCTTATAGTTTGAATTTGTGAGGCATCTGTTACATGAAGGTCATAAGGGTGTGCACATTATGGTAAAAAATATGGTAAAAACACAACCCGTACCAGCCACTGTGCATTGGAAGTGTTTAAATCACGCATACTCTGAAGCAACACGGGGCATTATGTTGTAACACATCAGCAACAAACACAATTCAACACTTACACGGATTTTTTTCTCAACCAAGTAATTAAAAACTCTTAGTAATATAAAGTCTGCCTCCCCCGCAGGGTTCCCTCAACAACTGGCTGCAGAGAGAAGATTCTGAGAACAGCTAACGGCGGCACGGTGCTGATGTGCTGGTGTGCCTTGGATTTACTGCGCACACTGGTCATACCCAGCATGTCCATTTGCCAACACTCCAGCAAAGCTCAGTGCTTCTGGCATAACTCAACTTGGCCTGGGTATAAGAATTGCAAACTTACGGGACTTGATGAATTGTTAAAATTCTGCAGCAAAAGCGAAGGCTTTTTTAATATATATATAATGCACTAAGTGTTTGAGATGCCGGTGCAGACAGGCAATTACTGTAATCAACTGTTACGCTTAATTACGAGTGATGCATTTCAGTTTTAACTCGAGGATGTGTTCTCTTGGAAGACTGTATTTTATACATATACCATTGGAATCTGCACGGATAGTGCTGTTGTCAGAGTACTTCACCATCAAACAGAAGAGTTGAAATCCCAGTCAAGGGTCAAATCAAGATTCATTTTTATATAAAATCAGCGTCTTCCTGCTAAAATAAGTGTCGGGTGGTCTTGTTGGTGGCTCTAAGTCCACGGTGGAAATTCTACATTCCAGTGATGTGGTTGGTTTATCGATAGATAACTGTAACTTCCCACAAATCACTGTTAAAATTCCCACATCAATGCTTTATAGCCCTGGATGAAATGTGCCAAGTCAAATCACAGTTAGAATTTAACCCTCAACCTTCTGATTAAGTTGAGAACTCTAATGACAGTTAAAACCCGTCGTTAACGATCTATGTCTGGTGGCTGGGTGTGCGAAGTGCGGGGCACACCTCCCCCTGCCATCTCAGTTCTTGGTCACCTGTCTCTTGCAAACAAGTTAGAGAACTGTAACATATGCAGTGCAAAACACCTAAGTTAAGTATTGACCGTCTTCGGCAAGAAGGATGTAATCTTGTCACTTAGTAAGCGAGGTTGGGCGGTGTTGATAAATCAGGAAAAATGTTGTGGAACGCAGAAACTGCTTGTATTTCTGCCAGCCAGGAGCAAAGGCGGTTTGCACATGACATCTGCGTCCATCTGTTTACATGAGTTTACGCGCGACGACAGCTCTTGAACGGTGAGCTGAAACTGACGGACAAATAGAGGACTCGGTTTGTGTTGTCTGAGATCGTTTTGAAGTTGAGGTTTACAAGACGGCTCGTTATTTAATTTGTAGACAAGTTGTGAGATGAACTGTCCAGAACGAGCCATCCTACTTGTCTGTACGTGAATGAAGTGTTTCCTGAAAACCTTTCGTCTACCTCAGATTGCAGCAGAATACTTGCCTGTATGGCCAGGTTATCACCACAAAGTGAGCATGTGCTTTGTTGGGCAGTCTGATCAGCTTTTATGCATTTTTAAAAACAAATGAGCAATTATGTACAGGCACTTTTAGTTTGTAAAATTTCATAATAAAGATTAACAAGTTATACCTTGTGTGTGCGGATGCAAAAAGGTAGATTAAAAGTATTGAACTGTTTTGCGACATTTATTGTTCAAAATACATCTCACAAAAAGCATCACATTTCAATCGCTTAATCACATGTTCGACAAGGTCACATCAAAACTGTACACTTTGACGCCAGTCATGGGTTATCCAGTGGTTTGTACACAGTCATGTGTTTCGCATGTGCACTGGGCCGTGACGTACAGTGTTAGGTCATTGGTGGGGTCATTAGGGTCACGATAACTTTGGTTCTTGTGAGGCTGAGTTGGACGCAGTTGTGTGTGCGAGTGGATGCGTGCATTTTTCTCCACGTGTGAATGTGTCGGTTTGTGTGTCCCGGTGTAAGTGTGTCTTGGTGTCTGTGTGCATTCAGCGCTGTACTGTTAGCAGCTGCGTATTTCCAGACTCGGTCAGCAGCTGCACCAGGCTCCCCGACGCAGGCCGCCCCTCCCCACCAGCCCACTTCAGCAGTGTCCTGCACACAAACAGACAGATCCCACCCCCCATTTGGCCTTACAGACTGCACGGACAACTGATTCTAGCAAACGCTACGTGCTTTCCCGTACCTCCGATTAGCACGATTGGCTACATACGGTGCAAAATAAATTCAAAACACATACATACAAAAACGCATCCCTAAGGGGACATTTACGTGTTATTTAAAAAATATTTGTCACGTTTATAATGTTTGTTTACCCATAAATGTATAAGAGGCTAGTTTTCGTGGGTCGTGCAACGGGCTATTTTCAATGTCCCTTTTTAGCAAGAGTTTAGTTTGAGGAGACAACACTCCACAGTCAGAACAAAGTTTCACGCTGACCAACTTTCTGTATTTTCCATCTCCCGGCCACCTTCCAGAACCACTTGTTTAAGAGGCTCGCAAATCCCCCATGATCCACCAACGTTTGCCAACAAAATACTGGAAAAGGCATCTGCCATCCACACCCGGTTGCAAATTATACATGTGTATTGTATGGGACATTATTTAGAAAATGTAACAATGTATTTGAAGGTCTTCATCATTGAGCTCACAGTACCCTGGGAGGACTCAGTAGATGAGGCTTATGAGCGAAAACATCTGCGCTATGCCGATCTAGCTGCCGAAGCACGGCATCATGGCTGGAACACAGAAGTCCGACCAGTGGAGGTGGGCTGCAGAGGTTTTGTGGCAACATCTACAACCAGACTGCTTAGAGACCTGGGAATTAAGGGCCAGAGCCAGCGTTCGGCAATCAGAGCTGTATCGGAGGCGGCAGAAGGCAGCAGTCAGTGGGTCTGGATGAAGAGGAAAGACCCCAGCTGGGCCCCAAAGTGAGAGGGCCAGGAGGTATGCAGTCAACAATGCTTGACTCAGGGAGGAGGACGCCCCTGCCATGCATAGTCCCATGGGATGTTGGCTATCAACAACAAGGCAACTCCTATGACTAATTGGGAATGGGACGCAAGCATAGGATTGATCACCC
Source organism: Lampetra fluviatilis (assembly GCF_964198595.1). Taxonomy (NCBI): domain Eukaryota; kingdom Metazoa; phylum Chordata; class Hyperoartia; order Petromyzontiformes; family Petromyzontidae; genus Lampetra; species Lampetra fluviatilis. The sequence goes on along the minus strand of NC_136286.1, from coordinate 13,739,972 downwards.
TGTCGCTGGCCGCCTTTGGGGAGGGTGTATAGTATGAAAGGCCGAAACACCCTAGGAACCAAAGGGTCACTACTGACGATGCGCTCTCCAAGTTTCACCAGGCTCACTGTTCATGAACTCTTGGAAGTGCTTGCACAAAGGATAGTAACATCTCATCCTGTGTTCTTTGGAATCTAAGAATGAAAGAAGTATATGTTGCATTCAGTCAAAAGTGGCTTATTAAACAAATATTTTTCATACCACGATGTGTAAAGTCCAAATGTATAAAATGTTACTAAAAGGTAAGGCATTCACTCCAATGGGACTCGTGTCAAATTGTGCTCGATTGGCCCTCAACCCAAAGACTGCCTCCAACAGTTGGGCTCAATGGGTTTCGTACTCCACACGCCACAGGCCACAGGCGACCCCCGCAAACACCACGGTCAGTCACACAGCCCCAGCGAGCACCCCGCTGCACCCCCCAGCCCAGGGGCTTCCCCTGGCACCCGAGCCATGCCACTCACTCGGCCACGAAGCCCAGCGGGGTCCACGTGCCCGTGTCGGCGTTGGGCATGGACTTCCTGTTCATTGGCGTGTCCAGGGTAACCCTGCGATCGGGACGGGAGGGATTGTACACACACACACGGCACTCTTAGAATGTCGTCGCCGCCACTGACATGATGTGAGTGGTGTCTGTGTTCATGGGTGCACATAGAAACGTGCGTTTAGGCTATGTCTGTGCACGTGTGTCTGTATGTATGTGTGCATGTGTTTGTATTTCGTGTGTCCGCATGCAGGGGTTTGTGTGTGCTTGAGTGCGTGCGAGTTTCTGAGTGCCACATCTGTATGTGTGTGCGTGTTTGTCAGCATGCATAAGTGCCTGCGGCATACGAGCACTTTTGTTTACTCGAATGTCTATCTATGTCTGTGTGTGCATGCTTGAGAGTGTGGACGCACGTATTTGTGTGTCATGCGTGGATTCATGTGTATGCGTGCGTGCGTGTTTATGCGTACGGGAGTATGGCCAGCACGGAGGCCCCGGCAGGAAGGCCGCTTCCGTCGGCCGCCAGGCTGGTGGTCAACTGATGTACGGCCGCCTTTGCCAGCCCGTAGCCCATCATACCTGTACGTACAGCACACACGCACAATATATCATACACGCAATGTACCAAGTGTACACATGCACACAAAAACAAAAATATACAAATGTATCCTTCACACACTCAACTTCACATATATTACACGGACACGCACACCACTTCACAAACAGGCGCACAAACGAAAACCATCTACGTTACACATGCATACAAATTACGTGTCATTGCTTGCCTGGCCAAGTGCTGAAAGCGAGTGCCTATTAGGGGAGGCAAAAAGCAGGGCAGGGTGACGTGACAAACACCACGTCCATGCACCATGCCTGTTCCTGAAATTGATTACAGCACCAGGTACTCAATGAGAGCTAAGTGGAGATCCAGGCTAGGTCCAGAATTCCTAATTTCACTCGTGTGGTGTTTTGCCAGGATTAGAACTTGTGTTGAGGTGATTTTAAAGCAGCTGTTATAAAGCGGCCGTGAAGAACCTGATAACCAATAGCAAGTGGTGTCTGAACTTGTCCTGGAACTCTCTTGGGATGATTCAGCCTTAAGTGATTACTTGGTGCAGCGTGTAAACATCGCCAATAGCAGGGACAAAGACGGCCGTGCGTGGTGATGGCCACCCACCCCCTTGTGCACTGTACCTACCTTCATAGGTGGTTGCTAACAGCACTTGCCCCAACAGTCTGTTAAGGCTATATGGGGAGTCTTTGTGTGTGTGTGCGCGTGTCTTTGTTTTTGTGTGTGTGCTTGTGCGCTCGTGCCAGACGTAGGTCCCAGGGAGGCGCTGGCTCCCGTGAGCTGAAGGAGCCCGGATTCCCCCAGGTGTTTGGCCGCGAGCTGGGCGGCAATGGTCGACGTCCACACACTCTGCTTCAACATCAGCTCCGTGTTCTTAGCCATCGCTGGACAGTGACACAGACACGGGGAAACGTGAAGGGAAGTGTTACAGGGTTGATGAATTTAATGCCATTGTATGTATGTACATTGGATTTATTTCGCACCGTACGTAGCCAACCGTGCTGATCAGAGGTGCGGGCAAGGAAGTTAACAGGGGTCATCAGATGGATAAAAGGGTTAGTGGCTATGCAGCCTCATTTAACCAATTTGCACAAACAATGCTTAACTCACGATTTGAATGCTGCTAGCTTAGTTTCCTATTGTGAGTTGAAAGATGCAGGGAAATTTTCTTGGGTAAAAACATTTAATTGTCAGATGTATTTGAGGACACCAAATAAAACAAATGTCTGGCTGCACGGTTATGTGACAAATCACTCATCTCCATAAGAGATTTCATATCACACATTCATCCTTCGAAAGCTGATACGTTTAGTACCATTGTGTGAGAGGTTAACAGTGGTAATAATATGGATAAACTATACTCTACCACGGGAATGGGGAATTTCAACTACATGTGACTACCAATGAGGTGAGTGCCACCCCAGTACCGATGATGAACAGGGAAAAACACTACGATGTTATCAAATTTAATAAAAGGCGCACAGGGCAATTATGATCTGGGCTACAAGGTTAGAGTTTAGAGATCAGTGTGGTGGTGTTGTCGCATCTACCCTTGGACTTGGCACTTCCCCCAGCCCAGCCCCCAGCCACACAGAGCAGAGCGTCGAGTTTGTTATCTCCCAGCAGAACGGCCACCTCACCTGCCACCTGCAGTGCTCGCACAGACGGCACACACACAGGCAGCACACAATCGTCATGATGTCACCGCGGTGCTTGTGCTAGGCTATATGCACTTTAAGGCCACGTGAAGTGTCGACCGCCCACTGGTAGGTCACAGGACAGACCCAGGTGCCATGGGTTGACTGACTGAGCTGACTGGCCGATGCACCATCTGTGTCCTCTACTACACCAACTTGTATGTGTTTTAGCCGCCCAGCTAGCGTCGCTCCTCTGCCCTCCATTGTTGCTGGAGGGCGTCTGCCTCCAACTGCCCAGTAGCAGCGTCCTTCATGAGCCTCCTCCACAGAAGCAGATCTTGACACCACTGGTACCAGTTATTGGCAAGCCCACTCAGCTCCATATCTTCTTAGACCACATCACTCCATCTCTTCTCTAGTCCCGTGCTGCGCTCGTTTAGCCCCCTATATCCAGCTGAACAAAACAGCAAACACACAGCCACCCCCCGCTTATCATCGGGGCAAGGTCTGTTAGTAAGTAGATGTTAACCCTTTTCCCATTCCTAGACGTCTGCAAGTTGCAGGGTGGGTCCCGTTCACCGCTGAATCTCGGAACGCGCAAGCGGTTAGTGTTAATTTTATTTAGAGGCATAGTGCCGCTGTTTTAAAGATATTGTACGCAACGCAGAGAACTGTAGCGATATGACCGCACTCGATGATAGCTGGCGCCAAACTGTGCCACACGCCCTCCTGACTCTTTTCATGGAAGCCCAGCTTTGGATGTTTGGTGAATTTCCTTTTAGTATTTTTTACCCCTGCAGAATGAAAAAAATTGCCCTGATACAACCCTATGCATGTTTCCACATACATGTCTAAACATTGTTGTTGAATACAAAGCCTGCACAACACATGGCTACAGTTTTCAAGTACCAGCACATGGTCCGCCACGCAGAGGAGACACATGACACGCAGCTCCGTCAGTCTGTCGTGGGCTACGACCCCGTGTGGGATTCATATCGCACTGGTGTCAGCAGTCTGCGTGACTCAATGGGAAGCGCCGACAACAGCAGTTGCAGGAGCCCTCTAGCACCGACGCTCTTGAGAGAACAGTGGCATTTTTAATACTCATGGACTTCCCAGTGCCTTTCTAGATTTGAAGCTTTCGTGACTGCAAGGATTCATACTCTTAGTTCTTTCGGTAAAGTCACGTAGGTAAAAAAATGAAATTAAAATTAATTCCCAGTGCCTGCTAAAAGCGGAGGTTGTGCAAGCTAGGGGCATCATAGGGGTGTCGATGGGGAGATTGCAGCCAATAGAAATAGGCAGATTTACAAAATCTCAGACGCACACATATCAGGTTGCAGTTGATAGGCACGTATATGCTTCGGTGAAGTGTATATCGCATTGTGGCTATTTCCCATCAAGCCACGTGACATCATTCACCTCGGCGCGTGTTGTTGAACGCACGCATATACGTTTAGAGTGCCGCGGAATGCAATTATAGTGTTCGTAAGCTATCGTATTAATCGTCAATTTAAATAAGCAATGCGACACATAATACTTGTCAGCCCAGTGCTGCACTTGCATCACAGTGCTTTGTCTCAGCCTGCACAGATTGCTCCATCTCAATCTGATCCCCGCCGTGCGCAGTGAACAATGCACGCCTTGGTGTGTTGCTTTACAAAATCAATGTGTTTATTGGCAAACTCCAGGCCCAAATTGCCGCTGTGCGTTTCTATTGGCCCCTGCAGTGGGTGGACGCGCGAGAGGATGATGGGATGGAAGGCAGCAGAGGGGGTGTGTAGTGAGGATAGATAACTGGATTGGAGGAAAGACCTTTGCCCCTGGTCGCTGCAGTTTCTACCACATTGTGAGAAGGGGCTTTGTTGTAGTAAGGCTCATGGGGTTTTCATTAAATTGCCAGTAATTCCCAGCAGGGCGCTTCACAACCACGGGACACAGTGACAAATAATGCGTCGTTCATTCCGCCGATAAAGAGACTCACATGGGCAGTCTCGTGAAGTTTTGTGTGAATGACCGTTTCTCATAAGTTTCTACCATGGGATTTAAAACCGTGCACGGGAGTGAGAGTACGTGACTGCCTGGGTATGGGGTGTCGTCGTGTAGAGGTTCGTGCACTGCGCTTCAATCCTGGTGACCTGAATCGCAGGCCAATGACATCAGTGGTGATTGCTATCTGACAACACTCTGGGCCTCCCCCATAGGGTGACTTTACCGTGCACATGAAGTGTACCTGCTCGGCTTGCTCAGCTAAGGAGTCGCTGGGCTTGACCAAAACGTTGGCGTCCGCAGCATCATTGGCCACCAGGTCAACAGATGCCACCCACTGCAGAAGAGGGACAGACAGTGAGAATGGTGACTCGCCTGCAGAGAAGTAAACTTGAGGTTGCCAGACGGATCAGGGGGCCACAGAAATGAGCTCATGATGCCAAGATATTCGGTTAAAAACCCAGGCTTCAGCCACCTGTGACCAAACTGGATTTTTAGTGTTGCAAGTCGATGGTCTTAGCCTGGTCACCAATAATGGCACAAAAACGCCACACATGAAATAGGAATTTGCACTCATTTTGTCCAAATTTCAGAAGTGAATTTTTTTATATTAATATTTCGGTTTAACTACCCAAGTACGAATATTTGTCTGCAGCAAGTGCATATACAAGGGAAATCAATTTTCCTTGTTCCATATGTGGCTTAAGGAAGTCATTTGAAAGGTGTTCAGATACATTTCTGTGATATTATCTCCTTCCGCACACAGCCATCCTCTACCACAGAAGTGATGCGGCACTTTTCGATTTAAAGCTTTCGTGACTGCAGGGATTCATATTCTTGGATCTTTCGGTAAAGTCACGTAGAAGGGAAATAATAAAATGTTTTATTTTTATTATTTTATTATTTCCCTTCTACGTGACTTTACCGAAAGATCCAAGAATGTGATGCGGCACTGCCTGTGCAATGACGCCTCATCTCTTGACACTGCTAACACCACGACCGGAATAACACCGGGAGAACACACACACACACTAAACAATCCTGGCCCCATGTGGAGGAGGCACAACCTCTGTAAAATAGGAGACACGCAATCCAAAACCACCGTAAGCAAATGCAGCAACACATTCTACCATTGTACAGACGTGGTCTAGATGTCTTGTGACCCCTATTTAATGTTCTAAAAGGTAATATTGTAAAAAAAAATATACAGTATACGGTGAATGTAAATCAAACTCCACCCGGTAAGTGGAGTTTGCGAGCCCCTATTAAGTAGGGAATGGAAGAAGCAGGCACGGCAGGAAGTCAAACATCACCGCGCCTGCTACAATTCGAATTAAATTACGAATCTTCTTGGTTCTTTCGGTAAAGTCACGTAGAAGGGAAATAATAAAATAATAAAAATAAAACATAATAAAATACAATTTTCACGACGTTTCGGCCACAACGCAAGCAGGCAGCCGTCCTAAATTACGAATGTTGGCCGAGCCGAAGGGTTAAAAATAAAAACATTAATATTTTATTAATATACAATATATATTGATATATTATTAACAGAGGTGGGACAAAGTCATTGTTATGCAAGTCCAAGTCGAGTCGCAAGTCATCAAATTCATGACTCGAGTCTGACTCGAGTCCAAGTCACATGACTCGAGTCCACATTTATTAATATAAAATATCTTAACATATTAATATAAAATTACCAAAAATATTAATATAAAATATATTAATGAGGGGGGGCGAAAATCCAACCCGGGTTGATGGCCAGCACCACGCCCGGCCGCCTTTGTCTCCCCAGTGCTGCGAAGTTTACACAGCGCACCAGGTACTCGTTTGAGGCCGAGTCGACCTAGGGGAGGGCCCAGGACCGTCCCCGACGTTCCACTCCGGCTCCCTCCACAGGTCGCACAGAGACAAAGATCCCCCGTATAGCCTCAACACACTGCTAGGGGCAAGTTCCTGTCCGCGAGCAGCAAACCCCAGGGAGGGCCACACATCAGTCGGCGTGCTGCTGCTGCTGTTGTTGTTGTTGATCTCCTCACCCATTGCCTCGCCTTGAAGATCTTCACGCACTCCGCGCCCAGAGCGCCTCGCCCGCCGTACACGAGCACCCGCCTCGCCATTGTCCGTCTCTGTCTCTGTGTCCTAGTATCTGTGTCTCTGTCCCTGCGTCTGTGTCGTCCCAGCGTCTGCGGCCCCCGAGGTCTGCTGCGCGTGGTGCCTGCGCGTCCGTCTCCTCCCTTCAGATCCGAGGTGACAGCGATCGCCCCGCCCACCGCCGCCCCGCCCACCGCCGCCCCGCCCACCGCCGCCCCGCCCACCGCCGCCCCGCCCACCGCCGCCCCGCCCACCGCCGCCCCGCCCACCGCCGCCCCGCCCACCGCCGCCCCGCCCACCGCCGCCCCGCCCACCGCCGCCCCGCCCACCGCCGCCCCGCCCACCGCCGCCCCGCCCTCCTGGCTGCCTCCAGATCTCGTGTTCCCTGCCCAAAACACATTGTCCTGCGGAGGGAGCTGGTAGGAAAGTTGGGTTGCTCGGTCAATGGCCAGGGTCAACGGCGGCGTGGTGTATTCCGCAAATATGGCCGACTGTGAGGGCGGGCACAAGCCGGCGTGAGTAGGTTAAACGTCGACTTTTATGAGGGCACCACGGGGTGACCAGCCCCTCCCCACCCAGCCCCTACCTGCACGACGGACACAATAATCCCGTGGGCTGGTGTAACCAGGAGGTTCCTACCAGTATTGTTTTGCATGGTTCATCAATAGCCTCTCTTGATAATTCCCTCATTGGCTCATGAATGCTCTCCCAGATCACAAGTGTCCTATTTAATCCATACCTTACTGTCCCACTCATACTCTACATAGTTCACAAATGAACTGACAATCTTAAAGTTAGTTCATAAATTCCTTGTCCTGTTCATAAACGGGCAGCAGTGGACCACGCCTGTCATTCAGGACTGAAGGCAAGGCTTGATGTATCACACAAATGTTATGAAACTCCCTTCCTCTGGGTATGGGTGCCATACCCTGGGTCACCACAAGGCGGTACAGCAAATATGGGATAGTGTTACCATTTGCATGCATGAGTTTTCTCCTGGTGCTAATTTCCTCCCATATGTAAACTCGTTATGTGCCGATACCACCTTCATAGAGAATCGCAGAACTTGGGGTGGAATTTGGCATCATCTCACCATCTGGTTGGCTTCCTGAGAATCCTCACGCCTCTTGAGCTGTTATCTTAAGAGTGAATACTGTGCAGTTACAAGTTGAAATTATTATAAACCATCAGTATGGCACACTTGCCCTGATCAACTCATACAAGCCATGTCTGGCTCACTCCAATGCTACGTAATTCCAGTCTCATTGCCAATCAAGCCTCACTACCTTTGCTGAGTGTGAAGCTGGGAAGCAGCTGGGTGAAGTAGCATCTCATTGCTAAGAAAATAAATGTGCAAGAGGCATTTCATGTCTCAAGATATAATATATTGTACAGACACGATCACCATATACTGTTCAAGCAAATGCTAATTGGCACATATGTAACACAAAGGACAACACAGACTCAGTGGGAAGGCTTTTTGTCAAGATATTTATGACCATTCATGAATGCTTACAGAAATGCAACTGCTTTTGAGAGGAACCTGTTCAAAGTTGATCCACATTAACAAGCGCTGTGTTTAGATGTGTTGATATGCACCCATCATTATCAGGCATTACCTTTACAACCTCCACTAGTGCTTAATAAGCACCACAGCAAAGAAGATGATTGTAATGGGCTGGTACCTATATAGCATTGAATACATTCATGTTATATATACAGTGCACATGTTTATACTGTGTACATGTGTATCAAATGTCAAAAGATGGCATCAAATGAGCACTGGGAAGTAGTAATCAACTCTGTTGCTGCATAAACATTCCATCCTGCAACACCAGTACTGGAGGTCTGCAAAATGTAAAGTTAACATCCTGTGGCAACACACTGTACTCTCGTAACTTAGCCACTAAGCCATCACATTTAAGCATGTACACATCCAATTTACAGATGAAACCTGTGTTTGGGGCATCACGGGTGGAAAAAACATCCATAGTGAGTCCTCAGCAATGTTACACTGTGGCACCTTTCATTGCTGAATCGGAACAATTTTTTTGGGGGGCATGGCACACTATGCTGTGCCATCAGCGAGGTGCAAATCAACTGAACCCAGACTGTCAGCTTCATTCAGGCCCTGAAGTTGGTGCGTTCATGGTAGAGCTGGTACGGGTCGTCCTCGTACCACTTGCGGCGCTTCCAGTAGTCGGTCACCATCTTATCGAGCAACTTAGACTGCCACTTGTTGCACAGCACATGCTGACGCAGTCGTCGAATGCGCGGCTTGCGCTTCTTCCACAGGCGTTTCTTGCACCCGGCCTGTGCTCGTGCAAGTGAGTGTACGGAACACACACACATGAGTGCGAGGAGACAAGCGGTGAACACACACACACATTTTTATTTAAAGCTTTCGTGACTGCAGGAATTCATATTCTTGGTTCTGTCGGTAAAGTCACGTAGAAGGGAAATAATAAAATAATATAAAACAATCAAAATTCTCACGACGTTTCGACTGCAACACAAGCAATCATCATCAGGCGTGAAATCCACAGCAAGAAAATTTGAAGAAGAAAAAATTATTGCTGTGGATTTCACACCTGATGATGATTGCTTGTGTTGCAGTCGAAACGTCGTGAGAATTTTTATTGTTTGATATAAATATTATTTTATTATTTCCCTTCTACGTGACTTTACCGAAAGAACCAAAAATATACACACACACATATGAAGCAGATCCAGACACACATGCAAAAATCTACAGATACACATACACACAAAACATGCCTGTACAGTCCCACAAAGACGAACATATATGCAGGCCCAGAGGCACATGCACTCATACAAATTGTGGTTCATTACACATGTTCACGCATACATTCTCATTCCTACACATGCATAAGAACATATATACACAACCAGTCACCCTAATGAGTTTTACAATTTCCGTAAAAAGAAACGAAGAATTAGCATAACACAATTGGTGTATATAAAATTAATGCAAATATAACAAACGGAGATGATGTACAGTCTACATAGAAAAATACGAGATAGCAAGGCAATAAATATATGACAGGCCAGATGTCATAGACACTACCTAATCTAACAGCATATGTGTCTAAGCTAAAAGGGATGCCATCTATAACGAGTGTGAGGAAGCACTCATCTGTTTACAGCCATGAACCAGTCATGTAAATTCCACATTAATTTTGTGGGGACAAATCCAAACAGAGTTGTATTGTTGTGGTCATGTTATCAGTCGTGTTCATTGGCTACTCGGCATGTAAAAATGCATAAATGAAAATGTATTCTTGCAATTACATTAAACACATCAAATGGTGTGTAAAAATAATTTGAGTCATAAACGTTCTCACCAAGGCTCGAAAAAGGGAGCTCACATTCTCTCTTCAAGAGAGGCCCAATATTAATCAGAATTAACCTTGCTCTGTAAACTGCCGACACGTATACAGAGCACAAAGTATTCCCTGTCAAACTGTGACTTGTGGTACCCATACAGCTGTGCTCATGATGCGTTAAAAGAGCACATAGGTGCGGGTATTGACGAAGGTGGTGTCATCTCAGACTACTGAGCAAATGTTTAGTGTCACCCTCAAAAGATAAAGATCCCCCATATAGCCTTAACATACTGTTGGGGCAAGTGCTGTTAGCGAGCACCTATGAAGGCCGGAAAGGCACACGAGGGGGTGGGTGGCCGACACCACGCCTGTCCACCTTTCTCTCCCCAGTGCTGGCGATGTTTACGCAGTGCACCAGGTACTCATTTGAGGCAGTGTCGACCGAGGGGTGGCCCAAGACCAATACAGATAATCGTCACTGGTGTTGGCCGTGAACGGGAGTCGAACCCGGGTGGCCGGGTTCGCAGCGTAGCGCTAACCTGACGACGCAGCCATAGGCCGCAGTCCAGCCGCAGGAAGCGCTTCACCACAGCCTTCACCGTCTTGCGCTTCCCCCTTCCCTTGCTGAAGTAGATGAGGCTCCGACGAGGAGGTTGCCCAAGCGTTCCCGTTACCTTATTCTGCCCGAGCACGCGGAGAGCTCCAATGCTCCTGCATTGTGAGAGAGCGAGAGCAGAGACCCAACCCGTCATTGCAGTAATAATTAACCTGATATAACTCTGGCAAAATTAACGGAACTCATGATTGGTCGTTACTCTTAACAAGTTAATAAAATATTAATGTTAAAGGTAAAAAAAAAATGTCCTCAGGCTGCTATTATAAGTTAGGATATATAGTTATTATTCAAGGAAAAACCACATGGTTTCGGTAGCAGCTATTTGTATGGTTATGGGTTAAAAAAAACATAGCTATACATTTTTTGTGCGTACTCACGCCTGCGTGCTTGGAGAGACGGCAGTGCCTATGCGGAGACCGCTCAGGAGGGTGGACAACCCCCTCAGGTGGACACCGACAGGGCTGGGTTGGGCGGCGGGGAGAGCGAGCAGGGGGCCCCGCACACTCGGCAAACTCAGGACGCGGCGACACAGGGCTCGGCGCGCGGCGGGGAGGCCGGCCCTGAGCAGCCCTGGAGACGCGGGGTGGAGGGGGTGGAAGAGGAGTGAAGGCAGGCTCGGGTCACGACACCCGGCAGACGAAATCGACAGTCAAGAGGCAACGCGTGAGGGAGGAAACACCGACCTGCAAGCCCGTGCCAAAGCCTAAGTATTGCATTCAGTGCGGGGTGCCATTGACGTACTTTGGATGAAACACTTTGCACGAGTGACTGATAAAAACAATGAGGGCTACGCGAGTATTTTGCGTAAGTCGTTGCAAGCTGTGCAACATACGGTACAAACATGCGTTGTATAGGCTGCTGTGCGAGGCTACATTATAAGCCAAAGGCAATGCAGCAAAATTGTTACACTGCACTATGCTCCCCGGCTTCCTTAACCCGCACTGCCCAGCGTGAAGTTTGTGAAGCCCCTCGACCTGCACAGCATCGGGAGGCTCTCGTGTAGCAGTGGACTAACAAAGTAGCTGCAACATGCAGAACTTTACAGAACTTGCCCGTGTTTTATGTATAAAGGTAGCTCAGCAGCAGAGCGAGTGGCTCGCAGTCGGTTGGTGGTGGGGGGGAGGTGATCGATACAGAAACTGCCACTTTATATTTAAGCACAGCAAGCGGTTGTCCTACGGATAATAAGACGTGCCTCCACCAGAGCAATGTGGATGTGTCTAACCCCTGCCTCGGGGCTGTACACAGGAGATGAGCACCGCCTCGAGTGTTCACGAGAGCAGAAACAGTCCCGAGTCAGTCCTGAGCGACTCGGGACAGGTACTCACAGACACACACGCGCGACAGTGCCAATCCCGGGGGGGGGGTCCAGTGCCACCCCAAATATCAGGCGCACAAACAGCGCAATGTTTCCCCACAGTCGCCCCCCACCTGCCCCCCACACCCCGCCTGCCCCCCACACCCCGCCTCAACGCGGAGTGCCGTCGCAGCCCGTGTTACTCGCGAGAGGAGTCGGCTACGGCCGGGGTCGCCTTGACCCCCCGACACTCACCCGCCGCGCTCCTGCACACCACGGGGGCCGCCATCTCGAACGGAAGTTGTCGCCGCACTCCACCACCCCAACAAAAGGTTCCGTTTCCGGTTGACATCGTGACGTCACCACGCGGGGAGGGGGGGGTGACGTCCCGGCGAGCTCGGCAGGATGCTGCGCGTACAGTAACCACCGCGGCGTGACGTCACTTCCCGTGTGGACCAGGCGGCCATGTTCAAGTTCAAGTTCATTTATTAGGTATAGCCCTGTGAGCCATTCAGCTCTTGAATCGGGTGCAACCGCAACAAACAAAAAACAAAAACATGAACAAAAAACATCTTAAAGTGAATATGTGACTAAGTGCAAACAGAAAATCCAAGAAAAGACAGCAAAATATTGCAGAAAAAACACTGTACACCAACGCTGTGTGCAAAAATCCCAGTGGGATGCAAGTCAAACAACAACAACAACAACCACAAGACAGCTTAGATTAAGGCCATCAGTCTAACTCTGTACTACAACAAACAAACATGGCTAAACCAATACACTTTTCGAAATCACCAAAATAAAGCCATGAAAGCAATGAAAAAGCAATCATAGGAACTGTGACAGAATTTTCACAATAAATGGCATAAACAACATGTACTACCAAAACCCTGCAGCCATAGCTGGCTGCATGAGTCACTCCACCTTTAAGATCAGCACACTAAATCAAAACACAGGTCATACTTTGTAGCGATCATAGTTCACGGTAAAGTTATATTTTGTATTGTTGGGTTTAGATCGCGTTAATAAGTATCATTAAACCCGACGCATCCGATTAGTAAGGTTTATTACGCAAATAAAACTTTCCAATTAGTACACCGGTGTGTTGGGGAGTAAACTCGCAACCTTTATTTTGGATATTGGTCGCGAAAGCCGACATGTTGTTTAGTTCACAGGCTGCGGCCCTGCTCTCACTGGCGTCGTGGTGATGATAAAACAACAAAACTAAAGGAGCAGACGCGACGTCTCGCTCCTGCACGTCTCTCCACGTAGACAAAACAAGGATTAACGCAGCCAGCCTGTAAGCTGGCGCAATGCCAATTAAGACGATCGATATCGAAACTGTAGTTTAGAAAGCGGGAGAATTTAGATGGATTCTAAGCGGCAAATTCAAATCTCTATGAAAGAATGATGAATGGATGTCACCGGTGTAAACGGTGAAATAGCCATCACAGACAAATGGTGTCGTGTGTCAGGTCGGTAATTTGAGTGATGTCTGGTGAACATCCGATGGTCAGGCGTCACATCACCAAAGGATCGTTGTGGCACATTAGGAATGGGCCACTTTTAATAAGTCCTCGTGTGTTGTTGCAGTACATCAATACACATGTGTACACCAGCATGTGATGACGGAGTTGGGACTGTGGGGGGCTGGCAGGGTTCTGTTACAAGGGCCCAAAGGTTGTTTTTGATCGTTATAGAGATGTTCTAGACTTGAAGCTTTGCTTTGAATTGTGATATATTCAATTGGAGGGGTTTTAGCACTGTGCATTGTAAAGGATGACCACCTGTAGTTAATACTTGTAATTCTTAATTACCGAACCCTAATACTGTTTATTCTATAACCATGCCCCTAGAGTATGACTACTTGTAATTCTATTGAGAATAGAACACATGTATAGTATTAAGTTGTACAATAGTGACACATACAGTACAGATAATGGATGTAAGTTACCGATATAAGTGGATAGTATAGATAGACATAAGCTGTATCAAGATTGTATCAATCTTGATAAGCTGTATCAAGATCAAGATTGATACAGCTTAGGATTAAAGTAATATTCGAAGTGAAGAGCAAGCGTTATTATCAAAGACGGGTTATCAGTAGTAGAATTGGGTTTAAGAGAAACTATTGACGAACCGGACGTGTCCACCAGTCACATGGTTAATGGCAACTCGGTTCAAGAATTGCTGTGTGACACACGTGCTGTTGCATCTCACAGGTTAACCACAATGTTTTAAATTTTGATTTAAAGCTTTCGTGACTGCAGGGATTCATATTCTTGGTTCTTTCGGTAAATATATTTGCATTATTTTATTATTTCTCTTCTATAAAATATATTACTTTATTATTTCTCTTCTACGTGACTTTACTGAAAGAACCAAGAATACACAATAAATGTGTTTGCCCTCGATTTGGAGCACCTGCCCACGTCCTTCATTTCGAGTGTGCAACAATCGGATGCCCCCCAGTAGTGAATATAACGTTCTTTATTAACATCTTCTCATGCGAGACGGACTGAAACACATTGCGGTGTCTAAAATATGAGCTTAGGCGGCGTCGTTGATGCACCAATCCCTAATGTCGAGTTGTCAATTCGCTAAAATGATGTGATGGTATCCCCACCCAAACATGCACTACTGCAGACTCTGGTATTTGCTCAATACTGTATTACTTTTGGGACTGGAATTATCCAACTTGTCACGCATCATGTCCATTGAATACATTTGGAAAACATTTATTCACAGTTCTCCCACAAATATGCAAATGCTAATTGCAGATTTATATTTTGATGCATTAAATTGGCTGGTTCAAATCAATCATACATTTTTCACCTCCAGCCAAAACCTGCCATGGAAATTCTTTCCCACTTAATGTCATTGTAAACCACGACATTTAACAAGCACTGTGCATGGCTCACGTTTGAGTTACAAAAGCAGCGAGTTAAAGTGGTTCAGGTCCTGGATGCAACCGACAATTGAGAATGTGGGCCACAATGAACAAATGGCATTTTATTGTTGCAAATCACTCGGGGTACACATTCTGTTAATAACAATACCACAAGTGCCAGTTTCAAGATCTGGTCATTTAATAACCCTCCTAAAGATGTAGTGCTATAACTCCCATTACTCAAGCAAGACAGCAGGCAAAAACACACCAACCCAGCTTCCTTATTAAAAATACAGTAGCTGCACACCACGTGCATTCTCACCACTAACCATTAGAACAATTAATTAAGTTAAGTGTTTACACCAATCACCGAGTACCAAACTAAATATATCCCTTTGGAATGTTCACCATTTTAAGCAGCACAATGACTGACATTTTTTTCTCCAAATGTATATCAATGCTTTGTAGAAATTGTAAGAAAGCAAGGAAAAAACGCAAACAAAAATATCATCGATGCATATTTATGAAACATGATTCAGGTACACGAGACAACTCGCTCCCCAGACACCTCTCCCCTGCACAGCCAAGACAAAGTCAGGAGGAGTCACCTGCCCCTTAACCAACAATCACACCGAACAAAGTTAATCATTTCAAGAAAGTAATTGGTGATGTAAAAAGTCAAGTGTCTCCCAGCTCGAATGAGCAATGGGGTGGTGGTGTGCTCCTGAGGCAGTGGAAATTCTACATTTTCATTAGGCAAGGACCCTTGCAACCAGAAAACATTGCATAAATTGGTACTCAATCTATCCAGGATGACAGGCAGAATAAAATTCCACTTTTTTTGTTTACCAAACTGCCTATTGTTATGAAGTGTTGATGTCGTGATCCATGGATGACAAATAAACCAATGGCTGGCTGAGCGGGTCCAGACTTAACGGGGGTGCAGGGCCTCCAGGGTACTCCACTCGTGTGCGAGGGGGAAGGCAGGCGCGTTATTTGAAGGTGATGGTCCACTGCTTGATACAGGCGTCGTGCGAGGTGGTGACGAGGGTGTGCTCGTCCAGCCACGACAGCCCGCTTACGTGGTTCATGCGGTGGCAGTCTGCCAAGAAGGGAGAGCGTAACCACGAGAGAGGTCATTGGCATGGCACTTGGGAGTGTTAGTTCGTTAATTAAATATGTAATCTTTCATCACTTGCAACAATGCGGTTCTCGGCAAACGCCCCTCCCGAGAAGCTGCACAAGGTGGCGTACGCCGCCTATAGTCTGCATTATGGAGGATTTGGTGGTTTGTAGAGAGGTCACCATGTGACATCCACTTGTAGAGGTGTGACGTGGCCGGTAGATGGCAGGATAGCAGAAAGGGTGCTATTCTAGGATTCGTAAATAGTACCTGTTGCACACCAACATTTTTTTTATTTAAAATAGCCACAGAAAGTCGCTGCTGAGAAAAATCTTGAGACTAAAACTTTTCATTGTCTATAATTGCATAAAGAACAACATTGCTACAGATACAGCAGCACTAGTCTGCCAACTATATTGTGTTGAGTTAAAAGTACGTAATTCTCGTGATTATATTTTCCTAAATTTTGTTTACGCAGGTTTGATTTCCAGCAGAAATCTTGAACGTATGAATCCTAAAATATAGTTAAGCAAAACCATTCTTCTAATATGTATTACACTGAAGATATTTTCAAGAGCATGCATTAAAATACAGATCTTTTTAATAACAAGAAAAGCCATAGTAGCATCATGCATGGAAAATGTTACTTCCAAGTCACCATACATGCCAGTCGCCGCCCTTATTATTTTCCTTCAGCGTGTAACTGCAGAATAAATCTGTGTTTAAAATCTGTTTTCCCTGCTTAAAATTGGCAATCGGGTAGCAACATTTCCTTGGTGGGTTTCAACCAATGGTTAAACTTGTAATAATATGCAGAGAACTGCAGCCAGCATAAGGCAGGCCCAGCATTGGTATAGGCCAGGGGTCGGCAACCAAAACAACAAGAAGAGCCATTTCTTTCCAATTCGGTACAAAATTCAGTATTTCAAGAGCCGCAATGCATCTATGTACATACGTACATATCGTCAAGAAGCAGCCCGTAAAGAGCCGCAT
Source organism: Lampetra fluviatilis (assembly GCF_964198595.1). Classification (NCBI taxonomy): domain Eukaryota; kingdom Metazoa; phylum Chordata; class Hyperoartia; order Petromyzontiformes; family Petromyzontidae; genus Lampetra; species Lampetra fluviatilis. Next base: position 13,722,892 of record NC_136286.1, on the reverse strand, counting down.
GCGGCTCCGGAGCCGTAGGTTGCCGACCCCTGGTATAGGCAATGCATCACAAGGGGTCATGGGGCCGTACCTGCCATCCTGACTTTGTTGTCCATGTCACCGATCGTCCAGACGTACACCATCATGTCCATGCCACTGGAAGCCAAGTGGTGGCTGTCAGGTGACCACGCCAAGCACACTACCTTGGCATGGTGGCCATAGTATGAATTCTCCAACTGCAATAAGACACATGCACGCACACGTAAGGAGTGTGGACTTGGAGCAGCAATTTCGAGGGTGGTAATCTGGACTCATAAACCATCTCACCACCATACTGTTCTCTTTAGTCAATGAGGAATAACAATGGGGTTTTAGAATCAGAATGGTAAGCAAGAAAAACCTCAAATGGCACCGACACACATTGGGTCGACCTTGTGAAACAAGAACTTGAATAATTAAACAAGATGTAGATTTATTGCACTTGACAAAATTATTTCAGAAGAGTACGATACGATAAGTATTTTGGATGTAGGATTGGAATAAAAAAACCCAAACGTGAAGGGATAACAGTGCTTTATCTGTCCAAGATTTTTTGGAAAATTATCAATCACGAAAGGAGAGTCCAGTAATGAAAGTTTGTCCAACGTTTTATCTTATACATGCAAGATAATGCCTTATCTTGCATGGATATTTGACTGGGCCACCCAGAGAAACCCCACTCATATGCAGGCATTAAGTAAAATATCTGGACAGACTGATAAGCAACGTACTCACTGTACTGCATGCTATGGTGACACATCATCCTGTATCCTGTAGGTAGGTGCGTGTCCTCAAGCATACGGGGATTTGTGCGCGATTCACAAACTCCACTTGCAGAGGCACTCAAAATTCTGAAGGCAACTACTCGCCTTGTAGCCATCGGCCACGCTGAAGATGGAGACCACTTTGTTTGCGTCGCCCACGGCCAGGAAGGTCCCGTCTGGCGAGAAGGACACATCCATGACTGCGCCGTGGACCGAGAGGGGCTCCACACCAGCGTCCGCCAAGGTGTTGCCCTGCACCTTGTACAAGTGCACTTTGGAGTCCTGCCCATTCACAAACACGCCGGTGCTTATTCAAGAGCTGCCGATTACCCGGGCGAGAAGTAAAGGCAGCCACTGGCTAACCCTGTGGTCACATGATTAATCGGTGCAGCCACTGTCATGCCCGAGGTTTGATGTTTGGCAGCTATGCGCAGTGCAGATATTGACTAATCTTCGAAGGCAATGTTGTGGACTTTCCTTTTTTGTGCATTTACCCATACCCTGAGAGGGACAAGTAAATGGGCATTCTGTGTTCAGTGCGGAGGGCATGTTTAAGCTTATGTGCATGCAATGCAATGCTGTTGACCCAGGTTGGATTCTTAGCTATTCACCACACAAGCATGTTGTCCATGGTTGTGTTCTGTATTTGCATGCATGTGTATGCATGTGTGGTGTTGTATTGTCTTTGGTGTTGTACTGCTTGTATGGCGAGCGGTTGAGCGGTGGTTAGCACACTGTCCTACGAACCCAGCGACACAAGTTGGATTCCCGCTCACGGCCAACACCAGTAACGATTATATTATCTGAACTGGTCCTGGGCCTCCCCCTAGGTTGACTCAGCCTCAAATGAGTACCCGAGACAAAGGTGGACAGGTTGACCACCCACCACCTCGTGTGCCATGCCGGCCTTCATAGGTGCTCGCGAACAGCACTTGCCCCAACAGTCTATACTGGGGATCTTTGTGTGCGTGTGGGTGGATGCAACACCTGGCCTCCAACAGCGACGGTGACCCCGTCACGGTGTATGGCGACCACCTCGGGCTCGTAGCCCGGGTTCTCCAACCCAATGCCACGCTTCTTGTCCTTCAGCAGCACAACCTGCATTCAAAATGCACAGCCCAATTGCAGCATCCTTTATTCATCCAGTTGAGCTCATGGAAAGCCATATTCTTTTGCGAGAGCACATAAATTCTGTAAATCTTTACAAAGGTGTAGATAAAAATAATGTTCACTTTTCACCTATTCACAATAATGCTGCAATCTTGACTTGAACAATTTTAATTAAAATAATAATTCACGTAATTTTATGCCCTGTGATTGGTGAACAGATGGAGAGAATCACACTGTTTTTATTAGGTTTGAGCCTCACAGGTGATGGTTCAGTGCTCCGACAAAAGCAAAGCATAGATTCCTCTCTGCCTTCTGCCTGGGCCAATAATTGCTCTCATCCCAAACACACTCAAAACAAAGTCGAACGGCGACAACGGGACTCAGCAAGGCAGAGTGGGCGTGCCGAGGGAGCGCGGTGCAGTGCTCCCTGGGACCCCTCAGCAGCGCCACTGGAGGCGGCTGTGTGGCCTCACCTGCTCGATGCAGGTTGCCACAGTGATGCCCCCAGGCCCCACGGCCACGCACTTGGGCTGGGAGTCGAGCTTCACGGCCTCCCCGGCGCTGCATACGTGCTCACAAACGCGTCTTCATGAGTCGACGTGCTCACAAACGCGTCTTCATGAGTCGCTTGCGTACGGACGCGCACATTGGCCTCCATACAGGTGTGCGTGTTTTTAGTAGATTTCGAATGATACAAAGCAACGTTCATGTAGGTGTTGACCAGTTTTAGTGAAAACACCACTGCCAAGACGGTTTTTATTTTATATCAGATAACAGTTAAGCATACGCAAGTTGGTGATGTACCACCTCCCCCACCTGTACGATTTCTTGTTGAGATCGGTGAAGCGCAGGGTGTCATCCATGCTGCAGGACACGAGGGTGTTGTTCTTGGGCTCCACCACCAACTTAGACACCTGGTTGGTGTGGCCGTGCCCCGAGAAGCCATCATTGACGCCAGTCTTCGCATCCCAATAATGTGCACCGAGGCGTCAAGGAGAACGTGTTGTTCCTCCAGTACAATGCACTTGCCACATTCGAGTGGCTCAGGGAGGCCAGGCGGCCCCATGGGTGAGCCAACGTCAACGTCTCGTTGCTAAAACGAGGATGAGGGTGGCAACTCATCAATGTTCAAAGCTCCGAATGAGTAGTGAAAGCTCTGCATTTACATGGTTGGGGCCAGTCTCCCTCAATGACCACTAACTTCTCATAAAGTGGCACTTTTATTGCTCACCTCGGGGAGGGGATGATGGGGTGGAGTTATAAAGCCAGCCAACCCGAGTTCCATTCCCGGCCACAGCTAGTATCAGTAGCGAGTGATGTTTTACCCGGTCACGGCCCCCCCTCCTAAAAAAAAACTCTTTGGTTTTTTCGGTAAAGTCACGTAGATATAAAATAAATCACGACGTTTCGGGCACAACACAAGCGTCTATCATCAGGTGAGAAAGCATGGTCTGCTGCTGTTTTAAAAGAGTCTGCCTCAGCAGGAGACCATGCTTTCCCACCTGATGACGGAAGCTTGTGTTGCGCCTGAAACGTCGTGATTTATTTTATTTTATACCTACGTGACTTTACCGAAAAAACCAAAGAGTATGGATTCCTGCAGTCACGAAAGCTTCAAATCAAGATCTAAACAATGTTTTAGACGGATGATAGACTGAGTTGATTCCCAAATAAAATCTTAAGTTACTACAGTGCTCTAATCAAAGCACCACCAGACCTGTTCAAAGTAATATGTGAAGGAATCCTATCCAATATATAATAGCAGCATTGGTGATGTCTGCATGTGTTAAAATACTATGATTTGTGATACTTTATTAGCAATTGGGAGACTTGTATCACAGTCAAGTATCTTAGTCCGTTATATCCCATGGCATTGAAAACAGATTATCGTGCATTCGTCTTTTACATGTTCTCTGTGTTAGAATGACTTTGGTCCTCTCCTTCTTAATGGCTTGCTGCCAAGTCAGCGGGAGGTGATTTGTTCCCTCACGTATGTTTTTCAGGAGGTGCTCAGGCAAGGTATAGCTTGCATAACTCTTGCATTAATTCTGCTGAAGCTTCTCTTTGAGCATCGCTGCTTGCGACCCGCTATTCTAATCGGTCCTGAAGGACGTGGTTTCCCCTTTGAGACTCATCATGCTCAAGCTCGCAGTGTGCCGATAGCAATAAATCTACTTCCTCAGCCTTAAGTTACATTAACGTCCCATGTTTGCACTATAAAACACGACTATGATTTATGTCCCTGGATATAAAGATGACCATTGAGAACGTTAAGCTAAATTTGCTACAGCTACCATCATTCACTGTTGACATTTTATAATGTTGAAGTATCTTTCACCAGGGACATCTTCTTGCACAGTCTTAAGACATTTCCTAGAGGGCCCTGCTTAGAATGTTGGCGAATTCTACTTTTGCATGTGTACTGACAGACACTAAATGTATACGGGAGAATAATCTAAGCTTGGCATGAATGGGACAGAAAGGTAGTTGATGTATTACCTCCTACAGAGGCCTCAAGCAGGCATGCACCCCTTCGGTTGGACGATAGGCATCTCGTGAAAAAGCTCAGCCCGATCCACAAATCCTGATTCAAAGTTGCTGGATTGTGGGTGTGCGCTGCTATACAACACCACAATATTTCACAGTTTCAGTACCACAGCAAATGCATTTCTACTTGTAAGCTCATTCGTCACTTCACAACATTCTACTTCAACACGAACTCTGATACAGGATTTGCCTGCCTGCCACCCCTCCACCCCAATGTCCACTTCTCATTGAGTGACAAATCGACGCACACTCTCGTTTACGTGTGCCTCCGAGCAGGATATTGATATGGCCGTCATAGCTGCCCGAGTAGATGGTAGGAGACCCAGAACCGGTGTGCGTCGTCAAGCTCTGGATGGACTTGCTGTGTCCCTGCAACCATCGTAATAAAAACCACATGCAAGAACCAAACACGGTTTAATCAGTGATACAGAAATAACATGTCATTTTATATAATGGAGCAGCTCACTCTCAGAAAAGTAATGATTACATTTTTTGCCTTGCCACAATATTTAAATTAATGGCAAATAATTGTTAAAATGTAAACATTTTATGATTGTAAAAATGTAAACATTTTAACATGTAGTTTACAAGAGACTAAACAAGTAAAATTACTGTGACATTAAGATGCTGGTCAATGCCTACCAGGCGTGACATAACATTGCTCTAATTGATTTATTAATTTGAAAAGGCAATGACAAGTCATGCGTTCGGGTTATCTGATCAAATGCCTGTTCAAGCTCCAAGTTGCTCGTCTATAGTAGAACCCAAACTTATTACCCCATTGGAATTCCATAAGGAATCATTTTTCATTGGGAATACAGACATACAATTACAGCCTTGCAGGTGCTATTCAAGACACTTGTTCAAGGATGCATTTATTACACCTTGCTTAGAGGCATTTCGATGAATCTACGTTGTAGAGTCTCAATAACAATGGGGTGGTGATGATGGCGATTATTAATGCTTGATCATGATGGCAATAATGAAAATGTTGACGATGACGACAAGGATAGCCAGGAAGATGAAAATTACAAACAGTCCCTATGACGAGTGACAATAACAATAAAGGCCATCACTGTGAATATTATGTCGAAAATTATGACAGTTTATGAACAAATCAACCAGAACGTACCCAATCTTGTCAGATCTCAAAATCTAATGAGTGTTGAGCATGGATGTTTCTTAGACGTGTGACCATCATGGCAGCAGGTTGTTATAGGCTACTTTTGTGAACGGCATTGTTTTACTGGACTTTCATGCTCACATGTCTATGCTCCCCACTTTTACCGGTATGGTGAATGGGCCATCATTTATCACGTTTAACAAAATAGTTCTACACAGACACAAAATAATGACTATGACAGAGATAACAATAATGATTACACGATCGTAATGATCAGCAAAAATATGCATTAGAGTTTGCGGTTCCGTTGGGGTCACCTTGATGACGCGGATTAGCTTGCTGGGATTGTTGCGGTCCAGGTAGTGGATGTAGCCAGACAGGCCGATGCTCAGCAGGTGCTGGCCCTGCCAGAGGCAGCCCAGCTGCTGGTCGTTGACTTCGGCGCCCATGGTGAAGGTGGTGGTGGCGCGGCCCGCGGACACGTCCCACAGCCGCACCGTGCGGTCGCCCGATGCCGACATGAGCTGGGTGCTGTCGGGACTCCAGCAAACCTGCGCCCACACACCGACATTATCCACGTGCAAAGTGTTTAGCATCGTCTTGCCAGAGTATGGACTCATGGTGTCCATTAACCAAACCCTGTGTAGATCTGTTAGTTCTGGCATGGTAACTGTAGAGGGTAATTTGGCTGTCTTGAGAATATATTTTTTTGGTTAGTTTCAGTGTTATCAGTAAGAAGCATCCTACCGTGTTTGCAAAGAATGTTACAAATGTGCAGGGCGTGCACCGATTTAATCACAAGTCGAGCATCTTAATGCAGTCTTCGAGTGTTGGGTGCTGCCCATCTCCATTGGCAGCCCCAAGCGAGGGGAGAAAAATATGGTTCACTGTAGCCTGGTCAATATTATCGGAGACTGATGAAGCTAGTGTTAGCAAACTCGGAAATGACTGGGCTATTTGCAGTTTCAATAAATGACGTTGAATATCATCCATAGTCGTATATATACAATTGGTATTTTGTTATTGTGCTTGGCTCTCAAATCCTTTCGCATTTATATATAATTCTGAGCAAGAATAACATTATTAAGGAAAGGTAAATTCAGAGAGTGACGGTTGGTGTATGGGAAGGGTGGGCGGCAGTGCTGTGGTGTAGGCCGGTACGGCTTAGACCCACTAGAACGTGCAGACACAACAGACGCACGGAACAGCTGGTCAATGTCTGAGCTCCACTCAACTCAATCATGCATTAACCCCTTAATCCAACATAAAAAGCATTTGCCACCATAATCACAAATGTTATATGACCATTAATGACTAAGAAGTCCAAGTATCTGCCTGCTCAAGCAAACATTGGATTGGTACTAATCTCCATTGGTGGCTCTGAGCCAGTTGTAACAATTATATATTTCTATAGCAATAGCCATTCTCTCCATTTCACAACCAATATTAACTTCATCCGATAGGTTCAGTTCACCCCAGACCAAAATGTAAGCTTGTGCTCGGACAATGGTTCCTCGTGACAAAAATTGTATTGATCAAGAGATGTGCATCATGTTGTTCGATCGAGCCTTTTAACAGTCAAACTGTTCAGATTTAGCATTAAATTACTAACTGAAGCCAATCCTCTTAGGAAGCCACACAAACAAAACAGGCAAGCAAATATATGCACACAGGCACAATAATGCTGCCCATCTCTTAAGTCAAGGCCACTTTAGGGAGTGTTTCACTTCGGAAAGCATCAACCATTGATGTGCTCAGGCTTAAATTATTCAGTGTTTTGACAGTGCTCCATGGCAGCCTTAAGAACAAAAGAAATGGGTGGATCAAGTCAAATGGGAAGGCTGATATCCCATCATCAGCACTTGAAAGGCTTTCGAGGTTTAGAGCTATGTTTGTCCAATGGCTTCTGCCTCACACTCTAATAAGGTGTTAATACATTCCAAGTGTTCCTCTATTCAAATGAACAATTGGTGGTCGTCTCGTTGGTGATCCTGGGTTGATGGTGGTAGATGCTACCTTCTTATGGTGGAGGACCAGTCTCTTAGTACGGCAACTATTGTTGACTTCCTATCAAGTTTAACTTTTCAACTACATTAAGTGGATCCTGGACCCACAGCCCAGAGGTACCAGGTTTATTCTAGAACAAGGATATTCATTCCCTAATGTTTATGTGCACCCTGCAGTAATACAGATATGCTGTAAGGCGGCAAACTAGTAAATTACGAAGGTTGGGTAGGTAAAGAGTGGGTACGCCCACATCAATTGAATATTGGGCCAGTGTGAAAATGTTGGCTCAAGCCTCCTCAAAAGAGGACCTCAGTGTGCAGTGAAAGAGCGACATGGACAGGGTATGCTTTCACGTAACCGTCATCACAAGATTATGCAGCAATCATCACAATAAATAAGTTCATAGAATATATGGAAGTTGCACAGATCTATCGAGGGGGTAGCGGGCAGGGTGACCCCTTACCGCGTAGATGCCTCCATCGTGGGCCTTCTCGCCTCCCAGGGAGGAAACCTTCTGTCCGGAGGTCCCGTCGTATATAAAGATCTGTGACAAAAAAAACCTTGCATTGCTCAAGACTCTGTCCACGGACCCACAAAGGCACAGTGCGACTGAAATATATGCCAGGTGTTTGCTCCCTCTTCAATAACGCAGCCACACTTTAAAAGAGAACAGTTTTTTTTTGTATAGTTGCCGATGCAGAATAAATGGCATGCGTCGATGATTATACTGCCACTTCTCACAGGACCAGCAAGAAAACCAAATGAAAATAGCAGGGATCTGTTGCCACTGATAATGCATTTATTCTGTGGACCCCGAACAAACGCATTACTCTTTCGCAACCATTATAAAGCTTACCAACATTGGTTCTGTGGCCTATTGTTGCTCCTGATAATTTCCAGAGCCCCTTAAATGAACGCATACACTTGCTTATAGGACATCACAGAAGAAAAAGCATTATGAAATTCCAACGTTATACCGTGACATCCACAGGTGAGAGGGTGTGTAAAGGTAAATGAAGCCTAATGCCATAGCAATGTCCATTTGTAGTCACTCAACACCTTGACCGTACCTGTCCATCTGCGCCGGCTGTGGCAAAAAAGTTGCCGTTGGGCGAAAACCTCACACTGTTGACAAAGCGGGAATGATCCTGAAAAACAGGTAAGGCGTGCAGAGGAAAGTTTAATTAAAATACTTACATGATTACATGAAAAGTGTTTTCATGCTCAACAGAGCAATGGGGAACCATTGGCAAAATTGAGCCAGGAGAAAATTCTACATTTCCATGTTGAGGGCCAATCTCTCCACAGGAAGACCGTTAATTGTCCAGAACTTGGTATTAATTTTATTGATCCAAGACTGATTGTGTGTTGCATCGTAAGACCCTGAACGATGGAAAGTTCGGGAAGGCCTTTATCCACCAGTAGATTGATCATGCCTGATGATGAGAATTTCACACGCCAATATTGCTAAACTGTGAAATGAATTACTCCCTTAAATACGAGATCAATTAACTGCTGAGTCTTTATTTAGACTGGAGGAATCCGATGAGGAGCAGGTCAGAAAGGAGCAGGTCAGACAGACCTGCTACTGTTGGGTGTGCTGCTGATGGCAATTAAGTTCACAGTAGATCTTGACCCTTCATGGAGCAACTTCCGATTAAGAACAAGGACATGACGCAGCAGTGGAAGGGAGGCTGTGTACCGACGTGGTGAACTGGAACTTGAAGGGCGGGCCCTGCAGGAAGGCAGCGTTGTTGTCGTCACTGCCCGTCACGAGGCGGTACGGCCGCGTCTGCTTGATGTCCACGCTATTGATCACCTTGCTGTGGCCCACGATTTCACCCACCGAGGAGCCAGAGTCCCACAGAAACACGGCGCCAAAACTGCACGCAGGAGTAGCCAGGGAAAGTAGCACGATGGGGATGAAGAGGAAGACAAGGATGAATGGGAGCAGTTGCCGGCACAGGTTTGTTACTGCCAAACGCTGCGACTTGTACTACTTTACGCCATGGTGCGTTTATGAATCGGCATATGCCCATACTCAATCCTGTGTAGAGAGGTGGGCATCTCAGCTGGCAATCCTGAACCAATGGTGCAACTGTAATATTCATATGGCCAGGGCCAGTCAACTCTTTAGTACATCCCACTGCTAGGTTCTCACAAAGTCGTACTTTTCGATTTAAAGCTTTCGTGACTGCAGGGATTCATCTTCTTGGTTCCTTCGGTAAAGTCACGTAGAAGGGAAGTAATAAAATAAAAAAATATTTTTATTATTTTATTACTTCCCTTCTACGTGACTTTACCGAAGGAACCAAGAAGATGAAAAGTCGTACTTATTTTATCAACCACAAATAAATGAAAGGTTAAGCCAAATTTCTAGTTATAATGTGTGTTCTTTGGTATAGTGTCATGCATCCAGATAACTTAAAATGTATATTTATAATCTAATAATTGTAATAGTTTAAACAACAAAAAGACAAAAGTCTCTAGCTTTTCTGAAGGGTTTGTGTCAGGGTTAGGATGTTGGGGAAATCTTTTGAGTATATTTGCACACTAGGAAATCGGAGAACCCGGTGAAAGCTTCAAATCACACCGAGAATACTCAAAACCTCAAGACACAACCTTCCGGAAACCTATTCCCTTCACTACCAGGCACGTGCATATTTCACACATCGTTGCTCTCACGCCCTGCACGATCCTCGAACGCGACTAGCTAGTCAGTGGATCGCACGTACATCGTCACAATGCTCTTTTGTTTTCAGTTTGTTCTCTTTCCCCTGCACCCCCAATTAGCATAGTTGGCTACGTACGGTGTGAAAGAAGTTCAACATACATACACGTTTTGTCAGTGTTTTGTTTAAAGATAGAAGAGTGTAAATTATTTTTGCAGCAACTGGGCTACTCCACGAGGCTCACTTCTCTCGCCCCTCGCCGACCACTGCAATCCTCTTGGAGTCCTCGGTCCAAGCGATGTCCTTGATGCGGCCCGCGAATGGCTGGTACTCGTACTTGAGGAGGTGCTCCTTCTGGGTCGTGTCCCAGATGCGCACCTTGCCCGAGGTGTCTGCGACAAAGCGAGATGCGTGTCACCGATGCCGCTACCACACGACACACGCTGACAGAGCAAGGCACACAAGGAGCGGGCGACGTGGGGATAACACAAGAGCCACTGCCCTTTTCGTCGAGTGATTGTGGGAAGAGCTTACATCAACATGTTTATCCCATCAACAATGTAGTAATGGCTACTCAACCATTAAGGATGCGGAAAATGAATATAATAACGTTGGCCTTAATGTAGACCCTTGAGTAATGTCACTGCACATGGCATTGGGCAAGACTAACCTCATTATCCCAGATATTCTAGAAATATATTACCAACACAACAGCGTGACCTAATGATTCCGTGCTTGCAATACCTCGGCTTGAATGTTTGAAGTGTGAATACCATGACAATCCCCAATTTCTGGTGTTGTTTGTTAGGAACTTCACTTGATACAGGGTTAGGGTTAGCAATTTTTCTTGAGCCCAAAATCAAGCCAATACTGATCATTATTTCATCATGAAACAGTGATCTCACATCAGAGTTGCCTATTTTGGCTTGCAATAGTTGCATACATGTGTCAAGAAATCTGCCATGTGTGTTAAGAATCTTATATTTTATAACACACACATTATTTTTATGATTTTTTCTATCTACGTGGCTTTACTGAAAGACCCAAAGAATACGAATTCCTGCAGTCACGAAAGCTTTAAGTCAAGATTTGATACAACTGTATAAGGTATTATAGAAAAAGCCACTGATCAAACAAGGCGATGAAAGAATCAATGAACATTCTGACCACGGTCCCTCCCTCTAGAGAGCCAGGCAGCCTTGCACATTTGTCAGCCAGCCAACCCTGATGTGATGCATGGCAATAAATAGCGCCTTTGAGCGGCCTGTTATGGCCGGACATTGGAAGGCTGCAGCACGGATGCTGAATACCATATAAGGTTTATCAAGAGACAATTCAAACCTCCGAGAACCGACCGCATTTTTTAAAAGTATTTGATTTAAAAAAATCAAACACTTCCGTTTTGTGCGTAAACTTGGCCACATTAAGAGACTTGGCACATATCAATATCTATATTAATCACAAGTTTTGTCATTGAAACTGATTAATTCACAGAAAACACATTCGGCTAAGATTTTGGACCGTTTTTCCATCATCTTACTCTGCATCAGGGACTTTTTCCTGAAACGTTAGCCTTTTGTATATTTTCTAAGGCAATGGGGGTAATAATGTGGCAAGCTTTTTTGTTGTATAAAGTTTCTGCACAAGAGAGCCCAATTATATTTTTGTAAGGAAATCTGTGGACACTGGTGTTGTGTAGTAGAGAGATGCAGTGGTGCTAACCTCCAGAGGCGATGTAGAAGCCACTGGGCGCATATTTGGCGACGGAGGTGGAGTGCGCGTGCTCTGTGTACACGTCCGCTATTGCGGGGTTCTGTGCACAATGATCGTCGCACAGGGAGACGTAAAACAACAGGGCAAGCAAACAGTCAGACTGCTAAACACACAGCAGCCTAATTTATCACATAGTCGAAAGATGGAACTCGGCGAAATAACAAATGCAGATGTTGGAACAGAGAACAAGGCTAAAAACACTGAGCACATGCAGCGAGGAAGTGCACATGTGGAGAAGCAACACAACAAGCAGAGAGAGCGGGGTAATGTTCAAGCAATTATGTAGAAAGACTGCAGAATACACAGCATGGAAATGCATACTTAAGAGGCAGCAGCAAATACAGAGACGAAACAGTTGCACAGCTGTTACATGACACAATAAGGTTTAGAGGGACAGCAACACTCACGCGAGTCGAGTAAACATTCGCGAGTAGTCAAACGTCTCGTGTAACCGTCAGCTCCACAAGGCACTTGCACAATAAACACGAATCACCTTACACAACGGGAATTTCCCAGACGGTACAGTGATTTGAGCACTCTGCTTACAATCTGAAGGCTGTAAGTTCAAATTCTGGTCGGGGGTTGACCGAACACTTCATGCCTGAGACCACTTGGGAAGAGTTTAACGGTGGCCTTCGTATGGAGGGAATGGCTGCTCGCAACAGGAATATGAAAATGTGCACCACTGGTTTAGTGCTGTCAACGGAGTTCAGTATCGGCACTTGCTGGCTTGAGTCAGGAAACCACTGATTTTTTCACTGACCCCGTGAGGTCCATTACAAAACACGAACCACTTTCACTGCACCTCAATGTTGCGGATGATGACGCTGCGCCCATTGGTGTAGAGGAAGTTGACTCCCTTGGGGTCCCCACCCAGCACCTTGGGCACGCCACGTTCCACTTGTGGCAGGCAGGCAAACACGCTGTCTGAGGGCGGCACGGTACGCACAGCGGCTCAGGATATGGGCAAAACAACACTGCAGGGGAACGGGGGGCAGGCACTGGATACTGTGCCCTTCTTTCAGATGCTTGCTTCACAGACACCCAGTGTGTCGACGAGACACGTAAACTGTGCCCACATAGATGCAAGCAATATAATCACTGCGGTGCTGTGAATCGATTATGTCAATCACAATAAGGTCGTAAATTCAAATAGCAGTGATGTTAACGGGCACTAAGGCTGGCGCATGGCATACGGTTGGAGTGGTGTGGCCAGCAACATGCATGTATTCTGCCTGTCCTTGTGTGCACGGTGATGACGGTTGCACAATGCACAAGTTACTCAATCAGGGCAGCGTTTACCAAAGAATGGGCCAGGTCAAGTTCAAAAAGTAATTGTTACTCATGTGTATGGCCAAACACAGGGACGGTAACGCAGCAGGAAAACCATTGCAGAGAATACACTTCAATTAGGGTTCATATCCACAATATCCTGCAAATGAAAACAGCTGCAGACTTTGGCCAGATTTAGTTTAAATGACATTGCACAAAGGCAAACCTGTCTCAGCAGACTTCTGTAACGACTTCATTTGATTAATACACTTAATCAAGGGTGACAAGAGCGTGCAAAATTAGTTATGGGTGCAATTTTGGAATGCGTGCAACCTAAACGTCGTGGGAGAGGAAATGGATGAATAGAAATCAATATTCCAGCCAGTAGACCCGCAAGCCTTTTTAAAATGCTGACCACGGAATCAGTAGTGGGCCAATGCTTACTCGAATTGAAAAAACCCCACTGTATTCACGTACCACGTAATATGGTTGTGGGATGGACTTAGCCAATCACTCTGGGGCTGATAAAATTAGCACCACTTTGGAGGGAAGGCAACAGGAGTAGTCCTATGAAATGACCAATTCCTGACATCAAAATGTGAAAAGTCCACCAATGGAGATGATTGCAACTTATATATATATATTTTTTAGAAGGAAACAATTTGACTTGTATGGGACATAGCATGGGATTTTAAGGGACATGAGGGTTGGTAAAAGAGCAAATAGGCAGTCCGTTTGAAACATGACAAGCAAGCAATGGGAACAAGGCGCACTATTCGCAGCATTTGTCAACTGTACATTAGCACTGAGCATAATTACTGTTCGACTGGACATAATGCGGCTTGGCAGCACAAGGGTCACCAAGCACAGTGAGGCACAGAAACAGGAGCGGTGTGCGCAATGCAGTAAACCTCTAGAGACAGTCAGGACGTCACACGCACAAAACACAGCCCATGTGATTGGCCAGCTGTTTAGCGCTGTGAAAAGCAGCAGCTGATGCTTTCACTGCAAGTTTATTAACCAGCCGTAATAACAAAAATGTATGTCTCCCTACTCAAGCGAGTGTAACGTGGTGTGCACATGTCACTTTGTGGACCTGGGCTAGTGGTGGCAATTCCACATTCCCAGTCTTTCATTAGCACCTACTGCTGTTACCCCAAAAGAGGCACTACCCATTTCATCAACCTCCCAAAGCAATCATGGGGCGAGGCAATGCCCAAATGGAATAATACCAGCAATATTAATTATCCTTCATTGGATCCAGGAAAACCCTGTGTGTGCTTCACTGTATTCACAAGGATACTACATGAGCAATGTATCTCCAATTCCACATTTAATTTAAAAGGAGATAACTGGAGTACAATTAAGAACTAAATACAAGAGGTAAACTAAAACATCTGCATAGATAGACCAGCAACCTACTTGCTCTAGGTGTCATATTGGCTGTCGTGAAGCTCAGCGGACTAGGACTCTCACGTGCGATGACCTCTGCACAATTCAGCAACACCAGCTCCAAAATACTGCATCACATGCACGTGGAACCACACATGAATGCATGTGTGTATGTATGTTGAACTTCTTTTGCACCATACGTAGCCAACCGTGATAATCGGGAGGAGCGGAACACTGAATCCCATCACCTCATATTGCGAGCCCGAGTCTCATCTCCTGCTTAAAGGAAGACAACTCGAGGCACAAACAATTGTTAACTGATATAAGTACCTCGGCTATGCACTCCAGGATATCCAATCATCAGTTTCAAGGTGCATGAATGAGAAATTAAAATGTTTGTGATGTTAGGCGTTCTCCAGTGACATCCCCGGAGAGATGCATGTCATTTATAGCAGCAAAGAAATAGCAATGTAACTGGAGCATTTCTGAAAGGGAATTAAATGGGTTTTTTAATAACTAACGTTAAATATAATAATATTAGACAGTCCAGGACCCACAGTTGAGGTATCTACAAGCTAATAAATGTTAACTTTTTGTGGCTAAGTCGATCTAGAACACCCATGACATGCAGTGACAGGGCCTTCTCTTGCACTGCAAATTTAAGGCTGTGCATGTGGCTACGAACGGTGCAAAACAAGTTTAACGCACAAACGTGTACTTCGAATTGTGCACGGTACATTGTGAGGCTGCGGGTAGTTGTGCGCAGTATAGATGACCGTGCACTGCACAATGAGGGTGTGAGTAAAAGCGTGCGGTGTATAGTGCACTGCAGATTGTGAGGCTGTGAGCAATCCAGAGGAGTGTGTTGTGGACTGCAGCATGTTGTGAGGCTGCGAATGAAGCGTGTGGCGTGTGGTGCACTGCCGCCTTGCGTGCGCAGATGGATTGTGGTTTGATACGCTGCCACAGCAGCTTCCTCAAGTGCAGGGCCAGACCGCTTCTCCTACAGAATGACCTTCCCACTGACCTTTACAACCACCACCCCTCCATTACCCGTGCAATACCCCTGGTTTCAAACCAACATATCTACCTGAGATTTGGACAAACACAACTTTTTGCCACAACTCTCTACGCTGTGACATATTTCCCTTACATTTTTTGGGCGAATGGAAAAAATATATTGCCGAGAAGCCTTCAGAGGTGGAGGGAAAATACAAAAAATCAATTACGTCTCTTGCATGTGGACCGTCCACCACCACTGGCTCCTGGTCACCGATGAAGAGTAGGGCAGCCTCAACGTGTTTTAACTGCTAGTCAGACCAGGACTGGACTTGATAACCATTTAAGCAGCAGCAGTTGTTTTTACAATTGTGGTTGAAGCAGCATATACTGTACACAGTCTTCACCAAATACCAATTATTACCAACAGGCAGTTTAGCCCAGCTTGGCCTTGCCAGTGAACACAACAGCACCTAGTTTTTGTCGCTTTTCCACTCATGACAGGAAGTGAGAGTATGAACACTAAACGAAAGGCTTCAGAGGTAGTAATAATAATAATAAAATAACTTTAACGCACACAATTTCGCAAACCGACTCCACAATTCGAGTGCGAGTCGGAGACTTTGGAAACCCAGTTACTCAATTTGGTCACGGCATGCACACAACACCCTACACTCTTGCAAGCAAGTGCAGTACACATTTGGGTGGTGACTGCTTGTTCAAAGTTTCCACAGCACATTATCAGGCAGCTGAGATTTCATTCAGATTTCATTCAGACCGGTGAAACCCTAAACCTCGAAGCACGGACACCCATCCGTCTTTAGTCTCCCAACGTGCAGTGCACAACAAGCATATGCAAGCATTGTGCACCTCCAATTGGCACGGTTGGGTTACATACAGTGCGGAATAAGTTCAACATACACGCATGCACAGACTGTAAAAACACAAGTGCTGCTCTGTGAAGAAGTCTAAGCATTTACAAGTGTTTCCTGTACAGCTACAAATCAATGATTATTTAAGTAAACAATTAATAATCAAGAGGCATTTTGCATTGTTCAATTAAATAATCAAATAAATCAGTTCATGTAATTATAGAAATACATTCTTTTCATAAAAAGGCCTAAACCATCTGTTTTAAGTGCAATGTAGTGAGTTTCCAGACCTTTGGAAAGCAGACGGGCAAGCATACCGAATTAAAAAGCCTATCTATATGTAATACAAGTTGAATAAAAGATGGATTCCAGAAGTCGCCTCAAACGAGCTTTATTACATATATAACCGACTGTAAAAGCTAATCTATTATTTCAGCAGTAGCTTTCTGTAATATTTTTTTAAACCGATTTGTTGGAAATTATAATTTACATCGTGCATTTTACGAAGAAATGTGAACACGTCCAACAAATAAAAATCACGTGAAAGGTGTGTGTCAAAACGTGATTGCATGTCACAACAGGAATGAGGAATTTCAACCATGGGCTCGAACTGAAGATAAAACATGGCCCTCGCACTTGCCGAAGCATGGAGACAAGTTGGGTTCCCCCCCCCCCCCCCCGAATCTAACTGTATGCACATTCGCGTTTCAATTCCACACACCTTGTGTGTACACATCCTGCCAAGTGGCTTTTTGTGAGTGCATTTGGCTCAAATGGAAAGTTGCGAGTTGTAATTCTGGCACAGGTTAAATTCACCATCCACCCCCCACCATCACGTTGGGGTCAATAACAGGAGTACAACTCTGTATAAAATTAACAATCACCGTATCTTATGGCATTCACACCCTGGTTCAGCACTTCAGATCTGCTAATAGGAAAAGAGACAATTCTTTTTTTTAATCAATGTTTTTAAAAAACTCCTTACAGAGTAACGTACTGCAAATGTTTCTTCATATTTCATAGGCAAATAACCTCCCAACGGCACGCAAGGCATTTGTAAATGAAAACCTTTACTTCAACGACTGTACACCCAAGCCGTGACATTCTCAAAGCATTGCCAGCCAGGCTGCCAACGCCCATTCCCAACAACTGCCCGACCCTGCTCAGCCAACTACAACCACCACAACCACCACACCCTGCAGATTGGTTTACAGAGCTGCACTGCCTTATTTCATAATGGCTTCTGGGTCCGACTGCGTGATTAACATGTGTCGTAAACCCTCAGCCACCCGACAAACGTAATGAATAAGTTATCACGTGAATAAACATGACCAAGTATTACTGATTACGCACACCGGTGTGTTTGAGAGCAATTCATAACTTGGAACAATTTGGTACGACGTTTCGCTGTTAGTAGCAATAAGCTTCGTCACGCAATTGCCCGATTACACATTTTACTTACGCGATCGGACACAAACAAACAATCTATCGTGAATCATATTGGTCGCAAAACCCCTACGTGTTAAATAACAAAAAAGATACACTGCCAATAGTTAAGACATCAATTCGCGACAATTAGCCCGACCCCAGGCGTGTCAACGGCAGCATACCGAATGGCATCAGTCATTCATTAAACTGCTCGACTCATCCACTCGTCACCGATCGTGAACCCCTGAATAACCCGGGCTGACACTTTTGGACGATGATACGGAAACGTTAAAGAGGCCCTCCTCCCCCCCCCACCCTCTCTATATGCCGTCGCACTGCAACTGCGGAGTGCCCTACTCTAACATATATAGCTCGCTGTTATATATAGATTATATATTTTGGTAAATGCATTTTTCATACATGAAGTCACTCGAGCAATAGAGGCACGTAGGAACGTTGCATATTGTTCTGCATCTGCAGACTCTTAAAGAGTTGCAGTGAAAACTGTGGCAGGTGCTCGGATAAATAAAGCCGAGGTATTGACACGGCCGTGTCAATGAGATACCACATCAGAGTTTATAGGTTTCTGAAGTTTATATTTCCTGTAGGATTGGATGGCTGCAAAGTGAACGGGAAGGCGGGAAAACCTGTTACCAGTTTATTTAATACAGCTCAATCGCCAGTGAATAAGCTTATGACACAATAGTGTCTGGTAACTCGCACAAGGTGAAATTACGTTGAAACAGAAGGTACTTGTGACACGTCCTTTGAGAGTCTAGTAAGATACCGTGTTCCACATCCTTTGAGAGCTCAGTAAGATATACCATGTTACATGTCCTATGAGAGCTCAGCTTGGAGCGCTGCTCATGAGCACGATAATCATCTTTGGACCCTGACCACCCTCCATCCCTCCCTTCCATCTCTGTCCAAATGGCCGCCTCAGCCCTCTGCTTCTCACACCTGAACCCACTGCCTCCTTGCCCAGCCTTTATACCCCCCACCCCTTCCATCGACTTCGATTTCCACTTACATCAACAGGTTATGATGAACAGGTTCAATTGTTTTGCACAATGTGACCCACCCGGGCCCCACCTGCCACCACCCCCGCGTTTGATCGTAACGGGGGATTGGTTATCGTGATCAAAGGCGTCTTGTCCTTTACAATCAAACGGGTTGTTGGTATACACCTGCAGACAACCTTTACAATTGCAGCCACCACTCAAGCAATCGATGTTTAGCAAAACGTATCGACCCCATTCGTGATGCCGCTCAAGTCGCCGTCTCAATTTAGCTGCCTTATCCATCGAGTGGCTGCTGTATTTGTGAAACTTGTGCTTGTGTAGGGGTCTTACGGAGGAAATATGTGTCGAGCTGATATGTATGGGATCCTACGGGAAACTAGCACAGTGGGCGGGGCTACGTCAGTGCACGGGCAGGTGCCCTCTACGACGTCCGCGCTTCGGACGTTACGATCCCCCGGGGCCCCACCCCTCAGGGAGGGGGATGTATAAAAGGGGAATGTATCGGGGGGCTAGGGAGAGTTGGGTTAGCTAAGAAGAGAAGACGGAAGACGTCCGAGATAGAGCCCTGGTCTCCCCCTGCTACGCCGTCCTTGTCAGGGCCGCGCAGGCTCGAGCCAGTGGCGTGGTGCCAGAGCCAGTGTTGGTCTGGACTCTTGAGTACCGGGCCCGACTGACCAGTGTCGGGCCAAGATAGCCTCCCCTAGTCCACGAGAGGAGGACTCTGAGGCAGGCTTGGGTTAGCTAGGAGGTGTGTCCTCAGATAGACGGGTGAGGGGGCCGATACCCCCTCAAGTGTGTATGTCACAACGTTGGTTGTAATAAACCTCAGTGTGCCTCAACCCCGGGTGTCGACCTGTATTCGACGGTACTACACTTGTTAAAGAGTGTTGGGGGGGGCAGGGATAGACCTGACGCCTGTTACACTACGGCCACTTACCACAACGTATTTATATCGGTGGGTTTAGACCTCCTCGACAGGAATGTGAGAAACTGCGAACAGGAAGCCCATCGGCGGCCTCGTGAGCAGATCATTCTCAAACAAACACTTACATGACTCGCATGTTGTACTGTTGAAACTGGGCGACAAACATCATCCACGATAGAGGGGGTTGTGTGTGTGTTGGGTTAGGTCGCGTAAAATATAAATGTGTCGTGAAACCCGCCACCACCCGACACAGCCAATTAGTAAGGTTGGTCACGTAAACAGAACGTGGTAGTTATGTTACTAATACAGCAACACAGGCTGGTGCGTTGGAGAGTAAAACCCACACACATTGACAATTCGAGTACGGTGACGTTTCGCCAGCAATCACAACGACCCAGCGTGAGTCGACAGCCACATTCTGTGGAGGAATCCTCTCGTTTCGTTGTTAAAGGGACGGGGGGTGTCGCGACCATCATTCACGGATACGCGGGCGCGGTTCTGTGCGACGAGAAGTGGTGAAGCGAGAGGCGAGGGATACCAAAAGCTCGGGGCTTTTACACTTAAACGCAGCAGCATACAATCTCAACAACCCCACCGCGATGTTGTTAGACGAAGCCGAACAACAACAAGCTGCACGTTTCCGCTCGTTCAATCGAAGTCCACGTCGCCGATATTCGACTAATCCGCGCCCTGCGATTTCGCGGCTCTGCCACACAAACAACAACAACAACAGCCGCTCTGCCACACAAACAACAACAACAACAACAACGGCTCTGCCACACAAACAACAACAACGGCTCTGCCACACAAACAACAACAGCAGCAGCAGCTGGCTGCGTGCGGACGCCGCCTTCATCGCGATTCACGTAGCGTGCCATTTAAATCAGTGCCGGGGGGGAGAAGGGACATCAGCTAAGACGTCGGGTTTAAACAAAAAAATAAGGAAACGCGATATTTTTGTTGTCAACGGAGTCACCAAGTTTCCAGGTGTGCAGTCGTACGAGTTGGGATAATGAACGCTTTGTAATAACAACACTACGCGTCTGCATCCTCATTCTGAACCAAATACCGTGCATTGTAACAAGGGGGGGCGATGTTTGTCCTGTGGTGCGATACTTTCAGTCGATTGTGTGTGAGTTTTAGTCGAATGAAATATTTTTCGACCGAAACATAGAAATGAAACTAAGCGATTTATACGTGCACAGTACAGTACAACAATACACAAACATCATCACGTTTTTCGTTAACACATAGCAAAAAGTATCGAACATTGCAGATTGTTGTATTTCTTCGGAACAGTGAAGACAGATTCCCTTACAGATGTAGCCCATACTTGCTGTAGTCTAAACGTCTTACGCGTTAAATAAACCAAAACATTGGTACAGTATACGCTTTATGTCGTAACCCTAATAAGACACATCCGTCCCTTTCTAAGCACGTCCCGTGATTAACTTGATTAAATCAACGATAAACCGAGGCGTTATCGTCGACAACTTCAACTCAGTGGCTACAAAGCAACGTATTTCACCGCAAAAACACGGAGCAATAAACACGCGCGGGCAATGAGCCGTAACATGGGGGAAGGGGGCACTCGCTGCGCCCGGCGCTGCCGGCCAAGGCGTCCCCCAACTCGGCCAGCCCCGCTAGTCGAGACCGGCGAATGACCTCGGGGTAGTTAAATCGCGCAGGCCTCACCCCGTTCACCGCCCCGCGGCACTCACTCAGCTCGTAGGGCATGGTGCTCGCGGCGTGGCGAAGGAGCCGATTCCCCCTTGAGCTGTCGTGAGGAGAATTGAACGAGAGGAGGATGCGGCGTAAGAGCAGGAAGAGCACCACCACCACGAGCACCGGGCACACTGCGGAGCGACTGAGGCGCCGCTTTCACAGCCAGACCGGCGGGGGGGCGGAGGGGGGAGGGGGGGGGGCCGCGTCTCGACCAATCGGCGGCGTCGTCACGGCCGCTCTACTCGGCGGCCATCTTTGTATGGGGTGGTTGTGGTGGGGGGAGGGAGGTGGTGGGGGGGTGTGTGGTGGGGGGGAGGGCGGTGGTGGGGGGTGTGTGGTGGGGGGGGTGTGGTGGAGGGAGGGTGGTGGGTGGAGGTGTGTGGTGGGGGGGTGGTGTGTGGTGGAGGGAGGGAGGTGTGTGGTGGAGGGAGGGGGGGTTGGTGAACCGCGCCCCTGAGAACTTCTGAACGCGGCAAAGTTTTCAGAGAGCGTGACCCCGGCGCTCGTCCGCCAAGTATGAGAGTGTGTCACCCTCTCTGGCAATACAAGACGTGTTGAGATTTCGACTTAAAGCTTTCGTGACTACAGGGATTCATATTCTTGGTTCTATCGGTAAAGTCGCGTAGAAGGGATGATGATTGCTTGTGTTGCAATCGAAACGTCGTGAGAATTTGATAGTTTTATTATTTTATTATTTACCTTCTACGTGACTTTACCGAAAGAACCAAGAATAGGTGTTGAGATGTTCAAACGCCAAACAGAAACATTTTTTTTGCAAGGAATCGCGTCTGCGTTAACAACGCCACAGTGCTTGTTGGTGAGCGTGCAAACAAACACGTGCTCTGGTAGTAATGCTACATAGCATTGCCTTTGAAGCTGATTGGCCTCCCACCGGAGTTTGCGAGCACAACTTTGTCCCCTGGCCAAGGTGGCTGCGGCACCGCTTCGCCTCTCTGGGTGTCCCCCCTCTCCCCTATCGAGGAGCCCCCCCCCCCCCCGTGTCGATGGGCTGAAGGCGCCACTCGGCCTCTCCGCGGCTGTCTCTCTGAGCACGTGCGTCTGCCCCCAGGGCGACGACCAACGAACGGGGGCCGCGGGAGCGGCGAAGAGATTCGCTGCCGATTGCCTCGGGGGCGTCCCGTAGACGCGAAGCGACTCGGGAGCTCGCGCGCGTCCCGTGCCCATGTAGGGTCGCAAAGTCCGGCAACCCGCCCCCACCCCACACGCGGCGGTGACGTCACAAGGGATGCCAGCCCCCACCCCCCAACCCCTGTCGGCCCACCACTGGGGCTATGGCTTCTGAGATTCCGGGAAATTTTTTTAAAACGTTTTTGAGATGAACCTGCAACAAGGCGATCATGAGCGTGGTCGTGTAGAATGAAGGTCGTAACAACACAGAGCGGCAGATAGTACGTCTGCTTCACAGACATATAAGTCCCTCGATGTGGCAAATAAAACGTGTTTCGTTTACAGATCCCATCGGGGGCCGTCCATAAATGACGTCACGCACCTAGGGGGGGGGGGGGGGTCAGACATTTGTGACGATGTGTGACGAGGGGGGGGGGGTTGAGAAATGTGACTTCACATCAAAATGCGCAACTTTAAATAAATATAGACAACACGTTCTACTTAATGAAATAGACGTTTTAATACATGTTTCTCCTACAACATCAGAGTGGAGCGCCACATTAAATACGCACTACAATGACAATAGTTTAAAGCGATTTTAAGCATGTTTTATTTTCAAAATGGAAATATGGTTTGGGGGGGGGCAGAGCTTTGTGATGTCATATTTGAGGTGGGGTCTGACTTTTTGTGACGCCGTGTGACGAGGGGGGCGGTCAAAAATGGTCCAAAATCGCGTAGAACATGTATATTTATTTAAAGTTGCGCATTTTGATATTTCTCACACCCCCCCCCCCCCCTCGTCACAAATGTCTGAAACCCCCCCTCCCCCTGGGTGCGTGACGTCATTTATGGACGGCCCCTTATGTCGGTTGAAGTCACACACAAAAACCCAGATACGATGTCCTATTCTGGTGATGGAAGCAAGTCTGGACTGCGGCCGAGATAAAAAAAAAATCAACTTCTCATACAAGACCCGACCATCGAACCTCTCGGTTTCAACCTTCGACGCAGCCAATGTTCGACCATCGACCGAATCAGTACCGGGCATAGGCAATGCGGCCACCTGATGCACAAATGGCGCATCAAAGATTCGACGGCCTGCGAGTGAGGGCATGAATCCCAAACCATCGACCCACATCGTAAACACTCCGCTGCTGCTACTGCAGTCTTCACTCCTTTAATGGAGGAATGGACGAGATCCACTCTGCGTCTTAACAGACAATTGAGTGGACGACAAATCTAAAATTACATCTGTCTGTTGCCTGATGAAGCCAGTTGTAATTACTGGTGAAACGTCGTACTCAGATTGTAAATGTTGTGGCTTGGCTCTCCAACACACCGGTGTGCTGTACTTGTGGCGAATTGGCACGTTCTGTTTACGTGACAACCCTTACTAGTTGGCTGTGTCGGGTGGTGGCGGGTTTAACGACACATTTATTTACTCGATCTAACCTAAACAACCCTGTATTATGAAATCTAAAATTACATCTTTAATCTATTAATACATACGAAAGAAAAACTATTCTGGTAGTTTACGGGGATATAGGACATGAAGTAAACATTTGCAACTTCACTCGTGAGGATTTCTAATATTTGCAGTTTTTTTAATCTAGAGGTTTTATGGGACTCTGAAAGCAGACGGATTGCTTTGCTGGCTGAATACGAGGCCTTCAGCAATGTACAATGCAGCCCAATGGTACACACACACAAACCACCACGTTCTTTGTGAACTTTATTTGGCTTTAACAATGTTACTTCTTGTAACAATGTTACAAGAGGGCGGAAGGGTCTCTACAAGAGGGAACTCAAAAGAGCCGATTGTAGAGTACCTTGACCTACTCTTCCATGCTCGCCAGACGTCTTGAAAGAGATGGAAGTTACCCACGCTCTACCCCACCACATTTGGCCCCGGTGTACCTATTTATACTAGTGCGTGGACAGAGACGGGGGATTTAAGGAACTTGCACCGTTGTTTCAACTGCCGCTCAGGGAAATCGAATCAAACCGGTGACCTTTGGATTGCAAGTTCAGTATGCTCACCATTAGACGTCGGCAATTTGTATATGATATGTAATTTATGATAGTGGATTAATATAGCCCACAGCCACCAATCTGACACTTGGGACGGGTTGATTTTGTAAACGTCAGTGATTTAACAAACATATGAGTCATTCTATACGCAGCATGGACGGCAGGCGTGGTTTTGGGATACACTTTGTTAAAGTGGCCACTGCAAAACCAGCTTTAAATACTCTTGAAGGCACTGCACACCAACCGCCAATGAAAACATTTCTACAATGCGCTAGAGAGTTTGATTGTTATATTTCAGCATTACAGTTAAAATACAAAACATGTGGCAAATTTTTTTTTACCAGTGTTATTTCAAAGCATGTTTTTACATTGGGATTGCTTTGGGATGTTTTTAAAGCAATGTTGTTACACGTGTCCATAGCATCATGGTTTGTGATGTGCCCGGGATAAATTCCAGCTGATGTATATAATTTCTTCTCAATTGCTCACCTCAAATACAGGCAGACATCGTGCGCCTGGAAAATTGGAATTGGGTTGCAACAAATGACACCCATACAGAGATATGAAAATATATTTGTTTATTATAAAAAAAAAATAACAAAATGACATATTGTATCAAAGAGATGTTATTTACATTTATCATATCTGCAAAATACAGCTTTTTTGGGTTAGATCGCGTAATCTACACGATCTAACCCAAAAACGCTGTAATTTACACGATCTAACCCAACAAAAACCCGTATTATGGATGATAAAGGTCGCGAAAGCCTACGTGTTAAACTTATCATATCTGGCAAACACTTGAGGCTAGATTTACACTGTTCACTCGTGTAACATTGTTGCAATTCCCTTCCTGCTACCGTAGTACTGATTTACATTTATTGCATAAAAAATATATCTCGGGTACCCCCCCTAGAGTTGCACTATTCCTCGTCAATAATTTGATACTTATGTAGGAAAATAGCATCTACACAAGTACTTCTTGAGAAATTACTTGAGTGAAACAATGAAGATAAAATAAGTGACTTTTAAATACAGCTCAACTCTGCTTATACAGAATTTGCTATTCCTGTAAAAAGAGCAGCAATTGTCTGTCATGTTTTTCAAGATGTGTTCAATCTAGTACCTTAGAATTTTCAGAAATCTAAAAACAATGATTTGTCGTATCATGCACTCTACGCGATGTTAACTGAAAGACTCGATGTATCGCTACATCCCTACTATTGGCTAATGAAGTGCTCCTTGCTCCATCTCCCATCCCTCAAGACCCTATCATATTATCATTCAGATACTACAACAATCCATACCATAAATATGAACTGATTTCATTGTTCCAGATTAAATTTAGTTCTGCACTTTAACAGCTCCAAAGGGCAAACATTGCAGTTCTGGAATTTGAATGAATCATGGAGGTATCATTCCGTCAATAAAGCCATTATGGTTAAACCCATGAGTAAGACTCACTAATTTGTGGACTGGAAGCTTTAGAAATGGACCAAAGAGTCGATATGTTTGAACCAATAAAAGCATGAACTGTGCTTAAGAACCATAAGTATCTAGCTATGCCGACATTCATTGTTCAGACAATTTAAACAAAGCAATCTGGAACCAGTCAATGATACTAATAGGTTATGAATTTAATTTCTGGAGCATCATAAGCTACGGTGAAAACCTTAGCATCATAACTGCAGAATTCTGCCTCCTAGCAGTTCTGCCAAAGTAAACTCCACAGCCAAACACCTATGATAGTCCCGAAAAATAGAGACGCAAAAATCATCATCATCAATGAAATACTCACTGCTGGATTCATCCCTCCCAAAGCCATTGCCATATATCGCACTCCTGCGATGCAACAGTCTATTTAGCAACTCCGAGACGGAATGTTGTTAGTCTTAACCATGTCTTGTCCAAGCCCACTAATAATGTTTTCAAAGTAAATAGAGGAAAATATGAAAAAGTCTGCTAAAAAGAATGGGTGGTGCATGCTTGGAATGATACTGACAGACAGAGGAACACATGGATCACAGAATGTATGCAGGTTAAAGACATTTCCAAAAATCAGTCTACAAAAAAATCTGTCAAACAGCTAAGGTTTAAACTAAGCAAGTTTGCCTGCGACAAGCAGATTACTTCAATGCAGGAAGCCACAGTCGCCAAAGGCGATGGCGGTACAAGGGTGGGGGGGGGGGTCTTCGGCAGAACGATTATCGTACTCGCACCAGCGAAGCCACGTACACCCACACAGACATGACGTGGTTCGCATAGGGGTGCATGTAGACAGCCAGCGCGAACTCCGTGCCCGGCAAGTCAATGCTGTGGACACCCGAGCCGTACACAGCCTCCACCAAACGCTGCAGCTCCGTGAATGCCATGTGGATGGGGAAGCCCGAGACCTGGACAATGGAAGAGATGGAGAGACCGAGGCACGGACTGAGACAGGAACTCATACTGGTAGGAACCTTCTGGTTACACCAGCCCACAGGGGATTATTGTGTCCGTCCGTCCGTCGTGCAGGGAGAGGGTGGGTGGGGAGGGGAGGGTGGGGAGGGGAGGGTGGGGAGGGGCTGGGTGGGGAGGGTGGGGCTGGGTGGGGAGGGGAGGGTGGGGAGGGGCTGAGTGGGGAGGGGCTGGGTGGGGAGGGTGGGGAGGGGTTGGGTGGGGAGGGTGGGGATGGGTGGGGGGTGGGGCTGGGTGGGGAGGGGCTGGTCACCCCGTGGTGCCCCTATAAAACTCAACGTTTAACCTACTCACGCCGGCTTGTACCCGCCCTCACAGTCGGGCATATTTGCGGAATACACCACGCCGCCGTTGACCCTGGCCATTGACCGAGCAACCCAACGTTCCTACCAGTTCCCTACGCAGGAATGTGTTTCATGGCTAAATCGACATTCAGAAGGACCAAGACACATGTAGATAGTACTTGTCATTTCGTGGCTTATGTATGTGGCCCAGGATTTGTTTTAGAAGGCAACAATATCCACTCCGCGTTTTAAAATCTCAGCTAACACGCAGATGGAGTAATTGAGTAAATTGAATGCAATTGCAGTCACTTCATCAGAAACCTCCACACCAGATGGGCACATGCAGATTCTCATAAAAAAGGGTGGTGGTAGCCCAGCAAAATCACATAATCATGCATTCTCTTCAAATTGTCAATTAAGATATATATTAATAATTAACATAAAAACATATTACCTAATATAACACATATAACTAAGTTACCTGACACTTCAAACACAGTGCCCTAAACACTGCTCCCCACAAATTCATAGAATTCATGCGAACAAGTGACTGGCTGGAAACCTACACAATATCGAACGGTAGTGCGGGGTATGCGATGACGATGGTGGTGCAGCATTGGTGTTGAGGCAGCACAATGATGTGGTGTACCCGATAGTCGGCGAGCGTGTGCGCGAGCTCGGCACGGTGCTGCTCCTCTACGGCGCGGCCCATACCGCGCTCGAGGGCTGGCAACAGATCGCGCAGTGCAGCCGTCACGTGCCGGTTCCAGCGCGTCGGCTGCCGCGGCCGCCACACCATCATTCGTTCCTTCAGTATCTTCTCAATGCTGCACACACACACACAACTCCCGCTGCAGCTTCACCCCCAGAGCAGGCATGCGTCTACCTGCCTCTTTTCTCACAGCTGGGTCAGCCGTTCGTGATAGGCGCAAGTGGCGCGGACACAACAGGAAGCGCAGCTGTTCAGGTGGCCTACATTGGCGTGCCTTTGTGGGTCTCGCACACTGGCCACAAGTGGGGAGTAAATTGAGGATACACGGGGATGCCGATTCCGCATGTGTCTTACCGAGCCTGCAGCTCCATCGCAGATGTCTTGTCTGGAGGCACATGATTCAGCTCTGCTGGCTAAAATGTAATATGCAAACAAAAACACAGCAGTATTAGTGATCATTTCTGGGCAGGCAATCAAAAGGGTGTTTGTTCAAATCCTGGTTGGAGTTTGACCCACGTAAAGGTGATGAAATAAGTACGACTTTGTGGGAGGTTAACAATAGTGATCAACCTATAGAGAGATTCACCGCATCCACAAGAAAGTGGAATTGCCACTACAAGCACCGAGCCACCAATGAAGATGACTGCTGCTCTGCAGTTGTTTGATCAATAATAAAGACAATCGTAAACTGAACCCGATTACTGTATAAGTTATCAACATGGTCTATTGTTTGTACTGAATACATGAAGGTAAATATGAAAACTAGTTTTAATAAAACCACATAGGGCCCATCCCTAGTATTTATTTCAAATTTGTAATTAGAGTTGGAATGGAAACGATATATTCAAAGAACACAAACACCCAAGTGTCCTTTGCCCACAGCTGTCTGATCATCTGCCTGTAATGTGAGGTGAGGCATTCAAGCTGAGTGGTTGCATCAGCTTGAAGCTACCATTCCTTCCCCCGCACCTCGGATTAGCACGGTTTGCTATGCGCGGTGCGAAAGAAGTTCAACATACATACATCAGTCGCTATGCCCCCTGTCATGGTTATTTGGTAACTGTGCCTCACCTGTACACTGGGCAGGTTTGGGATCGGGAAGCTGCGCGTGAAGAAGGGCTTCCACAAGCTGGCGTTGCTCACGGCGAAGTTCATGCGCGCGGGCAAGTCGTACGGCTGGATGTTGAACCAGATCTGCAAGCGGTGACGAGAGGGGAGCAGGTTTTGGTGAGAGCCAGCAGGTTCACGTGGTCAACACGTAGTTTTCAAGAGACGTATCCAAGTGTTAAATAGGCCAGGAGTTATGGGAAACAAGGATAATGCGAAACATTGTGCCATTTCTACTCCAGTGGCTCAGCCAGTCCACAATGTGAATACAGCAAGTCGTGTTATTAAACAAATCCCATAATCACTTTTTTTTCTGACAAAGCAAAAGTCCAAACAATCATGTATTCTTTATTTAGAACCTGATGAGGGCCCACCGGTATTTGATCCATCTCAACTACAGATCATGATTCTCCTTCACTGTTCCCGTTTTTGATTCTTCCACTGCTTCAAGTCTATAAATAGTATCACACAAAATTCTGTAAGGTTCATTCTGATGCTGTGCCCGTATGTAGTCATGTTCATTGGTGACTTCTCAGCCTCTTTGTGAGTCCAGCCCACATGAATACATGTCATTGACACTTGTTCCTGTAGAGCAGGGGTGGGGAACCTTTCTTCTGCCAAGGGACATTTGGATATTTATAACATCATTCGCGGGCCATACAAAATTATCAAATAAAAAATTAGCCTGTTATATTTGGTCAAACATTTAATTAACTCACCCCTAATGTGATGGCTGGAACTGCTTCTCTTTGGTGAGGCGTGTGATGTTATCTGGTATTGATGATGTTGCTACTCACAACTGCTTTTCCAGGTTTGCTCCTATATTTATTGAATTTCGAGTCCCGCCTGCGGTTGCCTTGGCAGGGCCAGGCCAAATGATTTTGCGGGCCTCATACGGCCCGCGGGCCGGACGTTCCCCGCCCCTGCTGTAGAGTATTGCAATGCAATTTCATAAATAATCCAATAAATAGTAAAGTGAGAAAAACATGGCTCTACAAACATTGACAATACACTTAAAATACCCTAAAGAGAAAATATCTTACTGTTACCTGCATATTCCTAAGATTCCCAATGCTGAAATATAATGGCACCCTGAGGCATGCCATATCTGTTGGCGAGATGTAAACTCCCTTGCCTGGCATGCAGGAGGTCGTGGGTTTGATCCCGACCCTGACACCTATATATTTGGAGTTTGTATGTTCTCCCGGTGGTCGCGTGGATTTTTGTCCGGGTCTTCCGGTTTTTCCCTCCACATTTAGAAACATGCGTTTAGAGGATTTTGCTACTATAAATTTCCACATGATAAGCTATCATTTGTGGGCAGATTGTTTCTGAAAATAGCTATATAGCTCAGTGGCCCTTACCTGGTAAAATACAAAATTTTAAAAATGTAGTTTTATATCTGGGCAGCCGCTGCACTACTGGCTCCATGCTACACAAGATGAGGTGCGGAGTATGTCACCACACACATTGTCAGCGCTGATGAGGCAGCCCACGCTCTGCAGAGGGCAGAAGTGGTCGTGCTGATTGTAGCTGCGCCCCGTGCTTGGGTTCCAGATCACAAACTGGTTGTAGCTGCCCTCCTCCTGGGTCACTACATAGGCTGTGGAACCCTGCAGATTATATGGTAACACACATATTGAGCATACATACTTGACACACACACACACTGCAAGTGCCGTTAGTGAGTACACCAGCATCAGCAACACTATACCCAGCTGCCTTTGTCTCCCCAAGTGTTAAGTTGCAGATGACACCATATATTCTTTTTAAAACTGAGGTGACTCAGAGGAGACAGTGTAGGTTCAGATACCACTTTCCATTAATGTTATTCATGACCTGATATTAAATCCAGGTCACCAGAATTATAACTCAGAGTGAGAACTACACCATTACTCCCCACTACAAAATTGTTACGGCAAACGCTTTCAACGAACGTCTATTGAGGCCGGCACAGCGAGCGAGTGAGTGAGTGGTGTGGCCAGTACAACACCCAACAACCTTTGTCTCGCCAATTCGAATGTGTACACATTGCACCAGATACTCAACCTCGGGGGTTTGTCCAGGACAAGTTCATATATCACTCACCATTGATGTAAGCCATTGCCTCAAATACAAACTGAAATTGATAGGTTTTCAGCACGAACATTTCGCCTTATTAAGTGTATCATCAGGAGCTGTTAGTGAACACATAGAAGCAGCGCACGGTGGCGAGATGTTAACTACCTCGCCTGGTATACAGGAGGTCGTGGGTTTGAATCCGACCTTGACGCCTGTACACTTGGAGTTTGCATGTTCTCGCCGTGGTCGCGTGGATTTTTTCCCCGGGACTTCCGGTTTTTCCCTTCAAATTTAGAATCAACATGCGTTTAGAGTATTTGGCTGCTATAAATTTCCACGCGATAAGCCTCTTCGTTGAGCTATATAGCTCAGTGGGCCGTACCTGGTAAAATACTAAATAATGTATACGCAGTGAGGGGCTGTGACAGGGAGTGGGAGGGAGTGAAGCGGGGTCGGTGGAAGCCCACCTCTGGCACCGCGGTGCCCAGCAGCAGCCAGGCCTTGATTCCCTGCGCCAAGAAGAAGTTGCACAGCAGCACGGCGTGCTCCTCCTCGTCCCCACACTGCAGCTCCAGGAATTGCTGATGCGGCAAGGACAATGACAAGCACGGGACACGTATACAGCTGCAGGATAGCAACTTGCACCGGAATAACAATAATCCTTTCATTTATATATAGTGCAATTCATGCCAACAGCATCCCACAACGCTGTACTTTAATTATATATAAGGACCAAATCCCATACACGCAGTTGGCTTTGCATGGCGTGAAAGAAGCCCAACACACACACATACGTACGAAGCGAATGACAACCCTACTGCCAAGATAAAATGAATAAACAAATGAAGGAATGGCATCAAAATAAAAAGCACAAACAAGAAAAAAGTGACCAAAATAAAGAATAGCAATGAGAACGTCGACGTAATCCATGCACAGACATGACGTGGGATTAATTAGGTGGTATGTCTTACAAAGGATGGCGATCGTGATGATGATCGAAAACATTAATTAATGCAAACCTGAAACCTTTAGATTAACTCCACTATATTATATTGATTGAAATACTGACAAGGATTGTCCTTTACCACTTTCTCAAGTAAAGTTAAATAACACGAGCCATGATTATAATGGGGGCTCAAGTCAGTGGAGCAATTCACTCTCTTCACCCCTTTAAAAAAATAAGAAAATACGACCTCGAGTGGGTTATACATCTTCAATGGTAAAAGACCGTATTTAAAATCCTAAGTCTACAAAGAATAGGGCTTAGGCTGTCCAATTTGTATTTTTCACAATATATCAACACAGTAAAAACAGATTGTTTTTAATGTCACCGTTGCAATAGGATGTGGAGCATAGTTGTTCCCAAAGAACAAGAAATGGCTTGGGTGTGTGCGCCTGTAAGATCATCATCCCTGAGGTGACGTGCACTCGCCAGAGTGCGAGAGTAGAATGGGACAAGGCGACCGACATACATCACTTGTGCTCCACAGGTCACAGACGCCGCTGAAGCTCACGCTGTCCGGAATGAAGGGGATAAGGGACACGTAGCGAGCCAGCAGCTCCTGTGCACGCACAAAGACAACAAGACAAAGATCGCCCGTATAGCCTTAACAGACTATTGGGGCAAGTGCTGTTAGCGAGCACCTATGAAGGCCGACAGCACACGAGGGGGTGGGTGGCCAGCACCACGCCCGGCCGCCTTTGTCCTCCCAGTGGTGATGTTTACACACCGCACTAGGTATTCATTTTAGGCCGAGTCGACCAGGGGAGGCCCACGACCAGTTCAGAAAATCGTCACTGGTGTTGGCCGTGAGTGGAAATTGAACTCGGGTCGCCGGGTTCGTAGCGCAGCATGCTAACTGCTACACTACCGCTTCCCACACAAGCATCTTGGCACAAAGCTAACAATGTGCCCCCATTCAGCCAAATAAAATTACAGGGGAAAGTGCTGTTAGTAAAAAAAAATTAAAGCTGGCATAATACAAAAGGATGAGAACAGGCTTTCCCCTTTTTTCTGGCAACAAATCAGGTGTTAAGATGTTAAAACACCAAACTGAAACCTTTTACAAGAAATCATGTCTGCATTAACCACAATACTTGTGGTCAGAATGAAAACAAAAGACGTACTCTGATAATATATGCATTGTCTTTGGTCCACATCAGAGACAACTTTCTTTTGAGCCAGAGACAGCTTTATTTTGAGCCTAGTCTCAAAAGAAAGCTGTCTCTGGTGTGGACCAATCAGTTTCAAAGACAATGCATATATTATCAGAGTACGTTTTTTTGTTTGCATTCTGACCACAAGTATTGTGGTTAATGCAGACATGATTCCTTGCGAAAGGTTCCAGTTTGGTGTTTAAACATCTTAACAAAAACTGTTTTGTTGCCAGAAAAAAGGGGAAAACCTCTTCTCATATTTTGGTACTGGCAAAGGAGGTCCCATGAAATACAAAAGGATGCCCTATGGCCCGTGCCAGGCTCAGCTGTTATCTCCAGGGCTAATGAAGACCACATTGGACAATGCACTAATTTCAAGCTGATTTGTGCTAATGTGGCCCATACCATGATTATACAGCTTTGCCGCTGGTGTTGTATATTATGGCCAAGAAATACATTTTAACAGGAAAATGTGCTAATAACTATACCACCATTCTCCCACTACTTACACACAAATAACAACCACTGCCATTGAACCAATGCACCAAATCAAGCAGTGCCAACTTTGACGTAAGACATTGGATTGCCTAGGGGCTAGCAGCTTTACATGCCAATTACATGTATGTGATTCTACCCTTTGGCAGTTGGTGTGATTAGAATGTGCAGCTGGTTAAGTTACATCAGTCTGCACATCAGCAGCAATGATGCTCACGCTACTAAATTATTACTGCACAGGAAGGCATAATATGGCCCAGCAGAGGTCGTTCAATGGAAGCTTCCACCACTGCCTTGGGTTCCTAATGGAGACGGGCACCATCAACACTGCTCACGGGAGCCACTTCGACTTTGGGCCCCAGGGAAGACTGTGGACTTACGGCTGTGAGCTGCAGGTTGCCAGGGTGGGCCTGCAGGAGCTCGGGCGGCGGCTGTAGCGGGCGAATGAATCGGCACACGAAGACGGCCCGGCCGTTGAGGTCGGCCACAGTCGTGGCGAGCCGACGTGTGGGAAAT
Organism: Lampetra fluviatilis; assembly: GCF_964198595.1. Lineage (NCBI taxonomy): Eukaryota > Metazoa > Chordata > Hyperoartia > Petromyzontiformes > Petromyzontidae > Lampetra > Lampetra fluviatilis. Next base: position 13,688,295 of record NC_136286.1, on the reverse strand, counting down.
ACCGCCTCGCACTGGGCAGCGAATGCGTCAGCCATCCGGAGCAGCTTTTCATCCTCCTGGGAGTCGAACTGCGACCGGGACAGGGAAGCGAGTGCAGGGGTGTCAAACAACAAGCGATAGTCTGCTGGGTGTGTGCACAGATGCGACGTGCACGAACATGCACGGGCCACTGCGGGCGCACGTGTCTGCAAATGGACCCACATGCTGCTCCAAGAACCTATTCGCATTCTGAACTCGAAATATTGGTGATCGATTTAGTGTTAAAGTTGTTTTTTGTTTCGTTTCTGTGACAGTTGCGTACTATATCTGCGAGTGTAAATGATGGTCGATGGTCAACGGGCCTATACGATATATGACAAGCATTTATTTGCTCTACACCAAGGGTTTTACCTTTGAATTATGTGTAACAGATTCATATTGAGAATATCATTTTCACTGGTGGAAAGTCTTTTAGTAATGTGAGAAAGCACTACTCATAAGTATACATAGTTAACTCTTCATTATCCATGGGCAGATTATCTGGGTTGCGGTTTAACCTTGCGCATCCCCACCTTTTATATTCATGGTGGACAGTTACTCCTTGCTCACATACTTTAAAAAAACAAAAAAGCAGATGATATATTCAACACCGTCACCCCATGCTATGTGGTCAACAACACATGTTTGTAAAGCTTAATTTATATGTTTTCCATTATCCATGTTGTTTGCTGTATTCAGGCCATCCAATCTGTATCGATTACCCTGGATAATTAACAGTTGACTGCATCTTTAAAATATTTGCAATTGGATGGTTATTTGTGCCAACAAGTGTGATACTTCATGATGCAGGATTACTGGGCAGCAAATAAAAAAGGCAAAGAGACCATGCGTAACATTTGCTGACGTCTGGAAAGCTCAAATTACTCCAAAAAAATCTCCACAATTTTCTGTTTTTAATTAAAAACACACTGGAACTGCTACAAGTTGAGGCTCTGAACTGGAGACTATTGCCTATCATTATTATAATCATCATCTGAACATGTCAAGTTTCGACTTACATCACAGCTCAGTACTGGTGCATCTAGCCCTGGCGAACAATCAAGAAGGGAAATTTGAGCAATTTTGCAATAAAATTGTCAGTAATCGGAAATGAATAGTAACTGAATACATCTATTTCTTATCTACAGCACACGGAAGACATGCACAGCACACAAAGCACGTGTATACCCGCACCCACGCAAACGTGCACACTCCACTCTCACGGGAACGCGATGTTTGCATGTGAGATGTCGCCATGCAACGGCACAAAGCCAATGTAAGTACTCGTAAAAAAATATCTGTCCCTCTCCAGATGGATGCTATATGTATATATATCCACATTGTGTTGATGGACAGATATTAACTAATCCCCACACCAGCAAGGCTGCTTTTACAATCTCACTCGCAGGAATACTTTTTGAACGCAGATTCACAGCAGGGTTAGTGGACCATCACTGCAGGAAGGCACATGCACAAACATGACCCAGAATGAGTGCAAAATGAAAAGGGACTAATGTCCGCCCACCCACAGTGGAAACAACCTTGGCATAGGCTGCCACGATTTTACAGAGGGTGAAATTGCTCGTTTCAAAAAAATGTATGAAAAATTTAGTGTGAAATTGACAACAAATGTGAGCCATTCGTCAGTTTTGCAATATGTTAGGCATTTAACATCATATTAATGTAGAATGAATTTTCAATAAAATTAAATTGGCACTCAAAATGAGAATTAATAATGATGTTGAAACACATTTTTAGTACAGTACCACAAACAGAAACGTGATTCTCTGTGACGGGATTTAACATTTTCTTCACAAGTTAAAATCTGATGAAATTTCAACAAATTCAAAACAAAACCGTTCGAGAACCCCAAAAGAGTCGAGGTTATAGGGCAGCACTTGATCATGAAGAGACCTGAGAGTCAACGACTCGGACTCGCTTGTAGTCTATACAGCTCTGCATGGACATCAATTGCAAGCACACCAAGTATACTTCAGGGGACATTCTGATGTGTCAATAGGTTGCTATGCCAGGTGTTGTGAAGACAACTTTGCAGGTTGTACACGATCACATTACCACTCCACTCTCATCCACGCGAGTGCCATGTTACAAGGAAAGAGCAGCTCTACGGTAGACAGTCAAGGAAGCACACAGCAGCAGAAATGTACCGACTCATTTCAACACAACGTGGATATATATATAGCATCTACATATAATTACATTAATAATAGGGGTAAGAAATTTAATAACGGGTAAGGAGAGTAATAGAGGAGCGGGAACATGTCTACACCGATGTTATAATTTAGGGGGTAGAACAGAACAATACAATAAAATCCAGCAAAAAAGTGAAATGAGGAAAGAGGAGATGAGGAAAATCTAAAGTGAGGACCTGAAGAGGAGGAGTGTGTGAGATAGCCTGAGAGTTCTGTAACCACTACTCACAGCTTAAGAGTGGTCAATAGGCATGCCATGATTCACCCCCGCTCCCTGCCTGACATTCAATGAGGGGCGGGGGCTCTGCGATTCAATGAATTGTCACAATTCGAGGTCACGATTTTGTTGAAATATTTTTTTTTTTACAATGTAGTGAAGGATCACATGAACAAACTACGTGAAGAAATATACAAAACGAAAGTAATCGATTCTTACAAACATGATTTCATGTATTTATCGTGAGGATAAAAAAACATTTAACACATGAATCAATGCATCACTAAATGCCTAATGGTAATGTATAATGAGAGCATGTGTGTCTATTAACATATATTTCAATGAACCGAACACCCACTGGTCATGGGGTAATTGGAAGAGTGCTGCACTGCACATTCCACTCGCACTAGAGGGAATGGCCCCGTTACCTTCAATACCTCGGTTAGCTGGTCAGAGGTGCCAAAAGAAGATCAAAGAAAACACAAAACACAAACAGCACAATAATGTAACTGAAACTGCAAATAGCATATTGAAAGCATCACGTATGAAGTACACCACATATATGACAGATATTATATGCATGCACAATGGGTCTCAGCCAGGGGTCCACACTGCTATTTATACGTCTGGGGTACCACTTTGTAAATACTCGACAATTGGTTATCCTCCAGTGAGGCTGGTCCCCAACATAGGAATGTGGAATTACCATAATTCGCTCATGGTATTCTATCGAGTTGAGCACTGGTCCACACGGGTTTGAGCATAGAGACATTTTAAAAGAAAGGCTTCAAAGGTCTGTGACAAATCAAGATTTAATCAACTTCACTGTCACTAAAAGCTGTGGTTCCAAAGTTGTAAAACTGCCACAATTGATGAATGCTGCATTTTACGGACATTATGATGGACACACGAATTAACTCTAGTTGTGTGATAAGCCCCTATGTAACTGACAAAAACAAATGTGTAATTTTCTTACATCACGGAAGATGATATACTATGTCGATATGTAAATCAAAACTTTAAAAGGCATAATACAAGACATTCGTATTACCAACATTAATGCAATATATTTTTGGTTCTTTCGGTAAAGTCACGTAGAAGAGAAATTCTATTTTTATTATTTTATTATTTCCCTTCTACGTGACTTTACCGAAAGAACCAATAATATGAATCCCTGCAGTCACGAAAGCTTTAAATCAAAATTAATGCAATATTTGACAACTGTCATACCCTTGGTTAATTTTGCACTCCATAGAACAACCATCATTGACTCTCAAATCAAAATCGCTAATTGTATCAACCTTGGAGAGATGATAAACCGAACTGACTCCCGACCTGGGTATGAACTCCCAACATTATGATTGCAAGTCAAGTGCATTAGCAAATCCAGCAGTGGATGTCAATCGACTGCTGTATTAGGGCCTCCCCACACCTGTGCAGATCGTGGGGGTTATTTGACCATACTTCACCATGATGGTCAGCATGCGTTGGAGTTGGGATTAGAAGAAGCATAGAAGGATGGTACAATGATTGATTTTGCTACAATGCACTCTTCTGCCAACCACAAATCCCAAGCAGCTCCATAACATCCTGTGTGTGCATTGCATTAACCCATTCAAGCACTGATTAGGCACAATTTTGCTTAGCTTCCAATATTTTATGATGCTGGGTGCTTCCTGGGTGATTTGGTCATATGGAGACCTGTAATTATATGATTGTAGATTTGTAATTCAAGGAAAATATGAAAACATAGTGGCTGTCCTACAGAGAGAATGGCCATCACCCTGAGATGTCCACCAGTCAGGATTGCCAGTAGAAATGAGAGCTGCTAAATTGCTTGTTTGAGCTGGGAGATTCTTTTTGACTTTGCTGTAATTGTAAAACAAGTATTGGTGCGTGCGGTACCTTTTCTCTGACAGGCTCTGCAGGGATGAGCTGAGGCTCGGTGGTGATGAACAGGGTGAGATAGGTGGCATCTCCAGCGGCGAGGGGGGGAGCCATCGAGTCCCAGCGTCCCTCGTTCTCGTGGCTGTACCCCAGCAGCACCGGTGGCGAGTCGAGCATGAACGTGCCATCAATCTGACAGGCACACGGCGGCACGCCAAACCACCACATGTAGCAGGCTGCTTATAAAAAAAAACAAGCAAATTTTTCCGTCATGTCTAAAATAAAATAAACATGGCTACATTAAAACCAAAAGTTATGTAGAATCAAACTACTCATAACAACCCTCTCTCTCTATCAAAAACATGAAAATGTAAATCTCAAACCTCTTCTCAAACACCACCGATCCACCATGCTAAATCAAAGCTCACAGTCAAAATCTACAAACATTACAGACTAACATGCATTACCCCGCTGTCAACAAATAAAAATTTACTTATGCTCAGTTCCAACTTTTAAACAGATATAATCCTACCCCACACATGTGAAGCATGTTCAGGAAAATGTAAAAATATGAGAACATGGCAGGTGAGAAAGAATAAGTACTTGAGAGAAACTGCTTGTGTAGATAAACCTTGAGACGTGACATTATTTCTGCTTGCTTTGTGACACAAATACAAGCAGAGAGTAACGCGTGATTATAAACAGGAAATTAACTCCAGTCTCTCTGATTCTGTCGGAAAAAGAACTATGAATGCATCACTGCAAGCAGAAAACGCATGCAGAGGTGCTTCAGTGCAAATCAGTGAGCCGGAAGAGACATTCAGCCAATGTTTTAGTCTCATCCAAAGAAATCCAGTCAAAGTCAACTCCTTTCGTCATTGTAAAATACTGATGTAGCAGTCGAGCATGTGTGCTCAGAGTGGGAGTTGTGAGCGGACCCTGGACTGGAAGTAGATGGTGGTGAAGGGGATGCGTATGGAGCCCAGCCAGTTCCTCTCCACGCGGGTGTGGATCACATTTCCGGCCTCCCGGTCGTTCTGGACACGTGTGGCGTGCACACATCGCACTGGGTTAGTCGTATGATCGGGAAAACGCTCCGGGTGCATTCACACTTTAGCTCACAATTAAGGCATCTAATTGTCTGTGTAAGAATCATTTCCCTTTTATTTCATATATTGCCATTTCTGTAAATGGTACACATAAAGCCTGCAGCACCACATTCACCACACTGGCAAATAAATGGTGAGTGTAATGTCTAGACCATAGGGGGCTGTTATGAAGGGGCAATGGGGGTAATTGACTCCAAGTAAGGTACTTACCTCCTGGATGTCATACACAATTTCGTCAAACATGTTGATGAAAATGTCATCTCTTGTGGAATTCAGCCCAGCTGCACTGTAGTCTCCATTGCAAGCTCTGAGGAATGTAGAAGATCATGGGAAAATGTTAATCAATTCCTTATGGACTAAACCTCCTCTAGTTCAACTCAGCCTAAACAGGTTTCCAGTAGAGGCATTGTAACAGAAACGTGGTATTATTACTACAAGAATGAAAGAACTCTACCAGCATAAATATGCAACAGCAGGTAATACTGGTCCCAACCGTTTAGCCAGGCTACCAATGGAATCTTCTTATATGTGTGTAAGGGTTATATTGTGACATTGCTCTCTGCTGCCCACTTGAAGGGCAACACCAGCTCTTCATTCCAGTTGGGGTTGGGTCCGTCGGCGGTCGTGGTACGGCGCACCTCCCGCTGGAAGGACACCTCCACGAATGGACGCACCAGCACCTGAGATACACACACACACAAAGACAAAGGTGCCCCCTGTAGCCTTAATAGACTGTTGGGGCAAGTGCAGCTCGCGAGCACCTATGAAGGCCGGCACGGTACACGAGGAGGTGGGTGGCCAGCACCACGCCCACACTTGTGTACACAAACACATATATGCACAAAGGGAAATAACTTGTATGGTTTGGCTTAAAGAGGTAGTGGAGTACTGTAAGAAAATTTCTGCTTAAATTGCACGTGCAATACAAATAACTGAAATGCCGGTGCTCGAGCATGCCATGCACCGTGTACAGGAGAGGTACACCATGTACACACCATGTATACACCACACAAAGCACATCAATGTTAAATTACTCACAATACGCAGCACACAACATACAGAGCTGACACAATTTAAAAGGGCACACAACACAAAGTGTTTACCATATAGGACACACACATGCCAAACACAGCATAAGTGTTGCTGGAATAATTATGTTATGAAGGGCAACACAACATCAATTTTGTAGACTCCAACACAGCTTCACATTCCTGAACGAAAAGTGAAATTTTATGCGGGATGTTGTATGATTGACAGATATTTCTAGCATGTTGCCCATCCAGGTATTGCCCTGGTCCAATCCGACTTCGCTTTGAGGATCTGACAGTCCGTTCATCTTGACACGTTTCTTCCACTACCCAAGCAAGGGCGGTGCATGACCTGCCTGGCTATAGAAGGCCTCGTTGTCGTGGTGGGCCTGCCCAGCGCTGAACGTGTCCTGGGCTCCGCGGCCTGCTCTCGCCCTGCTGGTGCCGGCTTGCCTGAGCAGACACACGGCATGGGCATGAGCAAGGAGGGCCCAGGGCGGACACCTAAAAAAACACATTTTATTTTGCATTTTCAGCTAAAATATTTAGTTTACATTTCTTGGGCTGTCCATAATGAGTCTGAATATTCATTACTAATAATAAAATGTAAGTAAATTTCAGGAGTGCTGCTATGGTGCGATCGAGCAGCATCGCTCTGGTCTCATCACTCATGGTGCACAGGGAGCCAGCGAAACCATCTACATCAGTGTTATTCACTAATTTTCAGAGGGGGGGCACTTTTGCCAATAAGACATCAGTATGAGGGTCGCCACACATTTGACACCATTGGTTTTAACAGCATGATGGGGTATTTTCACATTTGAGTATTGTCAAGAACTGCACTTCAGGGGCCACACTAAAGGCCATCAGGGTCCACCAGTGGCCCACGGGTCTTGAAATGAAGAACACTGATCTAAATAATGATGCATGGTGCGTAGTCAGAGCTGGGCATATTAACAAAATATAGGCTGGCATACTCCTGTCATCCCGGAGCCGATCTGGGAACTGCAATTTCAGATGCGATTCAGAATTTTTTTTAGGATATATAAACTTCCCAATTGCATTGTATCGATGTTGTTTCGACGAAGCAATAATGTAGATACAATTATTTTTAGTTTTGCATTTTTAATGAATTGGCAGTGTCACTGCATGCCACTACCTTCTACATCACTTGTGACTCACGTACCTAAAAAACAGTTACTTCCAAACGCAACTGGTGGCAGTGAGTCAATTATATGGAAGCGAGGCTCGCTCGAAGAGGGCCTTACTTGGTGGCCATCATGCGCATGGGGATGTCGTAGGCCCGCACGATGTTGACGAGCAGCGTAATGTCCCCGTCCGTCAGGTTCTGCGCGGTCACCCGCTTGCGCTCCTTGCGCTGTGGCTTGAGGGGGCGGCGTGCCTCCGTGAGCTTGAAGAGGCCCAGGCCCAGCGTTCTGCTCCCGTGACGACAACAAAACAAAAAGTCAGCAAGTACCTATCATCAACTGAGCATTGTGGGTCTCACTCAACTCTGGTGTTAGGCCAATACATTTTTAGGTCAGGCAAGGGTCAAAAGAAACCATAGGGGGGGTTAGTGGCAGAGACAGGCCCAGCTGTAAAGTGGCAATCTTTCCATACTATCTACGACAAGGACAGATGTGACAGAGGGACAGTGGTACAGGATGGACAGGCGGTTACCCGATGTTTGGCATCTCTTCTTCCAGGATGAGGTCGGAGAGCACGTAGTGATGCCTCGCCAGCACAAAACGGCTCATCACAGACTCTCGGATCTATACACACAGACACAAAAACAAAGGGTTAGCCTCATATTCTGTTGAGATGACAGTGAGGACCCATTAAGACCAGCAGTGTACACGAGAATGGTGGGGCTAGCACCCTGTCTGACCGCGCTTGTCTAACCATTGCTAGATGTTGAGCCGCCAGCAGAGCCAGTAGAGGGACATGAGTAATAGGGTTACTGGGTATTATTCAGAGGTACAGCTGCATTATTAGTGACCAGAACAGAGAATAATTTTAAGTTGGACCTTGGCAGTGCTGATTGATACAACTTGTCATGAGCCTTCCAGAAATAATAGTGAACTAGTAATGAATATAAGGCCAGATTGATCGGTTATCTTTTATAACAAACAAGATCCTACAATGCACAACATTAACATAATTGTGACATATAACACCAATGTTTATTACAACGTAATGTATTGGTCAGCATAAGTGAGAGAAACAAAGTAATCAAATTCACATTTGCATCCTTCCTACTGCAGACACAGCCCACCCAGATATTAAGAACTCACGCTTGCTGGCAAGCCCATTCAGCATATGTGCAGGAAATGTGCCAGGGGGAGCTGAGAATACTTTGTTTGTTTCGTCTGGAGTGCTGCTGATGATCCAGCAGCCAGCCAGTGGCACCAGGCAAAGACAAACATAGCACTGCACTATATGGACCTTTTATACACTGGTATATATTGCCCCATTTTGAATGAGTGGACAGTGCTGCTGCTGCTGCACAGACAGCGAGGTGACCAATGATACCTTTTTCATGTAGATGGCAGCAATGGCCCTGTAGCGGATCAACTGCTCCGTCGTGTCAACGACATCCTTCTCCCTTTGTTTCTTCTCATATTCCTGCAAGAGAGACCACACATGTATGGCGTTTGTATCATCGGCTTCCTTCGCAAAGCAGTTTTGAAATAGGACAATGATGTCCTGTAGTTATTCAAAAGCATGATCAGAGGTGACATGGCCCCTTAAGATAACAGTGACATTTTTCGATTTAAAGCTTTCGTGACTGCAGGGATTCATCTTCTTGGTTCTTTCGGTAAAGTCACGTTACTTCCCTTCTACGTGACTTTACCGAAAGAACCAAGAAGACAGTGAAATTGTTGTATGTACTATTTGCATACAAGTGCTGTGTAATGCATCTGTATATGCATTAATTTGTCTCATGGCAAGTCAGTCATACCCAGAGTAATGATGCCACTGCATTAACCCCATTGTTAACCTCTTGAATGCCTTTAGAATTCCTCATGCCCTGAAGACTCATGACACTTCATTGAGGCAGACTGTCAATACATTTATTTATTTTTGGATTGGCTTGGAAATTTGTAAAATCTGAAGGTCAAATTTCATGTCTGTGATCATATTATCTCCAATACATTTAACAACACCCATTCCTGTGTCTTAATTGGCACAATCAAACAGCATGAACCCCAACCCTACCAATCCTTCTGAATACATTTAAGATTTCAATGATTCATAAAAAAAAGCCCATTGGCCAAAACATTCACATGTTTCTATTCTATCAGAGACATTAAAATATATATTATTATTTTTCATGAACCCTTTATTCCTTATACCCGTATATGTTTGTGATTAATTGTTTATTTAAATACAGGTCTCCTTTGAAATATGACTTATGGTCTCAGTTGGGTCTTGCCGCTTTATAAACAAAAATCATTCGTATTTATTAGTTGCCACATGCTGACCTGGAACACCTTCTCTGGGATCTCGCGGTCCAGCGGTGGCACCAGCCGATAGTTCCGGAACTCGGGCACCTCGCGACTACGCAGCTGCAGGAGGCGCAGGCGGCGCGACATTGACATCTCCTCCTCCGTTGCGAAGTTGAACTCCTCCTGCAGCTGTTCCAACCTGAAGTAGTCGGTGACCTCAACTTCGCCGCTCGTCACAACCTGCGGTGGGGCCAACAGTGAGACGCTGCCTCTACCCACGAAGCGGCAGCCTTATCACAAGCAACAACAACCCATGGCGGTAGTGCGATTGTCGGGCGTTGCCCTCACAGTGATGAGCTGCATGAGGGCGGCATTGCTGGGGTCGTTGGGGTCGAGCCGCGACTCCTTGGCCCACGCGGCCAGCTTGTTGACGTCCGTTAGTGCGGACGCCCCGATGGACGCGATGGCATCCACCCGATTCGCCGCACTTGCACATCACGCAGAGTGACGACAAGACAGCGCTATTGGACAGCTCGCTGTGTGGTGGGGGAGTCGGGGTTAAATATATATTTTTTATTTTAATACAATTCCTGAGCTACATTCAAATATTGTGTAACTTTTCAAAATTTTCAAAAGTGTCTAAAGATAAGCATACTAGGCAGGTAAATCAGCTGCAGAGCAAATCACGCAAAGTACTTTATAATGACTGCACTGATAAGCACGCCAGGGAAGCCTTCTAACAGAGTTCAGCATGTTGATCTCAATTACCGGCACAGATGATGGTGCTGACAGGCAGTCAAAAACTTCACTACCATCTACATTGAACTATCTTACAAACTGAAAATATAATGTAAAAAAAAATGGTATAACTCCTCAGAAGGGCGAGAAGAAGAAAATAGACTATCCAAAATATTGCTTTCTAATATTAAAGGTTATAAGGTTCCCAATCTAAAATTCTACACGGCTGTCAACCAAAGGCTCTAATTTGTCCCAGAATCAGCGCCAGGCTCCCTTTAGCCAATTGCCTACCATGCTCACCTGCGCAGGCCGTCGCCATGCTGCGATGCGAGTGCCGGGGCCAGTGGAATCCCGTCGCTCCCTACGCCCCAGGCCACGCTGCAAGCCAACTTTCCGGACGTGAGCAGCGTCACCGTGCTCTCCTTGTCCACCCCCAGGGTGACCGGAACGTCTGTAAGGTTTTGCAACAAATAGGCGCGTCATGATTCACCGTCTCCCGTTTGATTTGACCAAGTGTCAGGATTCAAGACCATAATGGGAATTCAAGACTTCATTTTTTGTGTGGGTCGTGTCTGTGTTCGGTCTCGCGGACGCTATTTTTTGTGTTGTCTCATTCACCCCATGAACGTATAATTTTCAAATTAACTTCAATTAGAAATGCAGTAATCTATTTCACACGTGAAATGTTCTGCATGTATCATCAGTGTATGGATTGATTTTACTAGATGAATGAACAAACCGTTGCATGATCAGCGACAACTGTGACTCTATGCCCTTCCGTATTGTGAACATTTTATGACTTTGACATGATTGTATGTGACCTTCACTTGCTCCAGGATTTAGTGCACGACCCATCCAACTATTGGAAATATTTAAAGATGAGTTAATAAGTTACCTTGCCAATGACTACTCGTTTTAAGTAATAACCTTCATGTATAATTATGGTATGTCAGTGTAACTTTTAAATTATGATTCGGCTACTGTCAATAATCCTTGTGAGACCACCCTCTTGATAATAATAATAATAGCGACACATGGCTATAACGCTGGGTATGAATGTAATTATACATTTGTATGCTTTAAACATTAAGCAATGATCATTTATAACAGTGAGTCTGTTTCTATGTTCATATAAACATTGGCAGTCACTGTCAAACTGTCCTGTTGATCTGCCCATGGAACATCAGTTACAATCAATAATTCTGCCTGACATGGACATCACCAGGTGAACCCTGCACAACATGAGTAGCTGGAATCTGTCTGTGTGCCAACTATGGTGCCGATAAGACAAAATAAACTGGATGGGTGTGGTGCTGGTCCCACCACCCCTTCTTGTGCTATGTCAGCCATATCTAGTCGCTAACACGCTTGCCTCGCCACCCTAACCATGCTAAGAGGTGGAGAGAGCTAAGTCCTTGGCGGCTGTGCGAGGAGACGTACTGCTGCCGATGCCCTCATGCGGGAAAGAAACATGATGCTCGCTGCTAAACTCCAGCTCCTGCAGGGGGCAGTTCCCAGCCACCACGTTCAAGTCGGGGAGCTGAGCGAACATCTCTGCCAACCGCACGGTCGACACTCCCACAGTCTCGAACAGCTGCAGCACAACACAGCATGGGGCAACGAAGGACAGCGGCAAGTGTTAGCTGCCCACAGTGCAATGTTCCTTAAAGGAAAACGCAACACAAAACACGAGCATCCGTAAGCATGTACCCAGGCTGTGTGTGTGGCAGGTTGTTCAACACAATTACGAAAGGTTATTTATGAGAAAAACTGTTGAGATGAGTCAATTGCTCTTTTATAGTTCTCTAGTGACATCGGTGCAGTAAAACGTATGTGACATCACTAGAGTGCCACCATGATGCACTTGACTAAATCCAAGATAAACAGCCTGAGTGCATATCTACATCTTGAATTAAAGCTTTCGTGAGTGCAGGAATTAATATTCTTTGGATCTTTTGGTAAAGTCACATAGATAGGAACCTATCTACGTGATAGATAGGAACCTATCTATCTATGTGACTTTACCGAAAGAATATGCAAAAGCATATCTGCAGGAGAAGAGGAACTCTTTAAAACAAATCTACCAACACGTAAATATCATCCTCGCATACCTGTAACAAGTGCAAGTGCTAAATAATCATTGGTGATTGTGTGCGATTGTTTCAGCACAAGCCCATTCATACTATGTGACTATGCACTGTATCCCCTGCTGTGCAAGCAAAAGATTTGAAATATAAGGTGAGGCAATATAACTTGTACAGTTTGCAGCATTGATTGTGTGAGTCACTAAGGTGGTTGCAAAGGTGGAAAATATTGGGTGGGGTGCATAAAATGCATAGCGCCAGCTTTCATCTGCAGCCTGCCTTGCGGATGTTACATGTTCCTTGTTGTTTAGCTTTTTTCATGGCACCATCAGTGTAAATATAAGTCTGAACACCTTCACGGATCACAGGAAAGGCATCACTATTGAATACTAGAAGCAAATAGAAGGCAAAGTAAACTATACCACCTATATTATTGGCACATTTGTATCAACAAGAACAGACTAAACACGATTTTAAATCCAAATGTATTACCAATATTACATTTATTGTTTCTACCTTTACTTAGCCTGAGCTAACTAAAAAGAGGGATGGCTGCTAATGTTCAGGAATGTATCATTTATTATAATATATTATATTGTATAACCTGCTAAACTGTGGTTGTTTTAGACACATTTCAATATCTAATTCTCACACGGCTTATGTCGCATAATTCCACACATATAGATTCTCCCCGCCGCCTAAATGACAATGTGGTTGAATGCACTGATGTGAAAAATGTATTCAACAGGAGAGCATATTTGTTTAAATACTCTACGACTAAACACCAAAGTAACCAGATCAGAGCCGTGATCCTTGGGCAGGACTGTTTGCTGCCAGCTACTGATACAGACCCACAAGCAGCCCTCACCAGCAGCTTGATGCTTTCAGGCCAGTGCACAATCTGGATGTTGAAGATCTGCCCGAAGTGAATGGAGAAGTCGGCATTGAGGAGGCGACTCGTCGTGCACGACACCTCTTTGTTGTTGAAGAGGACCTTCACGAACAGCGAGTACCTCTGCAGTTCCTGCCGGCGCTGCTGCTCGGGGCTGAGAAGGCACGATGGGGGGGGGGGGGAAGGTGACGTCACGCGCGTGTTAACTGCTGCCTTTGCACCAACTGTAAACAGAAGGCCGCACAAGCTAATTTGTCTCTGGCAAGGCATCACATTCTAGTCTCCATACTTCGCCACACGCTTTGAGTATTCTGCTGTCACAGCAGTGATTGTCTGCAATCAAGTTTGTCAGTATGTATTTACAATGGCATATGTACAATAACGTGTTCTTACGAGGAACACTGTAATGAAAATGTATTGCCCCAACAAAGCCTTGCAAAGCCTCAAAACTTTTTTTCAGGAGGGTCCTTCGTTAGGATTTTGTTGTCTGGGAAGAAACCGGAGTCCTCAGAGAAAGCCCACACATGTGGGTGAGTCAAGGCAAAGTCAACGTCTCAATACTTCAGTAAGCGTGGCACAGCCCTGAAAGAGTGCCACATTCCAATGGTGAAGTCTCATCTGCCTTTGTGGCAACCAATGTGGGTTTCCGAAAAAGTTTTACTAATTTTATCGAGGATGAATAAAAGTTGAGTCAACTTGCGATTTGTAGTAGCAAACTTAAAGCAGTGAGTTGTGTACCCTAACGTCAGTACCGCTCAGCAGGATTCTCTCAGCACAAGTTCAACAACTTGAGCGATCCATTTTCTCTTTACCGGGGGCACTGGTTGGTAGGTGTCACGGTGGCAGTGTTGGAGAGCTCGAGCGTGATAAGGGGCTCTCCAGGCCTGCGCCGAATGCGCGCGGCCTTCTCCCGGACCATTTGCTCGGCAGCTGCGCGGTCAAACGTTTCTGGCTTCTGGGGTTTGGGTGGCTCCTCGTCCAGGGGCTCAGCGCCTGCATCACCACCCTCCTCCTCATCATCTTCCCCTGTCAGCCCCTCTCTGTCATCCTCCCCCTGCGACTGCCCCTTCTTGCTCTTCTTCTTCTTCAGACGTGCTCTCTGTAGCAAGATGGGCGAGTGAGGGGACAGGGGTACGGAGTCAGCACCAACGTAGTTAATTATGCCAAGCAGAGGGTTGCAGAGGAATTTGCATGTGATATGGCGAGTGGTGCAATATATGTATGTTGAACTTCTTTCGCACCGTACGTAGCCAACCATGCTAATCGGAGGTGCAGGGGAAGGACAACAAAAACAGGACAATAGTAATGTACTGTGATCCACCAGAAATAGGTTCAATTCGTAGCCATGCACGTCACTGACAATGTAAATTAAATCTGAATTTGGGTGTGTTAAGGGTAGGTCCTGGGAGAGGTGAGGAGAGGCAACAGGAGGAGCAGCCAGACACTAATTGAATTGACCTTTCTAGAGAGAAAATAATGTGACAAGGCAACCCTAAACACTGCTCCCTAAGTATATGAAGACCAACATATGTCACTAACCACAGTTATAAACGAAAGTCGCACACATGTGCTCTTGAGATACCTGCTTTTTCCTCCAGAGCTTCCACACATCACACTGAAGCCGGTACTCATTCATCCGCTTCTCAAACTCCTCCTGGAACTCCCGCTCCATCTCATCCACCTCATGTGCGATCTCCTGCTCGTATTGTGACTCATCTTCTTGCCGCCTCTTCTCCTCTCTGCACAGCATATCACACCAACATCAACAGGTCACTAATAAATTGCACTGCCGAATAAGAATGATGACAGCTTTAATAACTGCTAGATGCATCTCCACAAGGGCCATTTCCACCACACCTACAGGACATACCACAGCAAGATCCAAGAACCTGTGGCCAATTCAAATTATTCACTCGTTGATTTAAATTGCTGTTTTCACATGGATTCAATTATGCATCTGTAATATGGGTGATAAAATCAGGCACAGGGCACACAGCACTGCTTACCAATTACAACATCACACTCCTCATTGTAAACAACCAAGGTCATTGGGATTTGAACACAGGGAAATGCTGAAAGCAACATTCACTTGGAACATGACCCTTTAGCTGGCTTAGTATGAGCGGGCTTACCTGCGTATATGGAGCTTTAGCTGCGTGTTGGTGTATTTTTGAAATTCTCGCAAGTTCTTGATCTCCTTCCAAGTTTTTAAAAGGCTCTTTAAGAGGTTTCGGTCTTTCTCTAGCTCTATATCATTTAGTCTCCGGGTCTGCCTGTGATGTATGAGATGACAACAATAAAATATTACATCCATAAGGCACTATGGAAATTATCATTGAAAACCAAAGGCATATTTTATCACAATAAACTTTTTGGGAGGCTGTGCATAGATTTGTATTCGCTATAAATGCACAGGCAAGAACATTACCTAGTGCAAACAGGTGATGCAATATCGTAAGATATAATTTTACATCATTAACATTGTAGTGTGTGCACAAAATACTGATCATAAGCTCTTCACAACGCTGGTGCACATTTTCATAACGATGATGGTAAGGATTCATCTTCTTGGTTCTTTCGGTAAAGTCACGTAGAATGGAAATAATAAAATAATAAAGAGAAAACATAATAAAATAATTCTCACTACGTTTCGGCCACAACGCAAGCAGCCGTCCTCAGGTGGAGAACAGGTCTGTCGAGAACAGGTCTGTCTTCTCGACAGACCTGTTCTCCACCGGTCTGTCTTCTCGACAGACCTGTTCTCCACCTGAGGACGGCTGCTTGCGTTGTGGCCGAAACGTCGTGAGAATTATTTTATTATGTTTTATTTTTATTATTTTATTATTTCCATTCTACATGACTTTACCGAAAGAACCAAGAAGATGAATCCCTGCAGTCACGAAAGCTTTAAATCGAGATGGCAAGGATGACAAAGACCTCGATGAAGGTGATGAGAGTGGAGATGAAGGCGGGTCAATGGCAGTGACGACGGCAATTGTAGCGATGACGACACCTGATCTCGTTTGTGTACTCTTGAACCCTCTTGCGCGTGGCTGGGACCAGGACCTCCATGTTTGTGGAGATGTTCTTGACTGCATTCCGCAAGGCCCGCAGCTGCATGTGGCGGGACAATCAGGAATTGGGTTGGAGTCAAAGAAACATAAAACTGGTAAGCAGAGCTCACGCGCATTTATAAACGCACTAACCTGTTTAACAGTATTCACATGTCCAATGTCTGCATGGATACCAATAAAATCTTATATTTTATATGTACAAATGTAGCTTTCTTTTCGCCAAACGATATTCTCATCATGCTATTGGCATTATATCATGAGATGAAGATATTTCCATTCAGACCTCTCCAAGCTCAGTGCACCAACCTGTGTCGTGAGCTCCAGAAGATAACATCACAGATATCCTCTCTGAACTCACTTCAATAGGCCCCTCTATTTACACGAAGACCATATCGGTCATGTACTCTGAAAAAAGTATCCATCGAACATCAATCAAAACTATTTGTTTCATTATCAGATTTGGAATTTCCAATTTTTTTTAAATCGAATTCAAAGAATGCAATAATTGGTTACCAGTCTCAGACCATCAAATCTCTATACTTGAAAAGCTAGTTTAACAATGGGTGTCTAAAACACAGGCCTATCAGGTAAAGTGCTGATAAACATCTAAGTACATTTAACACGAAGGTTAACATAAGTTACACTATCAATGGCGATGTTCTTTACTTAATGTAGCAATGTTATGATTCGTAATAAATGTTTGTATGAGGCCACAATGATCTGGACAATATCTTGTTACGTAGCCCTCCAGCAGCCGACATAGCCAAATAAATTGATTCGTCTAATGTACAACGATTATTGTTTCAGCTCACCGGTAAGTAAAAATAAACTCTTATAGCTAAAAAAACTTGCAATTCGATGCGATGTTTTGTTTGAAACTGCACCAAGCATCCTCAGGTAATTTTTATTTGCTTGGTACGTATGTGTGGCTTCTTCCACACCATGCATAGCCAACCACGTATATGGGATTTGGTCCTTATATATAATCAATGTACAGTGTTGTGGGATGCTGTTGGCATGAATGATGCTATATGAAATAATAGTTTTGTTATTATCATTAAACCAGTGCCCGAAAACTCCCCGATGCAGCGCCCACACCTTGTCATCGAGCATGTCGGCGCGCCGCTCCTCCTGGCGCGCCAGGTACTGCGCGTACAGCTGGCTGAGGCGGGAGGCGAGTGCGTGCTCGCGGCTGAAGAGCGCATGGTGCAGGAACGTGACGCCGCACACGTCCACGTCCAGCTGGCAGCGGCCGCAAGCTCCCGGCGCCGTCACGCCGCGAGTGTCCACCTCCTGCAGCTCGGGCTTCTGGAAGATGAGCTCCAGCCCCTGATCCCGCGCCTCCCGCTCCGTATCGGGTGGGCGCGTCGCCTCCGGCTTCAGGGGATCCGGCAGAGCCAAGACACGGCCGTCGTCACCGAACCACTCTTTGCCCTGTATGCGCGGAGAGGCAGTAGTCATGCAACGATGTATCGGTTCGTTGATCAAATGTCAATTCTTATGCTAAGAATACAAGCTTCGAATCGTGCGTGCGAGAATCAGCAACTTATTTTCAATGCAAAGTCTATGCGAATTACATGCACTTGTTCGTGGAGGCAACATCCCAAACAAGTGAAAAACAATGCAAATGAGGCAAAGGAGTTTCAAAGTAATATATTTGAGTGGCCGTGGATTGTGGGATTCCACCTGCAGGGCTGTCGTAATGCATCACGAGAGATGAGATGATTTGCTACAATATAAATTACACCATTTCATTCATAAACCAGCATTTTATAATACAAATGAAACCATATCAATCTGCTTATTAGCTACGAAAAGCAGCTTATAAAGATGGGGGTTTTTCAATGATAATTAAAAACAAATAGCTTGTCGCACAGTTCATGGCGGTACAACTGGAGGCTGAGACTCCCCGACTGCCAGGGTAATGCAGACATGAGATCACGAGTGTTCACAGACCCCGGGCATCTTGAGCAGTCGGTGCTCCATGATGTTCTGGTTGGCGAGGGTGACCGTGGGCCTCTGCCCGACGTAGAAGCCTTCATCCTCTAGGTACCGCACTTCCTGATCCGGGGGCATCTTCTGTGATGCAGGAACTGTGCAGATATACACAGACACAACGAGAATCATCTTACCTGTGATCCTCTTATCCGCAAATCCTGGTGGTTATATTACCATGGACCTAATGCTAGCGGTGGCACACAACAAAACTTGAGATGCTCTTTGCTGTTTATGGTTTTAAGCATTGTTAATCAGCCACACATTGATTCCAGTGAGTGAGGTCCTACAGATGTCCAACTATGTTTCCCTAAAGCCTGTGCCACAGTACAGTCAGATTAACACCAACACAAGCTCATGTTGTAGACAAGTTGACGAGTGTGTGTGCATGCCTGCCATGGCGCTGGGGATGTAAAGCATCTTCTGCTCGTTCTCGCTGAGCTTCTGGATGCTCTGGTACTCAGCAGGGACCACATCCAGAACCTCCCAGGGAGAGAGGTTGCCCAGGATCAGCTTCTCCATATCCTCAGCCTCGTCTCCATCCTCCTCCTCCCCCTCTTCCTCATCTCCTGCCCTCTCGGCCACCAGGGGCCTCTCCTCGCTCGCCTCTTCCTGCATGTCCGACGCACAAGAGGAAAAATTAGGATATTGCAAGTGTGACACTGATTATGCACTAGCTATGGCAAAAAACATTTCTGTGGTTGGGCAACAAAAATCTGTTTTTGTATTCTACTAAAGTGCATAACAGCACATTTACATAAAAAAATACATTTTTTTATGGGATTTAACTGGTAAATTGTCTTAAAAGTGTAATTTGGTAATAAATGGAATTATACAGGGTAGTAGGGTGGTACAGTGGCAACACTTGTGCCTCACGGCAAGAAGGGCCTGGGTTCGATATTGGACTCTAGTGCCCTTCTATGTGGAGATTGCATGTTATCCCCCTTATCCGGTTTCATGCCATAGCTAAAAGAAACATACGACTTAACTGGTATTGGCCAAACATCCCAACGTAAAAAAATGACCTACAAATTACTCATTGGGGATTGCACACAGCAACGTTTACCGACGGCGAGGCTTTCCTGGGTAAACAAAAGTAATAATAATCCTGAGCCTCAAAGAGATACGTCCGATAACACTCCCAACTGGATATCAACCAATAAGCAATTATGGCATTAGTGAAAAGGACATCATCCTAAATCAGAACATGACGAGACATTGCACACCAGAGGCAGGCAACATTTAGCTCGACAGGGGCGCTTTGTAAGATACACACCATGAGTAGCCAAGGAGATTGGTCATCAGTGGAAACAACACAAGAGCCGGCCGTGGGAGTCCTCCCACGACTTAAATGGTATAAAGAAATGAACGGTAAGAGAATATGCCAGCAGGCAGTCAAGGAGAACAGGCTCTGCCACAGATCCCCTGAAATGCTCCCAGTTCACCCAAACGGCAACAGCTGCTGCAAGTGAGAATCTGCTTCTCATGAGTCAACTCTCCCAAACTCGCACTTCCGCCCCCACTGCGACCTGTGGGAGACAAGATCCCATATCCCCCTCCCTGACCATAGCCACATATCCCCATTACCCTGTCTCCCCATTAGTTACGACTCTAGTGATTTGAGTCTCTGGGGACACGCAGGCTGCTCCCCATGTAAACCGGACAAGAAACAGAAATTAGATCACGTGAACCATTGAACATGTGGAGGCCAGAAACGTGTATTGCATGTAAGAGCTTAAAGGGTACAATGTAAAAGCTGCATGATGCAAGAGGCTGGATAGGACATGTTAAGTATCTACACAGCTCCCTGCTAGATGAAGGTCACCCAAAGGCATCATGATTATACAATATCTGGGGTCAGAGAACAGAAAATGAATGTACAATCTGCCAGGCAGCGACTGTCATCGGCTCCGAAATTTCTCGTGTAAAACGGAAAGTAATTTTGCATATCCTAAACGAGATAGCAAAGCTGGGCACAGGGCAGTAGTCGCCAAGCCATTCAATTCGCTGCCCAGATTACAACCCCCATGCAAAATGGCCAGCTTGAAGTCGCGATGGAACATGGCTGCTGTGACATCATCGCTCCACGCGTTCAGCTGGTCTGTGGCTGAGGTAAATATATTTACATGATTCATGTTTGTTAAGCAATGTGTGATTGTGTGCACGCACTTATTTGCGAGTGTGTGGAAGTGTGTGTAATTGTTCTCGTGTGTTACTTTGTGTGGGAATGTTGTCATGTGTGCATGTGTGAGAAAGTGTATGTGTTTGTGCGTATATCTATGTCGTATTGTGCAGTATTCAATGATTATTCACTGCGAATACAATGGTCAAATCTTAATAATTTAAAAGGTCAAAATTATTTCAGATGCAAGACAAAAAAATGTTAACACATATCAATAGCTAGTTCCATAAAGTACCTTAAATTAGTATTCCATTAGCTTTAACTGGTGAAGATAATAAAGTAAGTAAAATGTCACTACTGTTATCATGTTTTATGCAACTGAAGTCAAGATAAAGTGTCTCCAATGCCCAATCAATGGAGCAGTGCTCACCTTGATGGATATCCAGTCTCTCAATAAGATGATCGCTGTTGATATTATCAACCCCAAAGGAAAGATGAAATTTAGTAGAATCTTGATTTGAAGCTTACGTGACTACAGGAATCCAAACTCTTTGGTTCTTTCGGTAAAGTCACGTAGGTAGAAAAAAATTATGGATCACGACGTTTCAAACGCACCATTTTGTCAAAGTTATGTTAGCCATTCTTAATGTTCTCCACAAACAATCAGTTTAAATGACAAAGAGGAACTGACACTCACCAGATTTAGGTCAACGTGTTCACATGCCCAACCGTCAAATGTATGTGTCAACAACTAGAGCGTGACCTAAAGTCATATTTTACGTGGGCTTAATCTCTTGCCAAAAGTACCTCACTGCCAGAGGTACAAGAGTGTAATGAGTGGCATGTGAGTGAATCTCCATGGTCACTGTGCAATTTTTAAGACGAACAGCACGATTGGAATGAAGCCAAAACTAGAATAAGTGAATAAATACATGTTTTGGTGGAAACTAATTTTTTTATTGCACTCACTACAACTGAGAGAGCGGAAGTTCCTATGAACACAGGTCACGCAGTTTTACATGTGAATGGATATAATGTAATTCAATGAGTTGAGCATTTTAAGATAAAAAAATGTTGATTTCCTGCTTCTGGCAGATAACATATGTGTAGCTGACCACGTGGTACTGGTTATAGCACTCAACTCTCGTTTGGAGGGTTGTTCATTCAAATTTCAGTCAGGAATCAACTCAGCCCATCATCCATCCATCGGCAATAAAATAGGTACCACTTTATGGTCAACAAAAAAAATCATCATACAGAAGAAAAAATGGTCCCTGGGAATGTAGAATTTTTCCTCTGCTAGGTCAGGGGCCACAGATGGACGTAACTGCTGCCCCATTCCTCATTTGAGGAGGCAGACAATTGAGCAGTAAATGTTTTAACCTATACAAAATGAGAAAAACCTGCTCCGCAGCCTCTCTGTCGGCCACAGCAGCTCCTTCGCTCCCCTCGGCCCGTGCCCGAGCCCCGTCACGAGGTGGCCGCTCCGCCTCGAACGTGGCCGTGAAGAAGTTGAAGGACTCCTCCCGGCTGGGCGCAGCAGCCTCCCCCACCGCCTGTGCCTTCTTGCTCTGTGAGCACTCAATCACGTCAGTGCCAGGGAGGGATCTTGTTACCATGCGTGCTCGTCTTTCAGAAAGAACGCACGGTAATGCACTCATTTATTGGTTTGTAACTTTCTTCTTTCGGACATGTATTTGACATGTTCCTTGTGAGTAAACAACGTGGAAAGAAAGCATTGCAGACATAATTATGAAGAGGGAGTTTACGGTGTGTGGGACACTTGTGGAGGATGAAAAGGGCAGGTTATTAAAAAAGGAATTGAAGCCATATGATGAGATACTGTAAGAGCGAACCTTTCAGATTCGATGTGACTCTGCAACAGCTATGGGATATTGAAGAGGAGATAGGGAAATAGTATTAAAAGGGAACTGTCCACAACGACCTCTTTAAT
The DNA here is from genome assembly GCF_964198595.1 of Lampetra fluviatilis. Taxonomy (NCBI): domain Eukaryota; kingdom Metazoa; phylum Chordata; class Hyperoartia; order Petromyzontiformes; family Petromyzontidae; genus Lampetra; species Lampetra fluviatilis. Next base: position 13,665,515 of record NC_136286.1, on the reverse strand, counting down.
CGCAATCTCATTCTAGGGAAGTTAAGAGGTAAAAGTATATTTGCAAGTGTGTGAAGGCAGTAATGAAAAGTTAATTAACTTCGTGTGGGTGTGCATGTTTGGTCTGAACAATTGCCAACATCATTTGCCCCCACATTCTAAGCTAAAAAGTGAGATTTGTACCAATAACTTTTCAACTGCTATCCTATCCCATTCTCTTCAGTCTTCTTAAGAGTTCACTGACAATTTTTAAGATTCACTGATTTTGAGAGCATGAAGGAAATCATTAATTGTACCAGAAAACCCATGTTTGGACAATCTAAATTTGTTTTTATTCATCTGTGTTAATCTCAATTTAAGTTTGCATGAATTCAGTGTGATTGTTTCTATAATATTAACAATGAGATGAGTCATGCCTCATTACACCGGCAACCCCATATAGAATGTTGCGATAACGTAACTTATAGAAGAGGGAATGAATTAGGAATATATAACGTTAAATTTGCATTTATGGAAATGTTAATCTTTAAATGATACAATTTGGGGGGGGGGGGGGGGGGAAAGAATGGAACAACGCATGGGTTTGTCATTTGTCCTAGAGTGCATTTCATGCTGCTGCAGGTGGTCTGCGCCGCGCACTCTTTACACTGTACTGGTTTCCCATGCTCTTCACACCACCCAAGCTCAGCTCGTTTTGGTTCAGCTTTTTGTGGTGAACCACGCATGGTACTATTACTGTGCAAGATTTCACACTTTTTTCAACCTTCTCACTTCAGGAAAAGTAAGTCAACATTTTATACAGTAATTTTGCTGTGACGGTGCCACCTGAAGACGGAAGCTTGTGTTGCCTCCGAAACGTCGTGATTTAATTTATTTACCGAAAAAACCAAAGAGTAAGTCAACATGTCTGGAGAAAGGCCATCAAGTGCAAGTAACAGCAGAAGTGAAAAAAGAGACTGTAAAGCAATTACCTTGGATGCAAATAGTGTGCAGTATTTTTATTTCACTAACTATATTGAGTATTGTATGTATTTTATGATACAATGATCGATTTTCCATTAAATGTGCTTAAAAAGAGGTTTGCTGCCTTCTTAAGTGTGATTTTATTACATCTTCGGGCAGAACTTTGTTCCATAGGAAGGCATCTACAATTATATAATGGAAGTCAATGGGAAAATAGGGTTCGATATAAAAAATGTCACCTTATGGACAACTTTCCAGGGGCAAATCGGTATATCGAGGGATGCCCTCAAATTTTTTTATAATTTGTTGTTTTTCTTCACTTTTTTAACACTTTATGTCCACAAGACGTTTAACAGTGATGCCCTATTATTAGCATTTTCATCACACTCACCAATGCTGAGCATTCCTCTTTAACCAATAACACATTGTGGCGCTACTCATGTGCTGTGATTATAATTCCATCTGCTTGCCTGTAATGGCAATAATTACACTGATTTGGCCTGATGAAGGGTGCTAAAAGACAGTTGCTCATTGCTAAACAAAGGGCATATCTTATGTATGAAGCTTAATGCAAAACCTGTATGACACAGCACAATTCCCAACCCTTAATAACAACATTAATATGAAACAGGCATGCAGACTGGCTGCTAAATGTGCAATATCTTGTAAATGTTTTCCATGCCAGCTTGTAAATGTATGGGACCCAGCTTGTAAACTCTCTTATGTCAGCTTTAAAATCCACATGCAGGGGAGCTTGCGCTATTAAACCGTGAAATATAGATTTTTGAATGTCCCGATTAGGAAATGTTGGGCCCTCAAGTGAGAACAACTCCCTGGGTTTCTCGTTTGTGCCATATGAGTCTGACAGTCCAAAACGTGTTCCCACAATCTGATGGTCCCCTAACTTCCACAGTCTACGTTAACTTCTGGTCTTAAACACACTCAGAGCTCATGGCAAGAAGAAGTAAGGAATGGTCATGCTCTTAGCTGTGTCATTTAAGCCTGGCACTCCAAAACTTGTCTGCAGAACACCATGGTCCCATCAATTTTATACTTAACATTGACTGCTGGTCTTTAGCAGAGTGGGCTAATGACAAGGAGAACAAATGGGAAGACATAATGAGAGTGAATACGTCGTCAATCCGATCCCTCAGTTGTAGCAAGGCAATACCTTGGCTTTGACCTTGCTGACCAGTTTCTGGAATTTCATCTGAGCTGCAGGATCATCTTCGTCGTCGTCATCATCATCATCATCACGCTGGGGATTAGACAAACCCAGACACTTTAAGGGTCATCAGTGATGGTGGATCTTTAATGAGCATATCAAGCAGTGTGGTTGATCTTCTTGGTTCTTTCGGTAAAGTCACGTAGAAGGGAAGTAATAAAATAATACAAATAAAACATAATAAAATAATTTTCACGACGTTTCGGCCACAACGCAAGCAGCCGTCTACTTGACGGACCTGTTCTCCACCTGAGGACGGCTGCTTGCGTTGTGGCCGAAACGTCGTGAGAATTATTTTATTATGTTTTATTTTTATTATTTTATTACTTCCCTTCTACGTGACTTTACCGAAAGAACCAAGAAGATGAATCCCTGCAGTCACGAAAGCTTTAAATCGAAATTTAAGTGTGGTTGAGTCTGTGGGGGACAATGTAACAATGCTCTTCTATACAGTCATATTTGATGGCAGAGGAAAGCAACATTTTATAACCATAGCCCCACTATCCTAGTTAATGCATGGATAATACGATTGTACGTGATGTTTATATCACTGTTTTAGGTGAACACAAACAATCCCATCGATTTTTCAACATAAAATAAATGGTGTGAAAACAATCATGGATAAGAATATCAACAAACTCGAGTGTCCTGTTGACCCATAATAATAAACCCAAGCGTCACCATCAATGGGATTCTAAGATCTTAACGGAGGCCACAGTTGAACAACTAAAACCCATTTTACTTTGGTTGCTGTGAAATGGTCCCACATTTTAAGTTTGAAGCACTCCAATCTAATCAATCCACGAACAATTTGAAGTTCCTGTCCATCACTAGCCACGCTATCTACTGCTGGATAAATAACTCCTTGTGTTGTATCAGCTGCACATTGGAATTGACACTTAGAAGGGACAATACAATGGAATGACAGTGCAGCATTTGTTTTGGAAATCGAATTTAGTGCATTAACCAGCCAAAAGCAAGGTTATTGACCTTCACAGTATCTTATGCTGAGATTCTCTGAACGACAATTCCACTATTTAACTAATTGTGTGGTACAAATATGACCAAATAAACTTATTTATTTTAAAAATGAAAGCCTCGAGGACTTTATAACAACAGCATATTCCTTGCCAATGAAGTCTCAACTGATGCATGCATGCCAAGCCTGTGACTCATGTTTTACTGATTAACATTATTCTAAATGCACTCATATGCAATGACCACAATGCACATAAAAATGTATCATGACTAAATAACCAAGTCTTCGAGACATTTTCCCTTTAGAGCTGAAAAAAAACGTGTACTATTTAGTACACAAAAGCAACTCTTCATCCTAACATGGTGTGGTGCTTGTCATGCAAACTAAACATCCAGGAGCAATGGGTGCGAGTTTCTCATTCGTGGCTAAAAGTGTGAGCAAGTTTTCCAATCCATTCTCCTTTGAACATTGAGTGATATAATGGTAGCCGAATGACAAAGAGTTTGTTGCGAATACTGTACGCACATCTTCCAATCTACTATACAAGACAAGGTACAATTTAACTTGAGCGACTACAATTATGCAAGCACTATGTAAGCTGATAGTTATCTGTGACCACCCAAGATATCACTACATGCCTACAAAATCAGTTTTTGTTTTAATTAGACTAGCAACCTGCAGTTCCTTTGGACGTGACCGTCCATCTGTCCCACCCAGTCAGCAAAACTTTTTTTTTATCTTAAAAACAGCCCTGCCTCTCTCAATATCTCTTGCCTTTTCTGTACCGCATGTCCCAAAGTATCTCTATTTATCGTTTTGTCTCAGTTTCTGTTTTTCTATTCCTGTCCCCTCTTCTCCCTCCCCTCTATATTGTATTCCCCTCTTCCCTCCACTGTATCACACCAGCTTCTCCCTATCGCTCTCGTGGTTTCTCTCTCATCTCTCACCCTCAGTCTCCTTATTCCCACCTCTCCCTTATCTGTGTCCATCTCTCTTATCTCTCCCTAATCCTCCCTCCCACAGCTTGTCGCTTTCCCTCGCTCTCCTCTTGCCATTTCACTCGCTCTACCTTTCCTCTCTGTTTAAAGCTCTTTCACTCTCTCCCCACCCCTCTCAATCTCGTCCTCCCTCTATTTCCCTCCCTCACCTTGCTCCTCTATCATATTTGCACAGGATACATGGCTGGGGATGGAGGGTGGCTAGCAGGGGAGGTATGACGCAAAGCCAATGCGTGAACCTGGCTAACGCTGTGGGATATGGATGATGTCATCACGCAGATGTGACGTTACCACCGTGAACACACTTGCTCGGTACATCATAAATAAAGCCAGGCAGGCATGAATCCAGATAGCAAAACGTTTTCGAATATACCATATTAGGATCATATAAATTGGTTTAAAACACCCAGTTTGACCAAAGTATAAACAATACACCTCTTAAGGTTATAATGTGGAATATTTTCAGAAATGTGTAATTTTATTCTGTTTTTATATGAAAAGTTTATTCAAATTGGTTGCACTATTTTCCTTCATGTGTCTCTAGGAAGAGAAGGCTGTCCCAGTATAATAGCCAGCATTCTTTTGGTATATCCCTGTCATCTCAGAACAGCTGGTGGGCGTGACGACATCCTTCACATACCACCAAGCAAGCCGCCCATAATCTCTCCCTCACCGCTTCCCACAATTAGCATCACACACAAACAGTTTTGGAGATATCTAAAAATGTTACATTCCCAGGTATTCAAGGAGTGTGTGTGATTGTGGTCATGACTAGATTGAACTGTTTTTTGGTCTTGCCTGCACTATCTTGTTTGTATTGTTTCTTGTTGTATCTCTTATAACATTGTCTTTGCTCCATTGCATTAAAACAATATCTCATTGGCAAAAAAACACCATGGATATATTAAGCAATTTCCCTTAATCGAACCAGAGTACTATGTGAAAATGTGATGCTTCTTGCAATGTAGACGTGGCTTTCACATTTATTAATGTTTACTTCAAACACTGTTTCAATGAGTAATATGTAAAACTTATATTTTTATTGTGCCTTAGGTCCAATTTTTCTCGAGCATCGTGAGATTTTCCGAACACATCTATCCCGCAGTGGCTTTGCAGTTTCCTTCTTGAATTGACTCCAGTCCAATCACTATTATAACACTTTCTTAGATAAACGATGCTCAATGAAGTAAAAAGCTTTTCATTGAACACAAAAAATGACTGTGAACTTGTAAACGTTGGATGGTCTTTTGCAAATAAATAAATAGTTCAAACATTTCGCAATAGCAAATGTGATTTCCCATGTTTTGGCCATTTCCAATGCAGAATCTCAAATTTGTTGGCTCCCAAACATGAGTTTGGCGGTCGATCCCAAAAAATAGAGCAAGCTGTGAATTTTGGCAAAATATTTTAAAACTATGGATTACTTATTTTGTCGATATATACACATATATGCACACATGTATATATATACTGCCACGGGGTCTGAACAACCCTCTTTTTTGGGATGGTGAGCATTAAAACACACCCACAATATGTTTTAAATAAACAGTACCTGGGAATCAAGCCGGGTTTTCCTCCGGCGGCTCGGTTCCGCAGGAGACCCCAAGGAAGTTCGCCGCTCCTCATCCTTCAGCGAGCTCTCCGCCTTGCTCTGATGCCGCACAAACACCCGTTCATTACAACAAACTCACAGCCACAGCGAACAAGACATGGCCACGTTCAAGATGGATGTGCATACACACGTAAGGCCCTATTGTAAATCCACAGCTGGATGAGGGCTTCCCGATGCCGAGCGGATTCTGGAGATTATTTGACCACACATTAGCATGCTGCCCACAACGCAGCTCCACAGCCAAATAAAAACTTGTTGTACATGGTGGTCACCCATGCGGGTTACTATCCAGGCTCAACATTGCTTCCGAGATCTGATGGTTATTGGGTGCATTACGTTTGATTTAGTCATATGCTCAAGGTGGATATTTATCAAAAGTTGCATCATAACTCATAGTACAGTTGTTATCCATCACTTACTTCTTAAGCCACTTAACTCAGAAAGTAATCACGTCTATCCAGAACAGTTGGGGAATGCTACTCGCAAAGCAGTCAATTACAGTCCGCCTCAAACACATGGTAAGCAATAAGTATTGAACACGATCAGGAGCTAGATGATAGCAATGTGTATGGCGCTGATTAAGAGTGTGTTAGAGTGTGTTAAGCTGTGGTATAGAGTTTGTGCACAAATGAAGTGTTCGCCAAATTAAACATAGCGGTCACAGTTTACGCCAGATGTCATAAATTATTACCACTGTGAATGTGTACGTCAACTTAACGCATGCTAACTTGCATACCTTTGCTGCTATCATTTTCTCTCGCATCCTTTCCCTCATGCTCATAACAAGTGCAGTACTCTCTAGAGAAGGGACTGGAAAAAAGGTCAATAATAAAAACAAGAAGAGATTTTGCAATCCTTGGACTTTGAGTTAATATTAGTCAGTTTAGTAAGCAGTTATCTACTATATATACATGGGTACAAATACCACAATATAATGAATATATAGATTTCAAAATGGTTAAAAAATTTAATCAATAACAGGATTAAAAAGCAGAAGGTGCAACAGCTGAGATTAAATTTGTATTGGTCATCATATTACCGAGCAGCTATTGTGTATGAAAAGGCACACGTGATCACTTAAAAATGTATGAAAAATTATTATAACCTGAACCTGATGAATCAACAGGTATTCATACCAGGCCGAGTTTTCACAAAAGATGATTCTTCCACAACCTCCTTAGAGGTCAAATCTTCTACATGGTCCACAAACTGCACCGACCAGAAACATCCACTCATTATTACTAAATGCACTCTTCTCCAGGGCCTCATCACCAGCCTATTGTAAGAAAATATCACACTGTGAACTAAATCAGACATCTGTTGATAAGTGAAGTAATGCAAGTGCATAGCAGCATATATCCATCAGTTGGTAGACAATAAGATGAACTTGATGTGGAAGAAATGTCACAGGGACTGATATTGACAGACATTGCACGAGTTTACGCATTTGTGTGGTATTACAAAAACGCATCATTGTCTTTCAAGCGGCTAACACATTTGAAATTCTGTACAGCACAGGCTATAAATAACAGTGCTTTTAGCCTGGCACATGTTTACCATTTTTCTAAATTATTTCTCTGATTTAGTTCTTAAGTAAAGATGGATTTTATAGACTTGGCCGCACCTACCGCTTTTACTGTTAGGTATAGTCTCCAGATGCTACCAGACTCGTGAGATAACTTCTCTGGATGGCTGTCCCACCTCCGCATGTACCGATAAATAGATGCTCTGGCTCTCCCTCACTCGGTTTCCATACAAAGTTATATGACATGGATAACAACCAGCTGAGTCCTTGAGCTTGTGGAGCACTGAGTAGTATGTCAGCAACTAGACTATGGAAATCCACTCCCAATATGGCTGCCTAACTATCTACAACAAGACCCAACCCCACAGCCTAATTCTGCACGGGCATACACAGGGGAAACATACTCCTAACTACTGTATGCTGCAGGGATGGGGAGGGGAGAAAGACTGTTGTCAATACCTACAAAAATCCATCTTTACCTAAACCTTATATTTTTGTATAACCTGAAGCACTGACACCCTTTACTGTACTGTTAGGTTTCCCTGGCAAAACCATACCAGCGGCGGAGGGAGCAGCATGCCGGCTCTCTTAGACTGCCGAGGAAGATGCAACGACATCGACCCTAAACTTCCACCTGGAGATATGTAGCAGCACCCACTCGGTCACTCTACAGATGTCCTCAAGAAGCATCTTATGGGCACAGGCCCAGGAAGTTCTGATCGCCCTGATGCAGTGTGATACAAACCACTGAGCAGGACTCCCACACTGCATGACCTGGTGGCATTTGGAAAATATTTCAAACAATAATGGCTGTGGGTGTTGTCAGGCAACACCAAAAGTACAATTTAGACATTGCACAGTCCACATGTGCTCATTGTAAACATGAAAAGCTGTAACACAGAGCAGAGGTTACAAAGGCGTATAAGCACATGCCCTTTCTCTTAGATAAGACATTGAGCCGAGCGCTTACCAAAGGTTCCACGTGAACCGTTGCACAGCCTCACCTGAGATTTTCTTTGCCGCCGCCTGGCAGCGAGGGTCTGCTTTAGCTTGTCCACCTGCTCCTCGTCATCCTGCAAATCGGCACATTAGCAGCACTACTTTTACGAGCCGCATTGTGAGCTATCCTTCACTCACAGTGACTTGCAATCATTCGAGCACAGCAACAATACCTGTCTCTACAACAAAACAAATACAAACCTTGCCCGCCAGATTTTCCACAGCTTCTTCTTCCACATATTCCTGTACCTGCAACAATAAACAGTTCCAGTATATTTACAAATTCTAACACTTCACATCAGAAAAAGGCAGTGGTTTAATGATTGCAAATGCATTACATTTTCCAAAACAAATAATTGTTGCCATTTATTTTTATCTTTCTGCTTTCGAAATTAAATAACTGAGCAATGAACCACAATGGTGGAACGTATGTTATAGCTATCATGAGAGAAAATGTTTATTGCACTTTGGACAGTCCCACGAATCAATAAAACAAAACTCCAAACGACAAAAACAATTTCACGTGAACGAGCACTCGCGTAAATTATCCAATCGCACCGTGATAGCAATGTAACATTGTGACAGTAATAAAGTCCTGCAACTAAGACGCACTACAACCCTGAGAGATACCTACACAAGTGGGAATGCTTGAGAGACATCGCCTGACTACTTACTTCGTGTGCTGCCCACTCACCTGGGTGTCAGCCGTGTTCACAGCACTCCTCGCCGCGTGGCCACTGCTCTGCAGGTTTTTCTGACGCAGCCGCAGCCGCAACCTCTCCCGAATTTCTCTGGCAGAAGACAGTGAACAGCATTTACATTGCTGCAAGTACGAGCACGCTTTTACCGTAAGCTCTGCAGTAACTTTGTTGTTTTCGAAACAATATTTTTCAGCTTATTTAACATTGCATTGTTATTTCAGAGAGCACACGTGGAATTTGATTCACTGTTAGAATTGCAGTTGTTTAAAAAAAATTGTTACACTGGATTTAAAGGCAAAATTAATATTCAGTGATTCATGTACACTAAAGCCATAAACTCAGCTTTAACCATCATGTTTTCTATGAGATAAGAATGTTTGATCGAACACTATATGTATGTTGATCTTCTTTTGTACCGTATGTAGCCAACCATTGTCATCGGATGTGCGGAAAACTTGAACAGTAAGAGATGTGAACTTAGCCATGTTGGTCATTTTATATACTGCACATGTTGGACATGTTATATATACACAATGGCACGTTGGCCATTTCATACACTGCATGTGTGCATTTAAAGTGAATAACTTTATTAAGCAGCACCTGACTTTTTTGACCAACTTATCAATTCATTGAGGTTCAAGCTGGAATTTCTTAATATTTACAGAGGATGACAAAATACCAAAAAAATGTCAAGACTCCAAAAAGAATCAGAACTTAGTTTGGGCTCGAGAAAGCTGTCATTGTGTAACATAAACCAATTTATGTATCCTCATCATAAAAAAATGTGGCAATTTCCAAAAATATTAATATGGAACGACCCATCGTGTCATCGTCTGAATCAAAACAATCCGATCAGCTATAAAGCTCTTTTGCACACATGCCCAGTCGTGGCTCGGTATCCGCACAGCGTGCGCTCAATGACTAAGAAGCAGAACGGGGACATTGCAGCATAAGAGGTCGTCCATAAATGATGTCACGCACCTAGGGGGGGGGGTCACACATTTGTGACGTCACATCAAAATGCGCAACTTTAAATATAAACACGTTCTACTTAATTAAATATACTTTTTAATGTTTTCTCCTACAACATCAGAGTACAGCGCCACATTAAATACGCACTACAATCACAATAGTTTAAAGCGATTTGAAGCATGTTTTATTTTGGGGGGGGGCAGAGCTTTGTGACATCATATTTGAGGGGGGGTCTGACTTTTTGTGACGCCGTGTGACGAGAGGGGGGGGTCAAAATCGTCAAAAATCGCGTGACGTCATTTATGGACGGCCCCTAACAAGTGAACATTCAAAACGTGGCTTGGAACTTAAAACAAAACTAAAACGGCGACCACCGCAGCAGCAGCAGCCGCAGCAGCGTGACGCGTGGAGGCCGCTCCTCAACCTACTCCGAGCTCATCGCTGCGCGCTCCGCCGCCGCTCCGTCAGCCCCGGGGCCGTCACTCTTCACCGCGGACGGGCGGCCTCGCGAGGGAACCACCGAGAGACAGCAACGGCGAGAGAAGCTGAGTCAGCGGAGAGAGAGAGAGAGGGGAGAGAGAGAGGAGATAGGGAGGAGAGAGCAGCAGGGAGAAGGCGAATGTGAGGGCCACCCATGCAGTAGCCGCACGCCGTCTCCATGGAGACACTTCCGGTGGGGGGGGGGCATCTTGCTCCCAGAATTCCGCGAGCGCTTCCGGTTGGGTCGTAATCGGAAACGTAAACGACGAGAGGCGAGAGAGCGCTCCGCGACCCGGGGGGGGGGGGGGGCGTGACTGGCAGGTCTGAATATTGAAACGAATGAGACATTGAATGTTGAAATCAGTCATTGCCTCTAAAGCCACCCGGCAGGTCACCCAGCAGGTCACCCAGCGTTGGTTCAAGCCTGCCTGGCTCAGCTGATGAGACATTGAATTGTTGAAACCAGTCCTTGCCTCTAAAGCCAGCTGGCAGGTCACCCAGCGTTGGTTCAAGCCTGCCTGGCTCTGCTGATGAGACATTGAATTGTTGAAACCAGTCCTTGCCTCTAAAGCCACCTGGCAGGTCACCCAGCGTTGGTTCAAGCCTGTCTGGCTCTGCTGATGAGACATTGAATTGTTGAAACCAGTCCTTGCCTCTAAAGCCAGCTGGCAGGTCACCCAGCGTTGGTTGCCTGCCAGGCTCTGCTGATGAAACAATGTCAAAGGCCGTGGGGCCGGTACGAAGTGTCTGCTTATTGGATCTGCTTTGTTGTATTTCCACTGTTGGTAGAAGCGCTGCTGTTGCTGCATCCCCACGTACTCGTGGCTGCGCTGTGGGAGAGCTCAAACTCATTCACCCTTCTTCCTAGCGTTGTTCCCGCTGTGGCACAGGGTCCGCTTTTCGGCATTGTTTTCTCCATTTGGCTCGGTCCAGGGCATCTTCAGGGGATGCGTTGACCATCTTTATGTCTTCCTTTATTCAAACTCATTCACCCATTGCAATTCAATGCAATCCACACCGCACGCTCAACATATAGGCTGGGTGCAATTCTATTTTGCAATCATCTGTTTTGTTGGATTATGTAAATTGGATAATTATAACAATGAACAAAACTGAGTGCAAACACGTATTTGGTAATCGATTTTTCGTTGTGTCAATCATTACATGTTTGGCGAATGGAAATCATCATCAGACTATCATTTTGCTGCTAAATGAAGGTTTCAAACCGTCAAACTAAAGTTGTATCGTAGTGACAAATGGAATTAACCTGATGACAAGTGGATGCAGTGCTGCGAAAACCAACCTTAAAGGTTCCGGGCCAAAAGTGGAAATCCCCTTTGGGGGCCAAGTGATTGATTTCACATATAAACTTAAAATTGAAGTCAACGTGTTTAAAGCAGTGATTGTTCAACTTCACATTCCTTAATTTCACAATATATTCGCGGCTTACTAAGCGTCGAGTAAATTCCACATGTTTATGGCATGGTCCAGTCCTTAATCATGTTATACGAAGACACTGAAGGGGATGTGTCTGGTTATATTAAAGAGCTCATGACCCCCCTCTTGTTCTACATCCTACCCACACTTGGCCACCTCTCCTGTGCAAATTATCAACTGTAATGAGCTCGGGTTGAATTGGAAACAGGGTATGGCTTTATTATCACTCTGGCAATCACCCCTAATATTTCAACATAAAGTCATACAGACCAATCGTTGATTGTGCATTTACAAGTAAAAGGGATATCCAAAAAAGTTAAATTAAACAGACCACAGTTTGACCTATACATTGTGCCGACAGTGTTCCACAGTTTAGAGAAGGAATTAGTTGCTATATTCCATTAATCTTTTAAAAAGAAATGGATTGTGGGGGAAGCACGTCACGTAAAGATAAATTAATCCGCAATAAATTCGCAGATTATTAGGTTGTGCTTTTTTCCAAAACCCAAATGGCTCAAATCTGCCATATGGGTCTATGTTCATATATGTTTGCATTAAAAACCAACAACTTTATATCATGGGTGTTTCCAGATTGAATCGTGTCATGTAGCCTAAATGCCCAACCACTGCATGCCAAAGCAGCATCGATATGGCCGGATAGAGGGGGCTAAATGAGCACTGCACAGGCTAGAGAAGAGATGGGCTGATGTGGTGCAAGTAGACCTGGAGATGTGTGGACTTTCTGACAACTTGTACCACCAACAGTGCCAAGATGACATCTGATGAGGCTCGTGAAAGACGCTACTTGGCATTTTCTCAAAAATACAATTTTAAATATAAAATATAGGTTTAAACAATTATTTAAAACTGTGATCATTATACAATGCAATATCTTGTACTGCTAGACAATATTTAATTTTGCATGACTGAAATACTGTAACTAATCCAAGAACTCCTACCATGATGTTGCTGTTTTGAAATAGGAGGGTTTCTGATTATGGAAACGCAACTACATATATAGCACCAATTGTACAATGATCCAAAGGCCCTCCACTATAGGTAAAAACACGAGATACATCACTGAAAAAAATACAGAATTATGATATCAACAGCCTCTAAATGCAGTGGCGTCACTAGGGGGGTGCGGACCGCACCGGGTGACACCATCAGAAGGGGTGACACCAAAATGACTGTGTATGCAATTTTTTAGCAGTGTTTTAGCAGAATTTTTTAAAATAAAAAAATATCCCTGTAGTTAGTTATAACAACAATCTTTTTTTCGTAAGCCCAGCTTACATGTACTGTATAAATATACCTGCAAGGCTAAAACTCGATGCTAATTAACTTTTTGAACCTTCTAATGCGCTCCGGTGAGAGCTGTCATTGTTACTACAGTGACGCTTCGAGTCACGTGGTTTCGTCTGCACGCGCTACAAGCACGCGCTGTTGTTTCGTTGTTTCTCGTGTTTTTATTGTCGTTGATTTTGTCACATTTTCTGGTGTTTTAGCTACAATATTGTGGTAATTAGTATTTGTGAACTTATATGAAACAACTTTTTTAAGAATGAAGTAGTAATTAAAAGGAAATATTGTAATTTAAAGGTGTAATTTTAATTTCCTAGTTGTTTATGTCACTATTATTGCCATTACATTCAGTGATATACGAGAATTACGATTTCTGAGTAACATCAGCATAAAAACATGACTAAGGATTCTGTATGGTTTGCTACGGGCGGAGATCCATGGGGGGTGACACCACGAGTTACACACTGGGTGACACCAACCCTAATGACGCCACTGTCTCAATGTTATATCCATTCTGTTCTTTGGCCTGGGTTCAGTACATTTTCAATTCCATGTAGATCTTTGTTGTACATTGGCGCTGAATCTTATAAGTTTCCAATTTATTTTAAATTCATTTCACTGAAACTGTTTAAGCAGATGACTTCATCAAGTATTAATATTTCACATGCAAGATCCCTGTGTGGAATAGCATATACTCGAGTGAAGCATTAGAGAGCATGTCGAAAGATTTAGAAAGCAAGCAACACAAACCAAGTGCTTAATGCCTGGATATCATTTCCAGCTGTCATTTTCTTTAACTTTGACTTCCCAAGATATTAAACCCTGCTATGGTCATCTTACTCTCCTTGTCAACAAAGTTCTCAATAACGCTGCTCCGAATCAATGAAACCAGTTTCTTTCTGCCAAAGGTTCCCGTGTTGAGTTCCTAAAAAAGAGACTTAAGATGCTCCAGTATTAATGGAAGAATGGAAGATTGATGAGATCCTATCAACTCCACCCAGGTCAATTGCCCATTTTCCATAGAGTAGTGCGTTGTTATTGCTACCACAGGTTGGCAAGAGAGGGTTACTGACCAGAGGTGTGGACTCGAGTCATGTGACTTGGACTCGAGTCAGACTCGAGTCATGAATTTGATGACTTGCGACTCGACTTGGACTTGCATAACAATGACTTTGTCCCACCTATGAGATGTGGACTCGAGTCATGTGACTTGGACTCGAGTCAGACTCGAGTCATGAATTTGATGACTTGCGACTCGACTTGGACTTGCATAACAATGACTTTGTCCCACCTATGAGATGTGGACTCGAGTCATGTGACTTGGACTCGAGTCAGACTCGAGTCATGAATTTGATGACTTGCGACTCGACTTGGACTTGCATAACAATGACTTTGTCCCACCTCTGTTACTGACCTACTTTTTGGCGTGTGAAAGTAAACACTCAATATCCAGTTGGCCCCTATTATGAAATGTGACATGGGATGTGTGTATAAAGTTGGACGTTTAATTTGATTAATCGCCCTATCATTGATTAGTGCCAGAAATAATAATGCCAGGAATTAAAAAACAAAGTTTGTATAAACGTGTTTTAACGCAATCATCAACCATGCTACGAATGCAATTTTAATAACTAGATTACAACATAAGAATGCAAGCATCAAACGGATATTCATAGACTGCTTTAAGTATCCCCACATCTACAAAACATTTATTAACGCACCCTAAAGGTTAGTTTGTGTTTGAAATCTTTATAAAATCTGGCTCATAATTCCAATGCTACTGAGGGAAGTATGAAGGGTGTCCCGAGACATCTGCATAGAATCAAAATGAGCTTAAGATGATATTGTGTGATAGTCCTGTTCAATTTATTTACGAGATTATAGATTATTCTCCAAGGTCTTTGCCGATTCGCAGAATGAATGGCCACTTTTGGTGCTGAACGTAGAGAAAATGCAGGTTTAACCTGAATCGGAATCTCTATTTGGACTGGAGGAAATCCGATGAGCTATGAAGCTCTTTTCACAGATCTCCAGCTTTGAGAACCCTCATATCTGCATGTGTTGGATAGTCATGACCTTGGGTAGTAATTTTGACAGTGAAACGACTCCGTGACAGCTTTTAAAATGTGACACTCAAGCCTAGTCAATTCATACATGAGCATCACAATGATTTACAGTACGCTGCAAACTTTTTTTCAGAAAGATATTATTTCTGCTGCATCTTCTTCATTTCTATACCTATCCCCCACAATTACTTTCTCACATTGTTGTTATTGTTTTCCTTGTCCATGTAATTATCATATCTGTCCACTTAATGTCGAACATTGATATCGCTGTTGTGGACTCATGTGGGGATATACATTTGGGCAGTGTAGAGCTCCAGGCTTTTAACAAATAGATGCCATAAAAAAACAGACATTCGTTGTATTTAAAATACATAACTGAATTCCATGTTCTTGGTTCTTTCGGTAAAGTCACGTAGAATGTAAATAATAAAATAATACAAATTAAACATTATAAAATAATTCTCACGACGTTTCGGCTACAACGCAAGCAGCCGTCCTCAGGTGAAGAACAGGTTTGTCGATAAGACAGAGTCTGAATGACACGTCCTGGGCTTGGAGCGTCTATTTAAGCTGGGAGGGAGGAGGAAGAGCGCCTTGAATTCCATGGTTCAATTGATGTGTCACTTGTGTTGGCATTTTAAATGTGAATTCAACCTCGAAGAGAATTGACATTGAAAGTGGAGCCCAGCCATGCCGGAGGAGGGAGAGAAATGTTTTTCATGTTTCCTTGGTGGCAAGACACAGTGTCCCGTGGCTCTCCTACCTCACCTTATCTCCGTCTGGTGTCGAGTGGTAATAGTGATTCCTAAAAGAATGTCTCCTGCAATCAGCGCCCAAGCCACCATGCGGCTTTGCGTTCTCTTTAATGCAAGTAACAATAGACCACATATTGTCTATTCTGAGGACTCTCGCATGATGAATGTTAGTGTGATCCGGAGACACTCATTGGAAACTTTCATGCTGCATTATTATGCCATTTAACCAAAACAAATACAGTTTCTAACATTATAAATTGAATTGCGTATGTTGTACATTAAATACTTATAAATGCAAAAAAATACCGATATAATTTGTATCACTTTGTTCGTGATTTACTATTTTATGCTCAAAACAGATTAGTGTATGTATGTTTAACTTCTATAGCGCCGTATGTAGCCAACCATGCTAATCAGAGGTGCGTGTTGGTATGGAATAACAACTGTACATGGCAATAAATACTCGAGGTTCTTGCAGGTGAAGAGATCTCCTCTTTGTAGTCAAACATTACAGATTGAAAAGTACATTTCACTTGAAGTTGCACACGGGCACTGAGCAGCAACTGTTGGATAGCCAATGCTGCAGCCAGCAATATTACTCAATGCTGCACTAGGACAACTCATGAGGACAACACTGCAAACTAGCTGCTGTGAAGCTAATGTAACAGGGGCAACAGGATGATGTACAGCAGAAAAATCCTCATTGTTATATAATGGGAATGGAAATGTGTCAGTGCCAAGTTTGTGATGGTGGTGGCTGAAAAGTTGTGTGTGGCTGAGAGTGATGGCTTTTCCATTTTCCCATAAAGAAGTGCTGTGACATCACTGCAATGCCATCACTGCAATGCCATCCCATAATTCAACACAGGGTTGTAACGAGCACCTTTAGTAGGAATCTGCCAATTTTACGCATGGACACCCAAGGCTCACTTCAAAGGGGGCCATGGAAAGGTGCACTCATTTTAACGAGTTCTGAAGCCTACCGGTCTTACGTGCCATAATACGACGCATGTGTTTGCCAATGTGCCCAGAATTTAATGTCTTTTCAGTTTCCACAGCCAGGTTATGATCCATCCAAGAATGCTGAAACATCTCTTTTGAGTATAAAACGTAATCCCTGCTGCTACAAGGCCCAATGGCATGAGATGTAGGACTACCTAATTTGGTGGTGCTGAATGTCTGTCACCTGCATATTAACGTATTTGCAAGCCTTTTGGAACTGTTGGTGTGTACTACACCCCATTGTTACAACACATTCCAGGTGTGCATTCGAGTGAACCATTAGTTTAAATATATTACAGATATTACAGTTGACAGTTATCACTTGAATACTAATCCTGTCTTAACGCAAAGGACACCTGTTAGAATAGTCATGCTAACCCCATAAAATAGAAAGGTGGAATACACATCATACCACCAAAGTTTAACACTTTCCCTTTGTATCCTTTCAGATATCCTTGCAGTAAAGCATCATATTCGTCGGCGCGAGGAGTGTATTGTGTCACAAATTAATATAATAACAGCGGGAAGCCACCTTTGCCCTCCGGTTGGACACAAGCCTTCATCTGCATTTGTAATTCAGTATTTTCTATTATTATTATCATAATAATTCCAATAGTGGCAAAGCCCACATTGTCCTATTAAATAAAACCCTGGCCAGACACGTTGAGTTTGACTGCCAATTCCAAAGTAGAAAATGCATTTTATGTTGTAATTAATTTTCAATTGTGCACTGAGCACATGGACTTAGTGTGTGATGCTGGCACATGTATCTTTACGTGGAATGTAGGTTGCATTGGCGAGAGCCTAGATATCCAAAAGCATATTCTAAAATCATCAGCATCTGATGGAGCCCAACAGCTCTTGGGCAAATTGCTTCAGTGGGACACCTACTGAGGGCTGGCTGCTAATAGGGAGAATTGTACGGGTCACAATTCCAGAAACACTCAGAGGCTTGGTGTGAAATTCCTCAATTCACATTTTTTTTTATCACAACATTTAAAATAGATCATTTTAGTTTCTTTAAAAAAACTGTATTTTTTTGTTTGTTTAGATATTTAGATTTTTTTTTCCAGTACATTAAATATACTGTTAGACACATTTTTTTTTTTACTCTATTGGAGCAGTTTTCTGAATCCACTGAAATGGAAAGGTGGGAATAAAGCTCTGAGGTATCGAACTCCGGATCCACTGCTCTGTGCTGTGACACTTTGCAACGAAATGCTAAATCGAGATTAAAGGACCCACTGCCAGATGAGGGTATCAGCACACAATATCAGCCATGAGGGTTGTTTGATCACACTTCACCACACTCATCAGTGAAGATTGGTGAAGGGAGGCCCGGGAGCAGTTCAGATATCGCCCCACAACTGATGTTCGTCATGAATCCATCGCCGTCAACCCATACGGTTTACCCGTATTCTTGTACAGGAAGGGAAATTGAGTAAAAAAAAATCTAATTTTTTGGCGTGGTCTCTCTTATGATGGGACTTTGTAGGATGAACGTTGAGATTTATAAGGGCACGGGGTAGCCAATATGGTCTGAATTGATTTGTAATAAGGTAGGCACTGATAAGGGGTTGACAGGAATGTGAATCTAACTCAGGTTCATAGTGTAGTATGTGGAAACCATTGCATCACCACTCTATCCCTGACAATGTAAATTTAAAGGTGCTTGATAAAGCAGCAACCATACTATGGTACATACAGTACATAAGCATTTAACATTCTCATTGATCATGTTTTAATGAGGATATTTCAGCCTTAATATATTGTCTTAGGTCAGTACCCAAACTCTTTTATAAACACTTATGAATGCTACAACTTGCTGTTAAAATAACTTAGTGTTTTTGTATTAAAACCACAGATCAACCTTACTATAGAGACACAATGGCATTCCATTCATGTGTACTGCTCTTAATTATAGTTGACTTTGCATGTATGTTCAACTTATTTCGAATTATACATGCAGGTAAGCCTTCTTTAGATATTTTATATTTAACTTTTCAAGATGGAAAGTTTTGATATGAATTTCATCTGGCCACGCATGACTATCTCTCCACGAAACTTAGTGTGGACCATCATGCACACTGGACTGAGGCATTAAAGTACTTAAAACCCTTTGTTAGAGGCCTATATAGCACCATGAAAGGTTAAAATATGCCATTATTGCTCAAACCATTGCACGTTGACAGAGGGGCCTCACTATTTCAGTTGTAATCTGACCTTTTTTTCCATTCTTTTTTGGTTACTTATAGAGTAGCGATGGTACCCACGCTTTGTCAACCCTCTGGCAATCCACAAATGTACATATATTCACGTAAAATCCAGCAATGGGTGAATAAACTTTCCCAAGATTTTCACAAACTTGACTAAAAATTCACACCGTGTGAAGGTGGGTGGGTAACACAAGGCTTAGAGCGCTAGATCCGTTACCGCTGAGATCCTGGATTTGAGTCTTGCCAGCCGCCCGTGTTTAAATTGGGCTCTCAAGATTAGCAAGCTGAAGGTCCCAACCGTGTTACATTTGGTTATTTATTTAATTTGACAAAATTCCAGGTGTGAGAATAACATCGAATAAGTTTGACTGCCATGTGAACACCATTTTTTGTGGCACGGTGCATGGGAAAGTTGAGTAACCCTAAAGTGGGGATAAGATGTCACTTGAAAGGAATTCAAAGGTAGTTCCGTGAATAATTACCTTCCATCAGTCTCTCTCTAACACAGGCTGTTCACTACGCATGACATGGCATCAATAGCACAATTAGAATAATAATAATTTACAAAACGAATCAAACTCCTGTACCTGTGGGTTTGGAGGCAAGTATGCTCAACTCCAATCTACACATGCCTCGATCGGCCTCAGTCTTGACTGGCGAAGACCATTTGGTTTTTCATTCTGGTGAGTGATGAGGTTCCACAGGCCCGAAGCTGCGCGTGGGATTTTCCTTGGAATTTGTGAACAAAGTTGATCCACGCGAAGGCGACGTGACCTGGCGCTGGTTTGCTCTGAATCCAGGCAGGCTGATCAGAGATCAGCATCTAAAAAGACTTGGGCATGGAATGCTTTTGGCACGAAACAAAAGGTTTTCTTAATTAACTTGCAGCACTTGGTGGAGGTGTCTTTAAATACCTGTCAACCTTAGCAGGTTAGACGCCTCAATCACTCTCAACCTTCCTAAAATAAAATATGACTGTGGAAATAAGACACTGATAATGTTGCAAATATGCCTTGTTATGGTTATTTGGAAGCCTTATACAATATAAAACAGAAACTAGTGTTGGGAGTCACTATGTTGGAAAACAGAGCATTTAAAATTTTAATTTTCATATCCCTCTCTTAAATTATTGACTACCCATTGGCAAGCAACACAGTGCAATGTTTCTGGACTGCATTATATGGGTACCGCATTGTTCCAGCAGAGTTCTTGTCTATAACAGCAGGAAATCCAACATCGTTTGATCAACAGACCACCCCCACTGATGAGGCCCAGATGCAGTGAAACCAGTCGAGGGGGTTACCGTGATGAAGCGAATGCAAAACCCTTTCATCATAAAGGCACATTGGCAGGACTTAAATAGGATGTTTGAATTAAAACGCAGCCCTGCCTGTTTGTTGATTATTTATTTATGTTGAGTATGATATACAGTACAGTATATGCAAGGACCTGATTTACGGATCTTTCATGCCAAATTGTTTGAGAAAGAATGGTAGATTTGTAGGTAATTCACCATTTTCAAAAAAAAAAAATTGTTTGCCAAATTGGGCCGATATTTAATTCATTCATTCATGTGCATAGAGGTGGGTTCCCATTATTCAATTCCCTCTGGTAATATTTTCAGAATCACTTCACTTAAGAGAAAATACATCAATACAATTTGAGAACATATTTTTTTTATTTTATAGCTGTTCCATAACCAACAGCAAAATAAATTGATGTTAACATCAAACTGTTTTGTACGCTTCAAAAACACATTTTAATAAAAAAAAAACTGGCCCTCAATGAAATTCTTACTTTAACGTAAATGCCATGTTTGTGCAGGTGGCTTGTTGTGCCTTCAGTTGATGGTGTAAGTGGAATGGTTTAGCGTCACACAAGTCGCGCACTCTTACGCTAAGCCATTTAAGCAACACAGTCAATTCCGTGCTGGTCACCAATCTTGCCCATGCAGGTCAGGTCATGGCATTTATTATAATCTATGGCATGCATCGAGTCCAGCTCAAGTGCCCAGCCAAGCCCATTACGCAATGTATTTATGGCTGATGTCAGATATTGGAAAATTACCTTTACAGAGTTTCGATTTAAAGCTTTCGTGACTGCAGGGATTCATCTTCTTGGTTATTTTGGTAAAGTCACGCAGAAGGGATATAATAAAATAATAAAAATAAAACAGAATTACTTTATTATGTTTTATTTTATTATTTTAAAGTCACATAGAATGGAAATAATAAAATAATTAAAATTAAACATTCTTATTCTATTACGTGACTTTACCTTTACAGAGTTTGGAAATCGAAGTTGACACGGCTTGGTAATGCTACGGTTAGGGCACAGCGGAAGGTTTCAAGTTCAAATTCCAGTCGGGGGGAGCGGTGTGGGTGGCTTAACCCAAACCCCTCGGGTGTTCAGAGAGTAAGTGCCACTTCATGAGAAGTCCAACAGTCGTTGTCTGAAGAATATACAACGGGCTCAACATCACCAACACTCGCACACTTGTTTGAGCGGTGATACACGTTGATCTGAAAACTTTTGCAATACCATATCTCAAAATCAAAACAGGTTAACATGGAATGGATTATAACTGGTGATTGGCACCTACAATGCAATATGTTCCCAGCAGAAGAGAGTAAAATGATTATCGCATTCACCACATTTATTCTCTCCATTGCCTTAAGAACGATGAACAAGAAAACATTCGATACAGAGACATTTAATATTCACTCTGTGCTTTACATGTTTTATTTCCCCGCACACGGTTTGAAAGGATGTAATGCCTCGTGGGACCAGCCTGTGTACAACACCAGTCCCCACTCCACTCACTGTAGGTTGACACTATATGAGAATGGTCCTGTTAATACCCACATCACCGGTCCTCCTGCTATATATGACTGGAATTAAGTGTCATTGGCAAGCAATTAACATCACCACACTCCAAGTTGTCTTTATTCTATAGCCAAATTCTGAAAACTCTTCATTCCTGAGTTGCAGAAATCTGTATCAACACACACGGTTAAAATAGCATATAACAATTAATAATCGGGGGTTTTGTATATAGACAAAGATGTGGAAATGAGGCTTCATCAGACCTGGATTGAGAATCCACTGAACACTAAGTCCAAATAATATTCTGCCTCATTTTGTTTTTGGGTCCAAGCCTCTTTCCTACGATCAATGCAAATCTCTATAACTTCCAACGTGAAGCCTCATGGCTCCAAAGGCAGCTGCTTACCCCATTTGTTGGATAATCAGGCCCTGATTAATGGGGTTCTCTACAGTTGAGTATGAAGGCTTGCTCATAGAAACCTCTGGCAAAGACTTTAATCTTTGCTGCTGTGGTCACCTCAGAGAGCTGAGCCTTGCTGCATAGTTTTCCCAGCACAGCAACTCATACAGGCCTGGTCACAATAAGTCCACCAGTGAAATTAGCACCATTTTCCCCGAACCCAAAACCAGTCCCTACCAACGAGTTCCTCACGCTGCGCAGTTAAAGCTCATCATAGTCAGCCATATAGTCGGGGTCGGGGTAGAGCAGGAACCCAGAGAAGAGGCTGTCGGCCCAGTTGGGGTCAGCAAAGAGCCCGTTTTGGTCCGCGTAGAAGATCTGGAGCCACACTTCGTCCTCGGGCTTGAGCAGCAAGAGCGTGGCGCCCGACGCCACGTCGTGG
The DNA here is from genome assembly GCF_964198595.1 of Lampetra fluviatilis. NCBI lineage: Eukaryota > Metazoa > Chordata > Hyperoartia > Petromyzontiformes > Petromyzontidae > Lampetra > Lampetra fluviatilis. Next base: position 13,642,633 of record NC_136286.1, on the reverse strand, counting down.
TTGCCCGTGTTGGCGTCGAACGTGCGCACGCGGTAGACCCCGTTGTGCATGAGCCCGATGGCCAGGTGCTTGTTGGCGAGCGTCACGTCGTACGAGAAGTAGTAGACGCCGGGGATGGCGCAGATGAATTTCCCAGTCAGCCCGCTGTAGTGGCCGCCCTCGTTGAACAGCACCTTGTCGAACTTGATGGGCGTGCGCACCTCCGGGTAGCTGGCCGTGATGGCGGCCGTGAAGGCCGAGCGAGGGATGTTGCTGCACTTGCAGCTGCCGGGCGGCCCGCGCTCACCGCGCACCCCCTTCATCCCGAGAGGGCCCTGAGGGCCGGAGGGCCCCACGGTACCCGGAGGTCCCTTCACACCCCTGGGCCCGGCCTTGCCGTAGGCTCCGCGCAGTCCTTTCTGTCCCTGAAGGCCCGGCTTACCGGGCTTTCCATTTGTGCCTGAAATGAAAGTTGCTCGTGTCATTTGTCAGCCACTGTGATGCAATCGCCATTTACCATAGCATGCACGAAGTTGCACGTACATGTGCAGTCTTTTGTCAATTCACTGCTGGTTGAGGACCTCCCCACACATTGCGGGTCATGGAGGATCTCTGATTATACATCACGCTGGTCAGTGCAGGGAGGTGAAAGGTGGAAGGATGGTTATGGGAGCATAGAAATACAAGGCTGGGTGGGGGGGGAGGGTGGGGCTGGGTGGGGGGAGGGGTGGGGCTGGGTGGGGAGGGGCTGGTCACCCCGTGGTGCCCTTATAAAACTCAACGTTTAACCTACTCACGCCGGCTTGTGCCCGCCCTCACAGTCGGGCATATTTGCGGAATACACCACGCCGCCGTTGACCCTGGCCATTGACCGAGCAACCCAACGTTACTACCGGCTCCCTCCGCAGGAGGAGGAATGTGTTCTTTGTGTTTGTGCCACTGACCTGGCTGGCCCCGGTCCCCCTTGCTTCCCACGGCACCGTCTCTGCCATCCCTTCCCGGCATCCCCGCCGACCCCGCGGGACCTGGAATTCCAGGAGACCCCAGTAAGCCCGGAGGGCCGGGGGGACCGGGGATGCTGCACATGAAGCGTGGCAGGCCCTCGTCCACCGGGGGCCGTTCCTCGGCCGCCTCGGACGCAGCTGCGAGGGAGAGCAGCAGGAGCAGCAGCAGGGCGGGTGCGACCTCCCGCATGGTGCGGGCGATGCCGCCCACGTCTCGCGCGTGAGGGCGCCGAGACGGCCTCTGGGGGGCGTCTGTTCTTTGCCCCCCACTTTGGCGAGGGCGCTGGGAGATTACTGAGCCGGGAATTGAAGTCGCCAACAACCACCAAGCACCACCACCCCCCACCGCCACCGCTGCCGCGTCCTTGAGATGCGGATGGCTTGTGGCTGGTTTCTGCTGCTGCTGTTGTTGTTGTTGTCTGTGTCGGAAGAGAGAGTTGTTACGGCATTAACCGCAATTTATTTCACTAAGACGCAAATGTATGTCACCATTTTTGTATGCTATGCGTTTAAATACCCAAACGTCTGTGATGCTGTATAGAGCAAACTCAAAGGGCCTCCACGTTCAAATATTGGTGGTCCAAAGTCGGTGGCAGAAATTCCACATTCTTTACATGATGTAATGTCTGTAATGAAGTGACGACTTCGCACTAATTATTGTTGAAATATTTTGCACACCTGTCTGTGACCAATATCAAGGAAAGTAAGTTGGCACTGCAAAGTTTAATTATTATAAAACCATTATGCCTCGCTTAATGCATTAATTTAAGACAGACCCATGACCCATTGTATAATTTAATGCATTTCTTTGGCAGCAATGTCTCTCTGCAAAATATTGTTCATTATTGAGAAGGAATGCTTATATTGGCAAGCATCAATTACATTACCTACGTGCAATGTGGTCTAATCGTATTTATTGCCACTGGAAACAAGAGTAATATTTGGCCCAAAACACTCCATAAATCAATATTAGTGATCATTGTTCAAGTAATATTTAAATGTGCAAAACAACATTAATCATCCAAATTTGCATCTAAGTGTGTTGCTGAATTCTGCAGTTGTACGCGTTTACCACTCAATTCTGCCTCAGTTTCCACAAAAACCGCTCGTTAAAGAAAACGATGTAAAATATGAAAGCTATGTTTTCAAATTTCAATGTAAATATTACCTCTGGCTGCCTCTAAAATTCACCATTTTCAATACTTCTTCAAAAAAACATTTTAATCAACTTAGCTCTGATCCTTCAGATATCTGCGGGCAGAACATGAGCTTCAGGGCCTATGCTAAGAATGTATCTGGTGTTTGTTTTTACAATGTTTTTGAGCACACTGTGTATAAAGCGGTCACTTCATTGCGAAAAATATTTTGCTCAATCATTTACACGTGAATAACTACAGTGATATGGGTAAAGGAGATGTTCTTGTTTTTTGAAGGTGATGAAAATGTATTCTTAGCCATTGCGGTAACCAAAAAATAAAACGTATTTAGCTGAATTGACCTTGCTTTAGAAAAGGAGAATTGCCCAAAGTGCTAGCCTACTACATTTTTACAAAAGGCAGTGTTTAATAAAATCCCTCCGTTCATTTAGTTCCAGCAGCTGGTGGGCCTTCACCAAACTGACAAGCGTGAAGTGTGTGGTCGGACAGCCGCATGATCGAAGCAGACCATTTTTTTTCCAGCAGTGGTGAGGGTTGTTTCTCTCTCCGTGTTTGCGATTAGTTACTGCAACATGTAAACGGTTGCCTGCTTGTGCTTCTCCCTCACTCGGCTGTTCCTACACAAACTCAAAAAGGAAAGATATAATACAAGGGCCTTTTCCTCTACAGTAACTCCAGACATCACGGCAAGGACAATGGTCATACCCTGTGCCCTCATGCCCTTTTATGAAAAATACATTTTTTTTGTCCTTTTCGTTGGTATTATGAGCATATAAAGTATTGGAAATCCGTTCTATGTCATTTATGGAATCGGATGAAGGCCTGTTGAGTTTATTGCCTCAAGTGAGAGAATAATGATATTGATATTTTTGTACAATATTGTCATTGATAAATGTTGCCTTTGGGCTATGACAGGAGCACCCAGTAAATATATCATCGTGCCTGAAGCCACAGGGCCTGTCACCTTCACTTCACAGTGGACAGCACGCGTTGGTCATTTCCCACAGAAATAAATGGTTAATGCCTATAATCAAACCTCTGAATGACGGGCTCATTGGCAAGGCACTCCATGATCGCTGACCACTCCGCCTGGCATACACATTTAAAATGTTTGCACGTTTGTCAAAGATGAGCTGCATTTGGACAGGATCCTAACCATGACTCTCTCACATGGTTATTTAGTAGAGACCTTGACATTCATACAGGACTGTACATCAGACTGTATTGCTTTTCCAACAGCAGTTCGACTGGGAAATCCATGGGTGGTATTCATTGTTCCATTTGCAAAATTAAATCCAGAACCTGCTTAGCATTTTATCTATAATATATACTGTAAGCCATGTTTACAGTGTAGTATATGCAATTTATTATAAACGCAAGGTATAGTATTTTATTTCGCTTGTTCATTAGAAAAATTATTGGGCTCATCAACAAATAGAAAACTTTAGAATTGACAAGTCGAGCAAGACTCATGTGAAAAATATGCAGCTAATGGCACGGTGATTTTTTTGTTTAGTAAGCAGTCCGCTGTATTAGTCAACAGCACACTATATTGATTGGTAAGCGGTGCGCTAGGTTATGAAGCAGTACGCTATATTACTGAGATATACGTTTGTGTCTAAAGCCAATTTTTTTAATTCTCTTTTTGCAGTCTTTTCAAATACATTCGGAAAGAACTATTGATAAATGTGTCATTAGGAATATACATACTTTATACGATATTGTACGAATAACTTTTGTTTAACAACTGTCATTACATTATTTCATATATTTCACGTATTTATGTAATATAATTCAGTTTTATAAATTAAAGTTAAAGTGATTCCCTGCCGACACTATCCATAGGACATCCACGTTTGACATCCCCTCAACGTGGTATGTATTGTATTTCCCAGGAAGGGATGATAGGCTGGGTCAACCCCCAAACAGAACTTGAACTCATAACCTTCCGATTGCAAGCCACTATCTCTACATCTGAACCATAACGTAGAATGCAGTGCTGTGCAATACAACCTTTACTAACTGTGGATGCAATATATGGATACACTAATCAGACATTTCAATCAAGTCAAATTGTGCCCCTGGTCAAAGAAATGCTGGAAAGTGCACACATCGAAAGACAATCCTAAACAGTGGTGGAACTTCATCGCTGCTGTGCAAAGGACCGTTCACTGCCGAAGAAACCCGCTGTCTTGACGCATACAGACATACAGCGGTAAGGTAAATGTGCAGCACCGCAATTACCAACTCACACCGCTGCTGGCGGAAGGCCCTGACCGAGAGAGAGAGAGAGCTCTGGAGAGGCTGCCTCGAGGGTCCGTTCACCGACTCTCCACGCTGACCAGGCGTGCTGGAAGAGGCAGAAGTACCCACACTTTTTTTTTTCTAGATTTGAAGCTTTCGTGAATGCAATGATTCATATTCTTAGGTTTTTTCGGTAAAGTCACGTAGGTAAAAACATTAAAAAGTAAAATAAAATAAAACAAAAATCACGACGTTTCGGAGGCAACACAAGCTTCCGTCTTCAGGTGGTACCGTCACAGCCACGACAGCTGTATCAAGTAAATGAGAGATTGCAGGAGCTACCACTCCGTTTATATAATGGTTGGAGAAGGTGGTGGGGCAAGGGCCGCATACTTTACCCCAACCACACACGACCTGCCGAGCGATTAAGGTAGACGGTACATACAATGTCGTACTCGATGTACGCAGATGCATTTGTATCACTGCGTGGATCGAGTCTTGTAATTTAAAGGCATTCACTGCAAGCTCTGGGAATTACACATCAGGAAAGTCTGTTATATATCAAGCCGTTGTGAGGAGATGAATAGAAAGAGAGAATTTCCCCCTGGCATTGTAATATATGCGTGTATTGTTTATATAACAGCTGTTTCTAAGTATTTTTTTTTGACGATTTGTAAAATACTCGTTGGATTCATTTTCACTGTAACCATTCTGCCTCGAGCGCTTAGCCAAACAGCCAAATAATGACCATTTTCCTTATTTATGAAATTCCCCCCCCTCCCCCTGCGTCTGAAATTACCGTGCAGCCGTGAACCCGAGTTGCCACGGCGGCTTTGCTGAATGTCAGCTCAAGAACCCGCAAACATCAGGCTGCTACAGGCAATGATCACAGCCCCGACGTCTGTAGCAGTGGCCAGTGAAGGTTTAATCGACACCCATTTTCGCCAGGCGAGTGCCAACACAGAGTGCCTGCTCCCCTACGAGAAGTGATATTTAAATCCAGCGACTCAAAAATCCCAGCCTGCATTGCCCTCCAGCGGTGCACGCTGAATCGGAGGTAAATCTCTACTTTGACGATGCCAACAACGAATGACACAAATTAAATATGATTAAATGAAGTTGGATTTGTAAAATAGGTGCTGTGCATTGTCTCTCTGCTCAAGCGTAAGTGAGTGGTGGGAAATCCACATTACTATGGTTGCAGCCAATACCTCCATATGATAACCACTTGATTTCCCACAGTGGTACTAATTTTATTTGCCCTAACATAATTCAGGTAGGATTTAACGTACATATATGTGCATCATATTTATTGTATTTTAATCTAATTAATATTTATGGAGCACCTTCTCTCAAGGCACTTGACACATACAATATAATTGTTGAGCTTGGATGGCATTTTAATTAATTAAAATATCTATAGAGTGTGTATTGCAAATCAAGAGGCAACTGCAGTCCTGTTATAGACCCCAGATATAAAACAAGGGGCCAAAAGACCATCCATGTGTATGGATTGCTACAAAGGTTTCCAAGATAACTTTGTGCTCAGAGCTGAGCCACACAAAATGGTTTTTCCATTGTGCTGGGTTTTTTATTTTCACGAAGACCCAAAAATTGCACCCCCTGGCTTTGACATTTCTTGAAGACACCGGTGTAACCATCAACGGCATCAGAACGTCAAAAGTCCGACCGACACGCGCACACTTCCTTCATCACTGGGCAATTGAAGACAAGCCGCAGCAGTGCGACTATGACCATGCACCCCAAACTATGGACCACATAGTAAACCACTGCTAGTCTTCGCTTCTTCACAAGGAGGAATAGCAACACGACTCAAACTCTCGACCGAGGCCCTCTCCTGGATAGTAGACCTCAACATTGACATGTAACTCCTGAACATATTGTCCTACGCAATAATAGAATCGATTTTCGATATTTAGGGCAACCAAATCAACACAGATGATTTTCTATCACGACATTCCTAACAGCGATACAACCTTACACTAAAATCTCACCTAACCTGCATAATTTTACGTGAGTTATTGTGACCCAGTGCAACAGACAGACGGACGAACAAGACTAAAGCGTATACGGTTTCAACTTTAGTTGAAAAGCGTAACAAATATGTGCTTCAGCATCGCATTCGTAACACATCCCTTCATGGGAATCGCCAAACACGTGGGCTGTCGTCTATCAAGGGACACTCCAAAAGCACACTTTGCGCGGAAACTTTTACATTTCTCTCATCCGGTGGTGGATGCACGGCTTTCACGGGGTTCAGATTCAGCGCCTGGCATTTCTCTGTGGATACTTGGAGGAAACTGGACACTTGCTCTGCTACACAATGGGATGCGGAGACACAGCGTGGGGTGGCCAGCCACCGCGAGGGTGGTTTATTTTTAGACCAGGCTGGCGGGCAACTGCGTTTCATCAAAGCAACTTTTTTTCACTCCCGAATAACCAAATTACAACCAGGTGCACGTGAAGCAGCGGGCGTGGCTGTGGTGGCCGTCCCACACACGTGGATCGCCTCTCACAGGTGAGCTGCGCAGGTGAGCTGCGCAGGTGAGCTGCGCCAATATGTGCATCCCCCTTTAGGTGACTCGCTCTCAATTTTTATGTTGAATTTAAGTTCTGCACTTGCATTTCAGCCGAGTAAAAAATTAACCCGTAAAAACAAAGTTTTTCACTATAAATCCTTTATATGCGTGGCGGCTAGAGTCCTCTCGTCCTCTGGCTTGAGATGGCTGCCACCTATGGGTCAGATGATTGTCTGCCAGCATTAGGCAATTGGTAATTAAATATTTAAAAACATTTCCCTAAACAGTGTAAAATGTTGGAAAACATTTTTCACGAAAATTAATTGTCACGCACAACGAGTCTGTGTGGAAAATGTCAGCTCGATTGGATCACGGGAAGTGGGTTAAAAAACGACCGAAAGATTTGCACGGTCCTAAGCAAGCAAGCAAGCACGCAAGCACGCAAGCAAGCGAACTTAATATAAAGGATTTAAAAAAATGTCCACCTGCACATACTGGAAGTATTGGGTCAGCTTTCATTTTCCGTAGCAACCTCGACCTCGTGATAAATACTGACTTATTCCTCTACGATATAAAATTGATATATATAGCGTCTACATACAAGTGCATCTCAAGACATTCAACAAATAGCCATATGTGGTGCACGAGGAAGTAAAACAATGGAGGTAAATGTGGTATATTTGTTACGATAAGGTGCAAATGAAGACACTTCTCAGAGAAGAGACAAACAGTGAAAGGCCGAGATCAAGAGGAAAAGGCATCGAGCCTGGACCTGCGTGTGGTTAGGAAGGGAATTCCAGACAAGATGGTTTTGGAGCTGAGAGTACTGATGGTCAGTAGAACAATACAGGGAAGAGGGAGGTGAGTAGGTAAGAACATTTTTTATTGCGCACTCTTATGAGTCCAGTCCATCACGAATGCGCATTGACCACACGTTGAAACGGGCTCTCTGAAAAACAACACCAACAACCGTTTTTCAGTCTATTGCAGAACTGGCTCAGACTCAGGGATGGATCCCGGACATGCGCTGGCAGCGTGTTCCAGCGTCTTTGGGCCGGAGACCCCGAAACTGCGCAGCCCGTGTCGCGCCTGAGGTTCACACGCGGCGAGATATGACGGAGCAGATTGGAGACTCTTGAAGACGAGTCGGGATGCGCAGGTGTGAATCCACGGAGAACCTTGATGGTAGCAAGTCCAACCATTTCGTTGACTTGGGATTTGATTGTGTTGGACATTGAGTACTGGCGTGATGTGGTATCGTTTGCAGGTGCAGAGGAGAAGTCTGGCACTGGAGTTGAGGATTATTTGGAGGCTGAGGGATTTTAGGAGTCCATAAAGGAGAGTTGCAGTCGTCAAGGTGCGAGAAGATGAAGTAATGGGACTCTATTACAACCACGTGTGACTTCTCCTACTCACTTTGTCAACCGTGAACGAATGAAGGACGAAGCTGATCCCAAATGTCATATGGATTTCAAACACATTATTGTAAGAGGAGCACTCTTAACTCTATTGCCAGTCAGGAGGATACTTAATGTTGAGTGATCAATGTTACATACAATAATTGCGTAGACTTTCCACACGCATGCCAATACACTGATCTCCTACAATTGTATGTCCGTGTGTGGCTCAGCCCCATGAGTGCATGTTAACTTTCAAGAGTCTTTTCTCCAACCCTATGGTACACCTAATAAGGTAAAGTCAGGTGACCTTTGCGGGAGCCGGTCAGTGTTTGACCAGTTCTGCCCAAATGTACATACATTTCGTTTCTACATCAGCTATAAAAATGCAGTCACAGAACTAAACAGCTTTAAAGGTAACGTAGCCCAGTGTGATAGTGTGTGCAGTACCTGCAATCACGTGCTTTGGATGTGGGTTTGGTCAATGCTGCAGAGATTATCGTGAGCATTGAGACTCCTAACCCCTGCATCTAGGAGATTGTTAGTTCATGGAAATAGAACAAATGGGCTCATGGCATATTTGGATGGGTATTTGAGTATTTTGTCCAGATGCTCCAGTTTCCTCCCACATGCATGAGCCAACACATCCAAATCAGCTCAATGAGGATTTCCTGTACAAGTACGACACTATTATTGCTTTGCCTTTTTAGCTAAGAAGTGCTGTATGTGGTAGAAATGATTACGTGTATCCTGGTGCAAGAACACGTTGCATTATCTTTGCTGCTGATTTGGATATGACTTTTACAAAAAAAATTTGAATTAAAAAAAAAGTAAAATTGGCTGCTATGTTCGAGAATTAATCTCCATGTAAAACAAGCATACAATACGCTGACCGTGCCAATGTGCTGTCCAAGCATTCGGTTGCCCCGAGAGTGAATTAATTGAAATCGTATGATTCCGAAGAGCCAGTGGGAGATTTGCTACGACGACTCGTGACGGCGTCGTCCTCAGAGGCTGCGTTTAAGCACGGCACTGGGCCTGGCTGTGGCTGTGCTCCGTGGTGGTCGCGTGTTGTGTGTTCGGGCAGAGAGAGAGGGGGCGCATGCCCCTTGCGTGCAAACCTACAACTTGGGGTCCATAATTTTTGTTGAGGGGTGAAGGGGTAGTAACTAACTAGCACGCAGCGTTTTGTTTACGTGACAAAGCCTTAATAATTGGCTGTGTTGGGTGGTGGCGGGTTTAACGACGCATTTATATTTACGCGATCTACACCCCCAAAAAACCTTTATTATGGATAATATTGGTCGCGAAAGGCTACGTGTTAAACATACATCGTGTGCCCACAAGCTCACAGCTCCCAGACTGCTGTTCAACATGATGTGTTGTGCCATTACTGTGTGTGCGTGTATGCAAGTACAGTATTAAGGACATTCAAAATGGGTTGAGAGCTGGATATTTTAAATTCGTTGCTGTTGTTACCATTACTTTACTCTTCAAGAGCCACCCACAGCACTCGAATTGTAAATGTTGTGGGTTTACTCTTCAACACACCGGTGTGCTGTACCAGTGGCGAATTGGCAAGTTTTGTTTCCGTGACAAACCAAACGAATTGGCTGTGTCGGGTGGTGGCGGGTTTAACGACACATTTATATTTACGTGATCTAACCCAAAACACCTCGATTATGGATAACATTGGTCGCGAAAGCCTACTGCTACTACTCCGTGTTAAACTGACCCACGATGGTGCTCAGGATGAAGTGAGCACGATGGGACAATGCTTCATTTCCGTTGGTGGCCTTGAGTCATTTGTGGAAATTCCACATTCTCATGGCTGTAATCAGATTCCTTCATTGAATTATCTTTCAATAAGCCCAAATGCATTACTGTACCAATGCTTGCCTTTCTAAAATTGCAAGGAGAGTTTACGTGAGTCTAAATATAACTTTGAACGTGTAAACATTTGGCATGAATGGAATAGGCATTATTTTAAATACTCTCCTCGAGTTTACAGACATGACAGTAACTATTACTAGGATGTTGACATTTTCCAAACGTTTACATGTGTTTTCGTCAGGGAATGGTCCCGGAAGATGACACCACGCTCTTTTAGTGATACATGTATTTAAAGGGACTCCTCTACTTAGGAACGAGTTAGATTCCAGAGGTCTGTTCATAGGTCGATTTGTTTTTACTCCTGTCAATTCCCAACATGTTGTACGGCATGTACACTACACACGGGAAATGGCTTTACAAGTTGTATAATCTCCTGTAGATGTCACTGGTTCTTATTACTACCACCCTCAATACTTTCACCACCCTTACGCTTCTGAGAGATGATGGGGGATGATAATATTCGTGAACAGCACACAGAGAATGTGGTAGTGAGGCTCCATTCCCAGCCCCTGTCGCTCCATCCATTCCATCACCTCCCTCACTGAACGCCGTCGGCTGGCATTTTAAAGTGCCCCGGGAAAGTGCGCTTTATACATTCCGAAATAGAACAGGCAATAGTGTCTGCCTAGGCATAACAGCTGGGAATGCTGGGTAATGACACCGAACAACCACCGCCGTCGATTGCGCGGCGGTTGAACTTACGACTCTCGGTCCGAACAGGCAACTGGACATACGGACAGGTTTGTTCGTATCTCTGAAAGTTCGTAAGTCGAATGTTCGTAAGTCGAGGCGACCCTCTATATGAGACGAAGTTTTGTGAGGCAATTTCTTAATCACAGGACACGAGCATGATAGAAAACATTGCCATATAACGCCCTATAAAAATCCAAACACTAAATTAATAACAAAACAAAAGGATGAAAAAAATACAACTTTCAATGCGTGCGAACATCGTAAACACAACATTATGTTGCACAGGCTGTTGTTCAACTTCCAACAGCACAGAACCAAAGCTGACCACGGGGCCTTAACCGTGATCACGCAGCGAGCGTGCGAGAGCCACGCCCACGTTTGGCTGTGCGAGCTTGGAGTGCAGTACAACAACAGAACACATCCTCGTCTTGCTTAAGTCTGCCTTTATTTAAATCTCCCGGGATTTTAACTAAACCCCCCTCCCTCCCCACCACACAAAAAATCACGAGAAGAAACCCGAAGTCAAATTTTTTTTAAACAATGATCACGAGCAGCCACTGTTTCGTGACGATGGACCGGTCCCGGAGTGCTTGGGTTCTGTTTTTCTTCAAAGAGCCCTTTCAATCAGCGCTCCAGATCAAAGCAAGACTGCCTTACAAGTGGTTCCATGGGTGACAGTCTTTAATATTTAGGCAGTGCGCCTAAGCTGTGATAACTCTGCTTAGTTTTTGCTTGATGGATTATTTATTTAGTCCAGGGACCCTGTTGAATAATGGCGAAATGTCCATTACCACACTGTACTCTGCTGCCATTGCATCTCTCCTCTGGCAGCAGACACACAGTGACTCAGAGGCACCCACAAAATGTACAAATGTGGTATTTTTGAGTCTATGCTTTTCTCCTCCCTTCAACAATGTGACCAATTCTGATTGTTCTGACAACTGAATCCTGAAATACTCAGTAAGGCAATAACAGTAGGCTCAGTGCTGAAGTCACAGATCATATTCGTAATCTAACCAGGAGCCACTAACCACGAAGAGGCATTAGCTAGTAGGGAGACTCAACTACCAAAGTGCGCCCCTATCCCTCAGCATTTGTAAGATTGGGTGAAGCCTTCTACTGGTAGGAACCTCCTGGTTACACCAGCCCACAGGGGATAATTGTGTCCATCGTGCAGGGAGGGGCTGGGTGGGGAGGGAGGGGCTGGGTGGGGAGGGTAGGGAGGGGCTGGGTGGGGCTGGGTGGGGAGGGGAGGGTGGGGAGGGGCTGGGTGGGGAGGGGCTGGGTGGAGAGGGTGGGGCTGGGTGGGGGTTGGGAGGGGTGGGGCAGGGTGGGGAGGGGCTAGTCACCCCGTGGTGCCCTTATAAAACTCAACATTTAACCTACTCACAGTCGGGCATATTTGCGGAATACACCACGCCGCCGTTGACCCTGGCCATTGACCGAGCAACCCAACGTTCCTACCAGCTCCCTCCGCAGGAATGTGTTTAGGTGAAGGCTCCAATCAACCCAGCCTTATAGATAACATAGTTGCAATATGCTCGTATTATATCTCTTGGCTGGCCAAGGGATACCTCCAGTTTGCTTCCCTATGGCTGTTGCACTTTCTTAGCAGACCCTTGTCTATTTTGTAGCAAATCAATTGCAGTAATCGGTCACTTTTTGTTTTCAGAGTGCCAACTGCGCTCCTTCATCAGTTATGATCAAAGAGGACGTCACAACTTTACATTTCATTTCGTTGTATAACAAAAATAGGACTGGGCATTCATGTAGAATTTTAGCCGAAGTGTATTCTTGCTCAAAACAGTCATGGGGCAGGATCATAATGAATACATTCAGCGCGTAATTTCCCTGCAGTTGCGCGATTCCCATGATATATCTCCACGATATAAACTAACCCCGCCTGCATTATAGGCACCCACACACGCGGCCAAAAAGCAACTTCCAACCATGCACTAGCCAAGGTTTTAATGGACCGCATAGAAGAAAGCAAGGGCTGGAACCCGTGGTGCAATGGTTAGCACAGTGGGCTTGCAATCCAGAGGTTGTCGGGTCAATCTCCTTGTGTGACCGTTGAAACAACGGTGCGAGTTTCTTAAATCTCCATCCCCCCCCCCCCCCCATTGCCTCTGCCCACTCAGCAGTTGAGACGGGCACGGCACAGTTAGTTGAATCGGCAGGTTCCATGTAGGGGAGGCCGGGGGGGTAAAGTGTTGCGTAAGCCTACCTGATCTCCGAGAAATCAAGATGGCATGGAAGAGTAAGGTCAAATTCCCTCTTGAGTAGCACTCTACGGATTGCTCGAGTGAAAGTCATTCCACCAGCATTGGCATGAGAAAGCAACTCAGCCACTGTACTTTTACCTACATAAACCATTGACCTAAATAGATGCGTGATTTAATTTCACAGAAACATCGTACTGCTTTTTGCAAACCTTCTGATTTGACAAAGCGACCAAATGATTATTTTTAACAAATATGGAACGTGGCTGGAAAAGGATCCTGGACTCGTTCACCTTGTTTATATAAATGACATTATTAACGTATTTCAGAACCTGTGCGTGCCTTCGACGGATAACGACGTCTTTATTGAAAATATTTCATTAAGCAGTTGGCGTCATTCCAGTGTAAACACAGTTCACCAGTGAGATTCACCATTCCAGTGTAAACACAATGCACCATCCAGGTCCACCAGCGAGGTTCACCAGCGCGTGCCTCGTGGGCATTGCCGATGCATGAGTGTGAGTTGTGACCCGAGTGCGCGCTGTGGCTGGCTGGTCCACGCGAGGGGGCACGGCAGCAGAGGAGCACTTGTGAATGGTGGCCTCGAAAGAGGCGGCACACACTTTGGAGAAAAAGATGTAGCCCATCTTTCAACCCCACGGGCAAAATGTACATGTTACTTGTAAAGTTGAGTGCTTTTAAGAGAGCACATTGTTTGATCGCTTACAGTAGGAAACTTGGCGTACGCAAGTAAAAGGGGTGAACAACTTACTGAGTTACTCGTTTATGGAAAAGTATCAAATGTTGAACACATTAGCCGCTATTAGAGAGTTCAGATTGCAGCTGTTAGTGCTCACAGTAATGTGGAAGTTAGTTTGCACCCAGTAGCTGCAGGCACTGCGTGGTGGCCCGGCTGTTTTTTAGGTCTCAACACTAATTTCCAAAGTCGCATCTCAATTTTCGCACGCTGGCTCCTGCAATATAGCCCTACATGTTCAAAGCCCACGTCTCTCCAGGCTCAAACAATAATTGAGGCGTCTCTCAGCTCTGTTGGCAGCCCTGAGCCAGTGGTTGAAATTCTAAATTCCCACGATGGAAACGTGTCGTATTGCTAGGTCTGGTGCATTGAATGTGCACTTGAAGTTGGGTTCTGGTCCAGTTGGAAATGCGACAGCCATGTGGGACACTGCCACAAAACGCGCAAACACCCAGGATCCATCTCAGAACATGTCTTTCCATCCCCGGCACTGAACTTAGCGGAGAGGGCATTACAGGACAAGCCGAGGCCAATGTTCTTAATTCAAACTGAGCAACACTCAGAGACTGAAAAGAGCTGTCCTATCGGTGGTTAAGATCTGCACAAAAAATACAAACTGCAGGAGGCACGCAGACAAAATATGATGGCCCTGTAAAGAGTTGAGGCCTTTCTGCTGACATCGGCATTTCTCAATCCCAAGAGGCCTCAGACTAACAAAGACATGTTGCTCGCTTTTAAGTGGCACCCTTTTACAGTACATTGGAAAATCCCTAAACCCGTGAAGATCACGCAAATACATTAAACAAAAACATATCTATGCCGTCTTTAAATAATGTACAAGTCATGTAAAGCCTAAATGCAGTACAGTATAATACTCTGTGTACTCATAAAACGTAGCAGCACCGGGGGACACTGATAATGCCTCGATACTTGAGCTCAGCTGGCCACTGCAAGCCTCCTTTTGCTATTTCCTGCTTTTTTTGTCTATTTTTTCATGCGGGGTTTATCAAAACCAATTGATCGTGATCTATTGATTGGTCATCTGCTCAATGTTGAGATTTAAACCACTCTCCGGGTCCTCGTATGTGATGAGATCTCAACGTCCTGAAAGTTGTGGATGTGTGCGTTTCAGGAGACAATGCTGTCTGCTGGCATATAATATTATTCATGCCGGGCGTGGTTAATGCTTTCAGGTGAAAGCAGTCGTTTTTACATTTGGCCGTCCGTAACCTGGATGAGATCATACTTGCTGGGAGCGATACTCTAGAGACAGTGCTGCACGTATGAGGGGAATTACACACGGACACGACACACGGCAGACTCCGTTAGGCTGGAGTCACAGTTTGACACCTTTCCAAGGAATCGTGGGGTTCATAATTATTGATGCCTCCATGTATCGGGGAGGATTGGGGACGAGGAGCTGTAACAGAGAACATTGCCAACTGCCAGTGCCAGCGAGGCTGTAGTGAGCATACTCGCGCACATTTTTGAGAGGTTAAGTTTGGACTGCAGCACTTTAAAGTGTGATGCCTGGTGCAACTGCAGTACTGTACCGAGGATGTTGAAGTAAACCATAAACACAACGCACATGCTCGGATAATAAAAAAAAAACACTGCAAACATCTGCGCTTATTCATTAAGAGTCTGCCTCCCCCAATAGCCACCAACCACCCAACACTCACGGCAATCCGTTTTGAAAGAGATACAGTGCAGAATTTTCCTTTTTGTGGTCGCAATTTTAACTGGGTTCTCGTCACCCACCAGCTAAACTTGTGCGATGTATTGTGTTACAATGACCGTCGCTTTACAGCTGTAAGTTGCGCATGTTTCTGCAGCGATGGTGACAGCGGTGATGACAGCCATCTCCCCCCGCTCAAACGTGGATTGTGTGGCGCTCAAATTGATGTCTCCAATATTGTCCACAAATTCGTTCCCACAAAGTAGTATTTAATCTATCGACCCACCAGGAATGATGGGCTAAGTCTACCACTGACCAGAATAAATAAAAACTCGCAACCTTCTGAGTGTGAGTCCGTGAACTCAGTAGCCAACAAAGGCATCCAGAAGCCTGAAGACGCCTCGTGATAATTACAGATTATAATCTGTAAATAAAACTTGATATTATACAGCACCATTCACACGAAGTCTCTCATCGCTTTACATACATCCTTAAAAAAATTAAGCGAGAATAAAACAAAACAACTCAAAGTAAAAGTCACGTAAACTCTAACAGATGGGTGGTATGGAAGTTAAATCAAATGTGTTTTAAGATTGGACCTAAAGGACTCAACCGATTGAGAGTTCATGTCCTGGGGAAGAATGGAATGATGTTTCACAGACGAGGCTCCTTGGCCGCTGAAATCTCTCTCGCCCATTCATCTCCAAAGCCCTCTTTCTAAATGGACTCCAGTCTCATTCGTGACCATGTGGCCATAAACCACATTTAACCGGAACACCGCAGTTTGCTGATTTCTTCTGTATATTTGGAATGGTCAACGGCGGTACAAGTGGGAGGTGCTTTAAAGTTTTAAACTCCCCTCGTTTGGCATTTCTCAGCGCCAGAAGGCGCAGCTGCAAGCACAACTATCATTGACTGCGCACGCTGGCAATTAATATTAATGAGCTTTGTTCTAGCTTGGAACAATAGAGAGCATTTCGTTAGCAGCTGCGGTGGGCTCCTTGCAGGAGGAAGAGCCCCACTCTAAAATGGAGCCACGAGGCCACAGCGCTGCAAATGGAAGTTGTCTTCAGTTCTTCCTGAAACTTAAAACTCACTCTGCGAGTGATGCTTTGCGGTAATGGATGTTGCACGAACCTCCGTCGTGACAGCGTACTTTGCCTTATATCGGTTGCATTGAATCATGCTCGAATAATGTGAAGAGCGGCGGTTTTTTTTTTTCTCTCACAAAAATGTAGTGGTTAATATTCAATGTGTTAACATTGGACACGTACGTTGGCTACACGTTTTGGGATATATCTCAAACTTATCACCCTTACGGGAAACTGTATGGCCATATAAGGGCTGTCACACATGCACTGCCAAGTCAAAAGCACAGCTGGGCTGTACACATTTTACCACTGCACACAGCATGTTGCATTACAACAACAACCGCTGTAGGCCACGGAGTGGTGGTGGCGTCACCAA
Organism: Lampetra fluviatilis; assembly: GCF_964198595.1. Classification (NCBI taxonomy): domain Eukaryota; kingdom Metazoa; phylum Chordata; class Hyperoartia; order Petromyzontiformes; family Petromyzontidae; genus Lampetra; species Lampetra fluviatilis. The sequence continues at coordinate 13,625,602 of NC_136286.1, read as the reverse complement.
GGCGCTTGTGCCAGGCTAGGTGTACTTTCAAGTCATCACGTGGAGTGTGAAAGCCTCTCTGCTGGCAGGAAGTCACGGGACAGACCTAGTTGCTTGTGGATCGACTGACTGAGATGACTGGCAGATGCACCACCTGTGCTCCCCACGATGCCAGCTTGCCGCGTTTTAGCCGCTCCGCTCGTTGTTGTGAGCGTTGCTCCTCTCTCCTCCGTTGTTGTTGGAGGGGCGACTGCCTCCAACTTCCCAGTAGCAGCGTCCTTCACGAGCCTCCTCCAAAGAAACGGTCATCTGCAAATCCACTCAGCTACACATTCTTCTTCCTGCATCGGTGCATCTCTTCTCGAACTCGTGCCATGCCCGATTTGCCCCATCTATCCGGCCAAACAGAAGTTGCTTGGGTATGCGGGCTAAATGACCCAGCCAAAGTTGCCTCGCCTGCCAGAGGAGCTCACTGATGGGACAGTTTCCAGATATTTCAAGGATCTATGAACTCCTCAGCCAATCTGGTTAAACACAGGATGGATCGTAAGCAGGCAACCCTGCATTTTTCAAACTGGTACAAATGTTATTCATAATAAAGGTTTTGGGGTTAGATCGATCTAACCCAAAAACCTTTATTATGAACAATATTGATCGCGAAAGCCTACGTGTTAAACTGGCACAAATATTCATTTAAAGGGCTCCACATTTCGGAAGCATTGAGAAGGGAGCGCATAACTGGCAGAGACGACCTGCAGCTTTGTATGGAGCAATAGACCATGTAGCTTTCACAAAGCATGATGCAGCTAGTGAAAAGATAATGCTGCTTCACTCATTCGGAGTCAGATCTCCACTGGCAAAGTGAAGCTGGTGATAATCATACAAGCCAGGTATGAAAACTTCTTTACTCTCTCCACAACTGCCCCATCACTCATGGGGAGTTGAGGAGATGGAGTGTTTGATGATATAACATACACAGGCAGGTATTAAGTTTTGGTGTGGCTAATGGTAACTCTTTGTGGCATGCTCTAGGTTCAGTAACAGGATCTCCAACTCCTCAGAGTGAGCAGCAATTACCAGGTCATCAGCATACATAACATGGTTGACCAATAGGTAGCCATTCCTTGACTACACCCAGGCATCGATCCGACTCCCATTGTATCTGTACCAGAAATTAATTCCTTCTGTACAGCCATGGCGACTCAAACTCGGTGGTTCAAAGATGTTAAATAGTTGTAGGGGCCAGAGGACATCCTTGTCGCACCCCAAGGTGAACTCGAAATGGCTCCAACTCCCAACAATCCAGCTTTACCCGGGCATGTCCATCATCGTGAACTCGCAACCTTCTCACGGCAAGTCAACCTCTCTAACCACAACATAACCTGACAATAAGGCTCCTTCATATCTGTCTCTCCAAGCAAAGAAATAAAGATTTTGTTCACACAATCATCAGCCCCATAGCCTTCTGGAGTGCATAATTTTAGAAGCATCGATTCTCAAAAAGCAATCTCTGGACTGGTTTTGACAATGTCTCAACAAAAATAATTATAAAAGTCAGCGCGACTTGCTCAAATGAACAAGGTGCAGTGCTTCATCTCCATTGGTAGTCTTTGGGACTTCCGGGGGGGGCGGTGGGGGCACAATTCCAGCGGCATTGATTCTACACAAGCAAACTCGGGGACACGTTTTGGACTATTTCTACATTCAGTGTCCCACCAGTGTACCTGTATGTGGAACACGGTCCAGAGTTAGCTTGTTTAGAATCATCGATGTGAAATGATTCACTCCCGGAAGGCCGTGGGGCCTGATGGTTGTGTACCAAAAAATACTTTAACATTTACACGGAGAGACATATTTGAGGGAGACGTATTTTCTGCTCATCTACTTTGCTACTTATACTCTCCGCAACGAAGCGAATGCTCATGTTGTGTTAGCGCTAACCACAGCGCTGCCTGGCCGAACGCTCTATCTGTCTAACACTGCTGGATATACGTTACACTCTGTGTCTGTGCGCTGCGCGTGCGAGGGCTGCGCTCTTGCTCAGTTGGTCAGTTGGCAGGGATCACAGCGACGAGGCTGCAAGTTCAAATCCCTGCCAATGTCCCTCCCTGGAGTCGTAAAAATGAGCAGCACCTGGCGAGGTCACACCACGCAGTGGGAAGCCAACAGCGTTTGTCCTAAAGACTGGTCCTGGCCATAGGAATGTAGAATGGTCACCAAATGACGGAAGCCTACGCGCATTTGAGCAAGGCACACTCACGTTTATAATTGCTTTAATATAGCAATTAAGGCGGTCGACTTAAGCATGAGTCAAAATACCCTGGCAGCTATTTCAAATGGCTGTGGTTTAAAAACGTTCAACAATAAATGCTGATACAGTTCACTACACTGCAAAACGTAATGAAGTAATACACACGTGCTAAATGTATTAATGTATAGTACATACTTAACACAGGAAAATCCAAGTCTCCCGATGCCCAAACAATCAATAGGGTGTCAATCATTCCCATTGGCAGTCGTGAGCCAGAGATGGAAATTCCACATTACTCTGATGAATTCGTATCATTATCGCTGTCTCGCGTATTTTCAGTTTTCAAGTTGTAGCGATACAACCTGAAAACACACCGGAGGCCCATACAGCACGACTGCAGACACCTAAAGAGCAGTGTCCTTATATGGTGGCCAATGACTGGTAAAAATATGCACTATAATACAGGATAAACCCAAAGTGATGGGTAAAGTTGACAATGCAATACTATATCACTAACGGCCAGTGATCATGGATAGATACAACTCCTTATTTAAACGAGGGATTTTCAACATTCTATATAAATGGAGTATCACGTATCCCTTTTCATCCGATGGAGAGATCGGATCCTGCTTTGGGAATGTGGATTATTTTTGTTACCACCAATCGATAGCGGGTTGCCAATGGACTTCCACTTCAGTCGCTGATATTCTGTTATATTACGTAACAATGCTGTATACATATACGGCAAACGTTAATGCATTTCAAAGGGTACAGCATATAGATAATGGATTAAATATACACAATACTAATGGATTAAATATACACAATACTATGTAATACTATGTATTGTGTACGTGGAACGTTGTGTAGATTCTGATATATAATTATAGACTGGTTTAAACAACTACATTACTCAGCCTTAACTTTCATAAACACTGCAGTGCAACTCACTAGAGCAGCCGCTTGTTTTACATTACGCCACACTTTTCATGCTTTCATTCCGACCGTAACCTCAACAATGCCAGTAAAAGGCCACTGTGATACAGGCACACACACACCCCGTGTCCCTTGCCCCGAGGCATCACAGTCGCAGCAGGTCTGCACGGCACCCCGCTAACCGTGACAGCTGTCACGGTCAACGTCACTCTCACCTGGAGTGCTCGCGCGCCCAGCTCCTGCCGGCCGTCTTGGTTCAGGTGGTCTGACGCATTGCGTAGGGGGCTTGCAGCTGTGGCTCAGCTGTGTAGGCGAATGGACTACTGCCTTAGCTCATCATTGCGTGTGTGTATGCAAGTGCGTGCGCGCGCGTGTGTGTGTGTCTATGCATGTGCGTGCGTGTGTGAGAGATGTGTCAAAATGCTGTTGTACCACACTGAACTGCGATCACTGTGTGCGATGACTATAACGCGACATGCTGCTGCTGCTGCTGCGTTTGCTTCATGCTACTGCTTCGGCCACTTGCTGCTGCTGCTGATGACGATGTTGAAGATGTTGCTACACTTGGCAGACCGTTGCTCTCTTGGCCACGCAGGGCTGCCAACCATTCTTGGGCATGGAGCCTAAAAACGCTACATAGCTGAGACATAAGCGAAGCAAAAAAAAGAATGAAATAAAGGCGTAAAATCAAACATGTGCAGGATTTACTGAGCACGTGTGGGAAAACGTGGAGCGGGCACGGGAGGGGCGTCCCGTACCCCTCTTCGGTGTGACGAGGTGAACTCGTGGGGTGGAACTTCAGTGGTGAATTCCAAACATTCAGCTTTGCCCAAATCACACCTGTTCAACCAGTGCACGTGTCATTCCTTCTTGGCCACTTACATTTGCAGGTTTTGGACGCGCAGTTATCTTTATTTTAAAGCTCTATTTTAAAAAAAGGACTTGGTGTTTAATTCACAATGGAAAGTTTGTAACATAAATCCTGGTGAGGGACACTCAATCCATCCACCGTCCTTCTGGAGTCAACAATGCGAATACTACTTTGTGGGATGTCCACAGTGCACCATACCATGCAGAGAATGTCCTGCGATACATGAGAATGTGGAATTTCCAACTTTAACTTGGGGCTATTAAATGATGTCACCCTACAATCCCTTCACATATCAAACCAAATTATAATGCACAATAAATAATAAAAACTCTTACTTTCTTCACCAGCATTATACCACAATAATACCGTCTTGGGAAAGAGCCCTTCCCCTGACCAGAACAAGAGGACACATTGATTGGATTGCATTCGGAGAGAGCATTTGACACCAAGATGCCCTGGGAAATTTAAGACAATTTCTTTAAGTTGACAATTGACGTATTTGAATCTCCATTTGAATGTTTCTATCAGTAGATATTTCCTATCCAGCCCATAGAAAGTCCAACACACATAAACTTAAAAAAGTTAAGTTATTAAATCTCACTGGAAAACGACATCTTGCAAAAGCAAAGATACCAGACTTTGCCACGATGCATTTGATCATTTTACTTAAAAAAAAATCTACCAAAACAAAATACAAAACTGAGCAATGCGGTGAGCGAGCGAAGAGCACATGTTCAGAACTACAGTACTGCATATTTACAGCATGGCCTCGACACTATATTAACGGTATTGTTCTTGCTATACTCTGCACCAATGTGAGTGTACGCCAGCCACGGTCATTCATCACACTTAACAACAACAACGCATACCAAAGGGCCCGTTATTAATTTTTGCTGTCCGTGCTCGTGTCGTGGGCACGCTCTTATCTCAGCACTGTGGAGTCCATCCCTGACAATCCCTCCCCCCGCCTCTCGGATTTCATGCGAATATTCAGTGGAGTACTCGGGCACCAGGTTTGTTGCAACCCCAGGCTTCCTGAATACAGTCCAGTGTTTGTGTTGCTGCCTACGGTGGGGGGGGGGGGCTTGCCGCTCCTGCATTTAGGACCTTTGTTTGAGTAAGTTCCAGACACCCCTGCCCCAGGCATGGAACACTCGCCCGAGGGCGCCGGCGAGTCTGACCTCTCGACCAATCTTAGGCACCCACAAGTGAGACACAACTTCTGTATACAAACATTGGCAACACTTTGTAACTAGTCCTGAGATGACCTCGACACACACCAGCCCGTAATGCGACGTTACACTAGCACAGCGATCACCACCACCATCACCTGATCGGAAAATGAATTAGACGAACTCACTCTGGATTAATCAATAAGGCGTGTTTCCAATTTAGCGCAATGTTTCTGCAAAGTATACACGCCAACTGAATGAGCCAAGTTCAGTGTTTTCCCGATACAGAGAAGAATATCGCCGTTACATGTTTGTTTAACCTTCAAGGTTTGCTCAGACAAAATAGTTTAGTTCATATGCCAAATCAAAACTTCGTTTTCTATAATGTTCCCAGCTCATTCAGAGGCGTCACAAGTGCTATGTCTGGAGAAAGTAACACAAATATCAGTCGTGGTTACATTACATTCCTCCCAAGCTCTGTGGTCCTCTATATATTAAGGTGTTATCAGCCAATTAATAAGTGTTCGCATATGGGAGGAAAATGGAGCACCCAGATAAAACCCATGCATGTGCAGAATATTGGGAACAAACTAGATAGGCAGACGACATCTCTCCATACATCTGTCTCTGCACATAAAAAATAAAGCATATTTTACACAAGCTATTGGCCCACGGCTTTATGGGCGTCTGTGGGGCTGATGTATTGTGTAAAAGATTTTTTTTTATGTACAGAGACAGATACAGTATGTGAAGTAGACATTGTCTGCTAATCCATCGAGATAAATTGTCTATATGCAGGCGCGAGATGGATTGTGCATCACGAAACTGTGGGATGACGATGGCGTGCAGAGGAGACCTTATTCCAGCAGTAGGTAGAACATGGTTGAATAGATAAATGATGTTTAAATCAGTAACTGCAAGTATCATCACAAATTGATATGCAATGCAAATAAATTATATATCTCTTTGTTTTACATGTTAATCCCATAAATGCCATGATTCTTATTTAATTTAAAAAAACACAAAAAACCTTTGCACATTCCTTATTCACAAACCCTGCTACATTAGCTCGCGTGCGCCCATGAGGCAGAAATATTAAAGCCAAGCATATAAAATGCTGGTATATGTTACGTAACATATGGACGGCAGAGAGAATTATGTAATCACCAGTTTCCTTGCATGGACTTGCTTTCTGTAATATAAAATAGAGCGGAGAGTGCTCAAATAATTTACACCACCAGTTTAGCAAGCCAACGGGCCTATTACTGATATGGCCTCGTGCCACACGTTGATGAAATGATTACGCTGCGGTACTCTGCGCTGTGCCGTGATGTTGTCTCCACAGTGACGTAGCATAGTACATCTCAGTTCATCCATTCGTTCGTTTCTCAGTCGGTTTGTCTTGATGAGGGTCGCGGTGGTGGCAGCATGTTGAGTAGGGCGGTCCAGACCTCCCTTGCCTTGGCGACAGACTCGAGCTCTTCCTGGGGAATTCCCAGGCGTTCCCAGGCCAGCCGAGCTACATCGTTCTACTGCCGGCGTGTTCTGGGCCGGCCCCCGGGGTCTTCGCACAGTGGGACATGCTGCTGCCCGGTAGAGTTCCAGGGGGAGTCTACCAGGGGGGGGGGGGGGCATCCTTACCAGGTGCCCGAACCACCTCAACTGGCTCCTCTTGATCCGGAGGAGCAGTGGCTCGACTCTGAGGCTTACCGGACTACTGAGCTCCTCACCCAATCACGGAGAGTGAGCCTGGCAACCCTGCGGAGAAACCTCATTTCGGCCCCTTGTACCCGCGATCTCATCCTTTCGGTCATTACCCACAGCTCATGACCATCATAGGTGAGGGTGGGAACGTAGATCGACCTGTAAACCGCGAGCTTTGTTGGAGAGCTCAGCTTCCGCTTCACTAACACGGAACGGTACAGCGGCCGCACCGATCTGCCGGCTGATCTCCCTCTCCCACTTACCATCACTCGGGAAAGAGACCGCGAGGTACTAAAACTCTTCCACGAAGGGCAGCTGTTCCCGCCCTCCCCTGGAGAGAACAATCCACTGTCTCCTGGGCGTGAACTATGACCTCAGATTTGGAGGTGGTGATCCTCATCCCAGCCGCTTCACACTCGGCATCAAACCGCTCGAGTGCCCGCTGGAGATCACAGACTAACGAGGCAAAGAGGACAACGTCATCTACAAAATGCAGCGATGCCGCCTCCATGTCCCCGTACCGGATACTCTCCATACCTCGGCTGCGCCTTGATATTCTGTCCATGAAAATCACAATCAGGAGCGGATACAACACGCACCCTTGGCGGAGTCCAACACCCACAGTGAACGACTTTGATTCAACACCAAGAATACGGACACAGCTCTCACTCCGGGAATCGAGGGACCGGATTGCGCACAAAAGCGGCACCGGTACATCGCACTCCAGCAGTACCTCCCACAAGACATTGCGGTGAACACAGTCACATGCATTCTCCAAGTCTACAAAGCAGAGGTCGACTGGTCAAGCGTACTCCCATGACCCCTCAAATATCTGTGAGAGGGAAAAGAGCCGGTCAATTGTTCCACGACCCTGACGGAATCCGCATTGTTCCTCCTGAATCTGAGGCTCCTCTCCAGCACTCTGACACAAGCGTTACCTGGGACGCTGAGGAGTGTGGTTCCTCTGTAGCTGGAGCACACCCTCTGGTCCCCTTTAAAAAGAAATGGGAACCACGACCTCAGTTTGCCAATCCAGAAGTACCCTACCCGCCTTCCATGCAACATTGAAGAGGCGTGTTAACCACGACCCTCCTACACTGTCCAGCGCTTCCAACAACTCTCAGTTCAACGAGTGAATATTGCTCCCGTCCTCGCCCTGGACGACCGCCACATCCAACGCCCCCCTCCCCCTTCCTCTCTCTCTGGGCAGCCCGGCGATGGAGCCCATCCGGCTCGTTGACCCCCCCCCCCCCCGGTGCAGTTCCGCCACACGCAGCAGCTACGCCATTGCAGCATCAGAGGCCACTTCACTCCGCTGGAGCTGTATACACTTTTTTTTAAAATCGAGATTGACAACTCGTGTTTTTTTTTAGAACGGCTTGTTGTGTTTAGTTTGTTGTCCTTCCGTCGTACCTCCGATGAGCACGGTTGGCTCCGTGCGGTGCGAAAGAAGATCAACGTACTATACAAGCGCTAAACCTAAAACTACATAAAAATAAATATTTCACCAGCAAAGGCCCACTGAGAGATATAACTCATTTTTCAGAAGCGACAAATTACATCGCTCAACACGGTGGATTGTCACGTGGAAATGTATCGCAGCCAAATACTCTGAGCCTTGCGCCAACCGCCCTGTAACGGTCCCGTCCGATGCAAACCGATACCTCCCCGTGCATCCTCGCCGGCACGAGAGAGAACCCAGCTCGTGCAGTGCCCCCCCCCTCTCTCTCGGTCTCTCGTCGTTTGCCGTACGCCGACACACAACCAAGGCGTTTACATTTTCCCCGGAATAGCTTTCCCACGCAATTCCAGAGTTTCCGTGCCGCCAGTGATTTACTGCTGCACCAGTGTGCAGCATAGCGTGTGATGATCGCAGCAAAATTATTTTTCCTCTGCCAAGAGCCCCCCCCAATTCCTTTTAAACAGACCTTCTATAGCCTAATGGAGTTATGCTTTGTTGACCATAACAAATATATTGGACCGGACACGCAACTCTTCACCGTTGCCTGAACAGAACACCAGAGGCGCTTCCAATGCTGGATTTTTTTTCTCTCCCATCAGTTCTGTGTGCGGATTCAAAGAGACCATCCATCATTCAGAAACTGCCTCTTGCACCATTTGCAGTATAATCGTTAACGTAAGGTGCACAGGTATTTACTTTCAAATATTTGTCTTTCCTCTGGAATATTAATTCATATTTTTTTTCAATGCTTTTTAGTCTTTACTGCAACATTCCAAACTAAATGTGAGAACCCTGGGCATGTACAATGTATAAATATGTAGTATGCAGTGTGCGTGTGTTTATATATCCTTAAAAATTATGGTTTACACAAAAACACCTCATGTTTGTTAAATTTCCTTTTAAACATTTTATGTACGGCAGGGAACACGATTTTCCCAAATAAAAAACAATCAAACTCCACATATGAGAGGGTGACACATACAAATATCTGTACAGATCGGTCAGCGACCTACTATTTTGCTGTACCACCTCCTCCTACTGAAGACTTAGTGTCCCTGAAATGTTGGGAGTGCCTCACGTGGTGATATCCATTTCAAATTCAAGCACCGCGGAGTCAATTCTGAACGACACCAAAGCGTCGACAGCGATGATGCCACGTGTCCCAAACTGCGGAGTCCCGCGGGCGTGCAAGTTCGACCCCACGTGCGCGCTCAGCCAATCACCGCTCTGACCACGCGAATCTCTGCCATGTAAAGGCGAGAGGCAGTGAACCCAACAGCAGCAGCAGCACAACGCCAGCGGTCATAGCGACACAACTAAGCACTGGCTCACCAACACAGGGTTGGCCATTTTCATTCAAATCACTTTCATTACTTCTAAGTAAATTGAAATGGAGTCTGAGTACATATATTTACGAGTCTTTTGGGAGAAACAATTTATGTTCGAGATACTTTTTTATGTAAGTTATTACTGGGGTTTTTTTGTATTTTGTACAGATTGGATTTCAGTCTCCTCTGAGGGCCTCCTTACAGCTGCACGGCATCTTGAACATCCACTCTGCACAACAAGCTGCCGAATGAACAGTTGTGCCTCGTGACCAGTACATTGAGAATCGGGTACCGTGCTCCTTTCATTGTCTAGGCCACCAACCCCCACAGCTTCAGAGAAACTTAAACAAAAATTGAGTTGAAATCGCTGCTCCCATTGTCGAGATTCACCTCGATAAATAGATAGCGATAAATAACCTGCACTCATAAGCAAGTGAGAGCACAATGAGATCAAACGCGAGACAGACCTTTCTTTAAATCCTCTGCATGCATCAATTGAGAATAGAAAACCCAAAGTAGATGTTGATGCCTCCCACATTGCATCTGTGAGCCACCACTGGCTTCCAACATTACTCGCTCACTGTCTCACTGAGTGTGTTTTTTCTGTGTGTGTGTGGTGTTTGATGTGCGTTTGTGTGACAACTCCCCATTGGTGTGCGTGTGTACGCGTGGATGCACGTGTGTTGGGGAGTGGCAGTGTGGTGGGTGAGCGCACTGCGCTACGAACCTGCCGACACGAGTTCGATTCCCGCTCACGGCCACTAACAACTGTGATGATTATTTTGGGCCGCCCATAAGTCGACTCAGCCTCAAATCAGTACTTGTTAGAATGTGAAAAAAAAACTCATCGCTATTAGGGAGACAAAGACGGCCGGGCGTGGTGCTGGCCACCCATCCACCCCATCTCGGGTGCTCGCCAACAGCACTTGCACCCCCCAAAAAAAAGGTCTGCATGCGCGTTTGCGGCTCTGTGGAATGCAGTGCACGGAATTACGTTTGAAGCCTCTGGGTCCGCGCGTGGTGACGGCACTCCGCTGTCTGCAGGCAGCACACGCGATGACGAGCTTGACGCCTGAAGCCGCCACGTGCCCACAATGTGGTGCGGGCACACACGTTTTGGTGGAGGATGATGATACGGCTATGCTTGTGGCGGCTATTTGCATGTATGTAATGTAAGTTGAACTTCTTTCGCACCGTACGTAGCCAACCGTGCCAATCGGAGGTTGCGGGGAAGGACAACAAACTAAATACAAAAATCAGTTCTAAAGAAATTAGATTTTTATTTAGATTTGAAAGTGCATAGCTCCAGTGGCTTCCTAACATCGGAAGGAAGAGCGTTCCAGACGGGCATAGAAGCGCATCTGAAAGCGCTCGATGTGGTAACGATTTTTGTTCAATGGCCAGCCAAAAGTCGCTGCGAGGATGACTGGAGTTCGCGTGAAGTGTGTTTGTTTGGTTTTTCATTCACATGGAATCATTCAATGGGCAAGCCTTCTCTGCCTTAGCAACTGTGACCCACACCATTGTAAAATTCCACATTTTTTCTAGATTTGAAGCTTTCGTGACTGCAAGGAATCATCTTCTTAGGTTTTTTTCGGTAAAGTCACGTAGAAAGTAAAATAAAATAAAAACAAAAATCACGACGTTTCGGAGGCAACACAAGTCTCCGTCATCAGGTGGGACCGTCACAGCCAGATTAGCTGTATCAAGTGAGGCAATGATTCAAGATGTAATCCCTTAAAAGCGAGTTGAGGGGGGAGGGAGAGGGAGGGGGGAGCTCATCAGACTATGGTAGCCAATGAAAGGAACGTATCGGGAGGGAGGGGGGGGGCGAGGCCAAAGGGTGGGCGATGGACGTGGAAGCGCTTGTGCGCAAGCGGCCAATTACTGCACACGCCAACACAATGGAGCGATTGTGCGCAAGCGGCCAGCCACTGCACCCGCCAACACAATGGGCAGAGCGGAGGAGGGGAGGTCTAATACACATGATAGACAAAAGAACGAAAATGATGATGGGTACAAACTTAGGGGGAGCTCATCAGACTATGGTAGCCAATGAATGGAACGTATCGGGAGGGGGGGGGGGGCGGGGGGGGGGCGAGGCCAAAAGGGTGGGCGACGGACGTGGAAGCGCTTGTGCGCAAGAGGCCAATTACTGCACACGCCAACACAATGGAGAGAGAGGGGGAGGGGGGGTCTGATACACATGATAGACAAAATAACGAAAATGCCCATGTTTATACCAATGCTGGCTGAACAATGAAGAGAGTACTGTTAAAATAACTGAGGATGTTAACACTCGGTAAAGTACAGTAAAATAGTGCCTGTCAGATAAGATGGTCCAAAAAATTTTGTGATTAATCAACCACGCAAAAAAGACTTAATCACAAAATTTTTTGGACCATCTTATCTGACAGGCACTATTTTACTGTACTTTACCGAGTGTCAGAGGTGGGACAAAGTCATTGTTATGCAAGTCCAAGTCGAGTCGCAAGTCATCAAATTCATGACTCGAGTCTGACTCGAGTCCAAGTCACATGACTCGAGTCCACATCTCAGAGGTGGGACAAAGTCATTGTTATGCAAGTCCAAGTCGAGTCGCAAGTCATCAAATTCATGACTCGAGTCTGACTCGAGTCCAAGTCACATGACTCGAGTCCACACCTCTGCCGAGTGTTAACATCCTCAGTTATTTTAACAGTACTCTCTTCATTGTTCAGCCAGCATTGGTATAAACATGGGCATTTTCGTTCTTTTGTCTATCATGTGTATCAGACCCCCCCTCCCCCTCTCTCTCCATTGTGTTGGCGTGTGCAGTAATTGGCCTCTTGCGCACAAGCGCTTCCACGTCCGTCGCCCACCCTTTTGGCCTCGCCCCCCCCCCGCCCCCCCCCTCCCTCCCGATACGTTCCATTCATTGGCTACCATAGTCTGATGAGCTCCCCCTAAGTTTGTACCCATCATCATTTTCGTTCTTTTGTCTATCATGTGTATTAGACCTCCCCTCCTCCTCTCTGCCCATTGTGTTGGCGGGTGCAGTGGCTGGCCGCTTGCGCACAATCGCTCCATTGTGTTGGCGTGTGCAGTAATTGGCCGCTTGCGCACAAGCGCTTCCACGTCCATCGCCCACCCTTTGGCCTCGCCCCCCCCTCCCTCCCGATACGTTCCTTTCATTGGCTACCATAGTCTGATGAGCTCCCCCCTCCCTCTCCCTCCCCCCTCAACTCGCTTTTAAGGGATTACATCTTGAATCATTGCCTCACTTGATACAGCTAATCTGGCTGTGACGGTCCCACCTGATGACGGAGACTTGTGTTGCCTCCGAAACGTCGTGATTTTTGTTTTTATTTTATTTTACTTTCTACGTGACTTCCACATTTTTGTATGGCAGGAACAAGCCGCACCTTAGAATGGCCACAGTTAACATTCCACACAGTAATATGACGTGTTTTGTTGACTCCAAAGAGATGGTGGGTTGAAACCTTCCTTTGAAATGCAACTCTTTATATTTATCTTGATTTGAAGCTTTCGTGACTGCAGGAATCCATACTCTTTGGTTCTTTCGGTAAAGTCACGTGGGTAGAAAATAAAATAAATCACGACGTTTCGATCGCAACACAAGCGGTCGTCCTCAGGCAGAAAAATATAATCCAGTAGTGGACTTGTGTTGCGATCGAAACGTGATTTCTTTTCTTTTCTTTATATTTATGATCATCTTTATGATTATTATCATCTTTCCACGGTGCTCTAAGAGGTAACCTCTCGCTGGCCTAACCGATGCTAAGTTATTATCATTTGAGCCGGGCGGTGGTGGCTATGCACGCCCGTAATCCAGTACTGTGGAGGAGAGGGTTGGTGGACCACACAAATGTAGTCACATTCCCTTCCTGTGGATATCGAGGTGCCATTCCCTGGCTGGTTGGGAGAAGGTGGTGTTCCATATGAATGGGATTGAGTGTTGCCCCCTCGCATGTGTGGGCTTTTACAGGATGCTCTGGTTACCTCCACATGTGTCAACTGTCATTACTTGATCGAAAACATCTGAATATATAGAGGGCCGCAGAGCTTTGGCGATTGTTGGTGCCGGCACACTGCCTGGCTGCCTTCCAAGCTCGTCTGTGGTTCCCCATGTCTCTGATCATTATAAGTGAGTCATTCTGTCTTTTGAAGAGTGAGCGAATACTGTGGACGTTACAAGTATACATTATTTTATACATTCACACAAGAGCGATACTATTTTATATGCACATCATGCACTTTTGGTGAACCTTTGAGCATTGTGAAAATTTGAATAGAGTATATTTCACTTTAACCCTATGAAAAGCTAAAGAAAACATCGCAATGCATTACCACACAATGTTGATATTCAAATGTTGCAAAGATAGACATTGTGACTGTTATAGGAAGCAAAGAAACCTTAAAACATGTTTCAAACATTTTTTTTTCCCATTCCAAGTTGCATCTGGAACACTGGGATGGATAAGCTACGTAACATTTTGATTCCTATTATATTTCCCTCTGTTCACACATGTGTTTACTTTGAGTTTACATAAAGCTTCAGTTCTGGAACTTTATGAGCGAAAGTCAGAGGGAGAGAGCAAGTGAGAGTGGAACAGACACGTGAAGAAAACGCGACACGTAAAGAGGCAAGAGACGTGTTATGTGTGTGTGTGTGCGAGCTGAATAAAAACATACGTTTGAAAAAAAAGAAGCTTTAAAAATAAACCTTGGCACGTCAAGTCTAAGTCAAGTCAAGAGTTTATTCAGGTGTCGAGTGGCTCTCAGCTGTGATGGCAGCTTCTATGTCAATGGTGACATTTCAACATTCCGTTCGCGGGGGCCAAGCCTTCCCTCCGGATGGCCACTGTTGACTTCCCATAAAGTGGCACTCGTGTCATTGACCCCCCATAAGAATGACGACCAAAACCTTTACGACCGAACGTTATCATCACCACCACCACCACCACAATCACTCTAATCGTCAATTACCAATTCTTATATAAAGGGCACACGACTCACCAATGAGCATTCGCAGAGTGCATTTTGGCATTCTCCGGCGCACCTTCACGCAGCCAATTCGAGAGCGTTTAATAACTTTAGCAGTGGCATCTTTTTGCCACAAATTTTTTTTTCTCCCACTTTTATTGTGCGTCTGTGGCCCCGAGATTTATCGTCGTCGACGCTTGCACGGTGCCTTTGCGCAGCGGGGGCTTTTGGTCGGCAGGGCGTGGAATGCTCTCTCTCGCGCGCGCGCGCGTCTGGTCAAAAAGTTTCACCGGGGAGACGCTTGGTGGCCAAAGTCCACACACACACACGAGCTCGAGACATACGAGGGGAGGCTGGGCTGAAAAGCAACGCTCAAGCACATGTTGTGAGCAACGTGCCTGCCAAGCCACAGGCCAACCCCCCCCGCCACCATCCTACAACACTGCATATTGCATGCGGAGTTTTGCGAAAGTCGCGAAGGGTAGGCAGGTGACACATATCGCCTCCTCATACGGTGACATTCATTGATGGAGAGGGCTTAGCGGTGGCTCACGCTTGTTTGAGAAAACGGGGCCACTTTTCACGTTCGGCTTAGCTACAATATTAAGGTGCAGCTGTTGATGTGAACTTGAACACATAACCACCGTGGTAGTACGATGGTTATGTATTCAAGTTCTGGTTTGGTGGTCGACTCAGCTCATGTTACAGTTATCAGTGGTTGTTCTATCGAGGGGACTGCCTGCAGCCATATAGAGAGTGAGGGTTAATCTCCAGGCTCACGATCCTCAAGCACGTATTCTTTAAAGAAAAGTTAGAATTGGTAATACTGTACATAAATGCAGTAATATAATTTAGACTACTACTCATTAATGAATGTACGGCCCTTAGTTCATCCACCGCGTTTTTTTTTTACAATATTTCGCACCCTGATCAGAGTGGGTTTGTAAAGTGGTGGCCGGCACGGGTTCCAATATCCCACACACATGACGATAGCCGCATCTGGAAAATCGAACTCAAATCGCTGAGTTCATGAGTGTAATGAGCTCGTCATAACGGCATCGCTCCACCCCACGAGTAAAGAAGAAGGGATACCAATCATCTATTTCAATCTGGGAGGTTTTTTTGCAGTTGGAAGAGATCAACTTGTAAAATGTTCTATTAATGGGTGAATAAACACATGTATTCATAGTGTTCACATCGAGACATTAACTCTGAGACGCAGCTGTGTACACACACGTGTGTCAGTGTGTAGAAACTCACGTATTCTTATTAACATCATAAAAGGAATTGTGAATTGAAAAACTGTGGTTCATTTTTCCCATCACCAACCATCGTACCAAGCAGATCCTGCAATAAGGATATGTTTTTTTTCATTTGTTTGTGGGAAACCTGGCACGAAAAACGTAGCATTTAAAAAAAAAGATTCAGATCTCATCTCCAAATTTCTTCGCACGCAAAGGGAAAAGGTTATAGCTCCATCACAACAACAAAACGTTCAGAATGGCAACGGTGGCTACGCTTTACGTAAAGTTGATTTGTAGCTGCACACAGATTTTATTGCCCTTTTTCGACACCCGAACAGCGCTGACGATGAGAGAGAGAGAGATGGATTCATGCACCGACGTCATGCCCGTTTACGACCCTACGCCGTCACGATATATTATTAGCTGGCGCTCTGGATGTCAAAATGGAAATGCTTTTATGTGCAATGTGAGAGGTAGTACCCAAACAGAGTATTCCTGGGAGTCGTGAGCATTCGGTGTGAATCGTTGAGACCAGCTGCAAGGCCCCAGCTGACTCGCCACGCTCATGCGAAGTGGAAACTCGTTCGCCGCCGCCGCCGCTGCGATGTGACGTCGTGCACGGCTCGTGATTGTTATCAGGTGCTTCTGGTTAATGAACAATGACCATCCGTTCTCAAAGGAACAAAGGCCAACAAAACTTAACGAATAGAACTCAACCGTGGTAACGGGCGCTCATCACGTGTGTCTTTTTCGGGGGAAGGAGTCGAGAAAGGGTGGAGGAAAAGTATCAACTGAACAAAGCCAGAAATTATATAAACAAGTAAAGAGTTTTTTTTGGGTTAGATCGCGAAAATATAAATGTGTCGTTAAACCCGCCACCACCCAACACAGCCAATTAGTAAGGTTTGTCACGTAAACAGAACGTGACAATCGTTGCTAGTACAGCACACCGGTGTATTAGAGATTTGTGACAAACCTCACTAATCGGGTGTGTCGGGTGGTGGCGGGTTTAACGACACATTCATATTTACGCAATCTAACCCAAAAAACCCCTTTATCATGGATAATATTGGTCGCGAAAGCCTACGTGTTAAATTATATAAATGTTATTAACTTGCCTATAAAGTATGATAATAGTTTTTTACCCTTTTATCTGGATTATGACTGCAGGTATTGTGGTCTATGCAAACATGACTCCTTGTAAAAAAGGTGTGAGTTTTGTTTCCAGATAAAAGGGTAAAAAAACAAGTATTGCCTATAAAGGTCGCAGCTAACTTTTTGGTAAAGCAAATGACTGTAGTTTCCAACAATGTGGTTTCTTATAGGCCCTTATATAATTGGCACCGTTTGAGGGTTAATGCGAGTTCTGAGTGCTGTCTGCTTCACTGGTTTTTATTTCCAGCCATCACAGCATGACTGTGACGGACATACATCTTGAAGTCGAAACTATCTCCAGAATTCAAATTTCATGCCAGTTTCAATTCATAGGGCATCGCTGCAACTCACAATTGCCAGTGTATTCCTGGCTTTCATGAAAACAAATTCTTAGAGATAGATTTTATTCGTAATTTGTGACCTTGTTTTTCAATGCCATACTATTTGAATAAGTGTTCACCTATTTGTTTATTTTATGCATTTCTACAACCAATGACTACAATATGCACAATGATGTCACTTCAATACACATTTTCAAGAGCATCCTGCATTCGGGAGGTCACACCAAATTTTATTTTGAAGCATTTTCACGTGCGGACAAGGAACCTAAGTAGTTGCAGAAGTCGTGACCGTCCTGCAATTGCGTGTTTACATTCGCATTGATGCATTGCCGTGGGTCACCGCCTACCTGGCACGGGCGTATGAGGGGGCCCATTCACGTAGAGCAATTGACAAGCACCGGACCCCGAGATAACGTTGTGTTAGAGCTGCGTTGCATGTGGCATGGGGTGGGACGTTATTTATTTATCAGCATATGAGATTTACGGCTGTTTTAAGAAGGGCTTCGCTTCAGCGGTAACGCTTGCAATGTGTGTTCCTGCTCGTTCCGTATGAGCTCACGGTACAGCTTTGCGCTGCCTGGGCAGTGGACGTGAGAGTGATTAAAAACACCTGCTGTGATTACAAGCATGGGGGGGGGGGGAGCCTTTCTTGTTTTTTTTCTCTTCCAGGAGATCTGTTTATCATCAGGAAACAAAACCGAAATCTGCAGGTCACGCACAATGGACGTTTTCACTCCGACTTCGTGTTTTAATTAGCAAAAAAAGACTTTGTTATTACAGATTTCCCCCCTAAAAAAACGTGAAGAAGATTGTGTGTTGGCCTAAGGCAGTGGTCGGCAACGTAAATGACAAGAAGAGACATTTTTGTTTTCGATTTCGGTAAAAAAAAAATCTCTCAAAATTTCAAGAGCCGCAATGCGCTGTGTGGTGAATACGCCGAGACGGTGGTGGTCGTTACGGCACGGAGCAGTTCCTTAAATAGACGCAGGATGACGAGCCCAGGGCTAAGGTGCCCTCTAGTCCAATGGGGTGCTTGCCGTGGGGATGAGTGATGTTAGAATAGATATGACTCTTTCTTTTGCTAAAATGCATTACTCTCGAGAATAGTTTTTCTCCTTTTTACTGGCAACAAAACAGGTGTTAAGATGTTAAAACACCAAACTGAAACCTTTTGCAAGGAATCATGTCTGCATTAACCACAATACTTGTGGTCAGGATGCAAACAAAAAACGTACTCTGATAATAAATGCATTGTCTTTGAAACTGATTGGTCCACACCAGAGACAGCTTTCTTTTGAGCCTCGTCTCAAAACGGTGTTAGACCAGAGGACGCCAAAAGGAGGTCCCATGACTGATTACTCTCGGTTAAGTCTCTTTATTATGTTTCATTGCTTGACCGTTAACGTAAAACAAAGATGGACATCTGTGAAAAAGCGCTTCATAGCGCGTCAGATTCATCCAGCATAAATAAATATTCTGATTATGGCATGCAACTTTATTCAACAGGTCACCGAGTGACGCCGAATGGGTCGTCATTCAGACGGAGTTTCTGAGCCTAATTCGCCTTGCCCGACACAAACTGAATGATTCGATTTGCGAAGTGTTTCTATACAGAGTGACTATATAATTTATCAAGTGCAATACTGTGCGTATACTTGGATGTTGCATAGTATACAAGTAACCACACACAGAGAGAGAGCTCAGACATTCAACACAGCCCCGATGTTTAGTTCATTAGTAATGTGAACGGCTGCCAATGCAGGATGGACGGTCACTGTACTTGCATTTTAACTTAACCACACAAGATGGGAACAATAAAACACACGTACAAGACTGCAACGAAAACCTTCTACACCAGCGCAAATTCAAACGCTAAGCACATTTACATTTCTTTGTGAAACACTTTGCTCGATAAAGTTTTCATTAGAGGACAATGTTTCCACTTTTGTCTCCAGTATTTTTCTCACTTGAATTCCTAACATTGACAAAATATGACAAAATATGACCCTCCACTATTTACTTACAGATGCGTTGATCCAGATGGGTGAGCGTGTGGTTGGAGCTGCGGCTCATCGTCGGAAGGTTGTAAGTTGAAATCGTGGTCAGGGCTTGGGGTAGATGGAATGCAACTTCGTGCGACGCCGACGGGAGTGGTCAGTCTCGACGAGGTAATGATGATCTCAGCACTGCCCCACGATTGAGTGGGAAACCACTTTGACTTTCAATAAACGCGAGCAACGCGCACGTCCTTTGCACGTGACCGCCAGTCCTTCCGTCCCTCCCTCTCACCAGCGAGCAAAACTTTTTTTGTCAAAGTAATATTCCGTACTGTGGTATGAAAAGTCCAGAAGTTGTAATTGAACGACGGTCCCCCCCCCCCCCCTCCGAGACAATGTGATCCACCAAGTCCACTACCAAGGTAACTCAGCTTACCAAGCAGAGTGCGAATAACTTAGTTAATCTCTGAGACACAATGTAGAACGTCCATCTGATTACCATTCACGTTTCATTCTCTACGACGTTTACCCTCATTCATTCTCCAGAGAAAATAGGGCTGAAAATAAGGCTTTTATTTGGTATATCCATCAGACGACTTCAGTTGCAGATCAGTGTCCAACTCCTGCATGCATAAAAACAAATATTACAATGTTTTTTTGCAAAGAGTAAAACATATACAATTTACTCAGAATTAGTTCTCATGCACCAGACATTATCCAAAATAATTGGCACAAAGCTGGGACTGTGGCGTGAACCGCATCCGTCAAAAGACCCTGGGGGTTCCGATCTGTAACGTTACAAGACGGATTAACAATGGATTTAAAATGAGAGTTCCCATGTGCTGTATATTGATTTTTTTTGCACCGTACGTAGCTAACCGTGCTAATCGGAGGTGCGGGGGAAGGACAACAAACTAAACACAAAAAAGCAGTTTTCAAGATATTAGTTTTCAACCTAGATGATTTAAAAGTTACATAGCTTTTGTGGCTTCCTAATATCGGAAGGAGCGTTCCAGACGGCCGCAGAAGCGCATCTGAAAGCGCGCGATGGGGTGACCGTCTTTGTTCGATGGTTAGCCAAAAGCCACTGCGGGGAAACCCCGACAAAGGCCATGCAAGGACCGTATCTCTCGTACATCTCGTACTGTGCAGAGAAACGGGCAAACGTTCCCCATCATTCTACAAGGCCACGTGTCCAAACACTCTTCAAGTCCCATGAAAACGAATGTCCACCGTCTCTACGTAAGTCTGCAATTATTTTCATAATTTTTTTTATGAAGATGTATATGATGACATGATAAACTCTAATATAGAAATACTCACGATATATATGTCAGTATGCTTTGGGTTTTTAACAGGTTTTGATATTTTCATTTTGTAAAATAATGTTTACTCTTCAGGAGTACTTCATTGGTATTTGGTGAGTTTGCATGTAAATATGTTGTGCTCAATGGTAACTGAGAAAAAAGCAACGTTTATTTATCCTGCAAAGCACCAACCGATTCACGGGAAATGCAGAGCATATGAGGGGGAATCACGCTCAAGTGCACACACATCAACAACTTACTTGCTGTACTTGTATGCATGTATGTTGACCTTCTTTTCGCGCCCTGCGTAGCCAACCGTGCTAATCGCAGGTACTTCTCTTTTCGAAGCCACCTTTCCGACCTGCAGGTCAATGTTTCACGTTTAATCTTTGTGGCGGGCCAACAACCCCACCTCCCAAGTCGAGAATTACAAGCGCGGCTACAGTGAAACACAGCGATATTACACGATCAAAGTTGGATCGAGCGGTGACAGCAAATGAACGGTAAATGTGTAGCCATTTAATACAAAAGGTTAAAAGACGTTATGCACTGTCTCGGGCAGTGTTCTTCACTAAATTTCAGAGGGGGCCCACTTTCGCCAATAAGACATCATCAGTGTTGAGGGCCGCCACACATTTGAAACCATTGTGGTTTGACAGCAGCACGATGATGGGGGGGTGTTTACACAATTTGTGTTTTGTCGGGGCCACACTAAAGGCCACCAGGGGCTGCCAACAGCCCACGGGCCTTGCAATGAAGACCAGTGGTGTCAAGGCTGCCAGCGGAGATGCTCTCTGCCTAACACTAGGTTATAGCAGGGGGATGCTTTTTCTTAGATTCATACAAAATAAACGACATCATGTGTGGACGATAACTGCACTTGCCCTGTGAGAGCATTTTATAGAATTTTTTGCAAAGTTTATGGCAATCGAAACTCCCTTGATTTAACGTATTCCTTCGATTCAATGGGAATGCCTGAGGCCCAGACAACCATAAGAGATTGGCACCCTCGCCAGACGCGAAGACAAGAAACCACATGGATGAACTGTGAACACAGAGCCACAAAAAACTGGAATAAAAGCATAAACACTCGTGCACTTGTATCATGCACGCAAATATACATTTGTTTTTTTTCCGAGACACATTTCAAGGCTGTTTTTTGGGCCAAAAATCACAGCCAGCCTGTTATATATACAGTCCTATTTCAAGTGAACCAGGCGTGGCTTATTGAGATAAAGGTAATAATTGTATTTTATTTCACCTCGTGAAAGTACACTGACATCGATTATCTCTTTTTTTCCAAAGATGAAATTGTCGTTTATTTTGGAGAGATATCAGCATTATACATGTTTTTTTTAAAGATATGCAAGCCAGAGAATAACGCGATGACGCCAAATACACATTAGCATACATTCGTAACTTTAGTATAGACCCTTATTCTTAACATCCGTTTACAGCGAACACTCGCCTTGGCCATTTAGTCAAACACGACAGGGAGTTGAACATTCGGCTTCAGGGTGGCGCAGTGGTACAGAAACACTTGTGCCGCCTCACAGCAAGAGGAGCCTGGGCTTCATTCCCAACTCGGGTGCTATCCTTGGATGCAGTTTGTATGTTCTCCCCATGCTCCACGTGGGTTTCCTCTGGGTTATCCGGTTTCCTCGCAAAAGCTAAACCCAGACACACACACAATGTTTCTGATACTGGCCAAATATCCCAATTCTGATTTGGATACAAATTACTCAATTGGGATTATACATCGCAGCAACATCAACCCACTCGTGAAATAAAAACTTGGCATGACCCTCTTGAAAATGAGTCTTGAGGCTCAATGAGGCTTTCCTGCGTAAACAAGTGAAATAATAAGTGATAATAATAATAAACTGCCTCACAAGGGTGAGTGGGCCATCTACTCAGGTCAACCTCCAGCTCGTCTAGGATGGGGGTGTCAGTAGAGTTGCCGTGGTGGTTATCACAACAACGAACGAGATACGTCTGGTGGTGTACAGCCCTCTTCAGCACCCCTTCAGCTCTGGCTCTGCATCTACAAGGCTACTTTACCATCGATTAAATGTAAAAAATACATTAAACATGCTATTTCCACTAGTGTTGAGCTGACCAAGATATTATTATTTTTTTCAGATGCGCTTCTGTGGCCGTCTGGAACGCTCTTCCATCCTTCGAAATTTGGAAGCCACTGGAGCTATGCACTCTTAAATCATCTGTATTGAAAACGGATTTCTTTAGAACTGCTTTTTGTGATTAGTTTGTTGTCCTTCACCCGCACCTCCGATTAGCATGGTTGGCTATGTACGGTGCAAAATAAGTTTAACGGACACACATATGTAGTCTGTGAAAGATAAACCATGGTGTAGACCACCCCGTATTTTATATCTCATTCCACACTTCTGTCCAATATGTGGTGATGCATTGATTCGAGTACTGTTGTTCTAAATGTATTTTTGTAGGATGCATGTGAATTGCCTACAGCTCAGAGAGTCAAATACGGTTAGTTCCGTTGACACTCTAGTCTCGTTCTGCTGATTCCTTGGCTGTACACGGTCTGTCTCTAAGCGCACTAGGAGTGCGGGTACCGTAGTCCCGGATCATAATATTGATGTTATGCTTTCAAGCCAGAGACTCACTCAATTGTTTTCTAAACGAATAAACGTTTCCCCACACGTTTGCTTGTGCACAGCATAAGTGTTCAAACAGACTTCTAAAACTGGATTATCTCCCAACTTGCCAGCAACTAATCACAGAGGCTCCTTCCTATCCTGGCACTGCCTGTAGCTGCACCAAACCAGAACTCTAAATGTCTCAGGTTGTGCCGTAGATCAACAGGATACCCCCAGACAAGCCATAAAACACAAGCAATTTTACGAAGGCTAGAGGTAAGAACGGAAACCATATTTACTGTTTAAAATAGGGTGTTTTTCTACGAAATACATTTATAAACACGCAACTCTTACGATTCAGGTTATAACGAGTGTGCACTGTTTACGCAGCGTAAGCTGTATTAACAAGTTCAGTCTTGGATTTTGTACAGATGTGGTACAATGTCTGTGAAGAATCTCGAACGTGCAATAGTAGCGAGTTCCAGGAAGATGGGACCTCTGATAGCGAAGCTGCGAGGTGGAAATCTCTCTATCCGAGCACACGTAAGAGCCGAGTCGTCGTGAGCTTCTGAAGAAAGTTTCCCGGTCTTTAATATTGGTCTTCGTATACAAAAAAAAATCAAGAAGAGGCTTTTAATACTTCTGCAACTTATGTCAGTGAGATTTCGGTACTAAATAGAAAGACGATGGAGCCGCTTCTCTGTCAATTACGTGCAGTATCTTTACTCTCCAGATTGGTGCCACGAGATGGCAGGCATGTGAGACAAACTTGCACAACCAGACATTAGATCAGCAAAAGGTTGGTATAAATGTTTTCATTCTGCAGCTAAAATATCGTAAAAACCAAGGACCGTGACAATCTTTATAACTGATTAAGACAGCAACTAAAATACTTCCTTTACGCAGGAATCTGCCTTAGGCAGAACAAATGCAAATGATGTTCGCGTTGTCATTCATCATTAACACTTTCAGCACCCAGTGGGCACGCACTTTTCAAAACTATCGCCATGAACTATTGGATTCATTATTCCCACAGATATCCCTAAGGCTGCTGATGTGTGCTTCGTGCTGACCTGCCTCTCATCAACAATGCATCTCAACAAAAGCAACAGCGGCTGAAGTCGAAGAGAGGAAACATCTACCGCTCAGTCTTCACCACACATCCCGACGTCCTGATTGCAACCGTTGTACCCACGATGCCGCAAATCAGACAGCCGTGACCACATTGCACCATCAAAGGACAACACAGCTTGCTGATCTTCTAATATGCAGTTGTGCAACATTTTATTACGTAATACATCTGCTATTGCGCAGCAAAATATGAGAAAAATATACATTGACCATGAGTACCTAATTTATTCTCCATTCATAATGCATTTCTTTTTGATCAAACTCACTCTGAGGTGTGTCACATAATCTTAACAATGTAAACAGTTGATAGGACATCATATTCAATGACTAATAGTGTGTTATCCTCCCCCCTCTTGTGGCTGCCGGAGGTCAGTGAACCCATTATATAGAGGAGGCAAATTGTCATACTGCACATCGATAATCATTTGTATTATGCATATGATTCAATGGATGGTTCACGATCTTACGAATTTATATTCGTATATTTATCAACGCGGTGATTAATCGGCAATACTAAACCGGTCACTGATAATATCATGACTCGATAATGAATGTTGACAGCGAATTGTGACAGTGAAGATAATTGTAGATGGGGGGTATATAACCACATCCGTGAATCGGTGTTTGTTTTATTTGCAGGCAAACGATAATTGACACGACCAAAGTTGTATTTTTTGCGTGAAACGTGGACCCCCTAAAGGACCGCAATCGGACGCCGACTGCGATTCACAGAGGGTCGATGGAATTTCCCGTGCCTTGATTCTCTCGTTTCGTGAACTCGGTCATTCGTCATCCATACCCCCACGCGTTGCCTGACGCACACAGAAATCCACACCTGTGCACGTGGGTGGCTTGACCCAGCCAGGCAACAGTTCACACAGGGCTCAACCAGTGAATGTAAAACGCACATCATTTCCGACACGCCGGGTTGCAATACTGAGCCACAGTACAGTAATATATATATCATGGGATTCTTTTGATTTACACAAATGACGAGATAGAGTTTATGCAATACTGTACATCATTATGAGACAGCTTGAGACGCTATTGGGCTTGGACGCACATTGCTTGTTTGAACAGGAACGCGTTTACTGTTTACTAAATAAACCCTAGAGACCAAGGGCTCTCCAACTTTTTCAAACTTTAATGTAGCCAAGAAATGCAATCTCCCCCTACTCCCTCTCACGCACTCTCTCACGTCTCCCCTCTTGTCTCATTCGGCTCCTCTCCACGCACTCTCTGATCTCTCCTGTCTGTGGTTCCCAATCTTTGTGAACTCGAGGATCACTGTCAATCATTTCATATTGTCGTGGACCACCATGCGTCAAACAACATATCTCTGACATCAAAACTCCTCTAAATCATAGTGGTGCCGCGGCAGGCGAGATTTTAACTCCCTCGTCTGGCCGTGGGTTCGATCCCAACCCTGACGCCTGCTGTATATTTGGAGTTTGCGTGTCTCTCTCCCCGTGGTCGCGTGGATTTTTTTCCGGGTCCTCTGGTTTTCCCCTCCAGAATTAGAATTAACATGCGTTTAGAGTATTTGGCTGCTATAAATGTCCACATGATGAGCTAAATTGTTGAGTTCTGAAAAAGAGCCATAGAGGTCAGTGGGCCTTACCTAGACAACAGAATGGGAACCACTGCTCTAAACAATAACCTTCAGCAGGTTGATCAGTCCTGGTTGGTGAAGGAGGTGGCCAGGGTCGCTTCAGATTTAACTTGTGACTGTGTGATTGTGTACGTGTGTGTTGCCACACTAGGCGGCACAGCTGACGCATCTGGCAGTCATCTCAGTCAACCTATGGCACCTGGATCTATCCTGTGACCTCCTGTCAGCGAGCCTTCGACACTTCACGTGGCCTCAGAATACACCTGTCCTGGCCCTGGAGCCGTGATAACGTCACCGCGCACTTCGTGGCGAATGGCGGTTGTTGTTATTGGTGATATTTACCAGTCGGTTGTGTGCCGTGCCAGCCTGTAGGTGGTGAGGGCTTCATGATGGTCGACAGAAGATGGCAGTGTAGCAAAAACTACTCCAGACATCATCGGCTTTAGGCTTCATCCTTGAGGTCTCAGCAATTCTCCATGAAATGTTATTTTATTTGGCACTGATACAGGTGCCTTTCTTTGATCGATTTCACTCTTCACAGACGAGAACGAGTTAACCCGCTCAAATGACCACCGTGTGAGAGTTGCGATGACGTTTTGATATTCACTCGAAATTCGCAAACCACATCACCTGCAACTTATCCACCAACCGTTGTGTGAAGCCGACCAGTTGTGAATTATCATGGGACATTTTTGCCAGTATCAAAGTATGAAAAATAAGAATAAGTTTTACCCTTTCTGGCAACAAAACAGGTGTTAAGATGTTCAAACACCAAGTAGATGGCTTTTGCAAGGAATCCTGTCTGCATTAACCACACGTACTTGTGGTGAACATGTAAACAAATCATGCTCTGATAATATTTGCATTTTCTTAGAAACGGATTGGCCTACACCAGACTTGATGCCTTGCAAAAGGTATCCATTTTGTGTTTGGACATCTTAACACCTGTTTTATTGCCAGAAAGAGTACAAACTATTATTATGTTTCACACAGTTGTGAATTATTTCACAAACTTTACCTTAGCTTGTGAAGCCCCTCAATAACAAACGTGAACTTGTAAAAAGAAAACCGTTTACACACAGGTCTATCAAGTTGATGTGAATGAGAAAATACTAATTTGTGATATAATTCGCAACCGGTCAGATTCAGGTTACCGTCTTATCTCGAATTTTATCTAACTTTTGTCAAAGCGCTTTACAAGAACTAAAAATGGAACATTAGTTATTGGCTGATGGGGAAAAGAGATGGGATTTGAGTGTTGGGGAGGGGAATGGATGGCAAGGAAGGGTGATGGAAGGAAAACGGAGGGGCGAGGTTTAGGAAGGAGAAGGATGGTTAATGTTTTAAGGATGAGGACAGGAAATAGTAGAGGTTTGAAAAGACCAGGCGATATGGTTGCGAATATCAAATAATAATCGAAAGTTCAAGTCAACTTTACTGAGAATGCACCGTAGTAGAATTGATTGGAAGTTCAATATTCAGTTGATATTCAAACCTACATCACCGCCACTTTTTCTAATCAAATGGTAATGGAAGCTAGCCAATTTCGAATTGGTGTACCAAATTTAACTTTTGCTGTGAACCCTATTCGAAATGTGTGAAAATGAATGGGGAATCTGGAGTATTCCCTTTGAGGTAATGACCCAACGTTTCAGTAAAGCTGACCTAGATATACAAATGTGTGACTTACCGAGGCCTCATCAGATAACAACTGCGTTTCTGCACGTGCTGTCGCCACGAGTTCGATCCTCCACTCCCTTCGGTCGCCTTGTCTGCTCACAATAGTGTTAGATCCCATTCTGCAGGTCAACGACCATTCTCACCCACTTGCTAGTACGGCTTCGTCTTGTCAATCTAGCGACTTGTCCCATCTGTGAATATAGCTTTGGTACTGTACTTTGGGGGAGGCGGGTGGGATGGGGTTTTGTGAAAGGTCGGTCACAGTTCCTATGATCACTGTTACATTGCTTTCATGGCTTTATTTTGGTGATTTCGAAACGTTTTTTGGTTTGGCCATGTTTGTTTGTTGTAGTACGGAGTTAGAATGATGGCTTTAATCTAAGTTGTCTTGTGGTTGTTGTTGTTGTTGTTGTTTGACTTGCATCCCACTGGGATCTTTGCACAGCGTTGGTGTACGGTGCTTTTTTTTCTGGAAGACTTTGCAGTTTTTTCCTGGATTTTTCTGTTTGCGCATAGTCACTTTAAGATGTTTTCTTGTTCATGTTTTTGTTTTTTTGTTTGTTGCGGTTGCACCCGATTCAAGAGCCGAATGGCTCACAGGGCTACACCTAATAAATGAAACTGAAAACTGAAAAAACTGAACTACCAAATGTAAAAATTCTGCATATTTTTTTTTTAAATGGAAAGCTAGCGCCCCCTATCGATCTGGAAAGGAGCCCTCCCCCCCTCCCGGTGGATGCAGCCGTAAAGTTACGAGTCTCAAGCGACACACAAGTTCGTGCAGTCGTTGTGCTTCATGCAACACCCCCCGCCTCATCAGCAGTTCCCGAGGAAACTGCTGGAACTGCCGATGGGGGCGGTTTTTTGTTTGTTACAAAATGCACAAAAGTTGAGGTGGACGATTGTGTGTGCTGTTTGGAAATAATCGCACCTCCGATGAGCATGGTTGGCTACGTACGGTGCGAAAGAAGGTCAGACCTGTAACCCCTTATCAGTGCCCTACCCTATTACAGCCCAATTTAGACCTTATTGGTCACCTCGTGCCCCTTATACGTCTCAACGTTCATCCTACAAAGTCCCATCACAAGGGAGACAAACACAAACACAGAGACAATGTCGTTTTCCCCCTCATTGAAACGGCTGTACGCCGTATGGACCTGAAACCCCGATTTCCTTGTACAAGAATACGTGGTAAACCGTGATGGGTTTGACAAGTTTGGAAGTTTAACAAACATAGACACAAAACGTCTTAATTCCCCAGCACTCTGCCTTTTCTAACCTTCCCACTTCACCGTGAAACTCACCAATCTCTCTCCACGACCGAAATAACAAATGGTATAATATTGTGTAACTGCAGTCGCTTTTAAACATTTCTAAAGTATAAACTGTGTCCCACCTTTCCCCTCTCGTGTCGCCTTCATGCCATCTGCTCGAGAAACCAAAGTCTCCTTCTGTTAAATATTCAACCCATTGCTGCCACCGTGGTCTCAAAACTCCCTCCACGCGGGCAGTGCCGACTGAAGCCTTTTTGCCATTCTCATCTGCCCATAATGTCTTCTACGTTGGGGCTTTCGGTGACATTGGACCCCGCGTATCGGCCGTAAAATGTATCGTCGCCTGCTTCACAGCGGACATTAAACATCCCTCGATGTCATTTGTAGTCGGCCATTGTGTGCCACATTTAAAAGGTTACCTGGAAATTACTCGGTTGAGATTACGCGTAGCAATGTTTCCCCGACTGCGCTGTAAGAATGATGGAAATACCAAGTGTACTTCCTAGATTATTCTCTGTATGAAGCGTGTTCAATCACATCCTTACCATAAACAAATATTGCGTAAGGTTCAAGGTCCCTGTAATGCATGTTAGATGATTTTGGACGGCGTCTTGACACACATTCGCATTTAAATGCTACACTAATACAAATTGGATCATAGTGTACGATAAACTAAACACAGACACAATTTAATTACTGCTGCCCATGCCTGTCTAGCTTGATTCCACTTCACATGTCCTTGCAGAGGTGGACACTCACACATGCCCAACGGGCAGTGGTCTTGAGTCCTAGGTTCAAGGGTTGTATGCAAACGGCTGAATGTTTCTGTGTGTCACAGATGACTCTCTCCGAGTGTACACCTGGCTGTTTGAGTCAGCTGCGTTCTTGGCTTATTACTCCTCAAAACAGAGATTCCTCATTTCCTCATCCAAGCGTTCCAGGCTGTGACCCTGGTCAATGGAAATAAACTCAACACAAACTCAACACGAGACAACGACCGACACGGCAATGGCCACACGCGGAGAATCCCTTTGCGGAAAGCCCTCGAGTAAACAAATAGTGCTGATTGCAGGCTCGAGGATATAAATCGATACGACTGCAAGCAATGCGGACCGACTTCGCTTGGCACAGCAGTCAATATTCCGCAATTTCAATTTCACTTCGTGCAACTGGCATCAATATTCTTAATTCAACAAAACTATGCATCCCTTTTTTTTAAATGTAGCCTGCCTCGTCTTTATGGAATTCCCACTTGGCCAGCATCTTCCGATGATGCAAGGCCTTGCTGCTCAAACAGGTAGCACGTGACTTGGCTGGTGGTCCTTAGAAAGCGACAGGAATTCCACATTCCTTTACCGGGACGAAGTCTCCCCGTAGGACGACTACTGACTGCCCACAAGGTGCTATTGATTTCAATGACCTTATGAGTTGAGTGTACCCCCTGACTGCGATTTGAACTTGTGGTCCGACTGCGTATCATGGGGATACGTATGTGAACCATCGGCCACCTTAAGGCAGTGTGTGCATTGAGGAATGAGGCAAATGCTCATCAATCTTCTCCCCATCATTTAATCTCTCTACTCCATCCAGATCACAAGCGATTACAAGTAGCAGTGATTCAATGAAAGTGACTCATTTACTACCAAGCATAACAAACACAACTTTTTCTAAAGTACTGTAATTTTTTTGGAGTTTATCAAGATACCAAACTAACATTCAAAGAATCTTAAAGTGTCTCAATGAAATACCACCAATTATGAAGTATACACACATCGGAATTGATAAATATTGTGGAATATTCTCATAAATTAATAACATCAACAAGAATATACTATACTTTTATTATATTTTGTGAAGTCATAAAACATGCTGTGCAATTATTTGCAGAAGATTCAACTAACATTTTAGTGTGTGTTAGTTTTCTATATATGTAAAAAACTACCTAGTCAGAAGTGGGTGTCACTGAAATCTTACAGAGACAGACAAAAATCATCAGATGATCTTATACTTTCGTTGAAAGAATAGTCTTATTCATTACTTGATTAGAATATGGTGATGCTCGTTTGAACATAACTTCATAACTTCTTTTGACAAAAACACAATACGAATTTATTATTAAAACAACTTTTCCACCACGGGTTACTTTATGCATTTCTTATTAAGTATTTCACACGTGGGCTGAAGACCAGAGTCTTGAGGAGGAAACTCCCAAATGCCACACAAGTAAATTGGCAACAAAAAGATCAGCATCCTACTTGACTGGTTCACTCACATTACGGCACCACCTATGCACGAACCATCAACTCCACCAACTACACGGGTTGATGCCACGACACACGGACCAGGACCCAGAGCACAGAAGTCGTTCTGCAATGGCCTACACATAGCTTGAGTTCAGATTTCGAGTCAATCTTATCTTGAACATTGCACATTCTGTTAGCCATGATTTTCTCCGCAAAATGTACTCAACGTATCCAGACAAAAAAAATTGTGGATAAACATGGATACTGATCAGAAATTTATGATGAACTCCACTTATCCGTGGAAATTCACAAAGAGGAAGATGAATGAGGATAATACGAAGAATAGGGCTACAGATAATAATACAGACACACGGACCCAATAGGACCCAGAGATAATAGGAGCCGAGGCTGAAGATCACATGATTTATACTGCATATGTACGTTTAATGGCCTACAAATATGCAAATCAAATGAATCTGCTTCTCTTAGCTTGTCCACCCCATGTATGTTTCCTCCAGCGTGAATTACTTGGTCAAGCAATTCCTCACTTCATTAAAGGAAAGGAAACAGTTTCCATTGTCGGGCGTGATGCTGGCTTCTTTGTGAAGAATTCTTCAGGAAGAAGATTTCCTTTTGGAACATCTGCCGAAACAAATTTGTTAACATTTTAATTGATCCAGCCAGGACATCACTCTGTTTTTAGAGCACTCAACTTACGATTCGGTCATGCCCACCACATTCACCACAATGTTAAAACATACATCGACCGTATTCTTGAATGGAATTGCGATCCAGAATTGTCAAAATGCATGGAAACACCGAGGAGCGAATGGGTACATCGTTACAATTCTACTATTCTGTAATTATACTCAAGACGTAGGGGGGCCCATCCTTCAGCCCGGGCCAAGTGCTAGCAATCTACACAAATGTAGCCCCTAAAATCAGCGTGAACTATTTTATTCCAAGTCATTTGTATTAAGTGGAGCCATGTCGTCTTCAGTGTGGTAAATGTGGTCTGCATCACGTCGAGCAGAGTCGAACGATCTCGGAGCGACACTTCTGCAACCAAACCCCCGCGCTTTGTGCTCATGTGCCACCTATCGCGAATTTGACTTTCACTGCATGCTTGTGTACCACGACAGCCGTGATCTTACATTTGAATTGTGCTCCCCGAGTTGTTGATTTACAAAACAAAAAAAGCATGATCTGTGCCAATGGATCTGGGGAAGAGTGGTATTGGGTGGATGTTTAAAATACTGCCTCTCGTCGCTTGCCTAGCGTTCACCAACAGAGGCTCGCAACGCAGCCGAGCGACTGTTAATGGTGAGCTTTGGGGTAAAATTAGAAATAAAATATTGATCATTTCCAGTCAAGGTGTCTCTGTTAACAAAGCGTGCAGCAGTTCTCATCTCTATGGGTGGTGGATTTTTCACATTCATATGGTGGGGATCAGTAAACCATGGCATAATGCCCATTGATGTCCCAATATTGTGCTCATTACATCGATTCTAGAAGGATCCCTGGATGAGTTGAGCTCACAAACTTCTGACTTTGAGTTAAGTGCTTTTAATCACAGCACCACCTTCTAAGTTGGTAAATAAACATTTAGCATTGAGATAAAATAAGTCTGAAACATTTGGCTTTTCATTCTTTTCCAGGGCCAACGTTTAACTGAACACAAGTGTGAAGGATTGTATTTGAGCGTTCGCGACGTCATTTAACGATGTTATTATATCTTCCATACTATTGATATAGCAACATTCACATTTTTCGATATAAAGCTTTCGTGACTGCAGGGATGCATATTCTTGGTTCTTTCGGTAAAGTCACGTAGAAGGGAAATAATTCAATAAAAAACATAAAACATAATTAAATTCTCACGACGTTTCGGCTACAACGCAAGCAGCCATCCTCAGGTGAAGAACAGAACTGTCCTGAGGACGGCTGCTTGCGTTGTGGCCGAAACGTCGTGAGAATTGTATTGCTTTATTATTTTATTATTTCCCTTCTACGTGACTTTACCGAAAGAACCAGGAATATAACATTCACATTCCTCCACAGTGCCCTAATTGTTCGCCGCTTAACATTAAAGTTGTCCTCGGCGCTTTCCCCAAGCTCAAACTGTGAGATTGCACTCACGGGAACGACAGCGCTGTCCGTGCTGAGCGTCACAATCTGGATGAGCTGCAGCGATGAGAACTTGTGCTGCTCGCTGAATGAGATGGCAGCATGGAGCATGCACTTTGCCACCTCCTCCAGGCGGTATCCCTGCTTGCCATTGCCCATCACCGGGAAGGAGATGGACCTCATGTTGGCCTTATGTGCCCGCTTCAGGCAGCCAATCACTGTCTTTCTCAGCTGATAAGAGTGCAGAAAAATCACACGTTAAAATCTCCATGTTAATACAGTACTCGTTGATGTTAAAGTGTTTTTTCCAAGTAAACAATGGGATGGCGAGCATTGCCGTGAGCAGGCCTGAACCAGTGAAGGAGGTTCCACATTCTCTTGGCAAGGGTACATTTACACCATTGGTACCTCATTTGCCAGTAAAAAAACAATTATCAAGGGTAAAATTTGCAATAGAACCACCACCCACCAAGTGGTATTCATTTGATCGAGCATAGATGGACATCAGACCTAGTCACTAACCGGGAATTAAATTCACACATTTTTGATTGTGAGTTGAGCATTCTAACCACGGTGATTACCCAGTCAGATCTTCTGTAATCATCGATAACTGAAACAAATTGTTACGCAGTGGAGCAGGAGAGCCAGACAACTTGTGCCCACAGAGACAGCTGCCACTGGGGGTGCCCTTTCAAATGTTCACAGTGAGCTTTGGGGCTCTGAAACTAGCCGGTGTAAAGGACGTAATATACAAAAACAAATTCATCATTGTTGTGGAGGGAAATTCTGCGGAGAGAGAATGTGATGTAATCAAATGAATTTGGGGTGCGACTCCATTCATCCGCAGAGAAAATTGTGGGTAAAAATAAAGCAGCTTTGCTATGAACTGAGCAAAATTGTGCTAATCGCGAATAGGAAAAAGAGGGCCACAGTTAACAGGGGTTCTCGTTGACCCTATAGCTACCGTGGATAATAGGAGTCACGGGTAATAGGGGAATGGATAAGAAGAGTTCTGCTGTATATAATAAAAAATAGCAGTGTCTGCTGCTGGAGAAACACGTTAAATGGTGCCTGTAACACCAACCATATTTCTTAACAATGATAACACAACTACCTGTAAATTACTGCATTATGTCATGTGAACGCTAATCACAACCAAAAAGGCAAACGTTACCTCGGTGCAGTTTTCTCTGTATGCAAGCTGAAGGATCACGTGGTAAACCCTCTTGCAGGATAAATCACCCGTTGGTTCTGTCTCAAAATGGTTTTGCAAAAGCAACATCTTTTTTTTGTTCACGGCTGCCTGGAGGTCCGGCCCGCCCTTGCGAGCGAGCGCAGATGAAACGCTCCCCATGCTGAGATCCATCTTGGGGGACAGCGTGTTCACGATGACGTCAGTCTGAAAATAAAATGTTCAAAAAAGGGGTAAACTTCATCATGCGCCATGAGTTGACGTGACTCTCTAGGCACAAACATTAATTATGGTTGGGAGTCGGCTCAATCCTCGCCCCTTGTGCTCATCCACCGCTGGATGAGGGCCTCTCTGTGCTCTGTGGATCCTAGGCATGATTAGACCATGCTTCATCACGCTGGCAATTTGGTTAACACAGACGTGGGAACACAGAAGGACACTACAGTAATGGATTTTGGTGCATTTGCCCTCTGCCCACCATGAAACCCTGCAGGCGATAACAGCCTGTTGTTTAGGATAGTCACACTCAAGCACGACTCGACTTATTCACGTTCGCAAAAAAAAAAAATCTGCGGTATTTGCCCCTTTGCATGCAAATGTGGTACCACACCTTCACAGATGGTGAAGTGAATGACACATGAGCATGTGTGTGGAAGAAGAATCAGAGCGTGATTGGTCAGCTCTGCCTGTGGGTGGAGCCAGCATCTTGACACATTAACGCCAGCAGCAAGCCATACTTGCCCTTCCCTTAGCTGATCATTGGCTGTCAAATGGTTCTCTGTTTAGCACACCCCAACAACACTACGTGACATACGGTTTTACCCGTATTCTTGTACAGGGAAATCGAGCTTCCAGGTCCATACGGCGTACAGCCGTTTCAATGCGGGCACCTAACCTGCAAGTTGGCTGTAACAAAAAACAAAGTCTCTGTGTTTGTGTTTGTCTCCCTTGTAATGGGACTTTGTAGGATGAACGTTGAGATGTATAAGGGGCAAGGGGTGACCAATGAGGCCTGAATTGGTCTGTAATAAGGTAGAGCACTGATAAGGGGTTGACAGGTATGACATGACTTTGGAGGAATCACTTTTACAAAACATTCCAGCTGTGTCATTTTCTGCAGAAGTCCAAAATTATAGATGATTATACCCCACGCACTCTTTAACACAATCTTAAAGCCTTGATATTTAATCCTTGGTTGTTAGGCAACAGAACGATTAAGGAATCTACTTACCATTTGGTCTTCAATATTACCAGTTGCAATTGTTATTTTTATTCCTTCACGAGTCATGAATGTGTTTTCCTCATTCTCGCACGTATTTGGAGCAACCCCGCTTCTGTGTTTTTCTTCGTTATTTACAAAGCCTTGATTTTGCGGCAATCCACTGTCGATTAATCCTCTGTGTTCTTGGGTTTCTGAATCACCATGCTTTGTGCCTAGGTGGTCGGACGAGCCATGCGCCAGAATGACATCATCGTTGCCTTCTTGCGTGAGATTCATAATTTCCATCACAAACTCATCCCCCAGATCGATGACATGAATGTTAGTGAGTGTGTGTGGAAAGTTCTTGGTCTTCCCACAGTACACTAATATCGCTGTGTAAATTGTTTTTGCGCACAGTGGCACAGGGAATCCATAAATGCCACTACTTATTGCAGGGAGAGCGATGGAATTAAACCCCTCTTCTTCAGCCGCTTCTAAAGCACTCACGATGGCCATGTTCAGACGCCTGATGCCCACTTGTCCGTTGTTGGCGCTGTTTTCTCGGATTGTCCACTGTGGCCCGACGACATGGAACACCTTCTTGCATGGCAATCGGCCCGGCCCAGTTATGGCCACTGCTCCAAAGGGGACCTTGCCATGCTTCTTGACGTGGCCGTTGCTTTCTCTCTGGAGGCTGGGGCCTGCGGCATCAGACAGGGCTTTCGCTAAGCCTCCCATGTGGTCCAGATTTTCATTTGCTGCATTCACCATGACATCTACAGGCATTGTCAGCATGTCTCCAATGTGCAAGTACAAGAAGCGGCCACCTGGCAATTTATGTGTAACCAGTAAAGAATTCTTTAAAATGGGGTTCATGTGAGAGAGAAGAACATCAATTTGTAACTCACTCGACTCCTCACTTTCTTTTGAAGCATTATCTTCGTCTTCTCCTGAAAATGAAATTGACTCATACAGTGGCTCATATTTAAATATGTATGGTTTCACAGGGTCACTTTGCAGCTCTCCAAACTGCTTGTCATCTTTTTGTCCTGAATGTGTGTTTACTTGTGCATATAAAAGGTCCTCGTTCAAGTTCAACGGACCTATTTCCACATAGCCGTTTCCTAACTCTTTAAATCGTGCACCGTCTTTCGCTCCTTGATGTTTGTTTACCTGTAACTCACCACACTCTTCACCATCCTTTAGTTCTTTGCGTTTATTGACTGTTGCATATAAAGGGAAATCATTACCGTTCAGTCTGCTATCGTCCACAGAGCCACCCTGTAAATCGCTAAACTCTGCACCATCCTTTAGTACTTTAAGTTTATTTACTGTTGCATACAAGGGAACATCATTATTGTTCAGTCTGCTGCTTTCCATAGCGTCACTTTGTAACTGGCTAAACTCTGCACCATCGTTTAGTCCGAGATGGTTGTTCACTCGTGCAGATGGGGATTTGCCCTTTAAAGTGTTTGTTTCTCCATTGGTGTGCTGCTTAAAGAAGTTGGCCAACTCCCTTTCCGCTTTATAGACAGCGGTTGCATACCCAGCGATGTATATAGAAGCGAAAAAGTCATCACTGTTCTTCTCAAAAGTGAATTTGCACGAACTCATTGGGCTCACGGAAAACTTGTGTTCCAATTGTTTAAAAAATATGCCCCAGTCTTCACCGCTTGCCATGCGTGCATGCTCCTCTGTAAGTGGGAATGGCCAGCCTTTGAGGGCTTCTTTCAACGTGGCATCGGCTAATTCGAGGTGATCTTTCAGGGACCACACGTACACCCCGTCGCAATCATTGGCACAAACTGCTCTGATCCCATTTTCTTTTAAATGCTTTTGTGAAAACTGCGCAAGATCGGTGGACTGCAAGAATTCCTCGAGAAAATGATTAAGCTTACACCTGCTCTTCACAATGTGCTTATTGCTGGATGCAATGTACTGCGAGGCATTTTCAACGTGATCTTCACTTCCTTTCATTCTCAACTTGGACGTCTTGTGATTCATGGCGAATTCCACTTGCCCTGCAAATTTGGCATTAAGCTGTTCTTGCAGAAGTTCATAAGTGGGAACCTCCAGGTGAAGGTCAATGCGATGGATATCAAGTTCCTCATACAGGTGACATCGCCTAGCCATGATGATGATGTTGCTTGCTTTGCGAATTAGCTGTAATGAAATGTCCTCCCAGCCTCTTCAGCGTTGATCCAACATTAATCTATGAAGAACGCACGCAACAAATTGCAGGCACATTACATGCGCATCAAATCCACCCGTATGTGTAAGCATGCTGATAACAATTTATAACACAACAGAATCCTTCAAACCCCCTAGGTATGGTTAACAAAACTCCATCATTTTTTCCGGGGTTGGGAAAATGAGCACCGCATGATGCCACAATGATACTCTGGTCCCTGCCGCTTTGGGAACGGGCTGCACGTGCTATGCTACAGTTGGGGGATTTCCCTGGATCTGTACTTTCAGTTGTCATCCCCTGCCGTGAGTGGGGGTGGTGTTATTATCCAGCTCATATCATCGTTTGTTATTGACAATGCCAGAGTTGAACCCGGTTAATAACTGAAGTTGTTGGATCGGGAGCTGACTCTGAGGTGGGCAAGACATTGAAGTACAATACATCAATGGATTCTCAACTATTTATATGCGAAGCACCCCGTCCTGTGCGTAGTGGGTTTTCTGCGGGTACTCCGGTTTCTTCCGGACGAGCTGGTTTTCTCACACAAGCCAAGCAATCGTTGTTATTGCAATTAGCGAAACGCCCCAACTGCAGCAGGATACACCCTGAACAATATTTTCGAGACTCGGCGAGGCTTCGCAAAGTATAATGCATGATTATTTTAAAGTGCATATACTGTTACTTAATAAGGTAATCGTCTGTTATTAGTTCAATTATTATGTTAAGTTGTTGCCAAACTTACATTGGGTGAAAGCTTCCTTATTATGATATGTCTCACCACCCTGGTCAGTGCAGGTTGTTGAAAGGCTAATATAGTTTATCTCTCCGTCGCCCGAGGAGTGGACCTTTGACAATGGCACCCTGCTTAGGAGTGTGCAATTAGCTGGTTCAACAGAGATACCCACAGACC
This sequence comes from Lampetra fluviatilis, assembly GCF_964198595.1. Classification (NCBI taxonomy): domain Eukaryota; kingdom Metazoa; phylum Chordata; class Hyperoartia; order Petromyzontiformes; family Petromyzontidae; genus Lampetra; species Lampetra fluviatilis. The sequence continues at coordinate 13,586,693 of NC_136286.1, read as the reverse complement.
TTTGCTCAACTTATTGTGCTCATATTATGTTTAGAAGAGCTTTGACTTTGAGCCGTGGCTTTGCCCTTACAAACACGTACAATATGGCAGCTTGGATCACAACGCATTCATACTCAATGTTAGCACCACGAGGTGTGTATTCCTCTTATAAGTGGGTGGTCATTTTAAACGTGTCAACGTTGTGACACGTTGACACGTTGGTCCTGTTTCACTATCAGTGTCGCCAATCACTTGATGGAATTCGGCAACTTCTTCGCTGCCACTGAGCGGTTAAACAATGTCGTTGAACGAGTTCTAAAAGTATTTGTGCACTGTTGGTACAAACTCGGACAATAGGTCTTTAAGTGTCGTGCTACGATTGATGCAGTGACACCTCGTAAGATGTAGTCACACATTGCCTTGATGGATGTGCAAGTGCCCCCTTAGAGCTGCCACCGACCTTCTTGCCATCTTGATATATAAAGCTCAAACGTAAACTGAAATGTGCATCATTATTGTTGTACGTTCATAGTTACTAAATGACAGCATCACAGTATTGTACGTATTTCATCGTGGCCTGTGTTTTTGTTGACATGCCATGGTATGGGCTTACGATGGCAAAACTGTATTTACATTTTGTACTGAACTGACAGCATTGGATATATATATAAAACATTATTATATTTATGTTAAAACATACCATTTACACGATACAAAAAAAACTCAACAAATTGGTCAATAACTTCCTTTAAAATAAAAATAGATAATAGGCAACGTTTCAGCACCTGTAAGTCACAGAGAGAGAGTAGATAATTGAGAGCTGGAGACTGCACCACAGGGCCTGATGAGAATGACATTTGAAAAATGTTTCCTGCTCAACAGTTTGATTACAATGTCCGTGCGAACAGTGGCCTATTAATAGATACATAATAGACAGACCTTCAGTCATCCAAATGTATTCGTACTCATTTGTATAAAAGTTAAATTGCAGTCTGAAATGTTGCTGGCACATTGAACAAAATAGTCATGAGCATAATCCAATCAAAGATTAATTCCTGCGCCAAATTATCATTCGAATGGGATTAAGGACTGTCAAAGTATATTAGGAATCAACGGAACTTTCATACGCTTTAGATTCCTGAACCTTGAAAACAGGGCAGATACATTTTTAGAAGAATAAAACCAAACTAGTACAATTTGTCTTTAGCCCTTGCTGTCACATTTTACTGAGAAATCAAACGCGTTGTTTAAACAGATGTGCGTTACCATAGTAGGTACTATATAATATACGACATTTTAAACAAATAAGGTTATTGCTCTCTATAAATACAAGGACTGACCACAATCACCAGCCAGCATTCTCATCGTGTCTCAACATCCTTGCGAGCGAGGCTTAGCTTCAGTGGCGCACACATTATGGCAGGCGCAGCAAGTGCGTGTCCAGCGTGGTGCAGAGGTCTTGTGATCTCTAATTAATCGACCCCGAAAATTGTTGATTAATTTCTGTCTCAAATAAATCATCCTTAAAACAATATATTAAGTTCTAGATAATTAAATGGTGGGTCACAGGACATCTAGCGCACCATGTACACCCTTTGCGACCATACTTCACCACGCTGGTCAGCTCGGGTTTGAAGGCGAACGAACAGACGTGGTGGGTGCAATACATGTAGAGTACAACATTACACTTTTCTCCACTACTTTCTGCTGCCTACTGCGTCCCCCCCCCCTTCCCCATGCAGTCATTAACGCCCATAATGGATTGGTGGCCCATCCAAGCATTGGCCAGGCTCAAAAACAAAACCCACGCTTAGCTTCCGAGATCGGAGATGATGAGACCCGGGTGATGGAGTCAAACGCCGAACTTGTGGGGGCCGAAAATAAACAAAAATGCAGGCTTCGCGGGGAGGTCAGGCAGCCGCGATGCTAACGTGCGCTCTAGGAACTAAATAAATAAAACACCTGTAAGTAAAAAAAAGAGTGAGCTACTTACCTCGCCTCGACCACGTTGAGTTGTTACAAACGCACTGGATAAAAACAAATCTCTGAAGTTGTTACGATTAAAGGGGGGGGGGGGGTGTTTTAGTACAGAATCGGTGTTGTGGTCACGACAATGTTCTTGTGGGGGCTGTCCACTTTGGCCATCAAAGTGAAACCACGAGCACGGGAAGTTGCACTTCCTTGTTGCGTCCAACTCACATCCTGCTTTTAACTTGCGTGCAACGATGGCCCTAGCGGCTGTGTTTACAAGAATACACTCGGCAGATGGGTGTGAGCTACATTTTTTAAAATACATTTTCAGGAGAAAAACACAAATCCCGTTTGAGGTGAAGGCCCGCATGTGTTTCAGAGTATCAGTTATAAAAAAAAAGTTTAAAGAGTTGCTCTTTTTATTGCCAAAAGGCAGGTCTCACATGAAGGGGAGTGCAGTATTGTCCGAGTGGGAATAATCGCATGGACCGGGTGTGTAAAAATATCGGTGAAAACTTACACTTCGGTTTATGGAATTGTCAGCATTGAGTCGAGATTATCTCTGAAACTGGTTGCACGGGTCTGAGGGCCACAGGCCAAACAAATGCTCTGTGCCTTAGGCAGGTACTGTATGAGCTGTTATAGAGAAAATCAGGATGAAGCCCCTTCAGGACTATATACTGTTCACAAAGTGAATGGTTAGCTGTATCTGCACCTTCATGCAAGTATTTACTCTGCACCAATGCCCCAATCTTGGGGGAAAAAGCCACTCCACTGGGGAGGAGACACGTCCTAGTGCTGTATAAGCATGGAAACGTTGAGATAACGTTGGCATGTGAGAAAGGGGGGCTGCTCGATGCGTGAAGACACGTTCTTCCAACACCTACAGGGCGGTCCAGATGTCCTGTGACCCTCATGTAATGATCAAAAATGTCATATATATTTAAGGTAAGGTTAGTTTAAAATGCAATTCAATATGCACAGGAAAATGTTTTTTAATTGTGGGTCACAAGAAATCTGGACCGCCCTGTACACTGCCCCCCCCCCTTCCCTACCTCACGATCAAAGATCCCCCGTATAGCCTTAACAGACTGTAGGGGCAAGTGCTGTTAGCGAGCACCTATGAAGGCCAGAACGGTACACGAGGGGGTGGGTGGCCAGCACCACGCCCGACCGCCTTTGTCTCCCTAGTGGCGACGTTTACACACCGCACCAGGTACTCATTTGAGGCTGAGTCGACCTAGGGGAGGCCCGGGACCGGTTCAGATAATCGTCACTGGTGTTGGCCGTGAGCAGGAATCGAACTCGTGTCGCCAGGTTCATAGCGCAGCGCGCTAACCGCTGCACTATCGCTCCCCACCTCACGATACACACACCCCCACACACACCGTATCAACAGATGTTTAAAAAATGTGTAAAAAATGTAATATCCTTACACACCACAACTTGCAACGAGTGGCGCGCTACTTAGTGGGACGAGGGTGGCATTGCGTCTGATGGGAAACTATCTGGTGCTCGAGGAGCGCCCCCCAATCAGGGAGCTAGAGTGCAAGTTACTTTTGCATGTTGTTCTTAATGGGAGCTTTCAAATGATGTGTGCATTGTCGTGAAAGTTTCTTGGAAATACATATTGCACATTTGAACTTTTTTCACTCAGAGTGCAGTTTACGCAATTTTACTTATTGATTTTAAACTCACGCTGTATGTTGCTAGTTTATTTATGAACGATTGAGAGTGAAAAGATAATGTTTGCGGTTTTAATTGACACAAAACTATTTCTAAACTATTTCATATTTTACCAGGTAAGGCCCACTGAGCTATTTTTCAGAAGAGACCTGGCCACAAATGATAGCGCAGCGAAGTGGCTTAGCATCATGTGGGAATTAATAGCAGCCAAATACTAAGTCTAAACCGCATGTTTCTAAATGTGAAGTGAAAAAAACGTCCCATTGTGTGTGCATGGGTTTCTGTGGCTGATGACATCAATTGATCTCATTGTTGTTGAGAATTCTTCCTAATAAGTCATTAAAAGGTTAAAGAGGGCACAAATTACATTCCATACAGGTGTGGTTGGAAAGACAATATATTATCTGGTTTCAGATTGCGCTAATCTCACATTCCATTGCATTGAAACTCTTTGCCTGAACCAAGAGCCATCTCTTCATAAGCCAAACATTGCTCTGGATGCACAATACTGGAAATGAGTCTGGAGTTCTAAATTGCAAAAGCAATTTAATTCCAAAGGTAAATATAAGTCTTTGTTTTGTACCTGATGTGTTACGTGTATTCTAAAGCGTTGCAAGGCTTTGGTGTAATGCCGTTTCTATGATTGCAAAAATGCATACACATTTTTATTGCAGTGTATTACCGGCAATTGTTTGTAACATTCATAATCTCTTTAATGGAATGTACATTTCTTTCGTCAACTGGTATCATCATCATTGTCAAAAAATACCTTTATTGATAACCAAGTGATAACTCGTTGAGACATATCTTTTTTAATTTTTTTTTATTTCCAAAACATGAGCTTTTAAAAACTACATTCTACTCTTCGAGTTAAAGCTTTCGTGACTGCAGGGATTCATCTTCTTGGTTCTTTCGGTAAAGTCACGTAGAGGGGAAGTAATAAAATAATAAAAATAAAACATAATAAAATAATTCTCACGACGTTTCGGCCACAACGCAAGCAGCCATCCTCAGGTGAAACCAGGTCTGTCGAGGCGACAGCGTCGCTGCTTGCGTTGTGGCCGAAACGTCGTGAGAATTATTTTATTATGTTTAATTTTAATTATTTTATTACTTCCCTTCTACGTGACTTTACCGAAAGAACCAAGAAGAAAAAAAAATACATTCTACTCGTAAACAATACTTACATCACATCATACTGCTTTCGTTATTCATATTTCCAATGAAAGCATTGAGACTTGATATATTTCAAATATATTGTGGTATATTGAGGTGTTGAAACAATCACAGTTTCACTGTTAATGTGAGGTGCTATTGGTCGTTTTTATTTAAATGTGTATAATTTTCCTTCTCATGTAATAATGGACAGTGTTTGGAAGTACTCTTTTTTCATCCTAAGAGTACTAATTTTTACATTATCCACATGCATAGTGGGGGTAGGGTGTGAGTATGAGAGGTTTGGAAACCGGTTCAGTATGAGCACTTTAAGATATCATCATCAATAATATAATCGACATTGCTCAAGCAAATACATTTAGAATTTTGCACATGTGTAAATAACAAATACATTTTTTCTGACGCATAGAAAATTGTGTTTTTTTTGCAAAAATCGCAAATGTAGTTTATTTTTCCAAGTGTTGTGAAAATTCTGCATATATTCTTCATGCTCTATTGAGTATGAGGTGCCCATAAACCAGTGGTGGAAATTCCACCCTCCTATGGCATAGCCTGTGGTAATAGTATATAATTTTTATTATCCAGGCTTTAATTGCTAAAGAAAATGAAAAAGGTTGTCTCAGTGGGCTTTCTCCCAGTTTAAATAAAAAAATACAAGTCTTAAAACAAAAACCCATACGTTGTTGTCTGCCACAATGCCACACAGCCAAACACTTTAACAACATTTTCGAAAATTAGGGTATGAAGAGAAAACTGCCATATAAAATTGAGGTGCATTTTCCAAAATATTTAAATAAAGCATCTAAAATATATTTTTTATCAGTTTGTTGCACCTGATTTAAAATCGTGCTTACAATCTGGGTTTGTTTAAGTGGTGCTGTAGCTAGACCACTGGATTCGCAATTGGGAGATTGGCAGTTCATCCTCGTCAGACTCACTTCAAATTAGTCCATGCGCACTCAAGGTGTTTTTTTTTTATTAAATGATTCCACTTTGAAAGTCAAGAGTGGTTGTCCAATTCATAGAGCTGATGCCTGCCATAGGAACGTGCAATTTCCTCTGCCTTCTCATGACTGCCAAACAAGATTACTGCTGCCGAGTTGCTCATTTGAGTAAGGAGGCATGTTTACTTTTTGACACGACTAAAATCTGAACAGGATGTAGTTAATGTGTATTATACTTTCTGAATATCTTTTTCATTTTGTGTTTTTGCCATTCCAAATTGTGTTATCGTCATCACATAATGAGACAGAATCGATGTTATTATCTCACAGAGCAGCACACCCTGTGTATCAGAGGCAATAAAACCAGTTTCGATATTTTTTTTCGTGCAGTCGTTTGTGACCAGGCTATAAATGAGAACCCAGTTTAATCACTGTTGGCCACCAAGATTATTTGAACCAATCTTGGGCAGGTTTCTAGTTTTTTGGACGGTGACATTTATTTTATTTAAGAGGCTTTCGGGGCACTCTATGGTAGGTGAATTAATTTGTGCAAAAGATGAGTTTTTCATCCTGTTATCCACAGTAAAATAAAAAAAAATGTCCACACAACCATGTACTTTCACCGTATTACCAAAATGAAACAGTGGATGACAAATCCCTAGGTCATCAACTCTATTTGAGACTTGAGATATCGCTCCTTTGTTGAGGGAAAGTTGTGAGATATAGTCATTCAAAAAAACACCGTGTACCACCTGTGCCTCCATAACTCCACTTCTGAATATTTGTGTGCATCCAGCACGTGCCTGTCCAAATAATAAACTCTGAGCACGAGGCGCGAGCGACGAAACAAGACATGGACAAAAGCGAATGGTGGCAAGGAGAGTTGGCAGATGACATCTACCGTGTTCTTCGAGAGAAGGTATCAGTCTCGCTCATTAATAGGCCTCCTACACACAAACACAAATCCTATGAACTGATTATATGGCACGTACGTTTGAGTGCTCAACTCGCAGTTGGAAGGTTGCAAGTTCAATCCTGGTCAGGGGGTCAACCCAGCCCCCTATCTCTCCGGGGTCTATAAAATGAGTAATACGGTACCTTGTGGAAAAATAAAAGTGGCTGTGCTTTGGAGGTACGAATCTCTCACCTTATTAATCTGATTTTTTTCACCATCAAAGGCTGAGGACTACCAAATGAGATAAACGCCATATTTCACTCCCTTGAACAGGGAGACACTTTGGCTGTGGTTTTTGTCATTCTTGGTCTGCGTGATGGCGAAAATTAAATGCTATGGCCCACCATAACCAGGCACATAGCCCCCTTAGACCCCAGAATAATCTATTATCGTTTCAAACACGTGACCTCTTGAACCAACTCAATAGCGTTCAACTGCCCTCCCAACCCCGTGTCCTCTTCTTCTTCCCTCACAGGAGCTGTCACTGCCTCGATTGTATGCACGCTCGTCCCAGCTGCACCTGCGTCGCTACTTCGTTGACCTCCTGGCCACACTGAGCGAGCACCTGCAGCTGAGCATGGCCACTCACCACCTGGCCATCTCAATGTTGGACGTGTTCATGGACCGGCACAACATCACTGTCCGCTGCCTCTACACCTCCTCAATCTGCTGCTTGATTATAGCAGGTCGGTCAATGGCTCACGTGGCCCACCCACCTACCCACCCACTCGATCACTCGCTCACCTCTCACTTGCACGCTTAGTTGCTCGATCACCGTCCGCATGTGTGCTCCTGACACCCTGCACAGCCAAGTTCGAGGAGAAGATTGAGCAGGTACCACGACTGGACTGGGTGAACCGCCTGGAGGTGATGACCACTCGAGGACTGAGTCTGTCCAAGAAGGAATTGCAACAGACAGAGGTAGCTGCACGCCCCTATTAATTCGGCATGCAATGTTTCATCCCCAGAACCGTTCCATGCATTATCATGATTCAAGGTCACGATTTGATTCAAGAACCAATTGTTTTGTCTTGTTTTTGTTACACTCTTGTTTGTGTTTTTCCTCATTATGTCTCGGTTTCCTTATTTTCTGCTCCGTGAGCCTAAATGTGAGATTAGAATGTAAGTTACATCGCAGGAGTTGACACGTAAGCATGCATCTTGAACTTCTTTCGCACCGTACATAGCCAACCGTGCCAACATGAGCATTATGAATGAATTTAATTAATACATTGATTCATCATTCTTCTGAGCCAGAAGTACCATCGTTGTAGGAGATCAACTGCTCGGATGTTCTTTCTCCATTTTCTTCTGATCTCTTTCTCTCCTGCCCTGCACCAGAATTTCGTCTCTGTCTATGCACTGTTTCATGACAACTAATTATGCTGTAGAAAATTAGAATGCACAGCCCCAATTTGAACATAGAAGAATGTCTTCTTACGAAATAACAGGAAGGCAAAGGCTGCAGAATAACATCACCACAGCAGACCTGACAAACGAACGTGGAGCGGTGCTCATTTATTTGCATAGCACTTGAACAAGTGCAGGAAATTCTCCCTTCCTATGGTGGGGCTCAGTCTCTCCATAAAACAATCATTGTTAACTTTTCACAAAGGCATTTTATTTACCCGTACAGACGAAGGGCTGAGTTGACTCCTTGACATTTGAACTGTTTGCGAGCCATGCATCAACCGACTCGTTAAATAAACCCTCCAGGCAACACACAACAGTATGACGGACTGAATGCTTCATTGAGTGATGGCAGCAGTGTTGTACCAGCCCACTCTCCCGTCTGCCTTTCTCCTGGACAGTTCATGCTGCTGCGTACACTCAACTGGAACCTGTGCATGCCCACAGCGGCGCACTACGTGGACTACTTCCTGTGGCTGACGAAGCGTGAGGACACCGCGGCCGGAGGCTCAAACGGCCACCAGCAGTCGTCCTTGTCCTACCAGCACGCGTACATGATCAAGTACATGGCCCACTTCCTTCAGCTCTCCCTGCAAGGTGCTCGCACACCTGTAGAGGAGCACTTCGTAGGCACCGACCTTGCAATGCTGATATCACCAGCGAAGAAGGGACAATGCCTGAAATGTCACCGAATATATATATTTTTCCAATGTTGGAATGTGGTTAAAATGGTCAGGGCACCGTTGGCCCAACGTTCCATGTTCACTGGGTGCTTGAGTGTTTAAGTGTTGATGTGTGTGTGTGCCTGCCTGTCATTCCTGTACGCAGGGGAGCGGTAGTGTAGCAGTTAGTGCTACGACCCTGGCCACCCTGGTCCAATTCTCGCTCACGGCTAACACCAGTGACGATTATCTGAACTCGTCCTGGGCGTCCCCTAGGTCGACTCAGCCTCAAATGAGTAACTCAATGCGGTGTGTAAATGTCGGTCTTCATAGGTTTGTTTTGTGTGTATGTATGTATGCAGACCACGTATTCCTGAGTTTCCGTCCATCCGTGGTGGCGGCTGCAAGCATAGCATTGGCCCGTATTGGGGTGAAGCTGGCCTCTGCGTGGACTCTGCACATGCATCACTGCACCGGCCTTGCCTGGGAGATGCTCCTGCCATGCGTGTCGCAGCTGATTTGGTGATCTATTTGCACGACAAACAAAACAAAGCTTCCCCAAGTAACCGTGTAGATTGTTCGGACAACTGCCATTGGCGAGCACCTATTAAGGCTGAGCACCTATTAAGGCTGAGCTGTGGCTCACGAGGTGGTAATGTGCTAATTTCTCTCCACTGTTGATGTTTACATACCATACTGGTTACTCGTTAAAGCCGAATTTACCTAAGGGAAATTAAATATAGGTTATCTGGCATCATAGTGAAATTCACACACACAGGTATCCACATATAGTGGATATATATATTTTTTAATATTTGGCATCTGTTGCACAATGGCCTCTTTTTTTAGTCTCTATGATACCGACTTGACAACAGTATTTCTCCTCTGGAGATATTGGCCTCCACCATAAGAATGTTGAATTGACACGGCTACCTCGATGCTGGCAGTGGTGATGAGTCCCACCGACATTGCTCATTTGATCTGGGAGACACTTTCACTTTCCTTTGACTCACAGTTAATTTTAAAGCAGTGATTGGTTTGGGCAGCAATGCATCATTGGTGGATGCATCCAAGTCCATCATGGATGCCCTGAGACTCAGTGAGGGGCTCCAGCATACCCATGGTGCCTTGTGACTCATTGGTAGATGGCCCCTTATGGTTGAGGTTTCTCATAACCTTGCTGAATTAAAAAAGCAGATGAACTCTAAACGATTAGACCTTCTTATCGTGCTGTTGATGGCTTCTTGGTATTTTGGGCCTTTGGGCCTGTGCTTAGCAACCGTGATTTAAAAATAACAATACTAAGTTGCACACTCTTAATTTTTTGAGATTGGGGAGTATGGTTTTCAGATTTTGCTCCACGGTTGTTACCACTTACGCTATATTGAGGACAAACTACTACAAACAACAGTACTATGTAGTGGTGTTAATTACTGCAGTACATTCTATGTGTTTTTATTATATTGCTGTCAAGGACACGGTGTGATATTGGGTTCAAGGATTACAAGATGGGTTTGAACCTAACATGATTAGACCCACAGGCATGGACCTGTCTTTTCTAACTCTGCGTCCTCTCCCTGTGTTTAAACCCTTCAGTAAATACAACTTCAACTGGAAGCAGGTTATGGAGTGTAAGGAAAAGCCTGCTGTCCACTCAGAGCGGCCGTCCCACTCAGCCTCAGCTGTACCACATGTGCCTCTTCACCAGTCAACTAAACAGCAGCAGCCGCCACAGCAGCAGCGATGTGTACTAAAGCTGTGCCCACGTAGCCTCGTGCCAGCCAAGCATCCGGTGCCAAAGCCGGTGCAGATGCTACGGCCACCTGTGGAGGTGGATCAGGAGATGGAGCCGCTGCTGTTCTGCAAAGAGACCCTTGGCAACACTGCGGAGAACCACGATTTGGCCACGCAAGCCGTGTGTCAGCAGGAGTCTGGCCATCAAGCCACACAACAGATAGATCAGCAGGCGATGCAGTACTTGATATTGCGTTCTCGGCAGGGCACCGATTTGAGGAATGCAGAACACAGAGCAAGTGTTGGTCAAAGCTCAGCTCCTCAGAGCTTTGGTCAGCAAGCTGGGGGCTCCAGCGAGCCTGTAGATTACCAGCAATCAAAGCGTCGCAAAATCTCCGTGACGGTTGCAAACTTAAAGTAATGAGGCGTCATGCCGCATGCCTCCATGATATCGCAAACCGACTTCCACTGGTCAAGAGGCCAGCCAAACGCCAACAAATATGGGGTGGGCCTTCAGTTAAAAGCCATGCTGTTCGACACAGCTCCGCTCTGGCCATTTATATTTGGCCATAAAATAAAATGGCCAAATAGACAAGTCAAAAATGTCTTCAAGCTTAAGTGAGCATTGATTGATGCTTATTTTCATGGGAGTTTCTTAGCCAATAAAGATATTTTCAGGACATGTCTATGAAGCTATAATTGCCTTTCCACAAAGCGGTACTTATTGCATCAATCCCAGAGGAATAATGATAGAATCTACCTCTGTGTGGGAATTGAACTGGCAACCTTCTAGTTATAGGTTGGACACTTTATCACTGCGCTACACTGAACAACATTACCAAATACACTGAACATAATGTGCCATCTGTTTAGCCATAACAATATTTGAGAAAACAAATAACCATGCATGGAATTTGTACCAATCTCATGTCTCTGTTTCGGGGCATAGTGTTAGCCCAAAGCCATCCAGACACTTCCAATAAACAGTGCGAACTATGTTTTCTACTTGTTTTTATATATTACGTCCTTATCACTTACGCACCTCTCAGGAAGAATGTGTATTAAGGAAATTACGCGTAATTGTAGGGATGACAAAGTCAGGTTCGCAGTTTTCTGCATCGACATGTAAAATATACTGCTACAGACGGGTGTGATGCTGTCATTATTTACACTTTAAATGGCACATTTAATCCTGTGTGTGACTGTGTAACAACATTTAGATTCAGAATCTCTTTTGCATATGAGACAAGAGTATCATTAATTGTTTGAGACTATTATTAATTTAGAATATTATTTGTTACTGATAAAACGGTCTTCCTGCTTAAACGATCATGGCATGATATTCGTATTTGTGGTCCTGATCCAGTGTTTGTAATTCCTTTAATATCACCAACACAAAGTCTTAAAATCTGTAATTAATGAGAAAACCCTATCATAACAGCGCAGGTTGTAAAATCATGTTTTATTTGCAAATAAACATCAACGGTTCCTTAAGGAGTGCATTGTGGTTCTCTTACCTTTGGTCACTGTCAAAATACATTTAAGCAAATCTGACCAACTGTCAGGTAGCACTAATACAGAGATAGATAACTCTAGGCCTAATCTTGATTTGATGCGTTTTTGCCTGATGACGACTGCTTGTGTTGCGATCGAAACGTATTGATTTATTTTATTTTATTTCTAACTACGTGACTTTACCGGAAGAACCAAAGAGTATAACTCTAGGCCTATTTAGTCATTATTAAGACCCATCAGTGCAGTATAATTACCAATGCTCACTGCAGTGAAGTCTGCTTCTGGCAAACCATATGTGTGGAGTAACCACTTTTACACTACGGGGTCAATTAGCTGGGCTAATTCAAAGCTAATTGAGAAAACCCCATCACAATAAAAACAAACTCGGCGTCTGAAGTCATACTACTGGTAAGACAAGATGATGGCATGGTTTTTTTCAGCAAAGAAGAACAATATGTCATCGATTGTCAATCTGTGAATCATTTCAAGACGTTAATAATTGGAAAAATTAAAGTATTATAAAAGAACTGAGATATTTTTTTTTGCCAGGCGGTAGTGGTACATGTGAAGGTGAGAGTTTGTGGGATCGCATGTTGCAAAACTCCCTTGCCGTGGGCGTTGATGCGCCATACCCTGGCTTGCCAGGAGATGGCGGTACAGTAAAGTACAGGGCGAACATCACATGCCCCTTATGTACAAGACGGTGTTTGCCCCCTTGTATGCGTGGGTGTTCTTAGGTTGCTCAGTTTTCCCCGCAGATGTATAAACACCCATGAATTGCCTGGAAACATCTTCATTTATAAAGGACGGCAGAGCTTGGGCAACTGTTGGTGCCGGCTCGCCGCCAGGGTGCCTTCCAGCTCGTCGGTGATTCCTCAGCGATTGTCAGATGCTATTTGCATGACCGACGCTGTATGTAACAAGTCCAACAATCCCCATCATCTACTCTGACATCGGGTGGGGAGGCTTAATCCAGCCATGGATTGATAAAAGGAGTGTGAAAGAAGAACACATGCTCATGCTGTAGCGGATTACTTTTATTGGTTTCCCTTCTGGCACCATCTCAATAAATACTTTCGATTATCGCGTCAATTCAAATAAAATACACATTTACCCACGAGCAAAGTGTGGCGTTTGCCAAAATGTGTTAACATTTTGGACAACACTTCCAGGCAATCAATATTAAATCCCTTTCTTCCACGAGCCACAGTTTACAGGTGCTACAATACTTGTAAAGTACTATACGAAGTATCTTTCTGATCGCACATTCACAACGATTCCACTAGGTGACGGTAGCCTCACAAACATGAATTGACACACTCCTGGTTATAAACCATTGCAAGGACGTGGCTTGTCTGGCATTTATGCTCCATCTGCTTCCATCTCCAAACAACAAAACAGACACGTGGCATTTGGTGCAATGAGAACCAGGGGGCAGTCCTCAGCTATATATCTGCCAGACCAAGGCCACTGGCAAGTGGTTAGTGCTGGGGAGTTAAGGCCTTGGACAATGCTACTGACAATAGATAACAAACAATTTAATACGGTACAGTTTTACAGATTATTCCATTTGGTGTGTATCAGCAGAGTATGATTACATAACATGTTGTTTATTTTTGCAATTATGTTTGATGCTTTTAAAACAAGCTGGGTAAATGTCAGCTGCAGGTAATGCGTTTTGACTATGTTACAAAGGCTACTGTTGACGTTGACCAACCTTAATGTGTACATTTCATGAAGATGACGTAAAATTTGGCAAGTGTGTGATTATATTGTTACTGATAAAACTGAATAATCAGTAATTACGTTTAAAAAATAAATTCTCCAAACTGCCATTTCAAATATCATCAATTTCCGAATGGCTCTCAAATCACCCTAGTCAGCCTCAAAATCCCAATCGTCGCTATTATCTCATAGCTGTGTTCATCCTGACTTCTCTGATATAATTCTCACCATCTCTCCCAATGTCTTTGCTAATAAAAAAAAAACCCTTGATGAAAGTAGGAACAATAGGAGCATAAATAAAAACCTACATTGTCCATGAGACAAAATGGAAATTGGTAAGACCTGAGATTTTAGTGGTTACCAATTTCCTTATGTGACGAATAAAAATGATTTATGTGATAGTCGTTTCAATGGCTGTCACATCTAACTACAGTGTAATCTATGGTCACATATTTTAAAGGAAAAAGACGGCTAGGTTTTTCCAGCTCAGTTGGTACCCACAAGTGAAATATGATATCTTCTGGACCCACTGACTAACATTTATCCTGCACAATACATTATTACTGTGCATTAGAAATGTGCACTCCATTGACCGATCTCGAATGCAATATTAGTGGTACGGCAGTTAGCGAACTGGTGATACGACCCCAGCCACCTGAGTTTGATTCCTGGCCACAGTCAACATCAATGGCGAGTGATATCTTAACCATTTCTGTGTTTCCCCTTCACCAACGCACACAGACCAGCGTGGTGAAGTATGGTCGAAGAACCCGGACAACCGACATGGCCCACTCCCTTCAACAGTGCTGTGCATTATTCATGATGCTGCAGTGTTGTTATGCACATCACTTCTGTCGATCCACTGCCCATCACCCACGCCGTGCAGGTCGTGGGGGTTATGTGACCATACTTCACCGCGGCGGTCAGTGTGGATTTGTGAAGAACAGCAGCATGCAATTAAATGCTTCTGCAGTGCCCATCAGTGCCCAATCAGGTGCATTTCATATGTGACCAGGTCATAGGCGCGCAATGTTTATACTGGTAGGAACCTCCTGGTTACACCAGCCCACAGGGGATTATTGTGTCCGTCCGTCGTGCAGGGAGGGGCTGGGTGGGGAGGGAGGGGCTGGGTGGCGAGGGTGGGGAGGGGCTGGGTGTGGAGGGTGGGGCTGGGTGGGGAGGGGCTGGGTGGGGAGGGTGGGGAGGGGCTGGTTGGGGAGGGTGGGGCTGGGTGGAGAGGGGCTGGGTGGGGAGGGGCTGGGTGGGGAGGATGGGGCTGGGTGGGGGGTGGGCGGGGTGGGCCTGGGTGGGGAGGGGCTGGTCACCCCGTGGTGCCCTTATAAAACTCAACGTTTAACCTACTCACGCCGGCTTGTGCCCGCCCTCACAGTCGGGCATATTTGCGGAATACACCACGCCGCCGTTGACCCTGGCCATTGACCGAGCAACCAAACGTTCCTACCAGCTCCCTCCGCAGGAATGTGTTTATTCTAATAGCTCAGTGGGCTTTACCTGGTAAGAAAAAAAAGAGTTGTTTTATTTGTATATATTACGTGATTTCTTTATCTTTCCTATACTTTGCACTCATGTCGTGTTTGTTGTATTGTTTGTTGTTGTAAAGTTCTGACCCGACCCTATTGGACATCTGAAGAGCGTTATAGCTCATCGGATTCCTCCATTATAAAATGTGCATATACAACTGCGTCAATACATTCATTGTATAGCTCTTTGCCAAATAATGTCCTCGTGTAATGCAATCGCCCATCGTCCACTGACTCATTTGCATAGCCAACCCCTTATCAGTGCCCTACCTATTACAGACCAACTCAGACCTGGTCACCCCGTGCTCCTTATAAATCTCAACGTTCATACTACAAAGTCCCATCACAAGGGAGAAACACAGACACAATTGTTTTGCTGTTGCCCGTATAGAAACGTCTAAGTTGTCTTGTGGTTGTTGTTGTTTGACTTGCATCCCACTGGGATTTTTGCACACAGCGTTGGTGTACGGTGCTTTTCTGCAATATTTTGCTGTTTTTTCTCGGATTTTCTGTTTGCACTTAGTCACATAGCCACTTTAAGATGTTTTCTTGTTCTTGTTCATGTTTTGTTTGTTGCGGTTGCACCCGATTCAAGAGCCGAATGGCTCACTGGGCTACACCAAATAAATGAAACTGAAAATCTCTGTACGCCGTATGGAACTGCTTAACGCGTAGATTTCGGCGATCAATATTATTCACAACAAAGTGATTTGGGTTAGATCGCGTAAGTATAAATGTGTCGTAACACTCCACCACCCGACACAGTCAATTAGTAAGCAATTTGTCACGTAAGCGAAACGCCAACTAGTGACGACTTCAAGCCCACCCACCGGTGTGTTGGAGAGTCAATCCACAGCAGGGGTGGACAGCTCTATGCCTTTGAGCACCATAACCAACATCTCAACTCCGCCGGTAACAGCGTGCGCGTGGCTCGAGGCCACAACCCCTGCACCGTGCAGCGTCGTTCCCCCTAAAATAAGAATGAAAACACAAGCCTACGGTCGCGCGCACGTGTTTCTCGTGGCAATCCGACAGAAGGAGGTGCGCGCGCGCGTAGTGGGAGGGGGGGGCGAGTGGGGGGGAGGAAGAAAGAGAATTTCCAAAAACCCGCCCCCTCACCCAACAACACCGTCGCTGATTGGCCGAGCCGTGCGGGCCGCGACCCAATGATAAGCGGTCGTGCTGTCCTGGTTGAACTTAAAATCAAGATGGCTCCACGTATAAATACACGCTGGGGGCTCCGCTCTGTCGGTCGCGTTCCGCGTCTCCTCGGGCCGCAGAGGGCCACTCGTTACCCCGGTCGCGTCTCCCGAGGCCGCGGGAAGCAGGGCAGCGTCCCATGCAAAGAGCAGCGGCCCCGTCGGCAGAGGAGCGCGCGGTCGAGCGGCGCCGTGGGGTCCCCGGGCACTGTCAGGAGGCGCCGGGTCTCACCGCCCACTAGGCCGCGGCCTCCTTAATTTATTATTTTAATAGTTACCCCGTGATTTGTACATCTTCATGTAACCGTCGCGCTTGTTTTAGTACAGCGGCGGCGTTTAGTGTGCAAGTTGCGGCGCCCCGTGTGCGTGGACAACGATGGCCGTTTCCAGGTAAAGTGGAGTTACTCTGCCGCTACCTCCTCCCCCTGGCACCACAGTGCGGCTCTGTACCTGACCTCGTCCTTCCCCTCGGGACACTGGGACCGAGTGGCCACCGCTCTGTGGGGCGCTTGGTGGTGCGTGTTGACGTGAGAGAGTGACAAAGGCGGCCGGGCGTCTGTTGCGGTGGCCCCCTGCCAGCGGCCTCAACACGTGCAGCGTCGGCGGCCTTAATAGGCGCTCTCCGATGGTGCTGTTTTTGGATAAACTCTGGTGGTGTCCTATCGTTGCGGTTGGTCGTATGAAACACATTACTTTCACTATTTAAAGCGGTACAAGCTCCTTGACGGGCAACAGTGTTGTCATGCGACCAGGCTTTGGTGTCGGGGTGAGAAACAGCCTATTTATTTAATAAGCACTCATTTCCTGTTCGTCGCAGCGTGATAAAACATCGCCTTCATTATTTCCCATAGTTCAGCCTGATGTCTTCACAGGGTATGGGCAGTGCAAGTTCTGACATTGCTGCATCTTGTTAAAATAAGATTTTGAAGAAAAGTTTCGTGAGCGATTAAGGGACCCACAGGTCCAGTATGCCGTATACGGATCCAGTTTAATCGTCCTCGTAAGGTTAAATGAGAGCATGTGGGAGGCTAACGCAGCGTTATTGGTGTCGTAACGCAAATGATGCAGTCCGTCTGAAAGGGGGGTTTAATTAGAAGAAAGCGCTACAGTCGAGGTGTGGCATTTAAAGAGTGGGTAGTTGTCGCGCGTGTGCTGATTGCTGCTTTGAAACCGCAGCCCAGAACACCATCACTACTAATCTGTAAGCCAATTTACATGTACCGGTTGCGGAGTTGAATGCTAATACAGTACAGTATATCGCAATTATGCACACTGTTTACATGGTTGTGCAATTATAATGTTTGCGATGTTTTTTTGGCAACGGCAATGTCGGTTCATTTGTACGTTTCTGTTCTGCGAGTGTTTTACCGTGCTTTGAATAAGAGGAGTGTATGAGATCCTAAAGGTGTTGGACTGTTAGGTTTAATCCCGTCATACTCGAGGGGCTGTGATCCTATTCGCAAAGTCTTGCACTGCAGATGTGCCATTGACGTCTTGCCCGGGCAGCGGTCTGCCCGCTGTGGAGCCTCGTTGTGAATAATGCATGCAGAAAACGAAAGTGTGGCAATTGGGCGTTTCAATAATGATTTACTGTATAACAATTAATTTGGCACTGCACACCTGTATACATCCATAAACACTAATGTAGTGATTTATTTTATTTGACGTACACCATTATGAATGGTATTCTAATCTATATCAATGATTTATGTGCTTAATTATCTATTCTCTAATCAACCAAACATACTTAACATTCGATGCATTTATATTACTTCAATATTGTCTTCCCAATTCTCTAAGCACTCAAGCGTGATCATGCTTTCATAATGCCCGAGTAGTGTCATTTGGTACTATATATCTGTGTGTCCATAATACCGGTATTTTGGGTTAAATAACGTAAATATATAAATGTGTCGTTCAATCCACCACCACCCGACACAACCAATTGGTAAGGTTTGTCATGGATGATATGGGTCGCGAAAGCCGACGTGTTAAAATAACTACGTGATATGTACATGAAACCCAGAACTCACGGGAACACATCTTGCTGTGAATCTTCCAAAGGAACCATATGTGCAACATAATGATCCTAAGATTTTGCCACTCCGCTTCGAGACGCGCACCAACTGCTTGATACGATGCCCACTTGTTCTTCCGTGGCCTCGGAGTGCTGCTTCCATTAGTTGATGCCCAATTCTGTCAGTTTTAGCAGCGTGGATCATTGCACTGCAGTCAAAGAAGTTGCATTGCAATCTAAACATTACGTTATTTCTATTTTCATAAAGGTATGTACTCAATAGTAAAGTTGGAACAATAAATAGCTGATATGCAGATAACTTCTACATTCTCATCAGTAACCAAACATTCCAACTTGTATGGCCAGGACCCATATTCTATTTAATTTTGCAGATATATAGTGAATTAAATAGCCAACGTATGGAATGCAATATAATTAGTATAGCACCTAATAAGTCTTAAGCTCAGCAGAAGTAAATAGCAGCAATAGTTTACAGTAATGTTTATGTAGCAGAAAATGTGTTTGTCAAATACATTGCCCATTGTTTTTATTAAATTTCAGATGCTTAATTGCTGTTGCTTTTGGATTCCAACTTGGGTATTTAGCATTTGAAGCCATGTGTAACTAATATGCTCCACCAAACGGACATTTATTTTCGAGTTGGATATATATTCACATTTATCACTGAAAAATTGACACCCTTTGTTTTACACATTGCAATGAAAGCAGGTTATTTGCATTTACAATTGATCGGTGTCACATTGTATCCAACGTGATATTAATTACTTTTGACTTTTCCTAATCTCATCTGTTTCATGCTGTGTGTGCAGGTGTGTGTGTGTTTTAATTGGTAATATCTGGAGGGAATTTGACTTCTCTTTGTGTTTGTTAGGTTGGACCGGCTGTTCATTCTGTTGGATACAGGCACCACGCCAGTCACTAGGAAAGCAGCTGCACAGCAATTAGGGGAAGTTCAAAGGCTTCACCCACACGAGCTTCACAACCTTCTTGCAAAGGTATCTTTACACCTTTTGACTTTTTATCAAAATATGCACATAGTCCGTCTTGTATTTTCACCAATTATAATAAATCTGTTTGTAATTGGCATCAAGATGGTGCAGGTTAAGTGCACCAACATGGGAATTGGCAGCCTCATCCACTCATTCTCAATTTAATTGGGTCAACGTTTGCAATATGAAACCACATTTTTAACAACTTAAAGAAATTAGATGTCTTTGAAAGCACAATCAAAAGATTAATGTGATTCCTACCTAGAAAGCGTCTTAAGGGAATGTGCATGTTGATGCTAAAAAAATGTTTACCACAAGATCTTGATCAGTGTCATCAACCAATGTGTTTGTAAAAAAAATTTGGTCTTCACGAAAGGTTTATTCAGGTGTTTCATGTATCGCATGGCAAAGTATTGAGGAAATGTAATGTTGAAGGTTGGAGAGTAGCTAGTCAGCTAAAAACTTTAACTCCTGTTGGAATGGCAATAATTATTGTGGCTGATGTAAAGGAGACTTATTTTCTAGACTTTCACTCCTAAGGCTTGGTTGCATTTTAAAACCTACTAAATGGAGTGCACACTGGTTTAAAAAAAAATGTTTCGTGGTTTACCACTTGTGACTATCAGCAAGAAACAGGTACACGGTGAAACAATTTTTTTGTTTTTTCCTTACAACGGCACATTGAGCATGGTTTCCGTAAGTCTACTTGGATTAAAATGTGAGATGGGGTGATTCGGCCTAGACACACACCCTTGGTTAGCTCAGATAGGTATGCCCCATTGCCATGGTGAAACCGGATTTGCTGACACCTTAATGTACAATGTCAGTTTAGAGGTACTGCTTTTCCGTAATTCCATTCCACATGGTTTAAATGTTGGATTCGTGGTTGTGGTCTGGTCATATTTTTGGCCCTGTTTTGGAAACAACAAGCACGCGTGCGTTCTAGGCCAGGTTAATACATTTTTTGTTCAGTGCTGCATGAAGGCCTCTGCACATGACAGCAATAGTGGGGATTATTTGACCATACTTTACTATTCTGTTTCGTTTGATGGTTTGTGATTGGGGAAAGTCTAGGACTGGTTGAAATATATTTTTCCACTTTTGTTAGCTGTCTCTAGGAGTAAAATTTGGGTCGGCCAAATCATTGCGGTGTGCTTGTACCACTGCGCCACTGTTCCACTAGGTCGGATTGAAGCACCTGTAATCAAAATGCATCGTCAATGGTTTGTGCAGTGTATACAGCCAATACCAGGGGTTGGGCACCCTGCGGCTCCGAAGCCACATGCGGCTCTTTTACGGATTTCATTGTGACGTTATTTATGAGGTACAGTCTCATAGTTGCGTGCATTGTGGCTCTTGAAATATATTTCTTTTGTATCAATTCGAGAAACATTGCTGCTCTTTTTATTTTGGTTGCTGACCCCTGACCATGGCTGTCGGGTTCTCCGTGGAAGACTGGGTCGGCAATCTGTGGCGTTATGTATTAAGGACCGTCTCATATTCACATGCATTGTGGTTCTTGAGATATTAATTTTTTTACCGAATTCGACAGACATGGCTCCTCTTGGTATTTTGGTTGCAGACCCCCAGCCTACACCATCATAGGCTCTTGTAATCCAGGTTTTAGTGAAGCTGAGCTATTTCTAGGGAGCAGAACATGATCTAAGTAGTTATATGGGTTGTAAACTGCATGTTTTCTACTCGAGTCTACATTGTTTTACTTAATTTTGCAGGACACATCCAGTAATTGTCTACGGACACTTACCTCCCTACCAGCTTGTAGAAAGTCCTACTATATTCTACCATTAATGGGACAATTGTTTGTACTTTCATTGGCTTGTATAAGGTTATCCACCATTAAAGGCTCATACCATATCACTTTAAATAGAATAAGATTATATCGTATTTTATTTTGGCCATGTGTCACGGGCTATGCTCTTGACCCACATTTAGCAACTCATGAGTTCTAATTCTGTTAGCCATCATCACCCATAGGGTAAATAAATAGAAGAATCAAAGACCACTTCATTTAACTTGTAGGAATCACTGGCAAAGGACCATCCGTAGTAATGCGCAATGCCCTCTCATTTGAGCATGAAGGTTTTTTTTCAACGTTTTACTGCTTTTGAGCATATTTCTCAAGTCTTTGCATTCACTGAGGCTATTGATTCTACTTGCTTGTCGACATGTCCTAAATATATATCGTTACAATGTAATAGAAGTACCAGTGCAACCATCGCCTAAGCTGATGAGCGCTTTGCTTTGTTGCAGTAATACTGCTTGCTTTGACATTAATGAATGGATTATTGCTGGGCTGGCCTCATAAAACTGGCAGGCTGCAATGGTTGTCATGTGGTTTGCACTTTGTTTATATGCTGTAATTCTATACCGTGTTCATAGATTTAATAAATGACATCTCACTTGAAATATGCATACTGTATTTGGGTTCCGTGTTGCTCGTAAAGAATATGGAAGTGCCTTTTACTTCCCAAAAATATTCACTATCATAGAATGTAGTTTGCATGTTCCTCTATTCAGTGGTGCATGCTTATAATCGTTCACTGTGGAGTCAAGGATTGGAGCATTCCATAGATGTTTGTAAGGTTACCACAACATTACGGTGCAGCAAGTGGCTTGTGAAATTGTCCATGTGGAACTTTTCTCCAGGTAATGAGTATTTCCCACAGGCGAAGAGTCATTCATGAAATTTTTCAAATGTCCAAATGCAGGACCAGCCAGCATTACGTATTGAGGCTCAGTGGCTCATGCATGGTCGTAATAGTCTAACTTTATGTAGCGGGTGCTTTTTTCCGATCCAAAATTCTGTGTTTATCTCCAAAAAGGAACCTTATCCATGTGGACACCTGTGGATGAATGCAAGAGGAATTTGCCATGTCTTCCGGTTGATTTTTTTTAATCTGTGAAATGCTCGTGGATAATGGGAGGTTTGTGTGTTTCTGGGAAACCACTGTCAAATGACTCGCAGCCACGGATTAAGGGAGCAATTCACCTCTCGACTGCTTATGAATACCCACTGATAAGAAACATGAGGTAGATGTCGTCTCTGGTTGTTGTGTCACTACTCACTACTGTGAGGCATAATGATATTAAGGCGATTCACCTTACCTATTTCTAGTTAACTCTACATGTCCGTGGATAACCACTTTATTACACAAATCTAGAAAACACCATTGCTATCCATTTCTCTTTATATGCAAAAAAAAGGTCCAGAAAGTCATGTAGATATAATTTTGAATGAAGTGATTTAAAAGAAGTGAAACTTCATTTGTAAATGATCCGAAGGTCAACTCTTGTCTTTAGCGCATTGGGTATTTTACAACACATTCCTGCCGAGGGAGCTGGTAGGAACGTTGGGTTGCTCTGTCAATGGCCAGGGTCAACGGCGGCGTGGTGTATTCCGCAAATATGCCCGACTGTGAGGGTGGGCACAAGCTGGTGTGAGAAGGTTAAACGTTGAGTTTTATAAGGGCACCACGGGGTGACCAGCTCCACCCAGCCCCACCCTCCCCACCCAGCCCCTCCCTCCCCACCTAGCCCCTTCTTGCACGACGGACGGACACAATACTCCCCTGTGGGCTGGTGTAACCAGGAGGTTCCTACCAGTATCATTATTCCTAATGACACGAGTTGTCCAGACGTGTTTCAAATTGCTCTTGGTGCCCTTCCTGCATCTCTACCTCATATCATCTATGTCTTATGTGCATCCATAGATATACGTGGAGGTTATGGCTTTGGTGCTGGTGTGTATTCCTCGTCTTAGAAAGTCATCTGTTGTTAAATCTCGAAAAATTATACCTTAATGTCACGTGCTGACATTTATACATGGGTTTCTGAACTATCTCGTGCCGTTTGGTGTCTTTATGTCAGTGGTTTTTTAAGCACATACACCCACCAATTATTTTAATATATTACTTCATAACATCATTGCACCTCCTATTATTATTAGTCAGAATTAGGCTACAAGATTAGTCTATGATTTAAAAGTGTGATTTTGTAAACTTTTTTTTTGCTTTCACAGCTTCCGCTATGCAAGAATCTGGGTGTTTTTAGAATTAGGTCACTGTTTAATTGCCAATATGCCGATTGTTTTACTTTATCTGGGCCACATGAAGTTAATGGGATTCCTCTAGTTTTTATTTGTCAATTGCTGTGGTCCTAAAACTAAATTTAGTGCTCCACTTCAAAATATACGTTTTCTTAAATATGTCCTGTTTTATATAAGAGTTGGATGTCTTTTACATTGGGCATATATTTTTAACAATGCATTTCACATCTTACAAGTGAGTTGGACGTTATGGAACATCCATTTTAAGTATGGCCTGCAAACCAGATTTAAGTGACGTTCATCAATGTTGTGATATTTCTTTGGTACGATTTTAGTTTTATTTATAGAACATCATCTGACTGGTCGTAATGACCCAGTTTGTGCACAATGTAGCACGCATTTTTTTTCCACCTGCAAAAATATAAAGGGGGTCTTTGTATAAAGTGTTTACTTTGTATTGGCTTCGTTAGTCTGAAATGAGAACACTCAGCTGCTGCCATTCACCAAGTGCGCGCACCACAGAGCTCGTAGGCAGATCTATAACCAAGAGTGACCTGTATCCACGAGCACAGGACATTCACAGAAACCGCAGTGTGACACATTATGGGTTCGCCGATAAAAAAAAAAAATCAAGTGCCCTATAATTACTGAAAAAAATATTTTCCAAATGCACAGTAAACTATTAATGTGTTCTATGAGTGCAATATACAATACTAGCTTCACTACCCGGCTTCGCCCGAGACTTGGATTCTTGTCTTGGATTAATACACTTCTACGATGAGGGTTGGGGGGGGATGCGTGATGTCAGCAGGCACACTGTGACGCTGCCGTATGCAGGTGACATCACAGATGTGACGTCACCGCTCACTTGCCGTGCAAAATATATCCATTATTGCGCCCCCCCAAAATACAAAAGTATATTCTTATACTGTTTGCATTGTGTACAGTCTGGAAAGCTACCCACATGCCAAATTTCAAGTTTGTTGCATGTTGGGAAGTATGCTAAACAATTCCAACAGACACACATTCACAAATTTCCATTTTATATATCGATGTATACCACTTTGCTGAAAGCATTTGATAACCCTTTCATTTTTCTGAATGTAAATCCTCACGTAGTTTTCTAGGCCCGCCAGCAGGTCGTGTAGCCTTACCCATCGTTGACAAAAGACATCGATTTACTCAGTTATTTTGATATTCTGGAAAGTTATTTTATTTTATTGACCACATTTCATCTTTGTAAGATTTGAAGCATGAGATTTTGTTATTTACACGATGCTTTCAGATAAATCCTCTTGACCCTTCCGTTGACATTTATAATTGGGTGCATGGCCTTGTTGGGAGCAGTTCTACTGCAAGAATTAACTCTTTATCTTCTCAAACGAGTCGACACATGTACACAACACTGCCTCAAAATACAATGAAGAAACGGCCCATGTGTTGTGGGCACGGGCCATTGGCTTAGATGTCGCCGATGTGTGTGTGTGTGTTTGTGTATATATTTTTGAGGCTTTGTTTTCAACGAGTTGTCTGTTGATTGTGCTTTTGCACCACTGCCCACACAGCATTGGAAGATTTTTTTTAAAATAGATATTTTCTCAATGTAAATGCAGCTTGTGCATACTTCAACTTCAGGTATGATTTGTGTCATGTTGACTGAATGTTGAAATGTACTGACTTCTGAAAGCATATACGTGACAAAGTGTTGCAGAAATTGTTTGAAATTGTACCATGTGTAGTGACACAGCGCTGACTGTTGTACAGCAGCTGCAACTATAGGTAGACACTTAGCACACACGCCGTTGAGCATATAAATGGGTGTGCTGGCAGGGCAGAGGAACTTGGGCAAGGGTCACGGTAGACCTCTTGAGGAGGCCCCTCGAACCCTCTGGTGGGTTCGAGAAGGGAGGCACGGCCTGGGCGGAGCCAAGCCGCGCCAAGGGGAATATAAGCAGCGGAGAGCAGAGGTCCGGGCAGCCGGTTCTGGGAGTGGACTTGTCTCGTCGCTGCCTTCGTTGCTGCCGCCTTCGCCCGATCAATGTACGGCCGGACAGAAGTTGGCTGTCTCGGGCGACGCCGTCAGTGCGACGAGGACAGGGTCGTACGGCAGCGTGGTGGTGGGAGAGAAAGGGGGCCGGAGATGGTGGCGTGAACACGAGAGATAATAAGTATAACCCGTAAAAACAAAGTTTTTCACTATAAATCCTTTATATGCGTGGCGGCTAGAGTCATCTCGTCCTCTGGCTTGAGATGGCTGCCACCTATGGGTCAGATGATTGCATTGCACCATTAAGCAATTGGTAATTAAATATAATATTTTTGTCCTAAAAAGTGTAAAATTTTGGAAAAAAATTTTCACGAACATTAATTGTCACGCACAACGAGTCTGTGTGGAAAATGTCAGCTCGATTGGATCACGGGAAGTGGGTTAAAAAACGACCGAAAGATTTGCACGGTCCTAAGCAAGCAAGTGAACTTAATATGAAGGATTTAATAAAAGAGAGAAGGACGGTGCCACCTGAGACTACCTCTCACTCCAACTGAGTGTGTGTGTGTGCTGAATGCCACCCGCGCGCGCACACACGCGCACACACGCGCACACACGCGCACACACGCGCACACACGCGCACACACGCGCACACACCCGCACACACTCACACACACAAACCTCGGGGAGAAGGAAGAAGAGACCTATAACACTACACATGTATGATCACGGGAGATATATATTAAAGACTGAAAGTTTCTGGTGAAGACACATTTCTGTTCTGCGTTGATATCCTCGTCGCTGTTTAACTGCACTGCACTGTTTTAAACACATGCTTTAAGTAAGAGGCTGAGGTTTTGCCCATATTTGGATTTGAGTGATGTCTGCAAGAGTGTACTTGGTACCATCTGCAAGGGAGATTAGACCTGCTCTGTGGAGTGTAAATCTGTTTGAGAGTGGCAGGCATTGTTTAATTTTACAAGCACATGGGACAAAAACACATGCCATTCCCCACACATGCATGTGTTTGCAGTGAAATTGATAATTCGGGCTCAAATGGAGACTTTTTGTCCAGGCATATGGCATACTTCCTTGCATTTGTGACGTTGGCAGAATGAATGAAGGGATGTGCATGTTGGATGATTTTCACTTATTGGGAGGTGGTCAAATGTAACATGCCACGATCCAAGTGAGTTGTGTATAGTCATCTCATTGAAAGTGTTGACAGGCACCTGAAGTCGTGGTGTGGTTTTATAATTTGGATATAGATGTTTAAGTTGTGTGTGTATATATATGGGATCCTTATACCAGAAAGGGTAAAGCATTTTGCATTGTGCTCATTTTTATGCCATAAGCAATAAGAGACGTGAATTTGCATTTTTTTTATTTATTTAATGCAATGATACAACAGTGTCGAAAGCGTCACGGAAACCAGAATTAATGTTTTTCATGTCTGGCCATGTTTTGGAGATATACTTTTAATGTGGATAGGAAAATGGAGTATGCTGTGACAGTATTATGCATAAGTTAATAACAGTACTTGTATATTCTCACAGATATGCCAAACTACTTTCTATTTTTTACTAACTGGT
Organism: Lampetra fluviatilis; assembly: GCF_964198595.1. Classification (NCBI taxonomy): domain Eukaryota; kingdom Metazoa; phylum Chordata; class Hyperoartia; order Petromyzontiformes; family Petromyzontidae; genus Lampetra; species Lampetra fluviatilis. The sequence goes on along the minus strand of NC_136286.1, from coordinate 13,559,524 downwards.
CTCTAGCCTTACAGGGCTGAGTGCAGACGATGGTGCTATACCAACCACCAACCCCCAAAATTCGTTCTTATTTATCGAACGAATTTATATAATGCAATAGTGGAGTCCAGTTCACAAAAGTTTGGGCGCTTTGCCAGAGTGGAACTGCAAATGCTCGTGCCAACCACATCCCCACACGTGCAGGACAGTATACATGCCCTGTTGCTCCATGGGTTGGTTGCTGACGCTCAGCTTGAGCACTGTCCCATTTGGTTTCCACAGCTGCCTGTTTGCTCTTTTACACTGCTTGCTTATTGGATGAGATATTCGTCATTGAATTTTATACTTGTATGGTCGAAAAATGTATGTTTTCTGGTCCACGTGGTGCTGCGGTTATAGCACTTCACTCTCAATCAAAGAAGGGGGTGAGTTCAAACCCTAGCCGGTGGTTTGCGCAGCCCATCCTGCTAGTCTGATAAAATAGATACTGCATTGGGAAAGTTGACTGGTAATTGTAGGGATCGACTGGCTTCGGTTATTGGATCGTGGAATTTCCATAATTTGCTTTGGACTAGCATTGAAGATAATTGCTGCTCATTTGATCAGGGCGACGTTTCATTTACTGAATACAATTTGCGATATTTCGTTAGTCAGCACTAACCGCAGGAACGTGCCGGATAATAAAATGTAAGCATACACACAAACAAATATGGGGAAAAAATTGTATCTGAACTTTTAGATCTAAAACAGCAATGTTTACAGCAATTGTTGATGCTGATGGAACTGATATCTAATCTCTGGCCAGGTTACTGCTTAAAATGGTTGTCACTTGGCTGCCTTCACTCCTGCAAGAAGAAACCCATTTCCACTTGTCTGGTTTGAGATCGCAGGATGGGCTAGTCATGCGTTGTGGCACACACTCCATGTATTATTGCATTGCTCGCGTGTTGCTGCAGGTGATAACTTACTTGAGGAGCCCCAACTGGGACACGCGCATCGCTGCAGGCCAGGCGGTGGAGGCGATCGCCAGAAATGTGCCGGAGTGGAATCCCCTTCCGAAGTCCAAGTTGGGTAAGGAAAATGAGGGTGCTGTCGCATTGACCCAGATGACCTACGCATACCATCTCTACGGACTCATTTCTATGAACACTCAGAATCTGGTTTTGCTTGTCTTGGAAACAACCTGGAGGCCCAGTCCAGCACACGGGCTCCCAATCCCCACTCCTGTTCTGCAAATAGTGCTGCAAGGGTTTACCCTCTGCTCAATCCATACACCCCTGGAGGGTTCTGCAAAGCTTTTTCAGTAGGCGGTGATGGTTACTACGTTTATTCCAAATGAATAATTTGCATGCTTTCTTTTATTGTACATCAAAATGTGCCTCAAGTTGGTTTTATTGGAATAAGCTGCCAGGCTACATTCAGAATCATTCATTTGGTGCTGGATGACGTTCAGAGTGGCCAATAAGAGGTTTAAGGAATGCGCATGGCTGTGTCCTGGGCTTTTCCAACATGTGCAATAATTTAGCACCAATTGGCTCAAATGTAATAATCCATGTCGGCATTGGAGTGATGTACGAGGCAATGAGCGTATCTCATTGATAGTTTTTTTTGCGTTGAACTAGTTACTGTTGGTTCCACCAAAGCTCAATGAAGCACAGTCCAAGGGTGGCTTACTAGATAAGGTGTCTTTAAAATCATTCTGCTGCTCAGTAGAGTAAGAAACCATACGTGGGGTTGTAATTCTGCTGCCTCTCTTTTGATTCAAAGTGGGGCATCGGGCCTGAGATTCCTGTCTGATCCTGGTGTCTGAGAGCGTGGGTGTATGTTAGACAAAATGTCATAATTAGTTGAACAAAGTATTTGTCTTAATGCCAGAACATGTCTGTTGATAAAGTGTTGTGAAAATGCACCAAAGCTTTGGTGAACATTCTCCGATTGTGTACAAAGTTATAATTGGCATGGCGATTGTCTCATCATGCTGCTGATGAGACGTAATCTTCGTGCTGTGTGCGCCTTGTGCATTTGTAGAGGGGGAGCAGGGGCGGCAGAGCCCCGACAGCCAGGATGACGACCGACTGGCGTTCCGCAGGTTCGACATCGCACGGTTGCTCAAGCACGGCGCATCCCTGCTCGGCTCCACAGGGGCAGAGTTTGACGTTCAAGACGACAAATCTGGTAATGAGACACACATTCGGCCATTTGGCATAGGCCCGGTAAAGAAATCCATTTTCGTTTGTGGCATCATAAGCCAAGTGGTCGATCCACTACTAGATGAAGGCCTCCCAACACCACAGCTGTCCATCACAGTCCAGTACTGCGATCATCATTCTTGACATTAACTGTTTTTTTAGCTTTATTTTGTGTGGTGGTTCCACTCTTAGATACGTTCTCTTCTTTTGCGATGTGTCCTGCATTTGTCCATTTACTTTTCTAATTTGTAAATAACATAGCTCTGATTTGTGTTTGTTCCTGGATCATTGTTTCTTTTTCTATCTCGGTGTCATTCCAATAATGTATCTCTGCATGCTTCTCTGTGCACTTTTTTTTGCTTCCAAATTATTTTCTGATTATTCTTTTGGTGTCATGAGATGAAGAATTTTTGGTTTTTTAAAGTCGGTGAGCGGTGTAACATCATCTTCCCAGAAAAAAGCCCTCGGAGAAATTTTCAGAACTCTGATCATAACTTCTAATGAAGTGGTTTCAGTAGGTGTCTGTTAACACCGTGGGCATTCCTCTTCAAAGAGCATCGCATATCAAGAAGACCACAATACTTTTTCATTCATGTGGAAAACCACATGTAATGTCATGCTTTTAATGTGTAGTCTTTGGTGACTGGGCTTGAGCCCATGTTGACCCATGATACTGTCTAATACAGTTAATCATGGGTAGCCAAAACATGGATTCAAATTCAAACCCAGAATCTTGCCATTGCTGGCTCGGTCCGCTGAAACATTATTAGCTCCGTGAGCCACGTGGCACACTTGTCAAGGACTTTGCAGAGGTTATATGAGCTTCACCCTGGTGAGCTGAGAAAGCAAAAATGTCGTCTTGTGCAAATAAACAACCATTTGCGATTGGTGTAAATTCCGCATTCTCATGACGGGGTCATTATCTCCATGGAATCAAGAATATTGCCGTTCCACAATGTACTAACTCCATTTTGTTGGCTCCAGAAGGTTGCCAAGTGCATATTCCTGACTGGGATTGGAACCCTACAATCGTCAAATTGTGATTTTTTTTTTTTTACATTCGAAGCATGAGACCAGATTGTAAAGAATTTAGGGCCTTGTGCTTGCCTTACCATGTTATATTGAGCATGTGCAAAGTGTAGTGAAATCATCCTATGAATTGCAAATACATTGAGGAATTGCTGCTTGTATTCACTACTAGAAGGCCTCCAAACACCACATCTGTCCCATCACGGTTCAGTACTGCTATCATCATTACTCACACCTACAACTGGCTCTGGAAGAAACCGTTGCTTTGTGTGTTTGAGTGTTCAGAGAATGTATTGTGCTTATAATTGCCTCTCTTTGAATTCACCAACATTCATTCCGGTCATGAAAATGGAATAAGGTATATTCATACATTGGCTTACAATTTGCTCCAGATCTATTTTAATTTACCTGATATTTGACCTCTCCTATTTATGGAATACTCACACACACTCTCACACATGAGTAGCAACAGCCTGACGTTTGGTGAATTCATGTACACTCGGCTGAGGCTTCGGGCAAAATGCCGCCCAGTGGCGATGCAAATATCGAATGTTGTGTGCCGTGGAAGCTCGTTATGAAATAAACCGGTCGATTTTCCCTTGGGTGGGAGACTATTGAGGTAGAATTTCTTTTTTTTAGGATTACTGTGCAATTATTTGCCCTTTAAGTGCAAAATGTCCATGTGCAGTCACACTTTTGTTAATTCATAATTGAGGGCTTTAAATGTCCAATGGGGCCCATTGTTAGTGATCCCTCATGCTTGGTGACCTAACTGTAGACGGACTGCTTTGAGGTGTCGTGCCACAAGGTGTTTGTCACCTTTGGGGGAGAAAAAAAATCCATTTTGTGAGGAGAAAACATTTTAAAGGTGGTGTTTTCAATTGCGTTCAATAATGGTATTGTCATTGTGACTGTTAGAAATTCTGTGTGGAATTTTATTTTATTTTTAAAGGCCAGCAGTTTCTGCCAAATGCTTCTGCTTGACACCTCTGCTATTTGTGGAGTGCGTGGGGTGTCTTCACAATGTGTTCATATAACCTGTTCTTTGTGCAACAATTATCATTTGCCAGATAAATTTCGAGTGTTATAAGAAATTCGTATAATTATTTTGTAATCTTTGAGCTATGTGCTTTGCAAATTGATGGTAGAGTGTAGTGTTTAATTTGCTTAATTGTGTTGTTAATATTGCTTAATTGTGTTGTTCATTCAGATAAATCGTTTTATGTAGGCATGTAGCCATGCAGCCATGCTCATGCAAATAAATATCGGTTTAAGTTAAAATGCTATTTTTCAAAATTTGACGTTCAGTTTAGTAATTCCTTGTTTAACACGGTACATGCTGAAAAGTGCCTCGTTAGGCAAACATGTGTAAGGCGAGGAATTGCTGTATTGAATCACGTTTGCACTGTGAACTCAGCCTGCAGTCATCCAATGGTGCGACCTAAAAGCTGAGATGAGAGAAAACTGTATCACTGCACCGCTCTGGCACAAAGCTCAAAGTAGTTCATCATGAACCACTCAGAAACTGCGTTGATAGCGGTCTGCGTTGTGCAGTAAAAGTGTTTCCAAAGATTCTAGATTTGAAGCTTTCGTGACTGCAAGGATTCATATTCTTAGGTTGTTTCGGTAAAGTCACGTAGGTAAAAACATTAAAATTAATAAAAGTAAAATAAAATAAAAACCACGACGTTTCGGAGGCAACACAAGCTTCCGTCTTCAGGTGGAACCGTCACAGCCACGACAGCTGTATCAAGTAAACTTTACTCCGAAACGTCGTGATTTTTATTTTATTTTACTTTTATTAATTTTAATGTTTTTACCTACGTGACTTTACCGAAAAAACCTAAGAATATGTTTCCAAAGAGTAGAATTGTGTTATGGCGAAAACGCGTTGTGTGAAAAACGTGTTTTTTAAACGAGGACTTGCCCGTACAGCTATATTGAGCAGCATACAACTCGCTTCTCATGAAGCCATATCTCGCGGACACATTAAATTATTAAGCTTAAATTACTGAACGCTGTAGAGAGTGGTGCGCAGAGTCTTCAAAAGTGCAGCCATAATTTATTGATGGTTGTTTCATTGTGGTATTGTATGGAGTGAAGTGTTCATTCTGTATCACAAGGCAAGGCTTAAGAGGTGGGTTACATAGGACCACTGCCAACATTGCACTGCTCTATACTTTTAGCTCTAGGTGAGTGGTTGTCAACGTGGTTTTGACTAAACCCTTTGAGCCACTTAAACCATTACTGAGCTTATGAAGAATTACTGTTTTAAAAATCATAATTACATATTCAATGCAACACATTTGTAACTGTTTCTGGTTGACTCAGCAGTCATGTGTAGGGGTGGTGTGCAGATTTGACGCACATCCACCTTACCTACTTGAACCCCACGGGGCTGTGTTGTTTGGAGACCTAAACAATTATACAAGCAGTCGGGGAACCCCAAAGTGACCCCAAATGGGTAATTAGATCCCAATTGATAAGAGCAGTGCAATGATTTAGACCGCCTACAAGGTACGAATGGGTAACTCGATAAACATGTGGTGTCTCGCACGGTAAAGGTCAATGCTTGGCTGTGGTAGCTACACTATGCCAGAATCTTACGATGTGCTTCCACATGCTCTGGTCTCACTGGCTGGGGGTCGGACCGTGCGCCCCTGTTCAGATGTGGACCCCAAGGAGCGAATTGCACGGCAGAGGAAGCTGCTGCAGAAAAAGCTTGGCCTGGACGTCGGCTCGGCGCTGGGCATGAACACGCACGAGCTGTTTGACGACGATGACCTCAACGCCTCCTCGTCCAGCGCCAACCACACCAAGCCCCAAGTACGCAGCTTAAGGGCACGTGCCATCCCTGGAAAAAAATATTAGTCGTTTGGCAATAAATTGTTGTTGATTATTGTTGGCAAGAATTTTTTACATGTAGCTTGTTTGTGCCTTTTCTCGTACGAAGGGTTCAAGTTGTTAAATTGCAGTCATGGAATAATGAATATTGCTCTGGGAGGGAAGGTGCAGGTGTCATCTGCTTTCTGCCCGGGCTCGATCGGAGGCAGCCTAGTTTTGTCATGTAAGCGTTATTGCCGTTTGAAACTCGCAGCCCTTCAATGCCGTGGAGATCATGGAGTCTGAGTTTGCGCACGGCATGAGCAATCGGCAGAAGAACAAGGCTAAGCGCATGGCCAAGCTGCATGCCAAGCAAAGGTCGAGAGAAAACACGGACGTCGCCACGACCAGGTGAGACGGCTCGCCCAACAACGTTAGCTCCTCTGCCTCGTGCAGCTGTAGGAGGAAAAAAAGTCTCGCTGATTGACAGCTCTGCGTACCCCATTGATTCTCAGGGGAGTGCGGACGTGTTAGTGGTGGGAAGAGAATGCGGTTGATGCTTTTGCTTATGGGCTTTTATCATCAGGCGATTGTCTGAAGCAGATGGTCTTAAACTTTATATTTTGGGGTTTTTTAAGTAGTTTTTTATCTCTTTTAGTTTGACTGTTACTGTGTTTAATCGTACATGTTTATTTCCAAAGTTGGATTATGCTTGTGCTTTTTGCTATGCGGGTGTGCGCAAATCAAGCAGTTGGAATCTCTGCCCATGCTTTGCTTTTAATGAGGAAATTCTCTCTGTGCAGTGACACTGTTGATGGAGAGCCAGATGAGAAGAAGCGAAAAGTGGCGGTGGAGGTACCCATTGTTGAGGACAAAGTCCTGCTGGAAACCCTACCCGAAAACAGCTGTCTCTTTGAAGAGGTACCATGACAACCCCGTAGTGGCCATAAAGAGACATTATAAACTCTCTCTGCCACAGGCAGGATCTTGATGGATCGCAACAGTGATGTCATTCGTATTGCATGCGATGGGGTGTGAAAAATATCTCTGAACTCGCTCCGGAATTTGTATTTTCATTTAGAAGCTTTAGAGGCTGTCCAAACAACATTTATCTCGTAGTAGCCATTAGGGGAAGGACATTGAGGCTCAACAGCAGTCTTTATTGTTTATACTTGTTTATAGAGCGTTATGGGATGCTGTTAACATGAAGGACGCTATATAAAATGAAAGTAGCATTATTATAATGATGGCTGCTGATCAAGGACGAATGTAGAACCAAGTCTGAGAGCTCTGCTGATCTTTGGGTTCCATAAATGTATCGCAACAAGGACAGGCAGAGCTGTCATGGAGAAATATTAACTCTGGCTTGTGTCTTTGACTGTGAAAGGCCGATCTTGGCAGCATGTACATGTTGATTTCATGATAGGAAATAAAAATACTCTTGTTTTATGCAAATGAATGGGGCATGTAATGTTAGCCAGGGATGAGCAGCGGCAGGTAATTGTTTAAGTACAGTGACTTGTATTCGCTTTGCAAACAGAGAACACGGGATTTTGGTGATGTCATGTTTTTACTTGAGACTCTTGGCTTTTGAAATATTCATGATTGCAAACACTTGCCCCCATTGGCAATGTGCCTCTGCCACAGAGCCCTGCTATATTTCGTAATGGATAGACCTCACCACAACAATGCGGCAGTTTAAAGCCATTCTTCGTGAGCCATGCTTTTTGTTTGCCAGATGCTGGTTACTCAACCACTTTTCTAAGTGCATTCTCCATGCTCCTGAAACATTCCAGTCACTGTGATTGTCCAATTCTTATCATTATAATGGGATACATCTTTACTCAATTGTAAAACTGATGTCATCGCCAAGTGAAGTGACTTTGCATTATCCATTTTGCATGTGTAGCATTTAATGGCATTCTGTTAATTATTTCCAATATAGCAACTAACTTAAAAACGATAGACCAATTCATTTCCCTCTGTTGGTTTTAGATTACAAACTGGCTTTTGCATATTGAAGACTTGTTCGTTTTCTAATGGTAATTCACTTTCCTCCCTGAACAATAATTAGCATTAATGAATTGGTTAAAACCTGTTAATCTTAATGAATGTAATTTTCAGCTAAGCTGCACTAAATAAATATATTTTTAATGCATGTATAATTAAAATGAAGTGTCTGTGGCAAGGACATGATTTTGTTTTAAAAGCAACAAGCTACGTTGATGTTGCAGTGCCAGTGCACGTGTTGTTGTTGCTGCTGCAGATCTCGGAAGCTGAGGGTTATCGCCCTTTTTCCCTTTGGGGTATTTTTTTGCAGCGGTGACACTCCAGTGTCACGAATAGGAGTTTGGTAAAGGTTATCATAACAGTGTGCTCATGTGAAGGTTGCAGGTGAAGTTTGGTTGCGGTCAGGACTTGTATATCCAACTCTATAAATTGCTTCACACGTGGTGGGAGACCCCCACGGAGGTTGCAACGTACATGTCGAGGGTTTACTGTCGAATGGCAACCAACTTGTTCAAATTACATTACCAACAACCTTTGCACGTGAACCTGATGATACTGACTTGTGCTCGTTAGCAGCTGGGAACAAGTGTTATCAGAGCTGCTAATGATTTAAACAAATGAAAGGAAGACTAAATAACCTTGGTGGAATTCTTCAAAACGATTGTTTTATTCATTTATATTATTCCTTGGCAACCAAAACTCGGAAGAGACCCTCAGGAATGGTAGTAACGGTGATGTCTGCTCGGGTGCTTCACAGTTTATTGCCTTGCAGAGTATGTATATTGTATAAGACACTCAACGTTTTAGCAGACACAAACACATGTTGGATAAAGGCATTGACGTTCTTCATTATGCAGGATTAGAAATTAATTTCTGTCTGCACATTATTCTAATTCGATTTTTGTTGGGCGGTAATTGTTTTCATTATTACAAATTCGTTTTATTTTTTCATTAGGATTCATGAATGCTTTAATCGCTTTCAAAATGCATATGTGCATATGTACACCTCATTGGTCGCCAGGACAGTAGTAGTTGTGGCCCCATGGTTAGCTGATTAATTCGACCTTGTTCTTGCCGAGTTTTGTATTTAGGGAGTTTTTATTTCATTTGTTTAACCAAGGCATTGCTTTATACAATGCAATTTTTATTTATACAGCATATAAATATCTAAATATGGTGTGCAGAAACAGTGGGAATATTCTATAGAGAGAGGCAGTTGCTTTTAGGGAGAGGGTTGGAAAAGGGAAGGTCTTGGGTGTGGACTTGGCAGGGAGTTGACAACACAAATGGCTGGGGAATGTGACTCCCAGACCATACGGGCAGCAGGGGAGGATGAGCGTCCTCCCTCTAAACAAAGTTTTGACTGCAGGCTTTGACAGAGAGCCTTGGTTGCTTGAGTGGGGAGAGGGGGCAATAATGATGAAAGGGGAGAGATGGGCAAGGGGAGTCCATAGTGGATCTTCAAGATGTGGAGTCCGATTTTAAAATTGATTTGGGATTGGTTTGCGAGCCAGTGGAGGGATCTCAGAATTTTAGCGATGTGGTTTTAGTGATGGGTGTGGGCAGCATACATCTCTCAGCTTACTCATTATAGCCGTGTGTTTTGGATGTTTTTGTTCATATATATGCAATTTAATTGCAGTTATTTGCTGTTTTACTCATCCACATTGTTACTCCATACATTCGTGTGCTCTGTAACGCAGTAAGCTGCCATTTTTTGTAAAACGAGAGCATTTGATTTTATTAATCTGAATGTGTGGTGCAATTCACTTTTATTTGCAGATGAACGAATGGCCATTTGAAAGTTTTTGTGAAGAGCTATGCAATGACCTTTTCAGCCCTTCATGGGAGGTACGTTTATTTTCACTTCTTCGGTTCTGATATTTTGGATGAGGATTTTTAACTTCTCTTCTACAGGCCGTTTAAAATAAAGTCTTCTATCCTTCCCATGTACTTGTAATTTCCACAGCCATCAAAAGATGTCAGCTGTGATTTGCTTAGACCAGGGGTCGGCAACCAAAATAACAAGAAGAGCCATTTCTTTCCAATTCGGTACAAAATTCAGTATTTCAAGAGCCGCAATGCATCTATGTACATATACTGTACATACGTACATATCGTCAAGAAGCAGCCCGTAAAGAGCCGCATGCGGCTCCGGAGCCGTAGGTTGCCGACCCCTGGCTTAGACCATAGCAAAGATCTCAAATGTTCCTGAATTGAACATTGCCAAGTCCTGCACACTAACATTACACTCTCTTGTGGCTTAACCTCTCAAGTATCGACCAAGCATTTTATTTCCAACTCGCCGGTAGCTTAGGATTACTCCAGTTGCTCTCGCAAGATAGTTGTGATGTGCTTTTTGTTTACTTTAGCAGAAGTTGAGCTAAACCACAGCTATTATTACATCCTAGCTTCGGCATGCTCAAAGCTCACACTTTGGGTTCAACCACGTACACATCGGTTTTGTAAGAGACTGTCGACTAATGCCGGTATGCATCTTGGAGTGTATTGGTTTGCAAACTGCTCGTTCTGGCTACGATACGGGTAGGGCTGCTCCTTCTAATGTAACCGGCAAGTGTGTACGAGTGTGCGAGTTGCTTTTTTTGGAAGGTGGGAAGTCCTGTGGTGTGCTTAAGATGATGAATGCGTGGAGCACACCGTTATCGATGAGCACGTGTGCCTACGCCAGGTGCGGCACGGTGCGGCGACGGGCCTCCGCGAGGTATTGAAGGCACACGGGCCAAGCGGGGGGAAACCGGCAGATGCCACGCTGGAGGAGGTGAGCCACTCTCTCTATTGTACGTATGTTGATCGTTCACACCGTACGTAGCCAACCGCGCTAATCGGAGGTGCGGGGGATGGGCAGCAAAAATACACACGAACATTTGTTCTAAAAGAATTGAGTTTTCAGTCTCGATTTAAAAGTAGAAGGGCATCTGAACATGCGCACGATGCGGTGACGGACTTTATCTGATGGCTGGCCAAACGCCGCTGATCTTCATTTGCACCGTGCACGGAATGAAGACGGCAACTGCAGTGTGCTCGATTCTTATTTGAGTGTCAAAGTACATAATGTTAATTGTAATCATATTATTTATTCATCTGAGAAGGCCTAACTCACGAGATATTTTTGTCAAACTTTGAATATTGTTTTAAGAAGTGTTGTACATGTCTGAGGAAACTGGAGTATGCAGAGAAAACACACGTGTATATCACTGAAAGATCTACACGATGAAGGGAAAAAAATAATAAATGTATTATAATAAAAAAAAAACATTTCATTATTTTACTCCTACGTCACTTTACCGAAAGATCCAAGAATATGAATTCCTGCAGTCACGAATGCTTTAAATCGAAATCTACACGATGGTTTTCTATTTTGTTGAATCATGATTTTGTGCCATTCCTACCATTGCTCAGGGGTTAGCCTGCAAGTCTAAAGCTCAAACTGGAATTCTGCTGTGAAAACGGAAGGTGTTATTCTGCTTGTAGCCCCAAATGCTGTATGTCGAATGAGCCTTGGTGTGTGTGTCCACAGATAGAGGAGCAGCATCAGCAGTGGCTGGAGGACCTCTCTATCCGTCTGCTGTGCGTGTTCGCCCTCGACCGCTTCGGAGACTTTGTGTCTGACGAGGTGTGGCCTCCACTCTCTTACATTGCGGCTCCAGACACTGCAGGGAAATCCCCGCTTTGCAAATGGAATCCCTTCTATTTCAGTGCAGTCCCTCGTATCTCTGGAGAAATTCCTCCTACCCATTTGGATTATCTCCTTTCTCAGCACAAGTGATTTGCTTTGACGAGCAGTTATTGAGGCATTGTAGCTTTTGCATTTAGTGCAATGCCAGTCCACTATGCTATTATGTTTCTGGTTAGACTAATTAAATATCTGGCACCTCTTTTATCTGCACATGATAAAATGCAAAGCACTTTAGATTGATAGAGATTGCGAAACACATTTTACAGTATGGAGGCATGAATTGTAGTAGAACTGGAAAATGTTCAACCCCACATATCCTCGGAGGCCACGTCTGTTTATATTGGAATTTGATCAGTAAGATGAAGCCTTACATTGAAATTGCTTTCATGTTCATATGAGTGTGGTGTGACGCTCCTCTGTACTAGCATCCCAAAATCATTGGTGTAAATTCCTCTTCCCACTCGCAGGTGCCATTCTCTTTGAGAGACACCCACTTGTCTTCTTGCAATATGGTGCTCATTGTATTGATCACAGGCAATGGTGTGCTCCGTTGGTTTTTGACCATGATTATGAATTCACAACTCGTCAGTTATAAGTTTGGCATTTTGTCACTATGCCACAGCCGTGTGTAGAATTGTCGATGGCTCATCGTGTCTATTCCCACCCCCTGTAACCATTGCTGCTGCCGTCAGGTGGTGGCGCCCGTGCGGGAGACGTGCGCGCAGACACTGGGCGTGGTGCTGAGGCACATGCGAGCCGAGGGCGTGCTCGGGACCACGCGCGTGCTGCTCCAGCTGCTGGGCCAAGAGCAGTGGGAGGTGCGGCATGGCGGGCTGCTGGGCCTCAAGTACACCCTTGCAGTGCGCCAGGTGACTGCACGCGCACAAAGACAAAGATCCCCCATATAGCCTGAACAGACTGTTGGGGAAAGTGCTGTTGGAGAGCACCTATGAAGGCCAGCACAGCACGAGGGGGTGGCTGGCCAACACATCCCCGGCCGCCTTTGTCTCCACAGTGGCGATACTTACACATCGCAATACAATGATTACCATATTGCAAGAAGACAAGAGTGGTTGCCATTGGAAAGAGGAATGTACACCGATGGTTCTGGGATGCGAGTGCAGAGGAGCTTTACCCCACAACCATTTGAACATGGAAGCACGACATTTAAGGCTTCATCTTGCTGATTGAATTCCAATGTACTCATCTGAGTACGGTGTGAAATGTGTGATTTGTGCACACATGGACTTGTCTCGTAGATCAATGATAATAGAGGAAGATTACAAAGAGTTAGTATCACAAAAAAATAAAAGAAGAAAAATGGCATTTGTTTGCAAGCCAGCTTTTCTCGAGTGCATTTTTTTGGGCAGAAATCGCGGAACTGCCTCCGGCTCGCTTCCTCCTCACCCTCCCCTCTTCACCCTCCCCTCTTCACCCTCCCCTCTTCACCCTCCCCTCTCCACCCTCCCCTCTTCACCCTCCCCTCCCACCCTAGGACCTGATCGAGGCGCTGCTGCCGCGCACGCTGCCCGTCGTCATCGAGGGCCTGCAGGACATGGACGACGACGTGCGCGCCGTCGCTGCCGCCGCCCTGGTGCCGGTGGTGGAGAGCCTCGTCCAGCTCCACCCGGAGAAGGTTCGTCTTGCGCACAGCTCTGCGCGCTAGTGGCTTCATCCCGTGCAGGGTGCCACAGTGGCGCGAGGCGTCAACTAGCTCGCCTGGTATACAGGAGGTTGTGGGTTCGATCCTGCCGCCTGTATATTTGGAGTTTGCACGTTTTCCCCGTGGTTGTGTGGATTTTTCTACCGGGTTCTCCGGTTTTCCCCACTTTTAGAAATATGTGTTTAGAGTATTTGGCTGAAAAATTTCTATGCGATTTAGCCACTCCCTTGAGCTATAATTTTAGCTATGTAGCTTGTTGGGCCTTACCTGGTTAAAATAAAATAAGTTTCCTTGTTTTTAGTTTCATAGCTTTCGTATAGAATGCAGTTGCAGAGCGACATCTGGGATCCTTTGACCAAAGAATGGTGCACATCTCACCGAGGCTTCTGTAATTACACTTTATGATGGCAATTAGGATATAATTGGTAGAAGAGGCAGAAAAATAGCAGTGACGTGGCCTTGTGATAACTGGTTCTCCGCTCGTCGGAAAGGCTTACGCTTTGAATCCAGCGGCTGCCCTGTTACTGCGGGTGTGTTAACCATAAAATACACGCCATTTGCTTCACAGTGGATATTAAAAATCCCCTGACATCATTCACAAGAGTAGGCCATTGTATGCTGGCATCATGGTCCAAACAAAAAAAAATACCCTCCATTTGCTCAGCTGGGATTATACATAGCAATCATTTTACCCCCTTCTGAAAAATTGTGGCAGAACCCTCCTGAAACATTTTTGATCCTCCATGAGGCTTTCTTGAGTAAACAAGCATAATAATCGCAATATAAATTTATAAAAACAGTTCATATTAATTATAGTGGTCCATTTTAAATTCTGTCCTGGTGGGCCAGTGCTCTACTCACCGTTGTAAGGTTGCGAGTTCAATTCCTGGTCACGTCTTGATTCAGCCTTTCATCACTTTGCGGTCGTGGTCGTACTGTGTTGTGTAAACTCAATAGTTTTCCATTAGCGATATTGACCTCTGACATGAGAATGGAATTTCCACCACTACAGTAGGGACCCACCAATGGTAATCGAGAGAAATGACAGCAAGTGCCAGTCGCTCCAAGAGATCACAACTATTGTCGTCTTGCACAATGGTACTCTCTTTGTATTGATCACAGGGATTTGTGGGCTACGTTGACTCCTTGCCATGATTTTGAATTCGCAACACTTCCATTGCACATTTGGCACTTTGCCACAGCGCCGCTCAGCCATACATAACATTGTCAAGATCAATGGCTCATCACTTCCATTGCCAGTGATGCGACCACACCCTGCCATCAGGGCAGCTGGGGTGGCACGGTAATAACACTTGTGCTGCACAGCAAAAAAGGGCCTGGGTTTGATTCTTGAGGTGGAATTTGTATGATCTCCCCCTGTTCTGCATGGGTTTCTTCCACTTCTCTGGTTTCCACCCATAAACGCAAACACACATGCAATGTAATTGATATTGGCCAAACATTTAATTGCCGAAAAATTTTCTGCAAATTAATCCAGGGGCATTACACACGGCAACATTGCCGCCTACTGCAACGAACTTGACAGGACCCTCCTGAAAAAAAAGAGTTGAGACTCGGTGAGGCTGACCTGGGTAAACAAGTGTAATGTTAATAATAAAAATAAGTACCATCTAGAGCGCTTGAACAATTTTGACCTTTTTTTATTTAAAGCTTTCGTGACTGCAGGGATTCATATTCTTGGTTCTTTCGGTAAAGTCACGTAGAAGGGAAACAATAAAATAATAATAAATAATTATAATAAAATATATAAAACAATAAAATTCTCACGACGTTTCGACTGCAACACAAGCAATCATCATCAGGTGTGTTTTATATATTTTTTATTTTTTCCCTTCCACGTTACTTTACCGAAAGAACCAAGAATATAATTGTGACCTTATTCTTTTTCACACAATTTATGTTTTTTTTGTTCTGTTTTGTAAGATTCTCATTCACATGAGATGCATCATTCACCGGGTCAAGTTGCAGATGGTATGAACGAATAACATGTAGTTGGTGGATGCAAGTGTGGTTTGCATCATACGATTTACTGTAAAAACGTAACCTGCATCTCCTCAGGCCTTGTGTATGTCGCACTATTTGACGTTCAATATCCATCACCGTACAGATGGCAGTCCACTTGCATTGCACGCGGTTATTTCACCGCTTGTTTAGCAGGGTCAGTGATGTGGGAATACACTCAGAAAGATTGCTTTGTGCGTCGAGCCAATGCCGAGTGCCTGTACCCGTACCTGGTGCATGATGGAAACCGTCGCTGTACCTGGCAGATCCCAGTGATCATGAACACCCTGTGGGACTCCCTACTGGAGCTCGACGACCTGACAGCCTCCACGAATAGCATCATGACCCTGCTTTCCTCGCTGCTCATCTACCCTGCCGTGCGACTCAACAGGTGTGTGTGTGCAGCAGCGGCTATGGTAATGGTCGACTCGGCCTGAAATGAGTACCTGGTGCGGTGTGTAAACATCGCCACTGGGGAGACAAAGGCGTTCGGGCGTGGTGCTGGCCACCCACCCCCTCGTGTACCGTTCTGGCCTTCATAGGTGCTCGCTAACAGCACTTGCCCTACAGTAAGGCTATACGGGGGATCTATCTTTATGGTAATGGGGAAGAAAGGGGTACTTGGTAAGCACAGGGGATGCGAATTAAATGTAAATTTCAAGATGATAAGGGGTCCTTTACTAACCTGCATTGGCTGTTGTTGCCTCGGATGTTCTGCTGCCCCATATTGACCTGCCTCCTTCATTAACGACAAAGTAATTGCCTTTCCCAACCCATGAGCCAGAGTTAAAAGTTGAAAAATACTTTGCCTTTGTGAACTTTTACAAGCAGCAGGTACCTATTTTATTGTACACTGCTTTATGTGGGTTATGGTAATACATACGTTGATCTTGCAGCATTATGCTGCTGTTATTCGGATGCACTATCAAAATTATATATAATTAGGCATCTGCACTGGAAAACAAAACTTGGGCACGAAGTCCTGAATTTATGAAAATAGCAGCTGTGCAGACCTTAACAGCTCCTCCTGATATACTATCCTGTGCCATGTTAAATGATTGGCATGTGAAAGTTATACTGCTTTATTTATCCAGACATTATTATGTGATCTCACCATTGCAAAAGAAAATAGTGTGATTTTGTATGGTATTTTCGCACATACGCATACATCCTTGTGATCTCAACTCTGCAGGACCTCATGCCTCCTCCCATCTGTTTAACATCTCCTGCATCCATCATTTGCTTATCCAAACTGCTATGGAGTGTCTCACCCATGCCTGTTTTACATACCACCTCGATTACTGTAATATTTATGGCCTCACTAAATACCTCCCCTTCAATTTGTAACGATCCAAATTGTAGTTTTCAGAATTCTCATGCATATCTATAAATGCAAACACATCACCTCCGTACTTAAGTCTCTCTACTGGCTCCCAACGCAATCCCAGTTCCCCAGTTCCACTTCAAGATCACACTTTCCATCTTCAGGATCCTCCCATGGGCCGGCCCCTGCCTACCTTTCCCTCTCATCTCACTCTACTCCCCTCGCCACACTTCCCGCGCCAGCAACCAAGGCCTTGTATTTAAGGGCGGGTAAGGGATCTGTTTTGTTCTACGCGATGCTTCGCCATCCTTGGAACGCGTCGCTCTTCCTGACGTTTGTGTGCCGCCCCCGTCCCTCCGCGCGTCCACCCCCTCGCCCCTGCGCCGGCTGCGAGCAGCATGCAGCAGTCGTTCACGGTGCTGGTGCCGCGTGTGTGGCCGTTCCTGAGGCACAACAGCAGCTCGGTACGGAAGGCCGCCCTGGAGACGCTGAACACCATCCTCTCCACACAGGACTCCCAGGTGTGAGCCGCAACCACGGGGGCTCGCTTTACCGTTCTCCTGCTATGTGGGGTTGGGGCCCCTTAATAACGAAGCCTTGATGTCTTCGTGCTATTCGGTGTGGGATGATTGGGCATTAGAGTAATATATTAGAGTAATGTAACTAGGTTGCTTGTGTTTTTTAGTGGCAGTATGTAATTTAATAAATGTCATGCCCAGTTTTAACAGAAAAATGTAATGTGTAGTGACGTGGATAAAGGCCCCAAAAAAGCTGTGATTTTAGATGCTGCATGGATTGTTATAACCAGATGAGACGGGGTTTTTTTTAAGACTTAGGTATACAGTGTTGTAGAAATAGTTTTGCTTCTTTCCATAGATATTCAAGTATTGGTGACACTATAAAATAAATAAACGTGTGGGTGGCTACAGGAAAGTTGATAACATAACATACTTATTCATAGACTATCAAACAAATGTGCTTTGAGAAAGGATTGAAAGTTAAGCTAAAATCTCTTAGATAAATTATGTAAAGATAAGCACAGATAAGCATGTTTCATACAAATGTCAGCACCAGCAAAGAAATTGCTTCATGGGATTACACTGAAGTACCACGAGCAGATTATAAACATTGAAAAAGGCGTAAGACGTAATAATATTATTATATTAAAACTTTTTGTGCATTGCTCGGGTATAACTTGTGTATCCTAAATGTTACAGAATACAAAACCCGTACTTTCTATGGGTCATCACAAACTGGACCATCCGAGACTAAAATTTTAGTGCTACCAATTTTCATTATATAGCCAACAAAATAGAATTACCGTAGTAACCTATTCATTTGAAGTGTTATCACACAAATACTTTTTATGGGTGTCGCCTTTTTTATTGGCCATATAAAAATAATTGTTCCTCCTAAAACCTTTGCTACCTCGGATGGAAGCAACAAGCAAAATGATCTGTTTGGTCCATTGGGGTCGATGAATGGTAATTTTTAAATCCTTTATATTAAGTTCACTTGCTTGCTTGCTTGCGCGCTTACGACCGTGCAAATCTTTCGGTCGTTTTTTAACCCACTTCCCGTGATCCAATCGAGCTGACATTTTGCACACAGACTCGTTGTGCGTGACAATTTATTTTCGTGAAAAAAAATTCCAAAATTTTCCACTTTTTAGGGAATTTTTTTTTTCATATTTCATTTAAAATACCAATGTGATAAAAATGAAACTCTAACTAAAAAAAAACAGAAATGAATAATAAAATAAAACCGATGCCACGCATATAATGGATTTATAGTGAAAAACGTTGTTTTTACGGGTTAATTTTTTTAAACTGTGGTGCGCTGGTGTGTGTTTTACGGTGAGCAGAGCTGCTCGCTGTGGCTGACTCCGATCCTGCAGGACATGATGCGCTTCATCTACCAGGTCGCAATCCTGGAGAGCAGCCAGGACATCTGTTACCTCGTGCAGAAGGTGGGGGCTGCTTGTGTCTAGCACCAACTTCCTTGATGCAGCCACCAGAAATCTGCCTTCACCTGCTTAAATTTTGTCTGTTTGTCATAAGCCTCTGCCCGTACTATATTCTAAATAACGTTTGGCTGGCTGGTTTGTGGGTGACGTCACCTGTGCGCATCTGCGTGTTGACATCACCCGCATCCCACAGCATTGAGCTGATTCGTCCATGGTGAAGTCACACCCCCCCCCCCCCCCGTACTCCACCCTCCATGCCTGATGTAAATCCCACGCATATGTGCAGGCAGTGCTAGTTTTACATTAAAAATATTTTTCTTTCCCCAGTCATGTGGCACTCGTTACATGTTTATATCCTACCAAGTTAGTGGTTGCTTTAGCATATTTCGTAAGGTAAATAAATTGAACTACTTTGTTGGATGTCAACTTGCAGTTCAAATGGTGTGACTGGTCTCTTCCAGAGATAAAAATCGGCTTTTGGCTCAAAGCTGATGTTAGAGATCAGCAGCTACCAATGCACATTTACACAAGGGAAACATTTTCATTCGAGTCTCATTTTCATTCGAGCATGCATATGGGATATTTATCCAGTTATTTAGTATTTTTGCTTTTTGTTCCATTAAACCAGAGTGTCTGGAGAAAACCCATGCATGTTAGAGGGGTAACACTGAAATCAGCACAGACATCCATAATACAGGTCTTTTTTGGGTTAGATCATGTAAATATAAATGTGTCGTTAAACCTGTGTTATGGATGATATTGGTCGCAAAAGCGTACGTGTTAAACAGCACAGACATGTTATCAACATTGCTGCTGTATGACCAGCTACTGGCTCCCCTGTTGCACGTTGTGTTACGCAGTGATGTCTGCAGGATCTGCCAATTCTACCTCCAAGGCTCTGTTTTGTAAATATATACGGCACCAAGTTACGATAAATGTTACAGCGACATTTGGCTGAACCGTTGGCGCAGAGCTGATTTTTGTTCCGCACTAATACGTTGTTGCCAACTCGTCATAATCGACTTGCATCTCGTAATTGGCGAAAATAAAATGACAATATATTTTTGTTAATATGTATTTGTTTTTTAATGGGACTGCTTCTTGCAAGTAGCATGCATTGCTGTTTATATTGAATGTGAATTGACGTTTGTTGCTCTCGAGTTAACGACTGAATAGCCCTACGAGTGGAACATTAAGTATAGTCCTTAAAAAAAGGCAGAGCATTGTGTGTTCTTTTAAATAGACCCTTGGGTGTGTGAGTAAGGTTTTATATTTGTAGGAAATAATTTTGGAATTAATTATTGGGTGCGAGGATTACACACATGGGATACTACATGTGGTGGGAAATGTGACGGAACGGAAAATATCACGTTATTTAATGTTGAAGGACACCGTAAAATGTATTAATGTTGTAAAATGTGTGGGTTTGGCACTGCTTGGCATGCAATGCTATAATTATTGATTTCTGGTTGTCTGCTACACCGGTGACATTTTGTGTCTGAACCCAGCTTGGACCTCCTGCAGGTTGACTCTGTTTAAAACCATGAATTATCTTGTTGCAATGAGTGCACATCAGTACTGTGAGGCATATGTGTCTGAGCTTGTTGCCTGGGGACATCATCCTTGTGTGTCCTGCCATCCTTAATAGGCGTTCACTCACGGGACTTGCCCTAACAGTCTGGGATCTTTGTTGTATGGGCGCCACGGTGGTGAGATGTTAACTACCTCGCCTGGTAAACAGTAGGTTGTGGGTTGGATCCCGATCCTGACGATGCCTGTACAGTATAAAAGAAGTTTGTATCTTCTCCCCATGGTCGCGTGGATTCTTCTCCTGGGTCCTCCGGTTTTTCCCTCCACATTTAGAAACATGAGTTTAGAGTTATGTGGCTGCTCCAATAGCCCAACTTCATTTGTGGCCAGGTCACTTCTGAAAAAGAGCTATATAGCTCAAGGGTGGGTCTTACCTGGTAAAATTAAAAAGTTTTGAGTTTAAGCTTCGTTTATATTTGCGGGGGATGTGTGTGCACCTACCAGGTGTGGCAGGAGCTCCTTGCCAAGGCCCCCCTCCAGTACATCGTGGCAGCTGCTTGCCCCTGGATGGGCGCTTGGCTGTGTCTCATGATGCAGCCCTCGCACATGCCCATCGACCCCAACATGCTTATGGAGACACGTGCCAGGGCCAAGGTAGTGTGTAACCGCTGGATGGCATTCATGTTTTTGTCTTGCTAGTTTAACGGGGCTGTGCCAAATAAGGCTGATGAAACAAGGACTGAAAAGATGTTTAGCCAAAGAACAGTCGTACTCTGCTCCACTGTTTTTCGTCACCCATTCAGAAATATTAGATTTTAAATTATTTGACCTCCCACTTAGTGGATTTTTTCATGATCTGCTTTGGAATCAGCATTAATTCGTGATTTTGAAGCAGCTGAGTGATCCCAATTTAATTGGCAACCATTATTTTCTGCAGAGAATGGGAGACTCCATGACATGTTTTTTTAAGTAATCCATGGTATGCCAGTGTTGTAATAAAACATTAACATCGGTCTAATTTTCTGTGGTTATCCAGAGTTTTTTTTTTATCTTTTGAGCACTCGGGTTAAGTGCACTGAATAGCATCAACATGTATGAGACACTTTTTTGTTAGAATGAGGGTGATAATCGAATATAGGTCTGCACATTGCATTCACGTGACACTTGTATTAATTTGCTGGGTCTGGTAGAGGGCTTAGGGCACATTTTTGTTACACGACTTTACCCCCAAAAAATCGATTACCAATCGTAATATTGATCATGAAAGCCTACGTGTAAAATTGGAATCTATTCACCGCATTCATTTTTGAATGGAACGAAACTGATCTTGTCATATGCATTGGGGGTGGGTTTACGTGTGGGGGGCACACAGGACAAGTGCAACGTGAAGGCGCGTCCGGGCCAGCCGGTGCGGGAGGTGCGTCACGAGTACATTGCCGGCTCGGAGACGGTGCACGAAGACCCGGCGTCGCGCGATTACCATGTCATGCGTACGCGCCTACTCAACGCGAGGTCACTCGCCGCACGCCCGACCCCTCCTCGCACCTCGCTATGCAGTCTCTCGAGACCTTGGTCACATCCTGCCAGAAGGTTTTCCATGCTGTCGCCCGAGGGCTTTTGTCGGGCTATGTAGTGACTTTGACGCTGGCTTGCAGGTACAATGTTTACATTTTAAAAACGTCCGTTTACATTGTTTTGCTGTTTTAAATTTCCACGTGATGAGCCACTTTGTTTAGCTATCATTTGTGGCCAGGTCGTTTCTGAAAAGTTAACTAATAGCTCAGTGGGCTTTACCTTGTAAGATAAAAACTATATTTTTGTATTTCTGTTAAAGTGATTTGTTAATTTTTCCTCTACTTTGCACTCCTATCGTGTTTTTGTATTGGTTGTAACATTCTCACTTTCACCCCCGCCTGGACATGTGAAAAAATTGCTTTATAACTCATCGGATTCCTCCAGTATAACTAAATATTCTGATTCTGATAAGCTTGTATATGATGATTCCTGGGCAGTGTGTACCAGACCTGGGGTTAATCGGAATTCCAAATACATTAGCGTTTTTGGCTGCAGTTACGTTTTATTTGCATTGTGGTTGCAATTGATTTATGAAGACACCATTACAATTGTTATTGACCCCACGGTCTAGCATCTATGGCTCTGATATGTTGTGCGGTGCAGTATTGGTTTGTTTCACCGGCACCCATTCTCCACCCTGGTGGGGGGGGGGGGTACTGTTTTTGCTGATGATTACATCAATTTTTAGACAACTAAGCTGGCTAAAGGAGCCCTAGGGTCAAATAACATCCTTGTGCCTTGGTTTATTGCCACTTAACACAGCTATCCAATTTCCCGTGTTAAATGGTGAAAGCTGGTGATCCAATATTTATCTTGGAGGCTAAGTTCGCCTGTTTAGTTCTTGTACATTATCCGAAGACATCCTTGAACAAGCATGCCGCTTTGGTAATGTAGCAGAAGTACTAGACACAGCCAATTGTACAAGTTGCTCGTTAACATTACTGGAAGGTACATTTTCGGCTTACGCTGGTTGATATGTCGCCCCTGGCGGACCAGTCTGCATGACTAAAATGGGAGATCGTCCTGCGCGTGTTTCTGTGTGTGCACTCACAGATTGCTGGGCGCTCTCAGCTGCTGCATCTCGCATCCGAGCGTGAACCTCGCGAGTCAGGAGATCCGGCCAGCCGAGTCTCTGGCCCAGCTGCTGCTCTTCTACCTCAACTCCAAGTCGGCGCTGCAACGCATCGCCGTGTCACTCGTCATCTCGGAATGGGCCGACCACAAACAGGTGACCCTTGCTTGCCCAACTCCCGCTGAGCCCCGCAGGATGACTGCCGGTGTTCCTCTTGTCGCGTAAAACTGAGAAACGCAGCGCCAAAAAACAAAGGTCTCTTGTAGAGATATACAGAGACTTTTTTCATAATGGTTGCCTAACATTGAGCCTTAAACACAAGTGGTTACACCTGTACTTTTTGTACTGTTTGTCAATTCGGTGAACAAATTTTACTCTTAAAGTTTTTTTTATTCTCAATTAATTGGGTTTAAAAATCTTGTCTTTCACCCCAGGACACAAAGCCAATGCAATTTTAGCAAATAAGACCTCTCTTTTTGGTGTTGCATCTTCCATAGAAGAATGTTTTAATGTGTTTCCCTGCTGAAACAAACATTGGACAGTGGTTCTGTTTGTGGCCACAGAGCCAGTGGATACAATTCAACATTCCACTCTTAACTCCCTGCATACAAATGAACACCAACATAAACTTAAAACAAAATGTCACTCCTACAACATTGCCGCTGCCCTGCATTGCCAGTGTGACCTCGCGATTGCGTCGGCAGGACTGCACCACGGTGTCAGACGCGGTGCGGCCACGCCTGCAGGCGGTGCTGTCGGAGCAGCTCTACTATGACGAGATCGCCGTGCCCTTCACGCGCATGCAGACCGAGTGCAAGCAGCTGGTGTCCGTGCTGCTGGAGGGCGGCTATGACGTGCGGCCGCGTCTCGCCAGCGCCGTGCTCACTATCGAGCAGGCTCTGCAGCTGGTGAGGGCGGCTCCAATGGCAGAATGCGCCACCGTGTTTTGAGCATGTTCACCGATGACTGGATGACCTGAATCTTAGGGGGGGGGAGGGTCGGGCTGGGGGTGGCTGACCAGGCAGATGGACAAGACGTTGTAGTTTCATGTTGGTCTCCTCTCTTCCAATCCGAACTTTAATCGCAAAGTTACTCGCATGTTTTCAAGGGAACGCACATTTCCCCATGTACACACCGCTCTAAGTTCAGTTTGCTTTGCTCTCTGTATACCCCTTCTCTGTCAAGCAGTCTACCTCAACCCAATGAAAGTAAAGATTGATCTTCAATGACAGATCTCTCTTTCCCCTGTAAAATAACTCTGTCTTGAGCCCTGAATGCTCTTGATTACATTTTCCCTGTTCAATTATCAGCTTGGTCTTTCGATTTTGTCTCCACCTATGTCTTTTTTTATCTCCGTCCCAGATATGCTCTTATTTTCTTTACCATAGATAAGTTCCCCCCTCGATTTTTATTCCCGGTTCCTCAACTAAAGTATTTACATATATAATTTCCTTTCCTAATGCCCTCTAAATGGGGACGCTCTTCTCCCGACGTAGGATTTGTAAAGCCTGCAGCCGTGGTCCTGGCAGGGGCACCAGCTGGGCTGTCTCGACACAGTTGTCACCGCTGGCCATTTGTGCGACCACCCCCACAGGTGGGACCCATCTTCAACGAGGCGGTGGCAGCTGTGGAGCCGAGTCCCGTGGCGTCGCAGCAACTGCAGGGCAAGAGGCAGCAGGTGCAGTCGACGGTGCACGAGACGAGCGTCGAGTGGCAGCTGCTGCACCTGCGCGTGCACATGTTCGCCGCGTGCGCCGTGGTCGCCATGCGCTCGCTGCCCGACAAGATGAACCCTGTCATCAAGCCGCTCATGGAGGCTGTGCGCCGCGAGGAGAACGTGCTGGTGCAGGGCTTTGCCGCGGGGAAGGTGCGTGTGTGCGTGTGTGCGTGTGAATGCATGATTGTGTGTTGGTGCAGGGCGGGAGCGGCGGTGTTGCTGTTGGCACGCTGCGTTACCGACCCGGCGAACCGGGTTCGATTCCTGCTCATAGTCAACACCAGTGACTATTATCTGAACCAGTCTTGGGCCTCCCCTAGGTTAACTCTGCCTCAAATGAGTACCTGCTGTGGTGTGCAAATATCGCCATGAGGGAGACAAAGGCAGCCAGGCATAGTGCTGGCCACCCACCCCCTCGTGAGCTGTGCCGGTCTTCATAGTTGCTCGCTAACAGCACTTTCCCTAACTGTCTCTTAAGGCTACATGTGAGGTCTTTGTCTTTGTGTCTGTGTGTATGTGTTTGCGAGAGTGTATGTGCATGCATGTATCATTTGTGTCTGAAGCTCACAGAAATATTATATTTTTTTAGACCGTACTGGCAGTTGGGTCCTCAAGCAGGCGTGGCTACTTGGGTTGTGTTACGTAACCCATGTGCTTACTCCCCCCCCCCATATCCAAGAAGCAGGATAGAGGTAGCATGGGCTATGGAAGTGATGGGCTCACGTGGTACAGAAGAAGTGGAGTTGTGGACATGCTTAAAGCTTATACCAGTCATGGAGTGAGCTCGCGTAAGATCCTGCTGGGCATTGGACAGAATATATCCTTCTAGAAACAACTGGAGACAAACGGAGTGGTTCTTGCAAGTACGAGCATAGTTTTGGGTGGCTAAAACTGGGGAGCACAGCTGGTGCATTTCCTTGTCAACTTGGTTCTGTTAGCACCAAAGTTGTGTGGCCTTCCAATGGGCATCGATTTCTTGCTATCCATGGTAATATCGCATCAGTCTGCAGTGAATGTCAATTATTGTTTATATACACACATAATTTGTTTACGTAATATTATTGCCATGGTTTTAATGCTTGATCCACGATTGAACTCGAACATCTTTCAGAAACATAAGTGGGCCTGCTGTTTCACTCTCTCCCAAGGCGCATACGCGCCACTTTTGGCAGGGGCACATGCGGTAACGGAGTAGCGTGCTTGCCACCTTGCTCCTATGGGCAACGTCGAGTTCATTCATTGCAGGTGTCGCAGTTGCTGCAGCAGTGCGTTGGCCGCAGTCCTTGCCCGAACCAAAAGATTGTGAAGAACCTGTGCAACTCGGCCTGCATCGACTCTGTGCAGACGCCCGCCGCCGCTTGCCCCATCCCCTCCTCCAACGACACGTCCAAAGGTGCCCATATCTGTCGTGCAGTGTTGCCTGTCTCTCCTTGGAATGCCCTCATCTCCACAACTCTTCCTACTTCCGCCGGCTCATTCAAAACTTGTTAGCGTTCGTTTTCGATTAACTTAAAAAATTCCCCTCATGGTTGTGACTTTGGTAAATAAACATCGACTCGGCAATGGCTCGCATCTGAATACATCTAATCCCCACCACCCCCTTTGCTAACTCGTACTGACCAGTATGGAGAAGTATGGTCAAACCACCCCCATGACTGACATGGTATGGAAAGGCATTCATCCAGCAGTGGATTGTAAAGTGGCTGTACAATTTTTCCATTAAAAATGTTGTTTGTGCAGAGGTTTCTTTTTTTGGTGAGTGTTACACCACGTAAATATAAGCTAATGGATTTTACCACCAAACTACAGGTCAAAACACTTGTTCAGAAACCTGTAACTCTGATCTAATATACCTTCAGCAATGCTGTTTGTTGCTGACATTTTGGCATGTTGGGATTTTGGGCCTGTGCTCGGCAACCCATGATATTTAACACCACGTTTTTATTGCAAGTGTGCATATAGCCTGGTTAAATATAGCTTGCAACAAGGCAGGGTGTTAATCTACCAACAGTGTCTTTTGTTGCTGTGGTAGCTGCATTATTGAAAGCTTTACATGGCTAAGCGGCTACCTCCAGGGAGTAAGAAATGTTAGTCATTGTAATTATTGAAAGGCAATTCCATGAACATGTGGTGTTGGTTATTACAAATGTCTGTAGATCGTAATTTTATTAATTAAAAACAACAACCATCTAGATATACTTGGAGTGAACACAAAAGCCATTGATATTGTGCGATGGCAATATTATGTTGTTAGTTTGTTTCGTGTCAAATTATCCTACGATCACCAAAACGTGAATATAGATAGTTAGACGTGACTTGTTCTGGCCGTTTTAGGGCGTTTCTCATTCCAGGGAGACCTTTCAGAAGAAGGCCCCTTGAGAAAAAAAAGCTCTACTAGATCTCCTTAATCTGTTCGTTCATTGCAGCAATCCAGTCTTAAGGTTGTGCACGTCTATGCTGTATACGTGGATCCAGAATGGCCGATGAAGTGCTACACTTTCTTCAGCTGCGTCTGTAGCCCCGTGCATCATATGCCCTAACAAAGGCCGCTAATGGCGTTAATAATGACAATGAAAATTACAGTTTTTAATGCACCTACGAAGGTCATCCGACCCAACTTTTAAGTGGCACGAAGTATAAATTAATGTGCTCCATTTACCATCATACTTGGTAACTCATTTTGCTAATTGTGATGAATGCTTTGGTTTTGGCTGTTGGCCATTTTGCTGCTTTATAAAAATCATGCTTTTGTTTGTTTTTAATGACATTATAATGGAGTCATGAAAGTCACCTAGCTATTTTTATAAAGTGTCTCGCTGAAGTGGCAAATATCTGTAAAAGTTGTTCCATGAATGCTTTAAACATGAATTTTAAAAGCCACCAAAAATAATCTGTTAATTATAAACATTTTCCAGTCACTCGTCATGAGCACACTGATGTATGACTCCGCTTAAAAAAACATATGAATGCAGAACTCATTCAAATAAATGACACCCGTGTGATGATATCAATCTTACGCCATCTGGTTTCCATTGGGGATGAGAAAAAATAACTGCCCCAACAGATTTTAACTGGGTGTGGCTAAAGTTAATTGATTTTTTTTCTTGTCTCCAGTTCTATAAAACCTTTCGAACAAACCGAATATCGCGAAATATTAGGCAGGATTTTAACCGGTGCAACATTCCCAAAGGTTTGGCTTAACGTGACAAATGCCGGCCGGCTATTGTTCAAACACAGGCTCGTCGCAGGAGAAGGAGAAGCTGCAGCATTCGGTGAACAAACTGCAGGGCATCATCACTCTGTACCGCGCGCAGAAGGCGGCCTCCTCCATCACGAGCCGCAAAGGCCCGGCCCCGAGGCCGCGAGGGCCTGCCCCGGGGGAGATCCTCCACGGCTCCCTGCCCGAGGGCGACCAGGTGAGCGCGCGTTCACCACGCGCGTTCGCACGCACATGCGTGTGAATGCTTGTGTTCTGTCGCACGCAAGGACGAAGATTTCCTGTGTATCCAAACGGACTGTGAGTTTCTGTTAATGCTGGCGTGCGGTGCACAATGCGGTGTTGTGGCTCGCATCAGGCCCCCCGCGTACATATGTCTTCTCAGCGCTGATCATTATACACTTCACTGGATACTCATTTGAGGCTGAGCCAACCTTGGGGAGCCCAGGAAAAATGTGAATACCATTTTGGCACTGATGACATCTGTGGCCAGGAATATGGTCAATGGGTACATAAACTACTCCAAAACCCCCTGTGTATGTGCACATATGTCCTGGTGGGAATGTGGAATTCCACCACTGAATCGGGCCTGCCAGTGGAGACGTGTGCCTGACCACAGTCGTTTGAGCAACCATCCTCCTGTTGAATCTTTGCCGACTCTATGGGGCTCGATGAAGCAAGCTCCGGGTGCGTGCGCGTGTTTTGTTTTGCAGGCTCAAAAGGCAAACTTGGTGCAGAGGCGCGGTGCGGAGCTAACGCTCGCGCGCATCGCCAAGCACCTGGGCATGGAGATGCATACCGTGTTGCCTTACCTGTGGGAGGCCATGCTGGGGCCTCTGGTCAAGCAGGTGGACTCCGTACACTTCAGTACGTATATCTGCACTCGCCCGCACACGCTCTTTAGATTATGTTGCTTTACGCCTGCTTTATATGGTGGGAAACCCCTCCTTGTGGTTCATGCTAAACTTAAATTGTAAATACAGATACAAGTGTAGGGTCAAATCATTGCTCTGTGGTTGGTAACATGAATGAGTACCACCACTTTGTGGGAAATTGGCAGTTCTTTCATATGAGCACTGCCTCGTGTTCATCGAAGCTTGGAGATGCTGCGTAGTTTGACGTTGACAAGCATCAAAGGGTGATGCGTGTGCGAGATGCAGCTGCGCTCTAAAGAAAACTATCCCGTTGGCTCGTTGTGACGGGTCTGTTCTGTCTTTACAGGCAGTGAGGAACTGTTGGCTGGCGGAGATGTCCAGGCCCAGGATCTCATCAATGCCTTGCAGGTGTTTGAGATCCTGACTCCAGCTCTCAGTCCAGAGCTGCACCCACAGGTACCACAGGAATCTCTGCTCATCCCCTTTAAAGGATGCCATTGAACGGCTTCTCTAAAAATGTAATGACTGCTTGTCCAGGAAAACGTGTTTTTGTGAAGTGCGGTGGCGTAGGTCTCAGCGCACTGCGCCCACGATGTCGACTACCTAGGTACATTTTCTGGTTTTGCACCATTTGTGGCAAGTGAACCACCAGCACCTGGTGTGTTTTTTAAATATTTATTGGTGTCGGCATGGCCACTTTGATATCA
This sequence comes from Lampetra fluviatilis, assembly GCF_964198595.1. NCBI lineage: Eukaryota > Metazoa > Chordata > Hyperoartia > Petromyzontiformes > Petromyzontidae > Lampetra > Lampetra fluviatilis. Next base: position 13,530,129 of record NC_136286.1, on the reverse strand, counting down.
TTCAGTCTTTTTGCACGAGTTCTAAAGAGACAAATGCAAGTTGTATGTGCTTACTGGCCATACTACCTGGTTATATCGTGCGGGCCTCCAAAGGTGCTTCCAAACAATATTTGCCCCTGCAGCCCAAAAGGGTAGAGAGGGGGGTGGGGGACTCGTGCAGTTGCATCGCGATTCCACTGCCCGTGGTTCTATTCCTCGCTGAGTGTCAGTGGGCCTGATTCGCGTGGTCCTACTCTGCCTGAAATAACAAAGGCTGCCCAGTCAACTAGCCCGGCCTCCTAAGCTCCGACGCGGCGCTGGTGTGGCACGTGTCTGCAGATCGTGGAGCAGCTGCCCCGGCTGTGCGCCTGCCTCCAACACCCGTACACGGTGGTGCGGCACATGGCGGCGCGATGCCTGTCGGTGCTCAGCAAGCTCGTCACCGTCACCACCATGAACGTGCAGCTGGAGATCGTGCTGCCCTGGCTTGGAGCCGTCGACAACGACACCAAGCGGGAGGGCGCCATAGAAGCCTTGGCGTGTATCCTCTGTGTGGGGCCGAGCGGTGATTGGGCAATTGAACGCTTTCAAAGTGCGCAATGTATTTACAAAGGGGAGTAGTGATTGAAACTAAATGATACTTTTTTGTAGCCTCTTAAAACGTAGAGTGAAAACACCATGGTTGTGGTTTGTCTTCATCTTTGCCACCTTATTGTTAAAACACAAATAAGTGATGTGTCCTATAGCACCTGAGATCACTGGAGTAATTCTTTAAAAGTGTGGCTGGTGAGTTGGTCGGTGATGTCTCGGTTAATCGTGAGGCACTGATCACGTGAGACAACCGCCTAAGGCTGGAGGGGCGTGTTGCAGATGAGATGTCGCTGCGGTTATGGCAGTTCCTTGACGCGAAGAGCAGGTGTGATGGACGCGTTGGACGTGGATATCGTACCGTACATGGTGCTGCTGGTGGTGCCGGTGATGGGCCGAATGAGTGACCAGACGGATAGTGTGCGCCTCATGGCCACACAATGCTTTGCCACGCTCATCCGCCTCATGCCGCTGGAGGTACGAGCTGGCATAATCACTCTTGGTTTCTTTTATGGATGCCCACGGGGGTGTGTGTGTGTGTGTGTAGCGGTAGCGTAGCAGATAGCGCACTGCACTACCAACCCGGTGACCTCAGTCACTGCTGTTGGCCGTGAGCGGGAATCAAACTGATTATCTGAACTGCTCCTGGGCCTCCCCTAGGTTAACTCCGCCTCCAAATTAGTACCTGGTGTCATGTGTAAAAATTCCCACTAGGGATATCAGGGCGGCTGGGTGTGGTGCTGGCCACCCACCCCCTCGTGTGCCATGCCGGCCTTCATAGGTGCTCGCCAACAGCACTTGCCCCAACAGTCTGTTGAGGCTATCCGGGAGTGTGTTTGTCTTTTTGGAGGGGAGAGCATTCGGGAGTGGTTGTGTAAGGGGATGTTAGGTGGAGGATTGTTGTTTGTGTCCGTGTTTGTATGTCTGCTTAACTGCACTCGCTGCCACCTCACCCCGCGCGTGTAGGCTGGCATCCCAGACCCACCGCTCATGTCACAGGAGCTGGCGTCCCAGAAAGTGCGGGAGCGTCACTTCCTGGAGCAGCTGCTCGATGGTTCTAAGCTGGACAACTACGCCATCCCCGTGCCCATCCACGCCGAGCTGCGCAAGTACCAACAGGTGCCACCCTGCACACCACCCTGCACGCCACGCTGCACGCAACTCGCCCACGGCCCTGTGCTCCCCTCCCCCTTCACTTGGCGCTGACAAAGTCTGGGATCAACTACAAGCCGCACATGAGCCCTGCCCCCCACAGGACTCCTCTTCATCACATTAGCAACTCACGATGTGCACAGGAACCGAGACGGGCCTGTGTCCACCCCAAAGATTGCTACCCCCCCCCCCCCAAAAATGCAGTAATTCTCACCTTGTCATGTTGCACGTTTGTAAATATGCTTACGTGTCGGGCTTTCCGACGCGAGTTTGAACATTTGTTGAGAAGGAAAAAGGAGTTTGAGTCTTATAATTAGAAATGTAGGTTATTATGTATATTGTTAATTTCATTATGTAACTTATATGACATAGAATTATCTTGTTATTGTTGCGGAGTTTTGTTTTCCTAATATATTTTATAGTAATGAGAATGTGCACTTATTTATTTTTCCATTGCTTTTCTTCAACAAAATCATACCCTGCAATGCATTCATTATCCATTTCTTTGTCCATGGTCTCCCTGGAGGGGAAAAACTAACTTTTCTCCATAGTTGGGTACCTGGTCCTCATTAAATATTTGGCTGTCCAGATAGAAATCAATCTAAGCCTTTAATCAAAGGAGCTTTCCTACACTGCGAAGCCTTTGCTTACTCCATGGGGAGTGGTCTTTATTTTATATGTGGGATATAATATATATTAATAACAAAAACTACTTTTTATTATTTTCTTTGAACCTATCTACGTGACTTTACCGAAAGACCCAAGAATATGAATTCCTGCAGTCACGAAAGCTTTAAGTCAAGATTTTGGATATAACAGTGAAACATTTATGTTTCACCATGCAGGTAACAGTGTGCACTGCATGCTGGTGGTGGTTTTTTGTTTCTGTATTCAGTGTATGCTGACATCCGTGATGAAATGGTTTAATTTAGTTCTGGCTGTGCGGACTGGTGCGCGTGTGTGTGTGTACACGGAGCACACAGGATTTGTTTCAGTTGAGAGGCAGGAAACTTCTAAGCCCCTTTGACGTTGTCGGCAAGGTGCTGACAATTGACGCTTGCAGGGAAAAAGTGTGCTGAACCAAAATACCTCTAAATAGATCCGTTCTCAAAAGAAGAGATTCTGCCTGGAAAACTAGTCTCGCATGCACTGCGTATCGGCTCTTCCAGTTAAGCTGCGGTGCGGATGTTGTGCTGACACTGAATGGACCTCGGGTATCCAGCATCCTGCCGTGATTGCGATTTGTTTCTGCAATACTTGAAATCGAAGAAGCATAGGATCGAGTCCTGATTTTTTGTGCATGCGATATGAGCGGTGCTGAATGGACCACCATGCTGCTTGTTTTGTAGGACGGAGTGAACTGGTTGTCGTTCCTGAACAAGTACAAGCTGCATGGGATCCTGTGCGATGACATGGGGCTCGGCAAGACCCTGCAGTCCATCTGCATCCTTGCCGGCGACCACTACTTGCGGTAACATGATCTACGCAGTTTCTTTATAATCACTCGGTGGTGTGTATCTGTATATAGCTTCCATTTCTGAGTAAATACGCTGTGGTGTGTGATGCTGTGAACCCGGTGTTCTGAGTTTGATACCTGGCCATGCCATGTTGATCAGTGGCACGTGATATCTGAGCCTTGTCAAAGCTTCCCTTAAAATGACCTCTGCTTAAAATGAGAACTTGGTGCAGTGTGTGAACATTAACCCTTGAAGACCCAAGGCAGCCAGGCATGGTGCTGGGCCACACCACCCCATGTTATGCCATGCTCACCTTAATTCTTTGTGATCTATTTTCCTGGATCGTGCCTGGCTGTTTGAGTGCTTTTTTATTTTAAAAAAATATATATATATCTTCTATTGTCTGCTGTTTTTGGCGCTTCTCAACCAATTTTAGGATTGTAAAAAGTGTTTCTACCCAGATGCCATGTCGAAGTAGCCCTGGAATGATAAAGATACTTTTTCATGTTTACATGTATTTTGGAAGTCCTATTCTTGGACATGGTGCTCTTAATCTTCTGCCCATTATTATAGACCTAAAGTGCTCACTTTTTGGAGTTTTGTTTTTTACCAACATAGACATTTTGGTCACTATCGCAATTTGCTAACGTCCCCAGAAGTCTTGCGTCGGTGTCAACGTTACGTGCAGCACATGAGGTCGAGCGGCTATTGCCATGTTGAACCGCGAGAGAAACCCTCCAATGGGGGGACACACTTGTACACAAGTGCACCTGAAATCCTACACCGTTATCCACTCTTCAATACGAGCGCCCTCTGCTGCCCACAGCCTGTATAATGTACCATTGAGCATCAAAGGCTGGAAAAATCCTGACATTGGACCGATTGAACAGCTGAATGGGGGGAGTGTCGGGCTAAACCCTACCGTTGGATTGGAAGGGTTCAATAACCGATTGCCGACAGTACTTGCCATCAGAACGCACTGCGAGGCTGAACGGAAGCATCTTTTGTGTTTGTCAGCACACCGCGCTCGTCTCTCTGTAAATGTCATCCGCTGGTGCCTTTGCTGCGTGCAGGGCTCAGGAGTACGAGCGCACACAGGCGGCGGACTGTGCGACGCTTCCGTCCATGGTCGTGTGTCCCCCCACGCTCACCGGACACTGGGTGGACGAGGTGCACAAGTTTTGTCCCCGAGAATTCCTCAACCCCCTGCACTACACTGGTCCGCCCTCCGAGAGGATCCGGTGAGAGGCCTGCCCAGCTTCATTTAAATAATTATCGGTCCCGGTGCCGCCTCCTATTCGTCCGTTGGACAGAGCAAGAAATGGTACCAACTGAAGTGGCCATAATAATTCGCGTTGCCGGTTTATTTCTATGGTCAAAAGCATGTGAATTTAATGTGGTCAACTTTTTAATAGTTATCACATCCAAATCTAAATATCAATTATAAACCCTTTCAAGATGCCCACTGGCTACCAACAAGTGAAATATCTGGTCTGGGCCCTTTCATTAGCTTTCCCACCTTATTTTGTTTGCCTATTTGCTCTCTGCCAAGAAATGTATAATTTTCAGTGTCTTCAAGAAAATGTGTTTCTGTAGGATGTGGTTTGCCGTGTTATTCGATGAGGCTCATAACATGTACAGGTTATGTTTTAGGTACATTTTTACATTTTTTTCCTATATTATTTAATCACCAGTTACGTCCCTGTTGTGCTATCAGGAGTAATATCGTGAGATTAAGTAACATCCTTATAGAATTTCGCAGTTCACAGAGCCACATCATGTTGGGGAATGGTACTAGAAGATGACATCACAAAACAACTGTTTACATTCTCTTCGGTTGGCATCTCGCACATCACGCAACATCAGATGGCGCCCTTTTTCTCCCTCCTAAAAGAGTAATTACTGGAATGTTGGTTTTGGTGTCTATTTTAGAAAGTGTAGTCCTTCAGGCTAGGCAGCCCTGCGTGATTATGAGACAAACATGGACACATAACCTGGTTTAATAACAAGCAGCTACTCAGATTTGAACTCATGTTCTCGACCATACTGGCTCATTGCTTAAATATGGTCACTAATCATTGAGCTTCTTGAGGCAGCCGGCCACATGGCTGCTGCTGCGCTGTGCATTCTGCTCTATTGGAGTGACTGTGGCCGCTTTATCGTGTCACCTGACGTGTGTGCAGCCTTCAGCGGTACATCAAAAACCACAACCTCGTGGTGGCTTCCTACGACGTGGTGCGCAACGACATCGACTTCTTCAAGTGAGTAACCTTTATTTTACACCAAATTGATAAGCGCGTGTTCATTCATTGTACAACAGTGCTATATTGCGGTGAATACAAACTTTCTACGACAAAAAAAAAATGGCATTGCCTGTTTGTAACGGGATTCACATGTCACGTGTTTTGGTAAAAGAAGCAACCGTCGAGTTTACGGAATTGCCCGCATCTGCCGAGTGTGGAAACCGCTTTCATTTGGCTGGTTGAATTGACCCTGTCCGATTTTTAACAACTTTCCTCCCCCGAACGGTCATCCTCGTGCCCGTCGCCCCCTTAACTCTAATTTGTGACCGTGTGCTTACATTTCTGGCAGGAATATCAAGTGGAACTACTGCATTCTGGATGAGGGTCACATGATCAAGAATGGGAAAACAAAGCTCTCTAAGGCCGTAAAGCAACTGACCGCCAACCACAGGCTCATTCTGTCTGGCACTCCAATCCAGGTGTGAGGAGGGTGGGGTTTAACCCAGCGGATGTTCTTCTTCAGTTTGGCAACCCTCCTTAAGTTTGTTAGTGCAAAGCATAGTTTGTCTTGCTATAAGTATCTTGTTTTTAAAAAGTAAAAATCGCAGTGATTTTATTGCGTCAAATACATTGCTTTTAAAACATTTCTAATTAAGTTTCTCCCAAGGACATAGGCAAAGCACCATATGTTGGCAGACCTGTATAAAAATTCCACCTACTTTGAACTGTACAGATACATGAAGGACACATGCTAAAAGCATTTTACAAAAGTGTGTTAAGAGCTCGACAAATGATTGCCAATGAGGAGTTGTTTTTCGAATATTTGGTACAAGAACTTCATAATCATGCGAGAGCCCATTTGAGACTAGAGTCCCCGTTGCAAGGAAGACCAGTGTGGTATTAGTCGACTGGTAAAGTAATAATGTAATCCTCCCCCTGTCGATCCTCCCTGCCCCACCCCCATCATGTCCTCATGTAGAACAACGTTCTGGAGCTGTGGTCCCTTTTTGACTTCCTGATGCCGGGCTTCTTGGGCACTGAGCACCAGTTTGCGGCACGCTACGGGAAGCCCATCCTGGCGAGCCGTGATGCACGCAGCTCGTCCAGGGAGCAGGAGGCTGGTATGGGCACCACCCAAACACAGTAGTACATCCGATATAGCAGTTTAACACCAGTTGCTTTTTTTTTTGGCAAGTGGTTTCGTTGCTGTGTATCGTGAAAGTCAACGGTGTTTGCCCCAGGGACCGACTGGCCCTCTGTCATGGGAATGTGTAATTTCTGCCACTGCGTCAGGGCCACTGATGAGAACATGAGTGTTTGCCCCATTGCTAGTTTGAGACCGGTACATTTTCGCAACTCATCTTAAGATTGCGATGGGGCCCCATCGGATATGCAAACACCCCCTCCCCCCACCACACCAGTTGACAACACCAGATTCCCTGATTTGGAGGCATAGTCTCAGGTGGATGTGGCACATGCCCCCCCCCATGTTGGCTGCGTGCAGGTGTGTTGGCCATGGAGGCACTGCACAGGCAGGTGCTGCCGTTCCTGCTGCGTCGCATGAAAGAAGACGTGCTGCAGGACCTGCCTCCAAAGATCATTCAGGATTACTACTGCTCCCTCAGTCCCCTGCAGGTGTGTGCGTCTCGCAAACGGGGAGCGGTAGCGCAGTGGTTAGCGCACTCACGAACCCGGTGACCTGAGTTCAATTTCTGCTCGTGGTCGATTAAGTCGTAAACAACAGCATTGGCGAGTAAACGACAGCATTGGCGAGTGCCATGCCAGCCTTAAGAGATGCTCTCTAACAGCACTCGTGCACTATTTGCAACCACATGCACGCGCGCACATGCTATTCCAGACCAGTGTCACTCGCCCGGTGTCTAGCAGGAACGTGGGTGGGTTGATGCTCTAGATAGATGGTGGAATTTCCACATTACATTATAGGGTTGATATCCCTACAAAATGGTGGTTATTTTATCACTTGCAGGCAGCAGCGGTAAAACAATTGGTAACAATTTTGAAATGTTCAATACATGTAATAGCAGGAATATATTAAATTTTTCAAGTAAAGCCCGAAAAGATAAAGGTGCAGTCCTATAATTACTTACACCACTGCTGGCAGAGGGCCTCCACTAAGAGGGTATTATGGCCTACTCTTCCACATCTTGGAGTAAAGAGGACCAACACCACTCGCGAGCCTGCCGCTTGGACTAACGGTAAACCCCGTACACCTAAAAATACATTTCTGAAAACACTACGTTGGTAAAACTGCAACCGTTAAATGTACTTGTGAGTTCCGGCTGTGCGTGACCGCCACGCATTGCGCCACGGTGGGTGTGCTGCAGGTGCGGCTGTACGAGGACTTTGCGCGCTCGCAAGCCAAGCACGACGTGGACGACACAATCTCCTCGGGGAAACTGTCCTCGGAGCCCAGCGACAAGACCAAGCTCAAGGCCACTGGGCACGTCTTCCAGGTATTTTTGTGCGTCTGTTTCATCGTGAAGACCCCCCCCCCCCTCTCACCGTGCCGTGTAGAAAAATACCACAGCACCTTGTCCATGAATGCAGTTTCCAAAAGTGGAAAATGTTAGAGCGCTCGTACGACTGTGCCTAAGCGTGCCTATCGCAGTGGCTTTTCCACATCGTCTCGTTCGATGATGCTTTCAAAAATGTTGCTCACTGAAGTTGAATACTCGTGCTGACCGCCATCACTAGCTGTCATGTGTAAGGTCTGTAGTGTTTAATGATATCTTAATTTAACCGCTTCATTTTTACCAATGTTCTTATTCTAGTGGCAAAGAACCATGACACACACTCACAGTGCTTCTTTCGGAACCATATTCAAATATCAACGTTTCAAGTGTTGAATAAATGGGGAGCATGGAATGTGCTGACTTAATGCCTTGATATTAGTGCATGGCATAATGAGACAATAACCGCACTAAGCTATAGCAGTGATACATATTCGCTCATGTGCCACCATGTCTGTGGTTCAGTCGAGTATGCTGGGGGGTAGGTACTACATTGCTGCTGGCGTCACAGCCAGTGGTTTGCTATGGGCACTGTGTTCTGCTCTCACCCCCTCCGGCCAGGCTCTGCAGTACCTGCGCAAGCTGTGCAACCACCCGGCGCTGGTGCTCACTCTGCAGCACCCAGAGTTCCAGCGAATCTGCGAGGAGTTGGCCACACACGGATCATCGCTGCGCGATATCCAGCACGCGCCCAAGCTCTCTGCACTCAAACAGGTACCGTCTGCAGCCCTTTCTGTGTGACCATTGGGTCGTCCGCTCGTGCCACGCCCCTCATCATGATGATGTCGGCTCTTTGTTTTGGCAACTCGTGACGATGTAATCCAGTTGCCGCTCGCATGTCTCAACGATTTCTCTCACTCCCGTTCCCCTTCTGCTGCCATCCCGTTTGCCTTCCTGTGGTTACTATCCCATTCCTCCCCCTCTTTTTACTTCCTGTTCCTATCTTGTTTGCCGCTCTGTTCACCTCTTGATCTCCTCTCTTTACCCTTCTGGTTTATTCCTGTTCTTCTCTCCATTCCCCTCTTTCCCCTCCTGTTCCTTTGTCGGTTCCCTTCCTCTCCTCCCACCTCTTTCCCTGCCACTGCTCTCCCGTTTCCCTGCGCCCCCCCCCACCCCAGCTGCTGCTGGACTGTGGTTTGGGTGGCGGCGGCGGTGCGGGTGGTGTGGATAGCGGCCCCGAGGCCGTGGTCGCCCAGCACCGCGTGCTCATCTTCTGCCAGCTCAAGAGCATGCTGGACATGGTGGAGTACGACTTGCTGCGGCCGCAGCTGCCCGCTGTCACCTACTTGCGCCTCGATGGGAGCGTGCCCGCCGGCCAGAGGCACTCCATCGTTGCGCGGTACATTCCGTGCACACAGCAGTGCACTCTTTATATTTTTCAGGTTACGTTTTGGCTGGTGTGGAAGACATGCAATGCATGGGAGGCGAAAATAGAATAAACAATATGCAACGGAAGGGGACGTCTGATGTAAATTAGCAGGAAACTACAAATAATATATTTTCATTAAGAAAAGCACCAATTGAGTCTGGATATTTGGTTTCAAGAGCGATCTGCGTCAGTGTTTTGTGAATTCCTTTTTGAGAATTTGTGTGTGGTGGGGTAAAAAAAACACCTTCACAATACTGGAGGATCTGGAAAGAGATGTTATTAAACTTGCTCTTACCATCTAATTCCAGTTTGAGTGTATTACATACATTTCTGCACAACTCCCTGTAATTAGCAGCTGACAGTACCATGAGTGAAGCTGTGAAGAACGTGTAATGCCTGATAAAAGCGCCTTTCGGAATGGATCTATGAATGAAGTCGCTGTTTAAACTCGATTTCAATCGGTAACAATTCGGTATTATTCTTGACCCAATTTCTCCAGGGGTGCTGGTTTACCGGTGCCGAAGCGCTGCTTGTGCCCCGAGGCGACACCACAAATGTGTGCATGCCCCCCCCCTCCCCCTCCCCGGGCAGGTTTAATAACGACCCGTCAATCGACGTGCTGCTGCTGACGACTCACGTGGGTGGCCTGGGCCTCAACCTGACGGGTGCCGACACGGTCGTGTTCGTGGAGCACGACTGGAACCCCATGAGGGACCTGCAGGCCATGGACCGTGCGCACCGCATCGGGCAGGTGAGCCTCCTCCGCATGCTGCTGCCGTACAGGGGCGCGTGCAGCGAACCGCACAGGCGCACACCCACACCGGCACTTGTGACAGCAGCAGTAACGTCAACGACCAAACCACTCCACCTCGCTTCTGGTTTCGCTGCTGGGTTTGTCGACGCAATGTTTCGCGGAGCGACTTGTCCTGCGGTCTTCCGGGACTGCTTGGGTCGTTTCTATTGCCGGTCATGCCACCCTTCGTACTTTCCGTTGGGGAGGTGTGGGAATGTGGTGTTAGTTATGAATCACCACCAAACTACCCTTAATTTTTTTATTTATTGTCATTGTTCCACAAAATAATTATTTTCTTTAGTTTTGCACCGTTGTGTTTTGAGTCAATTTTCTTGTTTAATATCTCATTTGTTTCGTTAAAGGTCATATTTGCAATTGATATGCATATAATCTGAAAAAAACATTTACTTATTTATTTATTCTTAAACACAATTGGAAGCATTTATCAGATGCATGACACATTTTAATGAATAAACCCATAGATTGTACATATGTTGAACTTCTTTCGCACCATACGTAGCCAACTGCTAATCGGAGGTGTCCAAGGTTGCCTGAACAACTTTCTCTGGTCTAGCAACAACACAGCTGCTTTCCCTCCACCTTGCTCGTGAAATATTATTTTATGATATTGCGTCGTTGGCAGTGGTGCGCAAGCACATGTAACAAACAAAAAACTCCGCAGCCATCAATAATACTGCCTGATGAAAGAAAACGTTTACAAAATATGTTTTTGGCATTGGCCCTTCACAGCACATGCCTCTGCTGTGAAGAAGGGCTGTTGCCTACTTTTTACTATTTCATTTTTAAGACGCCGTTATTGACGAATCTATCAAGTCCCCTTGTTAATCGTGCTTATCGAGTCCCTGCGATGCCATCCAAATAGCCTCTTGTTCATAACTGGCAATGCCCAATTCTGGTTGGCAGGTTGAGTGGATTTTGAATGCTTCTTGGAGGGCCACAACAATTAGAGGTGGGAACCCTCGCTCGGGAGGACATTGTGACAAGTTGGTCGGTGGCACGGCCTCCGTATTCATGGTGTGCCTGTGTGTGTGTGTGCTTGCACCGGCAGAAACGCGTGGTGAACGTGTACCGCCTGATCACGCGTGGCACGCTTGAGGAGAAGATCATGGGGCTGCAAAAGTTCAAGCTGAGCATCGCCAATACCGTGATCAACCAGGACAATGCCAGCCTGCAGAGCATGGGCACCGAGCAGCTGCTCGACCTCTTCACCCTCGAGAAGGTGCACAGCCCGATCATCCTTGGTAGCACCATGCTCATTAGGAGCATGGCCATCAGATCCGTCGCTACCCTGAACAGAACCACTGTGATGAACACCATAGCCATCTGCGTCATCCTCACTACCAGCATCCTTGTTTATTGTAGCCAGCACCATAGCCAAAAGCGACATTGCCTTGAGTCACTGAGCCTGGACCAGATATTTCTTAACTTTACGTTGTTGCAATTTTATGTGGCCAACAACAGTGAATTGTGATTACTACTTGAAATAAGTGGGTGTATCATATAATTCACCCTTATTTTAATTGGAGATACATTGGTGCATGGTTGTCAAGACCATTGTCCTCTTTGAACCATTTTCATAACCACTGTAACCAGCATCTTCATCAGCAGTACCTTTGCCCTTAGCACAGTCTCCTTTTTCACTATTTAACATTGTCATCTTGGGTAAAACCATTAATGATCAGTACCATATAGTAATCTGAAAAATAAATATCAGCACTTGCTATACTGGACATCTGTGAAAAACAACTTAATAGATTATCGAATTCCTCCAGTATACATAAAGATTCTGATTCTGTAGTTACCTTTCCCACCATCTCCTTCAGTACCAGCACGGTTACCATCGGGACTCGCCACGACCGAGCCGCTATCGGCACCATTTCCATCGGCGCCATCTCTAAATAAACACCGCTTGCACCATTACCACCAGCAGTTACTAGTGCAGTGCCTCACTGTTGCACGTTTTTCTCTGGTTGCGTGAAACAGGGCGGTCTGTCGGAGGATGCTCCCTCAAGCGGAGGAGCTTCTAAGAAGGAGACGATAAAGTCTGTTCTGGAGAACCTGGGAGACCTGTGGGACCAGGAGCAGTACGACTCTGAGTACAACCTGGACTCGTTCATAAAGTCCCTTAAGTAGCAGCGGGGGATGGCTTGCGCGCACCAAGACGCGGTCTCTTTTGTCTTAAAAAATAAAATAAACGATGTTGAAAACGTAAGGGGAATTGAGGGCAAGTGGGAAAGAAAATAATTCGACCTACTCCAGCCGTGGTAGGAAATAGCAAAAACAGTCTCTGAAGAGTTTGTGTTATGGTTCTGTCTTGGTGTGGGGGTAGTATATTTTCGGAAGCGAAGCAGAAATAATACGGCCCATACCTTCATTGAAATTGTACAATGATGGCTTCTATATAATGCAATGAATGGAACAAATACTTTTACCAGTGGGGGAGGCTTCCAAGCCTGACAAAGGGGGTCCTGCCTTGACTGAGCGGGCATGGTGTTGATGGCTCCTTCGACCACTGCGACTCGGAGGCAGCTCGCACAACATGTGCGTGTTCCTGGGGCTGCAGCTGAAGACGACTTCCTTCCGCATCCAGATCCAAGAGGAGGAGGGGGTATGGATCCGTGTCAGATTTGCGGAGATCCACACATGCAGTGTTTTCTTCACCCGAGAAGAATGTACTCTGCCCACAGTAGTGGATGCTGCATGCCGCTAGATCAGAGAAGCTGCTAACTCGGCAGAGAACTTGCTCTGTGGAAGTGCAGTAGGATTTGTTTTGGTACACGAGGATTTGGCTTTGAGCTGGTTTGGAAAGCTGGGCACCCACGTGTGATTCGGACGGTAGGGCACGCCTGCTCCAATCCTGGTTGTGTTGGTGCCCTCTGTAACCCTGACTCCCTCCTACCCCTTAACCGTTTACTTCCCTGGCACATGGCAACCCAGTAAGGCACAGTGACAAGGTCTTGTACACGCAGCACTAAGTAAACATTGTGGCTGTTACAGCTGTTGGACGGGTTTAACCATGTACAGTTCTAGCTGTTTTGGCTCTGATCACATGTACATGGAACTCAAATAGTTGGGCGTATTAACTGATGTTGCTTCATTTAGTAGGACATGCTGTGACCATACATTTAAAAAAAAGTTACCCCTGTAAGGGGGATTTATTGATATGCATGACCTTTGCAGGGCCCACCTGTTCTGGGTCAATATCTTAAAAAATATTTCCCCCAAAATTCTGCATCAGGTTTTCCACCTGTTAGCTGTGTTGCTTGAGTTAGGCAATGCATGATTGATCAATTACCCTTGAGCTGTCCTGCATTGTGTGGGCTTGTGAAGGCGAACACATTGTATCTTTACCATGTTTTATGAGGTGTGTAACCCTCCTCTGTCATTCCCAGTGGCCATTCGGTAAATGTGTAATTTGGTACTCATGTTTGCGTTGAGCAATGAGGCTGAACGACCACTTGAATTGGAGACTCGGAGGGCTGTGGTCTGTTTTTATGAAATGGTGAGTGCGTTAAGAGTTAAAATATAGCCTAACAGCATTTGTGGCAGTGCCATGCGTTTATTTGTTGACTTGTGTACAGCTGCTGGTGTTTATTCATAATCCGGAGCAACGTGTGCACGCGCGCTGCGTGCACGATGCCTAAATACGCCTGGGGGTTTGCGACCGTGGGCCCTTTCCCATGGTGCTCCGTATGCTCGTGGGATTCTTTTTATATAATCCCTGGGTTGAGCAACAAATTTACGTTGCAGGGGAAACCTGTGATTGGCCACGATTGTGGCAAACTTCCTCCCTGCAAAGATATCAAGTGTGGGTGAATGCATTGTTACATCAACCTCATGCACGGCGAGCGGTCATGGTGATTGAGAGCACGGGGCTGTTCCCTGTAAGCCCCATTTGCCGTTTTAACTTTTCTACCTGTGCCCCATTTAATGAATTGTTGAGGACAGACACCTCCGCACTAAAACATTACAGGTTCGTCGTTTGTATTTAAACTGGTGTTATTTTCAGGATTTAGTATGGTCTTTAAAAGTACTGCTTTTGGCTTTACAAAGAAATAGTCAATATGAAATAAAAATGAACCAAACATTTTAAAGTGTGTGTGTGGTAATTTATTCACACTTTGTATGGTACAGAACTGGTTAATAGTGTACATTCACCTGAGATCGTGGTGATGTCATGTGGTAAAACTAATTTGCAACTTTAAGAAATTACATCCCAAAGATTAGTAGTTTTTGTATAATAAATACAACTGCAGTAGCTGTAGTTTGCATTACACATTTCATAGTTTTAAATATGAAGATGTACAAATTAACAAATTAGATTTTTATTTAAACATTTCAAAAAAATCTTTCGTGTAACAACTTCAAATAAAATTAATTTTTTTAATTCTTATCTCCGTCCGACTCGCTTGGTATTGGCAGGGCCAGATGGTGTGAGTGGCCATGCCTTCAACTGAGGGCACTTGGCTGGGCCAAGCTGTACTCCACGTGTGCAGTGATGTAGAGGAGGCTGTGCACATGCCGTTGGTCACAGCACTCTGGTTTGAAGACTTCGGGCTTTGGTTTTAATGGGGGAATTTGGGAAACCCAGTGAAGACAAGACACATGGGTAGTGGCACAACTGATTTCCACTCACCAGACCATAGTTTAACATGCATCCATTGTTCACTTGCTCAGAATTCTTGGTTTTACCAGTTAAATGATTGCACATTGCTGATTTTTTTTCTACTGCATGTTAATTGACATTGTACCTGGTCTTCATATTTAGTCAAATACTTTCATGAGCAGCAATAGGTGAACGTTGTGGTTATTGGTGGTGTCTTCCTGAAGAGCATTGTTAAAGGCATGAAATGGCCAAATTGCTTTACTATTAGGAAACTCAAAATATTCGAATATTAAGTGGTGTGCTTATTTGAGTAAGATTGTTAATGTAGTGAATGGGCACGCAATTATTTAGCCTAGAACATCAACGCAGAGGTGAAACCAGGAAGAAGATGATTGCATTTCAAAACTTGTCCGGAAATGCACGTGAGACGATGCACATCCAACTGTGTTCTGATTTGTTGAAATGTGGTGCTTTGCTGGGGGGGTGGGTAAATAATGGTGACCGACTTAATTAGCACATGGAGTGCTGAAATGTTTGTGAAGCAAAAAGGCTCATTATTTAACTACAATCTACATCCTTGTTCATGTGCAGGATGGTTTGATATGTATAATTCTTATTCAATGACAGATTTAAGAGCCTGCACAGATTCCCAATCCTCTGCCTGGGGTGAGTTCTTGGGGTATCTCGGCAAGGGGGAGGGCATTACTGTCAATTTAAAAACTATTGCTATCTAAAAATGTAATTTCTACCTTTTAAAGTTATTAATAGGTATAACAGCTTGACACGGCTGATTGTATAGACACATTTTGCAAAACTAATGTTTTGTTCAGCCTTGTGCAAGACGGAAATTTTTTATGAATCTGAGTTATTTCACTTCTGATTAAGGACCATGAGAAGTGAAACTGAACAAGGGTTCGTCACTGGTTTTAATAACATGTTAAAGGTGCCGACTTTTCTACCTTGCAATATCTCAGCCCTCTCAAGCCCCATTATCATTTATATTGGTATTACTCTACATATAAATGGGCCTTTAATATATATTGAATATTAGGTTGGCATTTTGATTACCATCTCACTCTTTTTCAGCATTTTGACTGCTCATCCAGTTTGGAACATTTCACACTTCTGTGATAAATGTAAAGGCTACGGGCAAGTGTTAATGTGAAGGGTTAGGCACTAGGGCCGGTGAGCGTAGCAATCTTTGAACACCACAGCTGTATTTGCATGCAGATCATGTACAGATTAATGGTATGGACTGCTTGATACGTTGATCATGTGAAAAGTATGCTTTGTGCACATATAAGTCTATGCTTGATAAGGTATTTTTTTCAAAATAATTTGATGGACACTGCCCGCACACGCTAATGGTCTGTTAAGCTATTTGCAAAAAAAATACGCAGCATGACAACGTGCAAGAGAACCATTAAGCAGGCTGAGCCACATGATTATTACTGTGGCCACATGGGTTGCACGAAGACAGGCCATCTGCACACGAAAGGGAGATGTTGCGGACAGTGTTTTAGCCTCACCAGTACCACTTGCAAAGGTTTAATTGGTATTGCTTTTTAGAAACGCAACTCATCCGATGGTGTCATCACCGCCACGGACGAATAGAAAAGGTTTTGTGAAGTACTGCATTCATATTTAACTCAGACTTAAAACTTAACACACATGTAAGTTGCATTCATAGCCAAACAAAAGGAAAACATGTACTGGGAAATAAGTACAGGTTGCTACTTCAGTAATGACCTGAGTAATTCACTTAGCAGTGCGAACTGACCAGCTGACGTGTGATGGTGGTGGACATCGCTTTAATTCCTACCATGCTGCCACTGCTTTTGGTTACAGGCAGCAGACCTGTATTCCTCAAACGGGTCTGTATGTTGCAGATGCCCTGGCATCCACACACGCTTTGGACCCAAGTGCAGGTGCTAGTATTGCCAAACCAATGTCGTGCTGTGTAACTTCTGGCCAAATGTTTAGGTCAAACTGCAGTAACAGGGAAAAATGGAAAGGGTCTTATGTTCAGCTCATGTTTACGTCACAACTGGTAGAGGGCCTTTCTATTCCAAGGTGCATTTAGCCATTTACTATTTCATGCTAATTCATGCTGCCATCATAAGCAGACCATCAATACAATTCCTAGTTGCCCATTTTACCATTAAGCTGATGGGAAACAATTGTCTTATTTGACCGTGGAGGAAATGTTTCTAAATGGGTGGGGAAGTATTTTGTCTTTCTGGAACTGCTTTTGCTGATATCCAATATAACTGTTATTGACATCCTATGAAAAACCATGTTTGTGACCCTGGAACGTTGACTTTAAATGCTGATCCCACCCCAATTTCAAAGCATCACCATTTGGAGCAGTCGGCGGCTGCATGTCAGGGGTGCAGTCAAAACCCCTGCACCAAACCTTTCAGACGTGGGGCTGAAACGGCCACCAGACTTTCCAGGTGGGAGCACCATCTTGACGGAGCCCTGCATGGGTGCCACATGCAGTGGCAGCCTCTGCTGCGCTCCTCACAGCTTGGCCGTGATCTTGCCGTAGAGCGGCTTTACGAGTGGGAAGAGGGGGAGGCCTCGCTTGAAGTCGTTGGTGTCCTCGATCACTGTCGGCTGACGTACACAGAGTGCATCGCTTAGGACATTGACAGTCACTCGTGATTTGCCAGTTTGTGAGACGCCAACATTGGTTGTCTCGAGCGGGTCACCGCCGACCTCTACCATGGCAATGCTGATTTTTCACTGCTGGCTCAGCCATAAACACAGGTAAGTGCAAGCCAATTGCTCATTTGAACAGTGAGATCACAACTTCGGAGTTGATTTCAAAATGTGAAAGTCTGCAAGTATGCAACTAAGCGTGTGATGGCATATAGAAACAGGTTCAGTTGCTTGCCATGGGCACAAGTTATCTTGACATGCACACCATGTCATGCCATGGGAATTCAACATTGCAAATGTGGCTGACTGCAAATGGAAGATGAACACCATCTACCACTCATTAATATAGAAAGACTGGGTCTTACTTGAGCAGGAAGATAATTTGACTTGACATAAACTGCACCATAAAATGATACCAGTGTTGGGAGAACGAGTGTGGCAAATAAACATTGCAGAAGATACAAATGATAGAGTTATCCTGTTACCTGGGGCAAAGGTGGTGCGGGCGTGAGGCTCACATCATTCTGGCACGGGAACTCTCCGACGACAGGACCTGGAGCATCCAGAGCACGGGACACGACACCCTCAGCCACCACCCCCCACACTTGCTACACACAACTGCAAAATCACGAACCATCCACAAAACCGGGTGAGTGAATGATTGGGTGCTAAAAGAGGCTGCTTACAGGATTCCATCTCGCGTGACAGCACGTGGACGGAGATCTTGTGGCGTCGAGCAGCGTCAACTGACAGGAGCTCCTGTAGCACGAACAAGCACACACGTATACACAGACAAAGGTCCCCGTATAGCCTTTAATAAACTGTTGGGGCAAGTGCTATGAACGAGCACCTATGAAAGCCGCCACAGCACACTGAGTGGGTGGCCAATTCCACGGCCAGCCGCCTTTCTCTTCCCAAAACAGATTCAGATATTCGTCACCGATGTTGGCTGGGAGCGGGAATCGAACTCGGATCGTCAAGATCGTTACACGGTGCGCTAACCAAGAAACACTACCACTCCCCACACACAGATATACACACACAAAAGGACAGGCATGTAAAGCACATGCATCAGCATGTGCACTCTCACACAATCAAATGGAATTTCCCTTTAAGCTTAATTGTAGGGGCAAGTGTTGTTAATAAGTATCTATTAGTGAGCATCTATTTATAATGTAATGACACATGAGGGGGTGGTTGTAGCCAATACGCCTGGCCACCTTGTGTCTCACTGGGGGAGACAGAAATCTTACTCGGGGTTATAGATCGTAGCAGAGTACAGGATCCACAGAGCTGTTCCCACATGCGTGCAAGAACACACGTACGTACACAGACACAACATAATAGACCCAAAGATGAGCAGTTCTGTTGAAGTAAGACTGGTGGCAGCACTGCTGATACATTATCAACAATGCTGATACATTATCAACAGTTTTCGTGAATGTGTACAAATTGGCTCTGCGCAAGCAATTAAGACAAAACATCAGACCTTGTGCTAAGCAATACATAATTTTCATTTGGTTTTACATTAGCAGTTTAGTAAAAAAAGTAACTGCATTAAATCGGTTTATTTTCCTATCATGTAAAAAAGGCTCCGGTACACTTTTGGTTGACCGAAAGCGGCAAAGTTTGTGAAGATTCAGCTATAAACAATGGGGAGCATTCCACATTGTTTCCTTCTCATATTTTACTGACTTTGTAACATTTATTTGGGACCACTGGGTTGGCTATTATTGATCTTGTGAATCGGTGCTTGTGTCAAATGGACAGACGCACCTGGTAGAACTTCAAGACGTCATCCTTGGTCAGTGTCTTCAAATGAGCTACTTCAATGTTGTCTGAAAAGAAATTAATCCACAGCATACATTATTTGTGCACATCAAACAAGGTACAGCAATCAGAGTATTGAAAGGCTGTATTCATGAATTCCAAGTTGAATCTATTGGAGGAAGGATACAATTATACTTTCATCTCTTGTATTTAAAGCTATTAACGCATAAAAAAAGTAAGTTCATAAGAATGAAGTGTCGGAAGCTTTTTTCTGCAATTCGATCAGGGGACATTAAATGCAAGCGCAGTGGCTGACAATAACTCGTGGGCTCACAAACAAATCAGATGTCAAGCCCAACAACAAAGTGCTTGTCAAGTGATGGACATGTTCAGGGAGAATACCGATTCGTGGGATAAAAACACCCCCAAGTTAATTCAATGCTCAAATCACTGCAATAAGGCAGCACGGACGATAATTCGAATTCACAGCAGCTGTGAAATAATAACGCATGGCATTTACTTTGCAATATACTCAGAATAATCACGATTCTGCACGGGTGTTAGAAAAGTCCAGCGTAAGATCTGTCTCGTATACTATGGGCATCGATGCAAAGATCAACATCAATGATGCACACATCAGAATTACGCATGCAAAAACGATGTTCAATTCGTACAAGTAGTATATACCTTGTAACGAATCTTGCAGTCTCATTGAGACTATGCAATGCAAATGGACCAAAAAATTATTGTATCTCGAATCCCAATCGTGATTCTAAATTCTAACAATTGCTTGAATTGTGCGGGGGAGGAGGAATGATTAAATGCCGAGTGTGTTGGCATCACCTTACACGCTAATTTTCTAGGGGTGTCACCATACTCTGCGATTGTTCACCCCATGCTCGAATTGTCTACGGGAGCTAAGCTCTAATTTTTTTCTAATTTCCATATGTGTTGCTCATAATTATTATCGCCTTTTGGTATCTGTACTTTTATTGAAGAAATATTTAAAAATTCACAATAATACGCTGGAAGCAGCAGGAATGCACAACTGCTAGGCGATTCGCTTTAAGGCTCACAAATCTCATTTGGCTCTTTCCACGGCAATCTATTCTCCAGATCTATGGGCCGTCAAATCAATCGCAGCCGCCAATCTGAGGAAGAGTAATTCCTTTACCTTGACAAGTGTCGCGTGTCATAACGCAAAGACAACAGCGTGCCGAGTGCACACACCTCTCTGTAGGGACATCGATCGCTGCTCAAATTCGCATCGTCTGATCAGAAACAAACGAAACCAAAACACCACAGCGTACAAACAAAGGAACACACGAACGACACTACACAGGGAGAACCCCCCCCAGCCTATTCCCGAGACCCAGCGTGAACGGACCTCGGTCGAAGTTGTACTGCTGCGAGATGATCTCTCCCCAGTGCTTGCCGCACTCGGTGCTCAGCTTCTTGGGCTTGTCAAGGCGGCGCACGGCGAGGGCGCTCGCGTGCTTGGCGAACGCGTCGGGCGTCATGTCAGCCACGTGCCGCCCCATGGCGTGCAGGAACGCCTCCACGCGACTCTCCAGGTAGTGCGGCTGCTTCTCCGACTGGATGATGAAGCGTAGGCCCTGCACGCCGCTCGACCGCCGCGGCCCGCTGAACACGATGTAGCCTGGCACCGCCGGCGCACACGGACACACGAAACCCACGCCGCGTTATTGCCGTTGGCCGCAAAGTAACAACGCATCACGGTAGGTAAGCGTGGTCGTTCAGTTGACAGACGCCACGTGCACGCGTGCTCATTGAGCTCGGGCACACGCTCATTAGTACGCACGTGCAAGACCCCAGCTCCCTCATCTATAGCCAATCAGCTAATGCTTGGCCAGTGCAAATGGTAACTAGTCACCTAAGCCAA
This sequence comes from Lampetra fluviatilis, assembly GCF_964198595.1. Lineage (NCBI taxonomy): Eukaryota > Metazoa > Chordata > Hyperoartia > Petromyzontiformes > Petromyzontidae > Lampetra > Lampetra fluviatilis. The sequence goes on along the minus strand of NC_136286.1, from coordinate 13,509,053 downwards.
GAGCTTTACACTAGAGTCTGGATTCGACAGAGGCCACAGGCATCCTGAGTTTTGGTCTGCAAAACAGTTTTTATAAAGTACCAAAGAGGTGTGTGGCTTAAGGAAGGAATGAATTAGTGTTGTGGTTCATGAGAGTTGTGAATGGCATGGTTGTAAATTTCATAGAGAAACATATTTGGGTGTATATTCGCATGTGCTAATGAATGTGTGTGTACTCCAGCGTGCATGTGTGCAAGTTCACGTGTGTGTGTTTTACGTATGTCAACTCGTAACACCTGAGTCTGTTCTGTGACTTCCTGCCAGCGAGCCTTTGACACTGCACGTGGCCTGAAAGTGCACCTCGCCTGGCACGAGCGCCGTGGTGATGTCACCGCCACTCTGTGGTGAATGGCGATTGTTGTTGTTGGTGCATGTCTAGCCGTGTGTTAGCGTGTGTTTGTGTGCGTGTGTGTACGTGTGTGTGCGTGTGCGCGTTAGCGTGTGTTTGTGTGCGCGTGTTAGTGCGTGTTAGTGCGTGTGTTTGTACGTGTTAGTGCGTGTGTGTACGTGCACCCACCCAGTTGCTCCTTGGTGCGCAGGGTGTTGAAGCAGGGCTCCGACACGATCTGGCAGAAGAGCTCCAGCAGCATGTTGTCGTGCGTTGTCTGCAGGTCCGTCTGGTAGTAGATCTCGATCCCGCAGTTGTTGTGCACCTCGTTACGCCTCTGGTACACGAACCAACGGCCTGAAGTGTGCGCACGCGCACAAAAAAACGGGATCTGCGTGTAACCTTTTGTAGATCGTCGAGCCGTGAAGCTGTTCGTGGGCAACTATTACAATCGGCACGGTGCACGGTGGGGTGGTGTGGCGGGAAATACGCGCGGCTGTCATCGTGTCCGCAGTGCTGATGTTAACACACCGCGCCAGATAGCCATTTAAGGCCAGGTTGACCTCGGTACATCTCAGGACAGGTTTAGATATCACTCGCAACTGATGTTCGCCGGGGCCGGGAATACAATTCAGGTTGCTGGGTTCGAAGTACAGTTTGTTAATCGCTGCACTGACACTCAAAAGCACACGTAAATAAAAGGACAAAAATCTCCCTCGATATCTCCTCCTTTGGCCTGACAGAATGTTAAACTCTTTGTAAGATAAGCGATAGTAAGAGGAACATAAACGACAGTGGGACAAAGTGAGGGCGAGGGAGACACAAAATAGTCAAGAAGAATCATCAACACACAACACTACAGATTCAAACCCTCAGAAGACTCTTAAAGATCCAATAATAAGAATGCAATGTGACATTTCATTAGACTCGTTCGTTCGATTCGACTGCCAAGCAGACATCCTCTTCGCCAAAGCTCCGTACCGTCCGGCAGCTGCACCTCACGGTGGCGTGTGAGCTGGCTGGGTAGCAGTGGCTTGCTGTGAGCCAGCCGTACCAGCGTGTCCTCCACCATGGCCATCGTCTCCAGGGCACCCTGCGCACAGTGGGCGAGCGCCATCACCATCACAACCATCACAACGTCCGCACTAGCAGCAGTGCTCGGTGCAGCAGCACTGCGACCTCTCGCTGTCCCACGTCATACGCTGCTGGTTTGCTGTTGACAAGCAACGCTAATGTTAACCCTTTCCCGTTATGATGACGGACACGTACAGTTTTTTATTCCGATTTATGTATATTTATGTCATCGGAACGGAATTGATTCTGAAGCAAATCAAATCGACCCTGAGCAGAATCGGAAGTGAAAGGCCATGCGGGAGGGGCGTGTGCCTGGCCGCCAATGACTGCACAAAGAAACCCCATCACATTCAATTTGGTTTTGTACTTAATCTGGTCAAATTCCAGCTCTGAAAAAATTCTGATTGACTGTCATGTGACAGGCTTGGGTGGAAAAATGCTGCCTCAATGTCTGGACCAGATGTCACTTTAAGGCATCCAGAGATTACTCTGTGGTATTTCCTTCCAGGACCATTCTCTGCCACGAGCGTTTGCACTGCTCCTGCGTGACACCTCAATGGATACTCATGACTTGAAGCTGAAAGCTCAAGTGGGGTAAATCTGGGGCGGCAAAACATGTTAAGGACTGCAAATGTCTCGCGGTTGAAGCGAGCTGTGGCAGCTTTAGGGGTGGGGTCTGTACAGCACCTCCTTGTCCACGTTCCCATGGAAGAGGCACTCCATGTGCAACCTGGACAGCAGCTGCGGCACAAATGCCTGTAGGCAGGACACGGTGACGTCTGAAACGAGAGCGGCCAGTCGCGCATAACACCATTGGCTCCTGTGCATCGGGCGGTCCTACACACACATGCTGACGCACGGTGGCTGTAAATGTGCAGTTCTTTTGTAAATCCACTGTTGGATTAGGGCCTTCCCACGCCGTGCAGGTCATTCTCCTTGCTCTAGTAAGTACAGAGCAGTGCTCATCTCCATTGAAAGCCCCGAGCCAGTGATGGAAATGTCACGTTCGTATGGTTGGACTCGTCACTCACTTCCTGCAAAGTCACTCAACCTTGCGGATTCTTTGTAAGTGGTTGACAGCCGCAGATAATTTATTCAGTCGCTTCAGAGTGCAACCACTACGGTGTGTGACTGAACTGAAGCTGACCAAGACAGTGCACACATTCCAAGTTGATTTGCTTACTGTATCAGAATAAAACATTTCGATAACTGCCATGAAGAGCTTGCCATGCGTCTATTAGACAATGGCAGCATATGTGTGTGTGTCTCAGGCAAGTCCCATTGACTCGCTTAAACTATGAATATTACACCTCAATATTGCAAGCATATACCACTTACAGTTTTTATAAATATCAACTGGTTCTGTGCGTAGCTATGTGCGTTGCATGGAGGTGATGTGGTGTAGTATGTTGGGGCACGGATGGGCTTGGGGTGGCTTGGAATGTCGTGCTATGGTGTGGTGTGGCATAGTGTGGTGTGGGTGTCGCATGGTGTGATGTGATGTCGCATGGCATGTTGTGGTGTTGCCGTGTGTCTCGTGGTGCGGTGTCACGTGGCATGGTGTGGTGTTGCGTGGCGTGGTGCGGTGATGCGTGGTGTGGTGATGCGTGGCGTGGCACTGAGTGGTGGCCCCACCTTCGAGTGCATCGCGAAGCTCCTCCTTAGTCCAGGCCAGTTCTGTCATGAGAAGACGCAGGTAGTACATGGCGTGCTGGTGTGGCTGCTCGGCACGGAAGTTGCTCAGAGACCGCAGGTACTATAGAGCAAACATGAAAAATATGATGAAGATAATGATAGCAACTTTACCATGAATCAGCATTTCAGGGTCGCTGGATAACTACCAAGCGAAAAAGATCCCCCATTTAGCCCTACACACGAACAGGGCAAGTGCTGTTGGCATGTACCTATTAGGGTCGACATGACACACAGAGAGGTAGTGTGGTCAGATAAGGGAGTGATGTCTCCCAAGCGCTAAAGTACAGTACACAAGACTGTGCTGGTTATTAATTTAATGCTGAATCACCTCGGAGGTGCCCAAGACACTTTCAGCTTCCACTCACTATCAACGTTGTGCACACCCAGAAACAACACTGAGGCTGCTAGGATGGTAACACAAGGCACTAAACAATGTACCACCCCTCCCCACCATAATTACATGATTCACACATGCCAGGCGCACACTTGAGCAAGCCCGAGATAATAATGGCTCATTAAACACATCCTCTCTTCTCCTTGCTCATTATGTGTTCAAAACTGGAAGAATCGTCAAGTTTGTTTCCCCAGAACACAATCTGAATTTCCATTCCAGCCATATATATAAAGCATTGATGTTGTAAAAACGTTATAAAGTCAGGCACAAAAGATGTAGAGAGCTGCACATCACCCAGGATCTCATCAGCCTCTGAGACTTTGAGACTGAATGAGAGTTCAATCCCAACTCCCTCGTTAATTGCAGGAATACTTGGCCCCAATTAGTGACATCTGTTGAAAGTATTAAGGCTGTTAATCCCAGCTGCAATATAAGAAGTTATCGTGACCTCGATCCTGGTTATCGCCCTTTTTATCGTAATTCTCGTTGTCTTTGAAAAAGACATTCGATGAATAAAACATAAATATACCTTGGCTATGTCACTGGCAGACGTCGCCAGGTTATGAAAAGATAGGAAATATTTTTCAGTGAAAGACATCCAGTCGCCTATACCTCAAATCATCACTATTTACACACCAAGGCATCATGCTCTTTACATAATTTCGCATAAACGATTTATTTTGGAGAGCATTGTTGTTCTTAGCTGGGACGCTGCACACAGTTATGAACTGCAGTGTCGCTCCACGTACACTTACCGCTTCCTTGATGATTTCAAATCGCATCTCATCAATTTCAAATGTTGCCATCTTCTCGATAATCTTCCTGAGCAGCAGAGGCTGCTTGTCTTGGTAACCTTTGATTGACAACTGCCACGCACGCAGCCACGCGCACAAAACAAGGAACATACGTCACTTGCGAGCGCTTATCACGACAGACACCGCACATGAAGCGGCCGTGTGGTTAGCACCATACACAGCCTCCTTTGTCCGTGCAGTGCTTGTATTGAACATTTTGCCAGTACACCAGGTAATCAATTTGGGATCACCCAACCTCAGGGGGATCCAGGGCTGGTTTGGCTACTAAACGTGAAACGATACATCCAATCGGCAAATCAAATAAATTCTTAGTCACGATACATGTATTTAATCTTTGTTGCGCAAGAACGGATTATTTATTATTTCTGTACGCCATATGAAATTAGTTCACGTGACCTCTGCAGCAACTGGAATATCACGATCTAGCGCAATTGTTAACCAAAATAATCAATTCTCGAATTAAACTGAGATCATGAATTATGACAATTCATTGAATCTCGAGGGGGTCGATTTGTTATAGCTGGCGATAGAATGCCAACTGCCAGCGTTAATTAATACAACCTGCACAGTTCCCCTCTTCTGCCTTAGCCAGATACTCCCCTCTCACCCCCGCCCCTCCACAGCTGAGCACACCGATTGCAAACCCCCACACTCGGCTTTATCCGAGATCCAAAAACTCGCCAACTTTCCCCAGTCAGTACACGAATCACATTCCCCCCTGACCCCCCCCCCCCCTTCATACCAGATGTATCAACCCCTCGTCCCCCAGTCTCCTATTAATTTTCAATAAAGCAATCACAACCCCCTTGCATTGGCCAGGTGCTGTGCCCTTTACCCCCTACTCCAACACAGCTCAGCGTGCGGTCACTGGACACCTCCCCTCCCACCTTGGCCCAATGCTCCCTGCTTCCCAACACTCCTCCCCGGGACCCCTCACGTGGATGCCGTAGACGGTATTCTGCAGGGTGTAGCTGAGGCCCGCGAGATCGGCCGCATAGGCGTACTCGTTGAGAGAGTCTTTGAGCAGCTCCACGTACAGGTAGGCCATGTCGCAGTGCAGCGGGTCCACGTACGCAAAGGGGCTACGTGGGGTGGGGTGGGGGACAGGGCGAGTGAGGGAGACTCGGCCGTGAGATCCTAGGGTTACTTTATATATATATACACATTTTATGTACTAGCAAAGAGCAATTAAACAGCACCACCTTGGTCACTGACACGCTTGTATGAAAAATATATATGCAGGATATATGCAGGCCTAATCTTAGAAAAAATGGTTTATAAATCAATTTTTTTATGCAGCTATGGAGTGTTCATGACTACAGTGGTATGGTTTTGTAGCGGTGTTTAAAAGCTACTGAAAATGCAGTCCCTTCATTAATGCCTCAGACCAGTTAACTTTACCTGTTACGAATCAAAAACGTGGACACTGACAAACGCAACGGAACAGAAGCAGAAAAGTACTCAAATAATCACGGAGAGCGGCATGCTGAGAATTACACCGGGAGACAAGAAAAAAAGGAATTCATGGACCCTAGAACAAATGCAAATGAGTGACATCATACTGCCTGTGAGGAGAACCCAGTGGACTCAGGCAGGACATACTGCAGGGAGGGTTGATGGCCAATGGACAAGCAAAGTATCCTGCCCAAGTCCACAAGTGCAGAATGGTAGCCAGAGGTGGGAATCGCACCTCGCAGCACGATCACCGTGAAGATGGAGTGATGAGAATAACTCGTGGGACCATTGGAAGTGGGAGACGTTCATCCAGCAGTGGATTTACGATGGATGATGATTATGACCAGAAGCTGATGCCCGTGCACAGACTGACTCACATGAACCCACGTGGTACAACAAAGGTGTGAATGTTAAATGACGAAGCTACCATGTTGTTTGGAAATGTCAAGACAGGCGGCATCATGTTCAATAGGCAAACTTAAATGAAACAAAATACCTAAAGAACTCAAAGTTGAGGCAGGCCTTGGGCAAGTGAAAGGTATCGTCCTGTTTGAACCACAGCTTGCTCATGGCAGAATCCTGGAGACACACACAACCCAAACATGCTAGCTTAGGTTTTAATTTTTGCAACGAAGCCTAAACTCTCAAACCCACACACATTTAATGTTGTGTGAGAGTCAAACATATACATATCTCTTCATATACTCACGCATGCATAAGGATAACAAAATTTAACCTTTGATTGACCAATTCCGCTTGCATTTCTAAGCACACATTTTATGCTAACACACACATGAGCAGTTTTCTGAGAGACACAGCCACAAAACACAAATGCACGTGCATTAACAAACTAGCATAGGTGTGATGTTTGTGTCCATACGCAAGTGCACGTGAGAACACACACAAAGACACACAGAAGTGTTTTCATATTTTTCCAAAAAAACAAGCGCACAAATGCAACCAATGAAGATGCTATTCATTTCTATTCCAACCACTGACATTCACCCAAAACCATCAACACACATACCACACATTCTGGACTCTTAAAAAAAAACCTGTAAAAGCTTAAGAGTTAAAGAAATGGTGCATTAGACTCGCTTGTGTTCGTTCTCTTTCATACGATCCATCCGTGCATGAAAGTATAATTGTGGATTCATTATCACCAACTGGTCTCTGAATTTTTTTTCTAAAATGTGTCTGTTTTGGCCCTGCCATAGAAATGGCAAATGTCACCACTATCTCAGGGCCATAAAACAGAGATGAACATCACTCTATGCTAATTTTAATTGGGCAACAATTTACCTTCAACTTTGAATGCACCTTTTTTTTGTTTAGGCTGCACCAGCCCACTGATACAACCGCTGAAATACTGAATGTACAATGAGCCACTGAATGTGAATGAAACTGTCAGTTCAATTAATTTTTTTTAAACCCTCTGTTCATGCTTGATAAAACTAACCAGGGATATTGTGTGCGAAGTGCACAAAGATTCTATTTCTAGCATTAGCCAGGTGGGGGAACTTGACAAAGGCCAAAAGATTAAATTTAAATCAGGTCACTGGATTTAACAGCACTGCTCTTTGATCACGGTCTGCCACGTAACCATTACTGTCCTCAGTCGGGCTTTGGGATCTGCTTATACGTGCAGCCCATGGCAGGCACCTTAATGAGCTGCGGGTAGGGATGGGTGATCTCTTCCTTCAGAGGCAGGATGTCGAAGATGGTCGGGATGAATTCGTTCTTCATGGGAAGAGTGAAGTGCTCATTGAGACCAGCATTCTGCCACTTCTGTATGTGCCACACACAGATACATTTCAACAAGAAAACATATACATGTGGAGCTTTTATGTTTAAGTAGACATTTATCAGCAAACAGTGTAATTTATTTAATCCCAAAGCAAATGAATTAATGAGCACATTTGGTATGTGCTTCATTCTTACAGCGTAATGCGTTCACGAAGGCGTTATGTCTCACAATTATTATCTGCAGTAGTTTCACAGACAATTATAATCTGCAGTAGTTTCAAAGTAGGGGCGATGTTGCTATGTGGCTTTACCCAACTGTAAATTTGTGAATAATTTTCGAATTTGACAAATTTGGCCTACTCTTTTTCAAATAACGTCACGCCATCTTTAACGTGCACTGCAAAACAGATGGCGCATATGTTATGCTTAATATACCTGCAGTGTTAATCAGGGAAGCCGCTAGGTTCAAACCGCACACTTTTGAAACTAGCAGAAAATGCACTACCACTCAGCAATGTCACCACAATCAACATACTACATACAGCTTTGTTGAGACTTGCTTAATTTCTACACTTGTTTGGAGGTACAGGGCTACAAGGTACACACATGCAAAGATATACACACGCTATGGATAATGGACACAATGCTTGCAAGTGATAATCCAGTAAAGGAAAAACATTGATGTCACAAGGGTTTCGGGAAACTCTGACATGACCCGTTCCCTACCGTAAAGGTTTCTTCCGAGACACTCTCTTGCTTGTACTGCGTCTCATACCACCGCTCCACCTGGTCAGTGTGCCCTTCAAACGCCTTTGCTACGACAGCAATCCTGCAAATGTGGATGCAAGAATTTGGAAAAATGCACGCACATACAAAGATCCCCATATAGCCTTAACAGAACGTTTTGGCAAGTGCTGTTAGCGAGTAGCACCTATGAAGGATGACACAGCACACGAGAGAGTGGGTGGCCAGGTACTCATTTGAGGCTGAGTCAACTTAGGGGAGGCCCAGGACCGATTCAGATCATCGTCACTGGTGTTGGCCGTGTGGGGGAATCGAACTCGGGTTGCCGGGTCCGTAGCGCAGTGCGCGGACCGTTGCACTACCGCTCCCCACTCGACATGAGCACACGCACACACACAGAATATTCCTCAGTTACTCACCCAGCCATTGTGCATGCACACGGTTTGACTCTTGAGGTATTCTATCTAAAACTCTCAATTACAGGTATTAAAATACCAGCATTTCCATCACAGAAATGCTATTAACACAATTATTAATAACAGCATACCCAACACCCGAGTCACATATTTTTATTCCAGAAATGCATTGCCGATAATCACAAACAAGGCAGAGGAGGACTTCGTTTATCTGTGACACTTTTATGTGTTGTATAAAAAATTTGCCCCCTGGCAGGAATCATGGTTCTCTGTTTTTCAGTTTTCAGTTTCTGTGATGTGTGAGTTGGTAACATTTAAAGCATCCTTTCTTCCAAGTGTACTACATTGCATGCACCCGTGTTAGCAAGCCGAGCATTACCAGGCACACATGGGATAGCTGCCAAGCTGGACCGTGCTGTCCATACCTGCTGTTGTGCGGTTGCAACTTGTCCAGCAGCATTTCAATAAGGTCCGGCCGGAACTCCTCCAGCAGGTACTCTGCAGCGAGCACCTCCCGGATTGGATAGTACTGTGTGCACAAGCCATTGAGCACGAGTGAGAAAATATCAGCCCCAGGCATCGTCTAACCTACCCACCACTTAAAGATGAATGCTCCGCTTGCCTTCTACGTGAAAGGGAGAATTTGTGTCAGGTTGCTGGAGGCATCTGAATGTCCAAAATACAGGGGAATACATTTTAACAGTGTAGATTTTGACACGGGTTGTGATGATGTCATAAAAAAAAACAAGAATAGTGGCAAGATGTCAAAATACTTGGTGCCAAGATAGGCTAATGGGAAAATAATTGTGGATAGCTGTGATCCCAAGCACACAGTACTGCAAACACTGTATATTTAAATGTATGCATACAACAGCATAAGTCAGTAAGCAGCGGGGCGAGGGTGCAATCAGCTCACGTGTAGCAAGCCGGTGATGTGTGACGTGTAGTTGCGGGGCCGCTCTTTGTCCTTAAATCTGAACGCCATCGTTCCGAGGTCCTGCGGCAACACATGGCAGCCTCACAGCTCTCCGTCCCATCATCACATCGCACCTCGTCACTACCGACACCTCAGCCCTCCTCCGCCATCCCTAGTCATCATCATCGTCCCTTGACGATGTTGCACAGGAAAAAAAAAAATCGCCCATCTACAATAATCGCTGGAAAACGTATGCAAGCTCAGACAATATTCTTTGGGTCTTTCGGTAAAGTCACGTAGATAGGTTCAAAGAAAATAACAAAAAACTACGACGTTTAAAAAAACTAAGACTACAACGATGTTTAAATCATAACTGGCTATGATGTTCCCATCCTACCACCTTCCGATGTTAGTTGTGCTTTACACCCATTTCACAAGCTCACACCAACACAGCTACTTCGCGCGCCGACGACCCCTCGGTTGCGGCTCCGAGATCTCCCATCAACTTGCTAATCTCTCATTAACCTGCTAATCTCTCATTAACTTGCTAATCTCTCATTAACTTGCTAATCTCTCATTAACTTGCTAACTTTCACCTGGCAGCTCTTTGATTGGTGGAAAACCAACCACCGTCGGGTTTGGCTGCCCACCACTTACATTATCATTGGCTGCTGACATTTGAGCTACGATCATTTCAAACCCTTACAAACAGTATGCCTTTGGAAGCTAACCCCCCCTTTTCCTGAAGACGACCGCTTGTGTTGCGATCGAAACGTCAAAGTTTTTTGTTATTTTCTTTGAACCTATCTATGTGACTTTACTGAAAGACCCAAAGAATATGAATTCCTGCAGTCACGAATGCTTTAAGCCAATATTTAAGCTCAGACAAATTATCTAAATATTACGTTAGGTTCCCTAACAGTCTCGATTTAAAGCTTTCGTGACTGCAGGGATTCATCTTCTTGGTTCTTTCGGTAAAGTTACGTAGAATGGAAATACTAAAATAATAAAAATAAAACATAATAAAATAATTCTCACGACGTTTCGGCCACAACTCAAGCAGCCGTCCTCAGGTGGAGAAGAGGTCTGTCGAGGAGACAGAGTCTGAATCCCTAACAGCTCAAGTTATACAATGTGTGGCATAAAAGACAGCACATCTGTCCAACACTGATTATTCCTATTAGTGATGAAACCAGTAATCCATTGCTTTGTTGTTTAACTGCCACACTATAAATAAGTTCAGCTTTGATGCTTGTTCAATCTGGTGGCTAAAAGCATGTAGGCTGCATGACATTGGAGATATGACATGTTGGAGATATGTCATGCAACCTACGTACAATTTACAACACCATGTATTGAAGTAATATCGTGCATACATCACTCCTTGCTATCAAATCAAAGTATGTTCTCAACGCATGGAGATGTACACCTATTGGTTACAAAATGCAGGCAGCACCGTCAATGTTCTAGACAAAGGCCAATTAATGGATCCAAAATTCAGTTGCTAAAGCCTTAGGAATGACAAGAGTTCTCACATGGGCAACGTGCCCTTTGTTTCAAAATGAAATTACAAATTTGATTCCAATCAGACCTGGCAGAACTGTCACTGCAATTAAGAATAAAAGAGTGATTGTAATTGGAACATTATCCAGAACGGTAATTGGCAATTACAATTGCCATAATTCCGTGAGCCCATTATTTATTTATTACTGCGGCGTTTCAATTTATTTAAATAATTAAGACAGATTAAACATAACAATTACAAGCTCCCGGGAGTTCACCCTGGAGTGGACCACAAATCTGTTTGGGGCGTTTCAATATTTTACAAAAGGATGCCGACATACCATAACACAGCACAGGAGGAATTGAACTTGATTTAGCTGAGGAATACAAGCCGGACCATTTTATCACATGGCCCATGCCAGTGAGACCAATGCTTTTAACTGACCAATCACCAGATTTCAAGCAATTGACTTTGTACTGGCACACACCTGATGGATGTCCTCTGGAGACCCCAAGCGAGCTCAATTTCTGAATTAAAATAGAGTTTAATTCATTCCACTCGTTACATTTAATGCCAATATAGTAATGTTCTGTGGGGCCCATAGCCACTGAGAAGGTAATGGAAATTACGGTTCCCAGACTGTTAATTCAATTTGGCTTATGTACTTTATGAAAGCAAAAAAACAGGTTCAAATCTCTTACAAAACCGTTGATGAGTAACAGTTACCACATTGAGCAATGACACAATATTTAGGCGCAGGAATATGGCGCAGTAAAACATGATTAGAAGCTTGTGCAACAATCATCACTCCCAATTAAAACAATTATTTTAGGACCACAAAAAAGCATAAGCGCTGTGCAGGAGTGAGCCCATTTCGCGATGTTTGTGCAATTCCTTATTGAGTAACATTTTTGCGTGTTGGAGTAAACCACAGTGTCCCAAGAAAACCCACATATAAATAAAGACAACTCTAAAACATGTCCACAGACGAATTGGCAGCCTACTTGCTTTATAGCCATTGAGCGAGCACCTTTCTGGGTTGCAAAATAAGGAGAAAAATCTTGAGTTATGGGCAATTACTTTCCTGACAAATTCACAATTTTGTGCAAGCCCCCCCCCCCCCATATCTTGAATGCCAAAACAAGGATATAAATTTGAGGTTTGATAGGCGCAACTGTGGGCAGCCAAAGGAGTTAATACCTTCACATGAGGTACAAATTGAAAGAGAAAAAGCATGCCGTGTGAAAATGTTTACCTTGCATTCCTCAAAAATCCACCGCACTGGTCCTTCCTTCCGCAGCATGTTGATGTACTGAAACATGTGCAGCACTATTTCATCAACGTGCTCTAGGGAAGGAACACAAACCAACAAATGTGGGATAGTAAACACATAAAATGGTTCTCATGATTCACATGATAAAAGAAATGTTTTATTTTTATTCCAAATGTTGTCCAATTTTCACCACAAAAGAGGTGCGTGGTATGTATCGTATGAAGAATACTTAATCCCTCTGGGATCAATTGAATAAGTACTAATTTGTAGGAAGTCAGTGTTTGCCCTGTGATGAGACTGGCCCCATCGAGGGAATATCCCCACTGGTACAGTGCTGCCAATGGGTAGGAGCATTTCCCCAATGCTCAAAAGCATAAGTGAGTAAAAAAATATTAACTTTTAGCAGCCACCACCTGCCCTCTATGTGCACAGCAGGGTGTGGTTATTACCATCATCATGACAGCTTACTGTGTACTAGACCCAACAAAAGCAGGAGTAGTAACATTCCATTGAATCATGAGAATGCTGGACTTTATATTATATCTTGGCAAACCCGCATACTCCATTCAAACGTTAGTTTGCTGCATGCTTCTGCATTTATTCATCTACAACACTGTTCATTCTGAAACAGCCAAAAGCAAAGGATGCCATTAAGTAATCTTTAGTCTGGAGAAAGTTGAAATCCCTTGCTGCATTTAATCACAGCCACTCTGTTCTCATTACGTGCACCTTGCTAAATGAGTAATCACCTAAGCCCATCTGAACCATCAAGATTTATTAGGAATACAATTAATGGAATTAAACAAAACGAATAAGTCTGGGAATAAAATGTGGGCGTTGCACAAATGTATAATTACACCCATTACTGGGGTCAATACCTAATTTGAACAACGGGCTCTTTGGAGTTATGATTGTGTGCTACGCGCTTCGTGGATGGTGCTTCAGTGAAGCCCGGGGTTGATGCGGAACCCACCGAGTCCTTCCTCTGTGAGGTCCACGTTGATGATGAAGAACATGAACCCGCGAGCGCCACCCTTTTGTCCTCCGACGAGCATGTTCACCCAGCCTGGATGACGCAGTGTCACATGCTTACAAATCAGCCTTTTTGCCTCACTTACTTGTTCACAAATCCAGATCACACCACCGACAGACAGGGCAATGGATATGTCTAGCGTGTTATGCCATTCCAGGTTCGATAAGCTAATAAGAATACTCAGGCTTGTGTGGTTAGAAAGAGAGAAACTAGAATGGTTTCAGGTAAAAATAGGCATTCAGCAGCGTGTATTTTGTCACCTGCTTTGATTAATTTTGTAGTTGATGATGAGGCTATTGATACCGTAGATGGGGGACACGCAGTTGAAAACCCAAGAAACAGCTGCATTAGCAGGGCAATTGTTGATGGCGGTGGTTGTGATTATTCTAATGGTGGTTGTGATTACAGTGGCAGTGGTGCTCGTTTTATTGTTGTTGGTGGTGGTGAAGATGATGGTGGTGGCAACTGCAATTGTGGTCGTGAAGATGTTGGTGGATGTAACTATCAATGTGGTTGCCCACTGTGCGAATTTCACCTTTGGTCTTCAGGAAGGACAACAAACTCCCTGGCCCTTCATGGCCAATGAGGTGGCCGAGATAGTGGCCAGGGTTGGACTTGTAATGTGGCTGCAGGTCCGGGATAGGAAACGTTACATAGAGGTTCCGGATGTCCTTGACAGGCACCACCTTGTATATCAGCTGTCACCAGAGCAAGCAGGCACCAGCAAAAAATACACACATTTAAAGTACTGCATGAGTTACATGTACATTTATAAACGCGTTAAACACTGCTCTTGAGTGTCAACATAAGTAGAAATGCCATCTCAGGCCTTGAGAAGCTTTCATCCAGGATGTATCGGATATATAGGCTAAAACACCACAGCTCATGCAGCCTTCTTCAGGTGTTCTTAACATTCTTCCACATAGAGGCCTTGGTGGCCAACAATCCTTTGCCAATAGCATCATGTGACCAAATGCAACGTGACCTCAGTCAGGTGACAACTGGCAATTACACAGGGCTTGTGACTTCCATCGACTAAGAATACTTAATCTATTGAATACTAAATACAAACGCTGCATGTCTTATAGGTACACAGTATTTTGTTGTTTATTCTGCAGCAAGAATGTGCAATGTACTCTGTGGGAATCACAGCATGCAGAATATGATGAAAAACACCTGTATTATATACTGTACATCAACTATGACATTTACTATTATTTCCCAAAAAGAAAACTCAACATTGGCTGAAAAGTGGTGAATTCATTTAAAGTCAAGTCGCCTTTGTGCACATAGACGCAAGGGCCATTTATACTGAAACTGAAGGCGAATGATGAATTGTAATTACCCTCAACTCAAAAAGGTCAAAGTGTCATCGAGGTTAAGTAAGCAGCTTGCAGTGTTCATCTGTATTGGCAGCCCTGAACCTGAAGTGGAAATGTTGGGCTCATATAACGGGAGCGGTGGTACAGTGCTATGTAAACTGCTCTAAAAAAACGACAAAATTAGTTTGATTCCCAGCCAAGGCTAACATCGGTGACAAATAAAATCTGAACCTGTCAGAGGCAACCCGGGACTGCCCAGCATGGTGCAGTATGGTCAAACAACCCACATGCTAGTGTTGTAGATAGGTAAAGATGCAGCCCTGCAATTCCTATCTTGCAACACTGCTGGCGGAGAATATCCACAGACGCGAAGGGGTAACGCTCCAGTCCATACAGACGGAATAGGTGGAATCTACAATTGCTTTACCGCCTTCTTCTGGAAAGCCAGGGTATGGCGCCGTGACACCCATGGGAAGGGAATTTCACATTTATGTGATCCACCAACCGTCGCCTCCAAAGACCTGGATTACAGGCACACGCTACCACTGCCCAAAAGTTCATGACATTTAATTTAATGATGTCTATGATAATTACAATGGAAAGTATCATCATTACCTTGAGGTGCTCCTCCTGAAAGGGGTGATCAGGGAAATCCGGGATGGGCACGATCTTATTCTCTACCTGAGCAAACAGCTTCACAACCATCTCCATCATCTCATCCAGTGGTTCTGCAACAACAAACACCCTTTATCAATACAGAAGTACCGACGCCTGGAGCGTTAACCGAGCTTAGGTCAATAGGTCAATGCGTGTGAAGGGAAGAATGGAAACTCCAACGCACAAAGCAGAGTGCCGCGGTAAATACGCTGAGTGGGAATGCAGATGGGACAGATTTACACCCAATGCCACGTCACAGAGTCTTAACTGTGGTGCAATGGTTTTAGTGCTCAAATATGATCATAAGGTTTTAAGTTCAAATCCCAGTCTCTGAAGAGCTCAGCCTATCACCAATCTGGGTCTATATAATGAGAGTACCACTTTGTGGGAAAACAACAAATGCCATCCTGTGGATTGACCGGCCCCAACATGGGAATGTGGAACCTCCACTTCTGGAGCAAGGATGATAATGGAGTTAAACCTTGCCATTTTCCATGTTTGAGCAGACAAACACATTTACTTGACGTGGCATTAGCGAGCAGACGCAATGAGAAGAGAAGTTGCTGAAACATAAAAAATGCAGCACCCTACTACATTACTTACAGCGACACATCCATTGGCAACTGGGTTAGAGCTCCCACATCAACACGCCTGTGACCCCTTAATGGACGTTGGAGTAAAATTACTTAGATATGTTTATTGCTGGAGTGAATTTAACTCAGGAAACCAACATTGCAAAAATATCACACGGAAAAAAAAAGCGTTTAGATTTGTATGATGTTTATGCTACACGGATGACCTCGTTCAATTAGAAGTGCAAGTGCTGATGTATTAAACTCGTTTTACTTGCAGATTTTATTGGGTGTTCACGAGTTAATGTAAAAAATATTTTTTTTAAATATTATATGACTAACCTCTCCCAAGCACGCAGAGTGACATGAGGTTGGATGAGTAATAGCTGGAATGAAATTTTAACAGTTCATCTCTGACATCTAATCCGAGCTCTGATGGTCTGGTCGAGAGCGTGTACTTGTTTCCTGTAAAAGATAATGAGGGTATGTCATTACTTGAAAACCCAACCAACTCAACAACAACAATGCTTTAAAAGAACATCACGGCCTTAAAAGAATAATGCCTTAAACAGAAACATTTTAAATATAAGGTAGCGATGTTGACGAGCGTGTCGAGATTTTTGTTCATTGTGCTTGTGCACCACTGCCAACACAGCATCACAAAATTAGTTTATCATTAGCAATGTGATTACAAGTCAAGAGTTACAAAAGTGACATCATTAAAACTGACGATAAAAACTATTCACAAATTGGTCAAACTTTTAGGCAAAAGCGCCTCGAGTTAACCAGAATTAGACATTGTAATCGTGCATTAGTCCTCATGCGAAAAACAAGCTCCCCCATTTGGTTAGTGGTTATGATAAGACAAAAAAATAGAGCTGGCAGTTGTAGCTTAGTTTTATTTTTCAGCAATAAAATATGTAATAGCACTCAGTGTGTTGAGCAGGCGAAAAGGGATTGTGGGATTCATCCAGACCTGTGCCAAACTTGCTGAACGGGTGAGTCGGGTTTCCAGTCGACTTCTCCAGCTGAAAGAGCCTCCAGGAGTCATTCATGAGATTCTTCTCGTTCTCCGAGTCCACCGCATTGACCTCGCGATCTTTGCAGCTTGCATCGAAGAGTGGGCACAGGAAGAACTGGGAAAACCTGAAGGAGGCAAATGTGACATTATCCCGATCGTGGGCGTCTCCTCCGTAGGCAACTGGATTATTAAAAGAATCAGCGGCTTGCAAGAAGCTTATCAAATACAGTGGAGCTCAGTATACAGAAAGGATTAATGTCTGCAGCATGGTATTCGTAAAAATCAGAACGCTGTCATAAGGCAGCGTTAATGATGATGGAGCTGAGGTGTTATCAAATGCATTTCCTTACGTGTTAAATATATGAAGGGTGGATATGACCTTTTGAGATTGGGAGCCCTGAAATTACGAATGACTCATACTGGGTGTTGTACTTAATGGGCCAGTTTAACATCCTAATGTAACAGCCAAAACACATTACCTTGCAGATTTCCCCCACGGTTGATAAGAGACAGCAGTAAATGTTTTGCCAATAAACAAAGTGCATTTGCCAAGATGTGAAACAGATCCAATATTTGTATTGTAACCTCTGATTTAACAGTATTCATCATTTTACATTCGATCACTTAAAGATACAGATTCCGAATGCGGAACATGTTAAATACAAAGCAATTTCTACAGTGTGTAAAACTTACAATGTGCATCCAGAGCACGTAGCAATTTTGAAATATTCTCAGGCCTTGACGGTTTTAATTCAAATACCTATTAGCGTGATGAAACCTTAACTTTAATTGCATAATGCCACTCGGGCTAACGAAACAGAATAACAACAATGCTCATGTGGAAAAATCTCCTGAGCGGTGGGCGTTAACGCCACTAATGACACTGCATGAGGGGATTGAGGCGGAAGGCTTAAAAGCAATGCTATTGTAACTCCAAATCCAAGCTAACGGGTGAGTGTTTCTCAACACTCGCTCATTAGGCCAATTCTTTTGAAGGACAATGCATACATTATCAAAGCATGTTTGTTTACATGTTTTCCACAAGCATGTGTGGTTAATGCAGACTTGACGCCTTGTGATAGGTTGATAGGTGTCTATTTGCTGTTTGAACATCTTAACAACTCCTGTATTTTTGTTGGAAAAGGGGGTAAAAAGGCTATTCATTTTTATTCAATCGACAAGATTCCTCTTCCAGATCCTGTCGCGCATTCGACAACTGCTGAAGCCATCCCGGCGCTGTGCCGTCCGTGCCCCAGGCTCTGCGTGGCCGTGGAGGGAAATACCTGTCGAGGGCGCCGCCCAGGTGCTCGTGCGACACATCGAAGTAGAAGTTTGTGTGCTCGCCGCTGGTGAAAGCATTGGAGCTGCCCGCGTGCTCGTTCAGGAACTGGCTGTACTCATTCTCCTGGGGGTATTTCTTCGTTCCCAGGAAAAGCATGTGCTCGCAGAAATGAGCCAGTCCAGGGATGTTGTCGGGGTCCGATAAGAAACCTGTTTGAGCGGTGCGCACGGTTTAGTGAGTGCGTATGGAACTCCCACCGAGACATTTTTTATATCATCGTGATTTTACAAATCGTTTCAATGGCATGCAGAGGTCGCAATCAGGTACCCGATACCCGTACCCTACCCGATACCCGGCTACCCGTACCCGGCCGGGTACGGGTACGGGTACCCGTTTGCGACCCTGGTGCGGCCGGGTACGGGTAAGGAAACAAAACCCGTTTGCGACCTCTGATGGCATGACATCTCGAGACAAAGTAAAGATTCTTGTGGCAATGTGTGGAGACATGCGAGAGAGGAAATTTCATTTAAAAAGGGCTTTTCAACACCATCCATCCACCAATTATAAAGAGTATACATTTGTTGCTTTAGGCAGCCAAATTTAGATTTTGTAAAAAAAAAAGTGACAGAAAAAACCCCAGTAAGAGTTACAAAAAATAATGATATTAATATTTAAATTTACCTCTTACCAATTATACAACCATTATTGTAAGACTATACATGGCCAGGGGTGCTGAGGTTAGCAAGTCCGATGCAATCTGGATGAGGGTTCGACTGAGCCCATCATCCCTTTTTGGATGAATAAAACAGGTGATCCTCTATGTGAAGTAAACAAATAGACTCCCCATGGATAAACTTGCTCCTTGCATGGTATTATGGAATTTTCACTACTAGTTCAGGGCTTTTAATGGAAGTGACCATCACGACATGCTAGTTTGAGCTGAGTGACATTTTTAGCCTCATTCACATGCTGGAAAATGTAAATAAAATTTTATCTGATATGTTGAAAATAAGCAAATGTCATTACCCACAATACCATCAATGAGTTAAATCACTAATTTTACCTATTTCCTATATTTTGGATTTATATTTGATAAAGGGTGTTTGTTGTTAGAGTAGACAGAATTACTCATTAAACCACCTTTTGTAATTCCTTGTCATACCTAATGTGCCAACCAACCCTTACCACTGCCAGGTATTACAGTACCATTCCCGAGTGCCCCGGGAAATGCTATTTGAGCATCATCTGCCATCAGGTGCATTCACACCACCTTCATTACCAGAAACCATCGGGGGATGTGAATTTTTGAGATGGAAAAATCGAAATTTCATTATGTGGTTCATGCTGCTATATTGTAGTGAGGGATTTAGGACCATTATAACATGGTCTGATGTGATTAATATTACTTCTTTTTGGACATACACGCTATCATTCAGGTGCAACCACACAAAGCACGCCACTTCACAAGACACCCTTTATTAGGAGCAAACGTGCCTAAGTATGCAGCTGTCCCCAATGCAGCATGCAACAGAACAATAACAAATGGCAGATGAGCAGAACATGTCTCACAAGTGCACACGTATAGCTCCTAGATTTTGGTGCAATTCACGTCTTCACTGCTGCGTACACAAACACTCAATGCACAGTCATTGTGAATAGACGTTCACTGAAGAAAACAAATCTTATATTTCCTAAGGGCAGACTCTTAGGCTTACAAGATCTGTTTAGACACATTTACTTATTTACCATTGTTTTGTTACCATATATGGTATACATATAATGTAGAATTATTTTATTTATATGGAAAGCCTGAATGAGTCTCACAATTAAGAGAGTCCTGCTTTTGTATTTTCAATCATTATCTATGCTTTATCGTTTTTGTGCAAGGACAACAGAGTACCTTGAGAAATGCCAAACACAAGAAATAAGTCCTAAACCACTCTATCCAGTACACTGGTCAGAAACCTACTGGCTGTAATGCTCTCTATAGGTACTTTGAAGTCCTGCAGATGTTATTTTTAAAAACACGCTACAGACTACACGTGTGCACCACCGCACCTTGCCAAAATCTTTGTGTCCCGATCATTCAAACAGAGTTGGTAAATGTTACGGAAAACTTATCTCAACATGTTTTTCACGTCACACAAGGAGGGGTGGCACCCATCTCAATTGTTGGCAGCACGAAACCAGAAGTGGTAATTCAACATTTTTATTGTGGAGGCAGATCTCCCCCGACAATGACCGATGACTTCTTACAAAGTAACAAACTTGGTTCGTCTACTTCGAAGGAACAATCGTTTTGAGACGTCAATCAGCAGGAACTTAAACTCACAACCTGCCGATTATCAGTTGAGCATTATAACCACCAGGTCACCCAGTCTGATCATTGTTACAGTAAGGGACAGAGCGATGAGTCCATAATACACAAGGTACAGTTTGAGATGAACACAAGATGTAGCTTACCACAAACACATACTTGACCAAAAGGTGTAAACTATTAAAAATGTAATATTGTATTTCTGATTTTAAAAAATAGTTAGAGACCGTTATTGTTCAAAATAGCTCATCGTCCTGATATGTGAATCCACGCACACACATCACAGACGGTTAAATGCCTCACATCAGCACCATCAGGTCAGGCTGATGCATGATTATACAGCAGAAGGTCAATCCAACAACTGTACACCAATGCAAAATCTCTTCAGGGAGAAATGTTTACGTGGAGGGATGGGCTAGCATTGAAATCAATACTTATCCTGTACGCCTTAACTCAACCCAAGCCCTCCATGTTAAAGGGTCAAGTCACTTCCTCAGTCAATACAAACCCAGCACTGAGAGCCCAGCTGAAGTTAAATCTGTAATCTCATTACTTTCGAGAAAAAAAAGTATGTACGCTGTCACATTACATAAAGAGCTGGTGTTCAGAGCCTGTTATACAAAGTGCACACACAGCTGGGTCCGGAAGGTAGTGAAATAGTAATCATAGGGCGCCTCTTACAACGTCTAAGTAGAGTAAACAGCAACGAGGAATGTGTGGCGTTTGTTCTGTCTAGATAACGGGCGAGGGATAACACATCAACAAAGACGTTCCTCCTCTCCAATACCATCCCCATAAAAAGTTACGCTACTCAGCAGATGGTCGGTCGGTGGTGAAAACTGGTGACAGGAAACAGAGGAAAGACAGCACACTTCAGCCAAGGCTATTGCACAAAAAGCCCAAAACAGGCTTTAATTCTAAAAGTGCAAATACAGGAATATATTAAATGACACAATTTCATTAAACGTTCTCTATCATACCAATGAGAGCCGATTAATATTGATTATCTATTTTTGTCAGGGAGATGGGAGGCACGGACACATTACAATCTGCGATGTATACAAAGGTGCGCTGTGAAACAGTGTCCTTGATAATGAACGCATGAGAGACAAAGTGAGTATGGAGACGGGAGAGTTTGCCGTAGACACCGCGAGTGCATACGAGAGATGTTGACCGTCGGTGGAAAACACGGGACTGAGCAAGATAATGAGAGTGAAGTTGACAGTCATGGTTTTCCAGTGTTGCCTGCAATTGGTAAAGTCAGCTTTTGTACGTCCATGCCAATAGCTGACAGTGTCACCAACACCGATCGTCGGCAAAAAAAAAACGAGACTCCAATCACATTTGCACTGCGTGCAAACGTAAATATCTGAGCGGACACGTGGGGAACTCACCGATGTGTACATCCAGTGCAGCCGAGGCCTTGTCTGTGCTTGGGTCCCGTACGAGGAGAACACGCATGCCATTATTCAGCTCCAGGCCACGATACTCCCTCCGATCCTCCACCGACTTCACTACGTCCGCAGCTACGGATCTCACGGCCACCGCGGCCGTCATGGTCATGCGACTGGAAATTAACCTGGTGGGACAAATCCAAAGTCGAGCAGCCACACAAAGCTGGTGTTAACGGGGTGTCCCGGTTCTCATATTGACATTTAGCACTTTATTTATGTGAATTGATTTATGCTATCTATGAATTAAAATATTGTAAAACAAAAAAAAAGAGGTGGTCATTAACAAGATGACAAGAAAACAACAACAGCCACAACAGCAACACGATGAGTGACACCAACAGTGAGGCAATGCCAGCAGCAGTGTTGACAAACCAACCATGACAATAAACGTGATAGTATAGTAATAGAATACTTTAATACTATCACCACAAAACGCCAAATAAATTAGCACGTCCACCTATCCGAATGCCTCGCCACAATCAATAACTTTAAATACGAAATCCATTATCAATGACACTAAAAGCATCACCAAACCCCAAAGATAATTTAAATGGCTAACAGCCAACTCAAGTGGTGCTTATAAAAAAAATAATCAGTGGCGATACCGATGATCATAGCCACATGGCCATGAACCCCAATGTCACCATTATCACCTCCAAGAGCAACAGCGTTGACGTCAGCAGTAGATAAACTCGTCACCAACAATACCCGACATCACTGACACTACTGGAACGACTTACTTACGTGTCAGTACTTAAACCACTCACGTCCACACCAAATACAGCAATAACACCTCGAACTCCACCAAACACACCACCATCACTGACACCATTATTGACGCTTCCACCAAAAATCCCTCCCACACATCATTGATTTACACCACCATCACCACCACTGATGATGACTTCACCGTCAATTACTGACACTGTTCAGGACACCATCACCACCACTGACATATCAACACCATCACCGCCCACCACCAACGCCATCAACAGGCACCACCACTAACACCATCATCACGGACACCACGATCACCACTGATGACACCACCACCACGACCACCTTCAGTGATGAAACCACCACCACGACTAACAATGACATAACTTATCGAAATACAACCACCACCCCTATCTCCGACACTAACAGCACCACTGATGGTACCACTCCGAACAATATAACTACTACAACCACACCACCACCCGCCTGATCTTGGGTGACTGTGACTTTCACCTCTTCACCATCACCACCACATCACCTCTTCACCATCACCACCACATCACCTCTTCACCATCTCCACCACATCACCTCTTCACCATCACCACCACACCACCTCTTCACCATCACCACCACATCACCTCTTCACCATCACCACCACACCACCTCTTCACCATCACCACCACATCACCTCTTCACCATCACCACCACATCACCTCTTCACCTTCACCACATCACCTCTTCACCATCACCACCTCTTCACCATCACCACCACATCACCTCTTCACCATCACCACCACATCACCTCTTCACCATCTCCACCACATCACCTCTTCACCATCACCACCACACCACCTCTTCACCATCACCACCACATCACCTCTTCACCATCACCACCACATCGCCTCTTCACCATCACCACCACATCACCTCTTCACCATCACCACCACATCACCACCCCCATGATTGTTGGTGACCCTCTCTGAGGGACGCGCGCACGTGAGCGGCCTCGACCGAACGGGCCGCACGCCACCACCACCACAACCACCACCACCCTCATCAGCGCTACATCACCACCACCACCATCACCACCACCATCACCACCACCACCAACCACCACCACAATCGCCACCACCACGGGGTCAGGGACCCCGTTGCTCGCCCGACTCGCCTCCGCGCCGGGCCGCAACGCAGCAGCAGCAGCGACCGCCCGCACAGCGGTACAAGTGGCAGCATCCCCCGGGATCGATCCGCGATTCCGTATCTTGGAATCGATTCCCCACAGCGTTGAATTAGCGGTGCGCGCGCTTCGTGACGGTCGAAAAATCGATTCTAGCGACTCCGCCTGTACAGTTATTGCGGAATCGACAACGGTGGTGGCAATTTGGGATTTGAATCGCGATTTGAAGTTTTTGTGATTGCAGTGATCAATACTCTTTGGTTCTTTCGGTAAAGTCACGTAGAAATATAGCAATTGTTTCTTGCTGTGGTTGTCCCACCTGATGACGGGCGCGTGTGTTGTGCCCGAAACGTCGTGATTAAATTTAGTCTTCAGTTAAACATGTTTTCTCCCCCATAACTACTCTGATAACGATTGTTTTTACGTGACGATTATTTTATATTACACTCCTATGCCATTGTTAAACAAGTGAAAGATAACATTCACTCATACCTGTAGACTCATACAGTTTAGCCCGTATTCTTGTACAGGGAAATTGAGTTTTGACTTTAAACTTTCTTGTTTGCAGGAATTCAAATTCTTGGTTCTTTGAATTAACCACAAATATGGAAATTTAGTTTTCAGGTCCATACGGCGTACAGCCGTTTCAATGCGGGCAAAAATGCGTTTAGTCTCTGTGTTTGTCTTTCTCCCTTGAGATGGGGCTTTGTAGGATGAACATTGCGATGTATAAGGGCACGAGGTGACCAGTAAGGTCTGAGTTGGTCTGTAACAAGGTAGTGCACTCATAAGGGGTTGGCAGCTATGAGATCTGTAGAGAGATAACACGACCTTTATTTTCGTTAACGCTCGGAATTGTTATTTTTAGTTGTGGCTACTTTATTATAGTTGCATTGCTTTAGCTCCACAAGACTTTCCTGCACAGTTACTGCCAAATATGTTGGTACTCATTTCAGTTCATGAGGCTCCATATTGATATTTTTGGCAACACTATTGTACTCTTTTACATTTCAATCTTTAATGCACTAACTTATACGTAGCTATTTTAATATTACATTCATAATAAACGTTTTTGGGTTAGATCGCGTTATTAAAAATGTGTCGTAACCCTCCACCAAAAAAAGTGTCACGTTGACAAAAGACAAATAGTTCACTACTTTAGCGTTGAAGAGTGAAACCACAACATTTACAATTTCACTCTTCAACACACCGGTGGGCTAAAGTAGTGAACTATTTGTCTTTTGTCAACGTGACACTTTTTTGCTGATTGGCCGTGTCGGGTGGTGGAGGGTTACGACACATTTAGAAATAACGCGATCTAACTCATAAACGTTTATTATGAATAATATTGGTCGCGAAAGCCTACGTGTTAAATTAATATTAAATGTTTGCATAAAGTGTTAGTAACGAGCTCTCAGTTCGATTGTGTTGTCTACACTTGTAAAGTGGTGGCCCTATCGATGGCACCTGACACCTCCTTGCTTGCCAGTCATAGGAATGTGGAATTTCCACCAATGACCAGGGGAACCCAGACCATTTAACACGGGGAGACATTTGACTTGAATGAAGGCGGCAAATGTGTGCCGCATCTCAATGTGTGCCGCAGAGAGGAACCGTGACGTGTGCCTTTCGTGTGAGCAGCGCCACACAGCACCCCCGATTCTCCAGCCGGGCACATTTATTTAGTTTCCTAAATCGATCCAGAATCGATTCCGAAATCGAAACCGATGGGAATCGACAAGGGCCCAACGCGCCTGGACCGGCGCGGGATATTGAATTCCCCACTGCACACACGCGGGTGCGCCCTAGCCCCGCCCACCGCCCCGCCCCCATCCCCCGTCGCCCCCCCTCCCTCCCTCCTCACGTCGCCCCCGACGCGTCCGTCAGAGCGATAGCGATTGGCTCGGCTCGCGTCGCTGTGCCCGCTGACGACCAGAGAGTGACCCCCCCCACCCCGCCGGTGGGATGAGACCGTCAGGGCGGTCGCTCATGCGGGTTAGGAAATCCAATTGCGGGTCTTCGGGGGGGAGGGTGGGGGAGGGTGGGGGTGGTTGCAGGGGAGGGGGGTTGGAGAGAGGGTGGGGGAGGGTGGGGGGAGGGGTTGGGGGGAGGGTGGGGGTGGTTGGAGGGGAGGGGGGTTGGAGGGAGGGTGGGGGGAGAGGGTGGGGGAGGTTGGGGAGTGGGGGGAGGTGACGTAATCGTGAGGCGAATGAGCCTCTTTGGGTTTGATGGTTTTTGGTGACTGCGTGACGCAAAAGGCGCGTGGCTTTTATTCTGCCACGGGAGTTGCCAAAAACATAGACGTGGGGGGTTCTTGTTTTTTCTCCGTGTGTGTGTAATGCCGGTCAAATGTAATCAGTGGTGCACTTAGCGTTGATGCAAGTCCTCGCACCGATAGCATTTACTGTGAACCCCGCAAGTGATTGGCAAGGTGTTTAAACCGACTGTTCTTACATTCGCGTGGCACTGGTGGGTGAGAGGGCATTTAATGCTTAACGATACAAATTCTCATTCATTCATTCAATTTATTTTTTAGTAAAAACTCGCCCCCGATAAGGAGGGCATCTCAATGCTTTACAATATACATTAAACCAAGGTAGTCCTACCTATACAATCAAGACACATGTAAAAATATCAAAATGACGGCACATACTTCTTGAACGAATAACGTAACACCGCTATAGACATGTTATTAATCAAATTACTGGTGGATAATGCTATTGTACAAATTTGCCTAAATCGTAAAGACTTCTTGTGACTAAATATAGCATTATAATAACACATTCTGTTGCTATTTTTAGAATTTCATCAGCAGTATATCCTGAAAATGTGGGTCAATGAACCTACAGTATTGGCTTTCTGAAGCAATTGGCTTCTCTGGATCAAGAGACTGATGGACCGAGAGTTGGACTTAAATTTGCAGATAAGCTGATGAGAATCTAATGCAGGATTTCCCGTTTCATCAAATGCTGCGGAAAAACATTGGACTTACTGTTGTTTTTTTCCGTTGTGAATGAACAGACCATTGACCCTTTTGTTATGTCTTACAATCCATCACGACAGTTAAAGTCAAGGTTTTTGAACGCTTACGTCGGGCTAGAATAAAGGATACATCGAATGTGGAGGGTGAGGCAATTATGTTGATTTTATTGTTGCTAATTTATTGTTGCAATAAATATATTGGAATGTCAAAAGATAGATGCGTCTTGTATCCATGCCATTTACACAACACAGACTCACTTCACCTCTGAGAGGGATCACCGTTATGTCTAGAGGTTGTTTCACTACTTTGTGTCTGGGTATTCAGCATGTGTATGCCATTCGACCTTTTCCCCCCTAGAAATGTAGCCCTGAGCTAGCATAGGCCAGTAAAGAATAAATAAATCCATATTTTTATTATTACATTTCATCCAGTCAATTATGTCTGAGACACACATCATCTCTGAGGCTGCTCGAATCGAAATCCAGGATCTCAGCTGTTCTGCCTCAACCCTCTGACATCACGACAGAATCAAGTTCTGAACCCATCGAGAGTATCGATCCTGTCCGTTCACACCATCGTATTACCGGTTAGCTGCTACACGATGTGCTGTGTATGAGTTTCGATGTTGTCACAATATATATGCTTAATATAATACCGTATACTTCTACCATATGGAGTTGAAAAGTACTATGTGATGAAGATTGACCCATTTGGAATCTGTGGAAAGGAATTAAAACGTTGATTGAAAATCTAAAATAGTTCCAATATGAATGCACGCAACTGATATTCTGATCATTAGACCTCCTTTGCCAGTACCAACATATAATAATAGGGGTTTTCCCCTTTTTTCTGGCAACAAAACTGAAACCTTTTACAAATATTCATGTCTGCATTAACTACAATACTTGCAGTCAAAATGCAAAAAAAACACACTCTAATAATATATGCATTGTCCTTGTAACTGATTGGTCCACACCAGAGACAGATTTCTTTTGAGCCTCGTCTCAATTGGTGCTCGACCAGATGACGCCAAAAGGCGTACAGCTCAAAGACAGGACCTGAAGATGTTCTGTTACTTAAACTCATACCTCTTGGTTCTTTTATTTGTTTTATCTCCATTAAAGTGGTCAGTAATATGGTAGCATATTACTGACAAGTACATGGGGTGCCGTGGTGGTAAGTTAACTCCCTTGCCTGGTATGCAGGAGGTCGTGAGTTTGATCCCAACCCCGACGCCTGCTGCTGTATATTTGGAGTTTGAGTGTTCTCCCGTGGTCGCGTGGATTTTTTTTATCTGGGTCCTCTGATTTTTCCCTCCAGATTTAGATACATGCGTTTAATTTATTTACATTATTTAGTTGCTATAAATGTCCACATGATAGGCCACTTAGTTCAGCTAGCTATCATTTGTGGCCAGGTTACTTCTTAAAACGAGCTATATAGCTCAGTGGGCCTTACCTGGTAAAATAAACATGTTTAGTTTCACAGTTTCGTTTTAGTACTATGGGGAGGGGTGTTATTTTAGTTTTCTGGGCAATGTGATTAAGTGTCTTCAGGGACATCACAAGTCCATCTGGAATCGTGGAGACAGGACTAATTACGCAGTGCATTGACAATTAATTGTGCTCTGCATTACCAGAATGGATAATGCTGCTGTGACCTATTTAACATACAGTAGAGATTATCATTTGGAAAAAGATATCCGTGCCGTAAATGTTTGATGCTAAGATACAGTTTTTTGCATGTGCCATATCAAGGCACTATATACTACAACATAAATAGAGTACGGAGAAGACTGAATTGGATACTAACTATTGCAGTATATTGTGCGCATGCAATAATACCAAGGAGTCTATTTTGTCCAAACATGTATCGATTAAGCTCTCAAAAGGAGTTAAAATTTCCCTGTTTCGTACTTTCCAATGCTATTTGAAATGACTCAACTCTATTCGGTATACATATATATTTAGGAGCATGTTGCCATGTTTGTTTTTGGCAGCCCTTTCTCAATCCACTGCGGGATGAAAGCTTCCCCCACGCCGATTTGGTGACGGGGTTTGTTTGAACAGACCGCCCCACGATGGTCAGCGTGGGTTGTTGACATGGGGTGGAAGGGCAGGTTGATGTTAGCCATGACTTTACCGAAAGAACCAAAGAGTAATAGCTGGTTTACGAACAATATTTACCCGGTGATGGTAACTGTTCATGATTTCAATCTACGATTATCATTTATATCGAGGGTGACTACATGCCCGGTTCAGCTGTTTGTTCACGCCTCATTTTACCTGAGGGATTCACCAAAGCACGAATGGTCTATGGTACTGGGTTTACAAGTCACTTCTTTGTTGAAATAGGCGCTCTTTAAAAATCATTTTGCAAATAATGGGATGGTGAAAAGTTAATACGTTCTTCCAAAAAAACCTTACACCCTACTCACAAACAGGATAAAGTAAATGTATATTATGGGTTTTATATAATGATTATACCTAGGGTGCAGTGAACAAGAACGTCATACACGGTGAATGCCATATAATTAAACAGATATAATTAGATTGTGAAAACTGCGCAAATAACACGAACCTACACCAAGGATAAGTGATTCCTCTTTACAAACTGGAAAGTAACTCAATACAAATATGGTAATTTCTCCTATTTTATAATAAAAACCCAGTCATTGCCCTTAGTCGAGGTAAAGGGCCATAAAACAGTTCCAGAGAGTCATGTGACTTTGTGTACTCAATGTATTCTCCAAGCTTGCACATTTGAAATTTGTCTGTGATTACTAATATAAAAAAATACTTACTAATATTATATATAAATAGTAACTTTATACGTTTTTCAGAATGAGAAAACACTTGAATGACTTCCACGATGACTGCTTTGCCTTTGTATTTCAAGACACATTCGTATTTTTCATAATTAATATCTAGGATCATAGTTTCATAATTGTAGGACATTTTCTAAGATTAATAAAAAATAACCCACTCCAAATCATTTCTGCTAGTAGTTCTTGTTTTTTCAAACAGACGCCATACACGGAGGACTTCAAAATACGCTGAACAACATCGCCCTCTGTATTCGAGCCCAGTGTCCCAATTTTTCCGGCCACAGCTCAACTCCGAGACATGATTACGGCAGCACGGTGTGCAGCTTGCCGTGGGGCGAATTCGGCACCCGTCAAGTTAATTCGGTAGATCAACATTATAATGTGGATTATCCACCGATGTCTCAGGGCTGCGAATGGAACACTTCTTTTGACCGAACACGGTCGATGTTGCTGTTCAACAACATCATGAGATAGCTTTTTTGCGCCACTAGATGTCACCTGAGTGGCGTGCCTGCATTGATTTGGTTTAAGATGCAGTGAACCAACTTGACCAGAGAAGACTTTAGCTGCCCTTGAGCTACAAATATGTGTTGATACAGTTGTCATGCGATATACTTGTGTAGTGTCAAGGCTTCAGAGACAAGAGTTTCTAGGAGGCGCTTTCTTTATTAACATCTTCACGGTCTCGTCCACACAGCAGCTCAGCCCAGCCTGTACACAACACCAGCTGTCTAACACTGACGGCGCCGACTGAGATAGCCAACTGCTCCCCTTCGTAGCGCAGCGTCTAGCGGAGACATTCAGCGACGACGGCGACGAGACGAGTCCACTCCCAGCACCGGCAGCCTCGAGCCCCCCACTCTCGGCTCCTTTTATGCTCCCAGCGCGGCCTGGCTCCGCCCTGACCACGCCTCCCTTCTCGAACCCACTAGCAGGTTCCAGGGGCCTCCAGATGGGGTCCTCCATGCCCTTTACCCTAGGTCCTTCTCTCTGCCAACTCACCGTGCTCAGGCTCACCGGCGTGTGCGCTGTCTGTCCACCACAGTTGCCGTCGCTGTCCACCAGCCGGTGCTATTACACTATACACTACACTTGCATTGGTCAAATGTGACTTTGTAGGTTTGCATTCCCTAAGTTGGTGAAGCTTGATGGCGCTTCTTGGCTGACCGTGCTGTGCCTCACTTCAGTACTTGAAGCACAATTGGTGGAGGGGAGATTGGCTACTTCCCAGCGTATTTATTCTGCATTAACCCACCTGGCCATTGGGATTTGAGCGAGTCATGATGAATCACCAGACATAATGAGGTCCGTGTACTTACAGTTCCAGCCTCGCAAATCTGCTGCTGGATGAAGACCTACTTCATAATCAGAATCTTTATTTTTTCCTAGAGAAATCCAAGAAGTAATACGTTATTTATTTATCCAGGAAAGCCACATTGCACCGTATGACTTTCTTTCAGGAGGGTCCTGCATTAGATTTTTATTTTTAGATTTTCGGCCAATTAAGGAGTGTTCATAATGCACGTAGTAGGAAATCGGAGGACCCGGAGAAAACCCACATGTGCGAGGGGGTGACACTTTCACCGTACAGATGGCAACGAGTCCACTGACCGTACCGCCGTCTGGTGAGCCAGAGTATGCCATCTCGACGCCCACGGAAAAAGGAGTTCCACAACATATGCGTGTATGTGTGTGATCCGCCACCCCTCCTCGCTGCCTCCACAGTGATGGATTACAGACGCGCACCACCACCACTGCCCTGCTATCATAGGGTTGCTACCTCTGAGCGACAGAAAATCAGGACATATCATGGGAAGAAGAAGATCTCACAATACCATAGCAGGAGAGAACTATACGTGCAATGCGCCTTCAGTGGTGTATTATTTTACAACAAAACATATCCCGGGAAGACGTGTGCATTGTCCAGGACAGCTACCACGAAAGAGGATTATCCCTGGGAAAACCAAAACAGGTGGCAACCCTTTGCCACGTTGGTCATGGAGTTGTTGGACCATACTTGACCACACTTATCCTCCGGGCTAGTGAAGTGGGGTGGTGGGGGGGGGGCAATACCGGTCAAGGTACCACTCCCCACATTGATCGACTGTGTCTGGTAATTGAAGTCGGATGAATATTTGCAATCATTCAATTTTAAAAAATTACATTGAGCACATTGCGAGTGAAAGCTGTTGTTAAAATGAATTACATTTAAATCCAAAGACGTGAAAATACTGAATAAGATCAGACATTCGGCCTAAACATCTTAAAATCCGTAAAAATGTCATTAAAAACTCATTCTTAGGGGATAATACGTATGAGTGCATATTCGGGGTTATCAAACCAAAATTACCAATCAATTTTTACACACACGGCAGTACTGTTGTGACATACATTGCTCTATTGGGTTACAGTTGTGCTAACCATGTTGTGCTTTGCAACTTTGTTGAGCCTGGCCTACGAAGGGCTTCTCCAAATCGCGAGACCGGAGTGGCGCTGCAGCGACTCCCAAAGCGTCCACAAGGCGCCAGAGGCTACGAAGTGGCACTCTGCTTTTGTAGGAGTGCGTGCGAGGAAATAATACCCCACGTTGCACTCTTACGCCGTGGATGCACAGGATATGTACAGACCCTGGGAGCGTGTGCGTCTGGTTCAGAGCCCACGCTTAGAGTGTAGAAATTGCTGGAGCAGGCAAAGCAGAAAAGTGAATGTTCGGCTGTGTGGGTGATTCAAGGTTGATGATGATGTGGGCGACAGGGCTACAGTGTACACACATTTATATCCCCTCTTGTAAAACCAACTTGACCTCGGGCAATGAGCCAAGGGCAGCCTTAAACCCAGCCGTGAGTGTGGAGGGGATTCTACACTGGTATCCCACATTCCTCACACCACGTGGAAGCTTACTGCGTTAAGGAAGGAACTGTAGTGTGCATTGAGTCTTAAACAGTCTCATTTGGCCACGCTGGATGTGTACAATATAAAAAAAATAGTGGCTGGGTTTAAGGAATGACCCCAGAACCAGGTGCTACATACACAGTTGTTAATTTTCTCACGCCTCCAGCCTCAATGTCCCCAGGCCTTGGATTTGCGGCTTCGTTTGCCACATTCATCTTAGTCTTGGCTTCACTTGGTTGACTGCATTGTTGTACATACACTGCTCTTTGGCAATGCACTGCTGGATGAAGGTACCACTCTCTGCCGCCCACCATAACGACACGAAGCATGTAAACATGTTGCACGTGGTGGTCACCATGTTGCACGTGGTGGTCACTATATTGCACGTGGTGGTCACCATATTGCACGTGGTGGTCACCATATTGCACGTGGTGGTCACTATATTGCACGTGGTGGTCACTATATTGCACGTGGTGGTCACCATATTGCACGTGGTGGTCACCATATAAACATGTTGCACGTGGTGGTCACCATATTGCACGTGGTGGTCACCATATTGCACGTGGTGGTCACTATATTGCACGTGGTGGTCACCATATTGCACGTGGTGGTCACCATATAAACATGTTGCACGTGGTGGTCACCATGTTGCACGTGGTGGTCACTATATTGCACGTGGTGGTCACCATATTGCACGTGGTGGTCACCATATAAACATGTTGCACGTGGTGGTCACCATGTTGCACGTGGTGGTCACTATATTGCACGTGGTGGTCACCATATTGCACGTGGTGGTCACCATATAAACATGTTGCACGTGGTGGTCACCATGTTGCACGTGGTGGTCACCAATCCGAGCACTTGTCAGGCTCAACCCTTCTTGCCTTTAAGATCTGCCAGGATTTGGCACATTCCGGGTCATTTAATTTTGCATAGAAAAGTTGCCGAGCAGGACCCGTGCATCTGTTAATTGTTGTGTGAGGCGGATGGGAGGCTGGACAGTGCTTCAAAACCTTATTTGGACCATGTTTAAACGATTCTGTCAAATGACAAAGGCGCGTGTGTGTGTGTGGGTCAAGTAAAAGTCGAGGTGTTATCTACTGCAGCTGCCAAGGCGGTGGCATTCATTTCCTTTTGGTGGCCATAAGCCAGTGCGGAAAATCGCAAATGTCCATTGCAGGGTCCGTTCTCACCGTGGGGATGACCACTGTTAAGTTAGCACGATATGGTACAATTTTTTTTTCAACCGTCAGAGATGATGACGGTCTGAGTGAACATCTCAACCTTCTGATTATGAGCCGAGTGCTTTAACATTGGTGCAATGTGGATATGAACGTGTATAATCAAATTCGTTCAGTGGCTTATAGATTACTGTTGCAGATGTAAATAAAATGAACGTTAACATTCCCTTCGTGTGACTTCAGTTGCAGTGCTGCGTTGTGCGTGGGAGTTTGGGATATGCCCGGCTCATAAAACCTGGGTATTCGGGCTGCCCTCCTCATGAACTCTTCAGCTGCCATCGTTCTCTGCTGCTAACTCGTGGCAAGCTCCATTTCGAGGTTTTGACGGACAATGACTCAGACCTGCTTCAAGAAGCACCTTCACAGCCTGGAGCTCAAGGTCACAGCACAGCACGGTAAGGAAAGTCCATCCATTGATACAAACATCCCCAAGCAGCGAGCCCCAATCCCGTGTCAGCCACAACAACTTAGCGGAAGGAAAGACGCGCGTACACGTGCCACTCTGAGGGTTTCGTTTGTTGTTCATACAATCGTCGAGTGCTCATTCAGGACCCAAAGAGTGACCAGTGTAGAAGTAAGAAACGATTGGCACAGAAAAGAAGACCTGATGATGCAGACAGTGATGAGTACGAAACTGGCAGCACTATTTGGACACGTGTGCTGGATGGGCAACAACAGGAAGATTCATCTTCTTGGTTCTTTCGGTAAAGTCACGTAGAAGGGAAGACCTGGTTTTCACCTGAGGACGGCTGCTTGAGTTGTGGCCGAAAAGTCGTGAGAATTGTTTTATTATGTTTTATTTTTATTATTTTATTACTTCCCTTCTACGTGACTTTACCGAAAGAACTAAGAAGATGAATCCCTGCAGTCACGAAAGCTTTAAATCGAAACATGAAGATTATTAAACGTGTTTTCTTTCTTCCGGAAAAATGGAAGGAATCGGAAAGAAAGGAAGACCGAACAGAGAATGGCTTGCTGACATAATAATTTGATGCCAGAAAGACAGAGGAAAGTGGAGACAAATGACGAATTGTGCATTGGACATCTCGGGGCTATCTGCCCAAGGATCATGATGACGATGAGAATACTAATTCCGTGTTCATCCCGAAGCGAAGACATCGTGGTACTCCCACATTCACTCCTCCACCGCGATATCGTCGAGAAACAACGTAGCACAATAATCCATTGTCCTCCAGGCGTTGATATTGCTCGTGTAATGTGACGTCCCGAACGTTTCACTCCAGGTTGAGTCAGTAACTCGTTTAGTGGCGTCAACTTAAAACGCACAACACTAATTGGCACATCGCCTCGATAGGTTTTTCTTGAACACGCATTGCTCGCATTGCCTCTGAAATCCGTGGCACCGATTGGCTAGCCTCAGGACAGAGATGGCTAGATTCGGTCAATTCTAAAGCCACGGTCATGCTGAGTAATTTCTTGCATTCAACAGAAGGGATTTTACAGCTTCAGGGGTGGGAAAAGGGCTGCAGTGGCCACCCAGACAGAGAGCTGCAAGCGAGATTCTTGTGCAGCCCATCCATGCTTTCTGGCCACGGACTCCTAAGTATGCCACGACACATTTATTACTGAGAATGTTCACTCCTCTTCAGTTTAGCGAGGTCAGACCAAGGCGCCCTTAAGCTGTGAACCCCTGGAAGGACTCTGCTTGCGGGGTCACGAGGAGTTGGATTTGGCAGCTCACGGATTCAGTTTATGGAGGCAGCAATCCCCACGTCTTGTTTTCCCTGTCCGAGGCAATGTGGCAGGTAGACTCATTGTTGTTGTACTGCAGAGGCAACGTTTGATAACACTGGTCAACACACTTTTTCTGGCATAAGGTATTCCAACGGGCTTAAGGTACTTTTGGGATGCTGATTCCAAATCTGGCATCAGTTTTTGTTTATCACATCAGGTTTTTGACATATCAAATATTGCATTTTCAATCAAAACTGCAGAAGAAAAATATTAAATAAATGTGGATATCTACATGAAATTATAGTATAAACACACTATCCTAAAAATACAGCACCATATTTTAACACTAAAGCAGTCACTGACTCGCAACAACTTGCAATCATAAGTGACAGAGTTAATTTCGGGTAAAATCAATGAAAATGGGGTATGCCGATAGCATAAAAATGAGATGTGATTTAGCAAATCTGAGATCAGATTTGGAATCAGCACCCTGAAATTAGTCTAAAACAGCTGCAAAAGTCCAGGCCAGAATTTTGTTGTTGTTGTTGACCAGTGTAATCTACCAATGCCGGGCACCCACTATGCTGGGTTTCATGTAAATCTGCCAGGAGAACGCTTTGATGAAGCTAAATGTATTCCAATTCTGCACCCAATCATCACCTGCACTCGTTAACCCAGACGAGCTCATTCGAGCTGCTGGACTTTACGTCTCCTGAAACCGAAGCCGCAACCCATCACCGCTTTGTCGAATGTTGTCCCCCCCAAAACCCATGTATGTAAACATGTTTACAGTAAAGTAAACATGTATGTTTGTGTGAATGTGACTCGTGAAGCAACACGTATCCTGGCCAATTGTGGGACCGGTAACGAGAGACCCAAGACAATGCGTGGGCACGTGGAGCCAACCCACAGATCATAATCGCCAACACCTGTGACGTCTCGTGGAGCCTGCTGAGACACGAACAGATGATAGCAATTATTAATCAGCAAAGCCATTTATACCGGAGAGCGTGATTGTCACGATTGCCTCATCTACAGTTGCAGCTCTGGTCGCTTTAACTCTCCCTTTCATGAATATTTGCAGCTGCCCGCCAGCCATCCAGTGTGAATATCATTATCTTCAAACCAGCAGATGCCTTGATGATAATCACTTTCAAATCCTCACCTTTACTCACCTGCAATGTAAAGGGCTCATCCGTTTGAGTGTCTCCCCCTGCTACGGGTCAAGGCTGCCAGTGTACAGTGCTGTATATGACAGCTACCCCCGTTGCTTGTGTGCGCAGAGAAATACTATTTACTGGTTGGATGCATGAGGAAAAGAGGTGCAGGAGGCAACTTGGGTGGGTGTCATCTCACCAGCATATGGCTGGTCGTAATCGTATGAATATGATTGTTTTCATTCGGGCTGTAGGGTGGTGCAGCTATAACACTTGTGACTCACGGCAAAAAGGGCACGTGTTCGATGTCTGACAGGGGGAGACTTTCTGTGTGGAGTTTGTATGTTCTCCCCCTGTTCTGCATGGGTTTCCGTCAGCTTCTCCGGTTTCCCGCCATAGGGAGAAAAAAAATCCCCATTCATTGCTGAAAATGTACCTGGAAATGACTCAACTGGGTTTACACGCAGCAGCAACATTGTCCCCTGCCGTGAAAACGTAGCAGTACCCTCCTGTAAATGAGTCTCGAGACTCATTGAGTATATATGGCGCGTTGTAAATCTTGCA
Source organism: Lampetra fluviatilis (assembly GCF_964198595.1). Classification (NCBI taxonomy): domain Eukaryota; kingdom Metazoa; phylum Chordata; class Hyperoartia; order Petromyzontiformes; family Petromyzontidae; genus Lampetra; species Lampetra fluviatilis. Next base: position 13,471,743 of record NC_136286.1, on the reverse strand, counting down.
TTAATTGAGTGAACGACATATATTGTAGCAGCAAAGGGACTTTCTTCCAAATCGCAGCAGAGAGACACCAACGTATGTTTGATAATGATCCCTCAACACTTGAACAGCTCCGACCTTTAAATTCAATATAAATCGATTATTCGTGATCCGTTTGGTAAGTGCATTGACCAGAATGCCACGCAGCATCCTCTAATTGATCATTTTCATCGTCACAATATTGTGATGTGCAGAACAAACAACAACATTTGATGACAACTGAATGAACCGTCAAATGAATGAATGAGTGAATGACCATGCAGTAAATCCACAGCGCTGCGCGGCTCTTCACAGAGTGCTGCTACTATGCCGCTTTGCTGATTGATTTAGGGGCCCGCTTGACCGACACTTTCAGTGAGCACCCATTCTGTCGTTAACGAGAGCTGCCATTGATACAGATTAATTATTTACCCATTGCGCTTCTGAACCAGCAATTAAAAGCCCCGTGGTTATGTCTCGCAATGCCCCACTCGGCACTCGGGTGAATGTTTAAACTTGAGCAGCTGTTTTGTGTCATCGTCCTGTGGGGCCTGACCTGTCCTCACCTGCCGTCGATGATGCCATCAGTGACAATTTTACATTACAAAAATAGAGATGTTAAAGAGGTTTTATACTTTACTTTTATTCGTAAAATGTTCACGTTGCAAATTAATGAGAGATTCATACCAGTGGGCGTAAATTTCACTTAAACTAATTCTGTTTCGTTTTAAATGTTTTAAATCGCATCATCTCAGCGTGATGTATGATCTAGATACAAATAGTAAATTGAGATTTTATCACACAGGATACGTTTGATTTTTTTATATATTAGCGCCAAAGCACAACGCACACTGATAAATGATTGCATCACTTTAAATGACTTCGTTTCTTTATTAACAACCATTTGAGAACCCGCGAATACCACTTTAATTATTAGCAAATTAAAAGTGGCTATCCGATAGACAGACTGACTTCTCTGATGACAATGTGGAATTTCTCCCTCTGACTTCAGGATGTTAATTAGATATGAACACTGCCCCGTTGCTTGCTTGAGCTGTAAGACGTTTTAATGATCAGAAACATCGGGGTCTCGTAGCTGTACTGTACTCGTATTATCCTGTACCTGAGTGCCAACCTCAGATGGCGGGTTTATCAGTGAGGCAGGGAGAGGGAATGATTTGTCCCATGGAGTGAGAAGGACGTCTCAGACCTGGCTGACTGTCGGGCGATACTGTAGTGATATAGTACATTTTTTACGCAAATGTTGTATGTCCTACGCTGACGTTACATCGTTTTACAAGACTGACGGGTAAATTACAGGCAATATAGTCCAGGCCCTAGGGTTATAACTGTAGCCCATGCTGCGACTGGGACAGCGCTGCATGTTATCCACTGTTACAGACACAGGAACGCAAGAAAAACAAGTGCGGGTGTAAGGAAAGTGAGACCGGGTGAGTCTATTGAAATATAAATCAGCGGTGAACGTGCGGGATTTGCTTTTTCGAGATAAATCGTCGGTAAAACACTCGCTGTCCCCCCCGGCAGAGCAACGAGGTGAACGTAAATTAACTTCTTCTGCAACTGCATCGAATTGTGCACAGAATTAGAGCGGTGCCTTCAGGCAGCGTGTCACGAATCTGCGTGGCATTACGCAGGGCCTGACAATTGGGCTCGCTCGTTCATCAACGCCGAGCGTGTTGAGATGATGGCACACTTTTGGATTGTTATCTAAACTATGTAGGCTGGAATTTGTGAGTGGGTTGCTAGGAGCGAGGCTGCGTCTGGGTCATTTTAAAGTGGCTGGCTCCCGTGAGAGTTCGCAAAATGGCTACACGCGCAGTACAAACCCTCGGCTACAAAACAATATATATTCTGTAACCCGATCGGTTCTTGAGGGAGCTGAATATCTCATGGGGTCACGATTTGCGGCAAGCACACCAGGAATTCTGAATTTGAGCCTCAGCCACTCGAGATGAATGCAGGCTGTGAGGTGTTTGTAGGTTTAATGGGTTGTGGCTGGCCACAATTTACTTCACAGAAACAACATGAAACCCTTTTATATAAGTTGGTGTTGTACTCATTGTGACATAGGCCATCTCAAAGCGCTTATTTGTGAAATTGACAGAGAGGAAACATATGCATGCATGTTGAACTTCTTTCGCACCGTACGTAGCCAAACGTGCTAATCGGAGTAGCGATTAGCACGGCTGTGCATGGCAGTGTGATTTTGTGTCGGTGCAAGATCGACCAAAAAGTGATATTAAATTAATGCCTATCATACAGTTTATGTTATTTTCAGAACTAAAACGATAGCTGTGCAGTCATAATACATTTTCGAATGGTCGGTTCTCTGTCTGCATCAAAATAACACAACAATTTAGATTCAACTGGTCAGGCAGTACAATGATTGGAATATCACTACTGTATTCATCTATATTGTTGATGAAAGTGACCTGTCTGCAGCAATTATCAATTGGGGAAGAATTCCCTAGGGTGATGTGTTTTAGCCATTTAATTACAATGTGAATCAATCTGTAAGTTTCGATAATAGGGTTTCCTTTTTCTGGCAATAAAACAGGTGTTAGGATGTTAAAACACCAAATACTGTCAGATGATGTTTTTTTGTTTGCATGTTCACCACAAGTATTGTGGTTAATGCAGTAACATGATTCCTTGCAAAAGGTTTCAGTTTGGTGTTTTAACATCTTAACACCTGTTTTATTGCCAAGAAAGAGGAAAACCTATTATCATAATTCAATACTGGCAAAGGAGATCTCATGATGAATCTGTAAATTCACCAACCTCAATAACAGAAGCGGGTACCCCGTTCGCCGCTGTGATACTGCATGTTCCGCAATGAATGGGTCTATCTGTTTAAATGATTCGCGTGGCTTCACTCACACCTGTTGGCAGCTCTGAGTCAGTGGTGCAAATTGCATTTCACTTCCACCACGGTGAGGGGTCGCCATCACTACAGGGCAACCACTAATAATGGGAATAGTTGACGGGTCCCCCGCGTGTTATCTTGAGTACCTTAATTAGCAGCTAATCTACATAGCATGCATTTAGTTGATAAGAAAGAAGACACAACGAGGTATTGAATGGAGCTCGCGGGCCACACTTTAAAATTAGCTGGAAATAACCAATCTTCATCCTTCCCTCAAGATTGCTTTGCCCTGAGGGAAACCATTAGTTCTCCTGAAGATTTTAATTCAGATTTTAACAAGGGCACGGTGTGATTAGTCGCGTCGCAGGATTGCTATGGAACTCTTTGTGTGTCACTGTCTGAGAAGTCAGCGTGATTATTTTTGTTTTCTAAGATTGAGAATGGCAAGAGATTCCACAGTCTGGGCTGAAATGCCTCAGAATGCTCGGCATCGCCTACCGATTCCGTCTGGACACGTGCACATTGCTGCATTAGCTCGGCAGCATGGTGTCTTCGTGAAAATTCAGACTATTGTCATGGCCACGTGAATGTCATGCGCGAGTCCTTTCTACAGTCCGGAATGTCTTCTCTTTTTTATTCATGTGCTATGTTTGTCTATGCCGTCAGGTGTTTTGGAATAAAATTCTATAAAATGATTGTGTCCATACTCATGTGTGAATTAAATAATGACTTCATTTGTGTGGAGAGAGATTAGGGCCTCCTTGCAAAACAATGTCCGGTTGGAAGGAAAATCTGAACGTAAACATTAAGAACCATTGTGCACAAAATCTCACAGCATGCTCATGAAAATAAACAACACGTCAAACATAATACTTCGTAAAATCTAAACAGACCGTGTTGCTTTATTATAAAAAAAAATATTCTCTTACTGATATAAGTAATGGCTTTACATTCCATTACTTAACTTCTTGGTTCTTTCGGTAAAGTCACGTAGAAGGGAAATAATAAAATAAAATAAATCATATTAATATTAAGACAGCGTCTGTCTTTCCGACAGACCTGTTCTTCACCTGAGGACGGCTGCTTGCGTTGTGGCCGAAATGTCGTGAGAATTGTATTTTATTATGGTTTATTTTTATTATTTTATTATTTCCCTTCTACGTGACTTTACCGAAAGAACCAAGAAGAGTACGAATTAACCTTTGCATTGTCCACCCACAAGTGAACATTGGTTCGCTGCAGTAGATTTGAAGCTTTCGTGACTGCAAGGATTCATACTCTTAGGTTGTTTTGGTAAAGTCACGTAGGTAAAAATAATAAAAATAAAATTATAATAAATGAAAATAACTAAAATAAATCACGACGTTTCGGAAGCAACGCCTACGTGACTTTACCGAAAAAACCTAAGAGTATGAATCGCTGCAGTAGGTTTATTTTTTTATAGATTAGATTTAATTTTGGCACAGGTAAACCCCATTGGGCAATAAATACAAATATCCAATGGGGACAGCAAAACATGAACAAAACAGCCCTAAAATAAAACTGTATATGGCCAAGTTCCGAACGGCAAGGTCGTGCAGTAAGTCTGTCGCTGGATATCTTGTGGCAGGGCAACGTGTTGCTACCACCACTTTCACTTCCAAATTTGTGGCCCATTTGTCCAGTGTGGCAGAATAGGCCGAAATTCTCCTAGCAGACGGACTCCCAATCCTGCCCGCAGGAGCACGACCGCTGTGCACGATGGACCTTTGCTTACTTCTAAAGTCAAAGCGTCTTCTCGTTCCAACGAGCAGAGTGGGGGGGGGGGGGCGTCACCATTGGTGTCTTCGAGCCAGTGGAGGAAATTCCCCATTCCGATGACGGGAGTTGCTTCGTCCGTCGGAAGACAATCGTTGACTTCCTGCAGAATGGTAATTATCGTACGGACGGGTGCGATGAACGGTGTCTGTGGGGACCACAAGTAGCAATTTGTGAGCCAGGCTCCTTTGAACACACGGCCGTCTAGAGTAGGGTTGGCATGGCTGTGGGAGCGTGCGTCACAGCGCTATTGAAGCTGTGTAGAGAGGAGCACTCGTGTCTCCTCTCTGAAGGCCCCTTCTACGACGTATCGCTGGTGGTGTTCAAGTGACTGCCTCTTCCCGACAGAAAAAGTAAACAAAACAAAAATAAAATATTCCAAATTACACTTTGGTGATTAATTGTGCGGTTTTTTTTAAATGACATACCACCTATCTGCAGGGTACTAAACCCAATATGATTATGGTATGCATATGTGAGTGTATACATGGGGAACGGTAGTGTAGCGGTTAGCACGCTGCGCTATGAACCTGGTAACCAGTGACGGTTATCTATACAGGTACTGGGCCTCCTCTAGGTCGACTCAGCCACAAATTGAGTACCTGGTGGGGGTGTGTAAAACATTGCCACTTGGAAGACAAAGGCGGCCGGGCGTGGTGCTCGCCACTCACCGCCTTCGTGTGTCGTTCCGGCCTTCATAGGTGCTCGCGAACAGCACTTGCTCCTACAGTCTGTTAAGGCCACACGGGGGATCGTTGTCTTTGAACCTGTTTATCCATTACTTCTAACAATATATACGTTCATGATTATAGGTGAGAGTGTGTGACATTGTGACTAGACCACAAATCATGCGCGTTGCCCTCGGAATCCCCCTTTGCTACGTAATTCGTCATTATCGTCGGCACTGAATATTTGATACCGTGCCAAAGGCTCCCACATGGGCTACTGCTATTTGAATATAACCCGACGCGATTTTGACCATTCGCCGTGAAGCAGATGGCGTGCATTTCACGGTCAAGAACACTTTTATTATATTTACTTATACATGTATTTTGGTAAGGCTCCACCGAGCTATGTAGCTATCACAAATGATAGCTCGACGCAGTCGCTCGTCATCGCGTGGAAATGTGTGGCAGCCAAAAACGCTAAACGCGTGACGTTGATTCTAAATGTGGAGGGGAAAACCCCCACGCGAACACGGCTACACCATCCAAACTCCAAATTGGCAGCAGGCGTCAGGGTCAGGATCGAATCCACGACCTCCTGTATACCAGGCGAGGTGGTTAACATCTCGCCACCGTGGATATTACTCATACATACATACAACCACCCATAGTATTAACCAGGGCAGTTGCTGATTTAAAACTGCGAACCTCTAGCAACGCATGTTGACCATGTCTCGGCCCAAAGAATCAACATGCACACGAAGAATGAGAGGCATGTGAAGATAATGTATGCAGTTTGATTCCCAATAAGGGTTATGAATAATGCTCCCTGCGTTCTTCAAAGGCCAGTCTAGTTCCGAGTACCACCTGGTTCGTATTTTGTAAGTCAATTAGGATATATACACACCCATGGTGAAATGAACCAACACAGACACACATCCCCTATGTATCTGCATGGCTCATAGGAAGAAGTGCTTTCATAAAGCACCTATTGAGGCAAGTATGGTTAATTGTAGATCCTTGTAATGGCTACGTTAATACTTCAAGTCAAAGTTCTCCTATTGAGGCAGTGTGTGCATGATCTGTTTAAAGAATCATATTTTTGGTTGTGTCGACCTAGGCAAGGCCCAAGGACACGTCCATCCTCCAGTCACCGCTGGCGCTGTGCATGCCGCAGACAAAGACAAAGATCCCGCCCCCCGTGCAGCAATATCAGACTTAAGGGGCAAGTGCTGTTAGCGAGCACCTATGTGAAAGCCGGAACGGCACACGAGGGGGTGGGTGGCCAGCACCACGCCCAACCGCCTTTATCTCCCAAGTGGCGATGTTTACACACCTCACCAGGTATTCATTTTAGGCTGAGTCGACCTAGGGGAGGCCCAGGACGGGTTCAGATAATCGTCACCGATGTTGGCCGTGAGCGGGAATCGAACCCGGGTCGCCGGGTTCATAGCGCCGCGTAGCGCTAACCACTACACCACCGCTCCCCACTACTCCTCAAAAGCCTCGCTCACACGCAAGCATGCATGCACACACACTTTATTATGTTATATAAACACATATTGTATAACACAGATGGATATTCACCTTTGCCCTCTCTTATCCAAGTGTTGGAACATTATAAGTCCTCGGTGTGTTGTGTAGGTGCACACATTACACAGAAGCTAATGAAAATAAACAACTTCGGGGGGAAATTACGTCCTCTTCCCGTGCTCCGCTCTAATGGAAATACGACAAATGGCTCCGTGCATTGTCACCAGGAGACGCGGTTTTTTTTGGTTTGCCGGGGCACGCGTGCGGGGATGTGTGCACGTGTAGGAGCAGGTTTAAGGATCCGTGGTTTCACCTTCACCCACAGCCCTCCAGGGAACAAAGGTCGCGTAATCAAGGTTGTTCGTACGAATTAAAACGTGTGTGCTGGATGCTATTATTTCTCACCGCTGGCAATGTCTACATTGCAAGGTGTTTATTTCTCACCGCTGGCAATGTCTACATTGCAAGGTGTTTATCTGGTGGAATGTGTCCCGCAGATGACCGGCAAAAGTCGCGAGAGAAATGTGGAAAAAGTCTCAATTCGCATTCATTTGTATGTTTGTGTGTGAATGTTCAACAATACGCCGGACCTTGGCAGGCACTGTTAGCGATCAGCAAGATTGTAATTTATAAACTTTGATTCGCTACCGAATGCAAATCACGTAGTGCACTAACAACGGTAATATGAACGCGACCACGTAACAATTGTTAAACGCAACATGGATTCTAGATTTGAAGTTTTCGTAAAGTCACGTAGGTAAAAGATAAAAGAAAATAAATGAAAACAACTAATTTAAATCACGACGTTTCTGAGGCAACACAAGCTTCCGTCTTCAGGTGGAACCGTTACAGCGACTTTATTTTGCGCTGGCATTCTAGATGGAAACATAGCCATAGAGTTGTCTTTGTGATGATATAAGTTCATTAATGGCTTGCATGGGCAACTGAGCACTAATTAGTTTATGTTTTTAAAATGCGCCAGCGCGTCTTGTGCCTTGCATTGAGCTCACTTTTGCATCGGGTGCCCAGGATGGAAACACGCCAGCTCCCTACTTGACACACATCACGCACGGTCTAGGGCAGAATGAAAATAACGATGTATAGAACCATCACATCTCAGCGCAGGTTGAGACGCAACGAGTGATCGTTCCGTCAGCGTGGCTGGACCAGGAAATGGCGTGTCGACCCGTGAAGGTCTGGAACACAAACCACCACTTTGTTAGAGCTGTGTGGCCTAGCAATGACATTCTTTGCCAAAATCAGGGCATCGCTGAAAGGCGATCCTGTCTTATTTAACCCTGGAAGATGGCGCGGTCAAACGTGCCATTGTATGGCGGGCAGCGGCTGCTCGAAATTCATGGAAGCAGTTTACACATTTACCTACATTTATATTGATTTTAAATGCATGTATGTGTGTATGTCATCAGCACCCGTTATATGCTTTTGGCTTCACGTCATGAGGCGTGAAGCCAAGACGACCTGTCACAGCGAGCAGTGCACCACCCCGTGTCATAGAAGGTGACATCACCGGACAGGAGGCTTCTTTGTCCACGCTAGGGTCACGTGGTTTATATGCCCTGAGAGCAACATTCATTGCAAGGCATTACACATCGAAACGTTGTGTTTGAAGAACTGGAAATTTCCATGTTAAGTGGAAAAATGTAACGTGATTTTGTATTTACGTGTAATCATTAGTGACCTTGTAGAGAGTTATCTCAAGCTCGCTCTAATATCGACCCTTCCACCAGCAGCGGCATGAGCAAGGTCTTCCAAGGCTGCACCTTTACCTTTGGTGACCGGGGTGCGGATATCAACTGACTCAACTAGATAATTTGTATTTATTTCGATTTAAAGCTTTCGTGACTGCAGGGATTCATCTTCTTTGTTCTTTCGGTAAAGTCACGTAGAATGGAAATAATAAAATAACAAAAATAAAACATAATAAATAATTATCACGACGTTTCGGCCACAACGCAAGCAGCCGTCCTCAGGTGGAGAACAGGTCTGTCAAGACTCTGTCTTCTTGTATTTAATCATGGGCTACTCATGAGTTTTGAAACCGGGATTTCAGTGATGCCCACTCAGTGCTCTGACATGGGCCCTGCTGGGTCTGCTAAGCCACTCAATGTGCCCTCCTGAAGCTGTTTGAATGAGTCCAGCCCAGCCACATGCACCCACCTCCTCGATTCTGTTGTCGTGGAACTCAGAGGAAATCTGAAGGAAGTTCGTGACGTGGAATTGTACGAGGGACGAGTTAAAAAAAAACACTCATAACTGTAAATTCCATTCAGCTCAAAGCCTTTATTACATGCGATGTTATCAGTTAGGTACAAGTACCTCATTTACTAGGCAGTCCTGTCAAGATAGTTATCGTGGAAAAGCCAATTATACACAGGAGAAACAATGCATCGCTGCTCTGAGGTTGTGTATGCACTCCTGCATATACAGTCCTCAAATAAAAAGATCCAGATTGCCCGTGACCTCGGTCAAGCAGTTTGAGTGGTATAGACGGTAACGCACAGTGTGTACGATTATACAATAGCATTGCATTAATGTAATATGCTCTGTGTAGTAGTATAGTAGTATAAAGTGATCGTATGAAGGTAGAAATACACTTCACGTATTTATCATATATTTGACAATAAAAAAAACACATTGATATCCTAAGCAAGTATAGATGTACGACACAGTCGTAAATGAGTGTGAAAACATATCAATTGATCTCCATCACAATAACAAGACGACGCAGGCACACGCAGAGGATTTGATATTAGATTGAGACCAGCACAAACACATTACGGATTACAGTGCAATGGATAAATGTCGAAACCGCATATTTCAATAAACTGTTTCAATAAACTCTACAACCCCCTCCTGGTGTCTTCCTAAGCTCTGATTCTCCTTTAGGAGAACAAGATAAACAGGGACGGGGTGCTTAAATGCCCTAACGAATGTTTTTAAGAGCAAAGGGAACATTTTTAATGACATAGTTTGTGTATTTGTGGCCCCAGCTCTTAATTCGAGCTCACCAGGTTAATATATTGGTTGAGAAGAGTCAGTTCACCCTGTTGTCTCACTCAGATTGGTAAAATAGGGCACCGTTTTGTGGAAAGTCAACCGTGCTTGTCCTACGAATAGACTGCTCCTGGCATGGCACTGTGGAATGTCCACCACAGGATCTGGGCCATCAACAGCGGTGCGCACTGCCTGTGCTACATGAAGCTGGAAGCAGCTTTTAATGGCACAAGAGGTTTAATTTTGAGAATGTGTTCTACAAGCACCACACTGCGGCTGTGTACATCTCGTCGCTGTAGAAGAGCCTGCTTCTTGAGACTGCAATCATCTGTGTGGACACTCAGCTGCGGCTTTCACTCAGAGGCAGTGTTCTCTATTTATATGTAAATGAGCCAACGTGCATTACTCGGTCTGTCTGTTTGGCTAGGCAGACCTCAAGGATTGGAACTTTGAGAAGCTAAAGCCATTAGGGAATAAACAGCAGCAAGACAACTTGGCCAGGGAGGGACATGCATGTATGTATGTTGAACTTCTTTCGCACCGTATGGAGCCAACTGTGCTAATCGGAGGTGCGGGGGAAGGAACAACAAACTTAACACAAAGAGCAGTTATAAATAAATGAGTGTTCAATCTAGTTTTGAAAGTGTATTACTCCAGTGGCTTCCTAATATCGGAAGAAAGAGCGTTCCAAATGGTCGCAGCAGCGCCCCTCTCGAAATAAACATTCATTACAAAGCGAAATTGAAGAGAAGAGTGGTCCCGGTGTGTGTCATGCAGAATCGTGGAGCACTAACAGAATCGGGTGGTATTTAGCATACGTGCATGTGCTGAATAGTATGCACTTCAAGGTAGAGGATTAACAGGGGCGGTGAAAAATGCAATAACGTTCATGAAGCTGAAAGGGGAAAACGAGATACACGGATCAACAATTCTTAGGTAGTTGCTTCACCAACACGACATTTCAACATGAATATATTTGTGAGCAATGGATCATTCCTTTTTCTTAAACCAAGCACCCACATTCCCCAATGCACAGTTTGTTGACGAAGGGCAAACACATATGAATTAAAACCTGGGAGTGTATTTTTTTCTGTAAGTGAGAAGGCAATTTGCTCTGGCTTTATATCTGTGCCCTGTTCCACCTTCACATTGCCGTGAGTGGCCCAGTCAATGTGAATCCAATATTTATGCAAATAGAGCTGCCTTTTGCATGCACGCAGAACCGTCGCTGCATTTAAACACATTCCTGCGGAGGGAGCTGGTAGGAACGTTGAGTTGCTCGGTCAATGGCCAGGGTCAACGGCGGCGTGGTGTATTCCGCCGGCGTGAGTAGGTTAAACGTTGAGTTTTATAAGGGCACCACGGGGTGACCAGCCCCTCCACACCCAGCCCCACCCCTCCCCACCCAGCCCCTCCCCACCCTCCCCACCCAGCCCCTCCTCACCCTCCCCACCCAGCCCCTCCCCACCCTCCCCTCCCCACCCAGCCCCACCCTCCCCACTCAGCCCCTCCCCACCCTCCCCTCCCCACTCAGCCCCTCCCCACTCTCCCCACCCAGCCCCTCCCTCCCCACCCAGCCCCTCCCTGCACGACGGACACAATAATCCCCTGCGGGCTGATGTAACCTGGCGGTTCCTACCAGTAACAAATGTTTTGCTTGCGGTGACGAGGTGCAAACAAATTGATCCTGGAGGTGTTTGGTGCGAGCACACGCGCCGATTTATTTGTAATCGCAGCATTTTTTTTTTGGTCACAATCCCTTTTTTTAATTCATCGTGACCAAGAGGTTAACGATGACTCTTAGGTGAGGCATTTGTGTGGGCAGACTTCCCGGAGCAAGTTCGAGTGGGCCCGTGAAGTGGAACGCGCTGTGTGAAGCCCGGCTATTGAAGCAGACAGCCGGGTAAAATAAGTTTCCTCCTTTTCTTTTAAGGTCATCCATCACCCCGGTCCCCTAAAGGGAGCAGAGCATCGCATAACATCGTGTAATCACTCCCAGAGGGCCAACTTTAGCAAGGTCTCTCTTATCAAGAACGCGTCAGTGCTTCTTCCCTTGTGTGGATGGTGGGCACGTTGCTGCGTGCCTTGCTATCAATATCTTGTCTCGGGAGAGTCAAGACTCAACATCTTTCAGTGATGCTGAAAACCGTCAATTCTCTGTACAGCATTGCAATCTCTGAATTGCAATTCACCACTGACACGTCGCTGCCTGGCACCCAGTCGCGTGGCTTTAATGGTTAACACACGACGCGTGCATTCATCCAGCGATCGCCGGTCCCGTTTCATCTCTTTGCGTGATAGTTGAAATGAGGGTGGAAATGTCTTAAATACCCCCTCCCCCCCGCCGCTTCGCCTTCTTAAGCTCGGTAAAGCACAGCTTGCTGTCCTCCCCCCCGGCACCTCCGACTGGCGCGGTTGGCTACGTACGGCGCGAAAGAATCCCAACGTGCACGTCACTTCAACAGATCATGTGTGGTGGGGCTAAAGTGTGGGGGGTGCGTGGCCAGCAAGGAGGCCAAGCCGCCTCGAGAGGGGCTCTCTCTCTCTCTCTCTCGAGCTCCCTCTCTGGAGGTCCTTCCGCCAGCAGTGCCGTGTGGTCGAGCAGTTTCAGGGGCCGCACCATCTTTAGAAGCGACCGGCCGCAACTCCCCGTTTATCCGCCGCATTGCACGGACGGACGCTGCGTGCGACCAAAATGTTAAACCAGGAAAAAACAAACATTGGACATTCTGTAACGTGCATTTTGCGCGACAATTTTGTTCGCGATTTGTTTGACCAGAGGCCAGGAATTGATTGGAAATGGTACCGAAATTACAACTGGTAATTTGGCGCAATCAAATTCACTTGGAGACGGGATAGTGGTCCAGAGCAAACATTTGTGCGGTTGTTAGTGACAGCATTAATGTAAAACAAAATTGTTGATGGAATGGAGCAGTGGTGGAGGTAGGGGGTGGGGGGGTTAACAATCGTGTGTGATTTGTGACATGAGCAAATTCATGCGATTCGACCCACATTGCCAACCCACATCGCCACGTGTGTAGAGCGAGAGAGCAAGAGAGAGAGCGATGGTGAACAGCTGTAGCCAGTTCTGCGATTCCCAGGCGTAGCGATTGGTGTCCGGGTGGGCAGAGTTCACGACAGCACCTGGAGATGCGTTTTGCGTTCAGTGTCCTTCTTGTTACAGTGGCCGTGTGCTTGTGGGGATGTGGTTTGTTTTACCATCCAGTACAAACAGGTAGACATTCAGACTCGCGGAGAGGTGTACAGACTAACAGTTGGTGTACGTGTGTATGTTGAAACTTCTTTAGCGGGGAATCGTTTCTTTTCCCACTCACATGAGTCCTTATACCCCTGGACTGGCCAGCGACCTCACGGAAGCAGTACAGAGACTCCTCTACTTACGAACGGGTTAGGTTCCAGAGGTCGGTTCGTAAGTCGATTTGTTCGTAAGTCCAACTTTACTCCTGTCGATTCCAAACATGTTGTGCGGCGTGTGTTGTACAGAAGATCATACAACTGTAAAGTATTTTGATCTCCTGTAGATGTAGATGCCACTGGGTCTTCAGGTTCTGCAGATGTAGATGCCACCACCGCCATCTATTGCGCTGCGGTTGAACTTACGACTCTTGGTCCGGACAGGCAATTGGACATACGGAGAGGTTTGTTTGTGTCTCTGAAAGTTCGTAAGTCGAATGTTCGTAAGTAAAGGAGTCCCAGTACTTTCGCATCTAAAACAAAGAGCTTCATAGCTCATCGGATTCCTCCTGCAGTCCAAATACAGATTGTCATTCTGACTTGTTCGCTGTGCCATTAACGGCTGTAATTCCAATTATACACTGAGACGTTGGCAGGGATGTAGGCAGCTGTGGTTACGGACAGCCTCTGAAAGGTTGAATCGATCCTTTTTATATTTTCATGAAACAAGAACAAGACGGGGAGGAAAATCCCGTGGTCATTAGGGCTGCAAGAGTGCACAGTGATAGGGGTTGCTTGTTGTGCAGAGGAAAAGCACCTCTAAGGCACCGGCCATGCCGAACGATGTTTTGTTTTGTGGCCCATTTGTGTGGAGGTGGGGAGGAGGGGGTAAGGGCATGCCGGTTGTCAGGAGAAAATAAAAATCTGCGGAAGCAACCAACATCTAAGCTTTAAGTCAAGACTTAAGTCAAGATCTAAAACCGTACGTACTCAGCATGTGTAGGAGGGAAGGATGTAGCTGGGGTGTGGCGGTGACATGTGCCCATAGTCCAAGAACTTGGAGGTAGAGTTGGTGGATTACGAAGAGATGGAATCTTCTAGTGCTCCATCAACCACAACGTCCCAAGCAAGAAAAAAAAATTGTCTTGAGTAAAGTTTAACAAATCTGGTCACACAGACACACACGCAGCTACCGGCTTAAGAGATTCACGCCCACCTTTTGCCCTAAAACATAGGGAAAAGTGCATCTCATAATCTAGATAATTGGGTATTTGTTGTTCTTGTAATTCGTTGAAAAGTGTGGTATAATTGCACGTCTTATGGGGTCAAATTAACGCGTTGTGACGCGCGCACACAGGCGTGGCACAAGTGCGCTGGCTGGCAAGTGAGTCCAGAAGAGGGCACAGGATCCTGTTGCCTTTCACACTTTCTTTTTTACAAATTTCAAAAATAACAAATCACCCAGCAACAACAACAACAAAATTTTGTTGTGACGTTTTACAGGTCTTGTTAAAAAGTGTGGCGGCCGCGGTTTTTGGGAGAACCAATTTGCGCGATGGCTGCTCGGCCACAAGCTTGCAAGGCGCCGGGGCTCCGTGCATCGCCAACGTACCCGAGCCAGGAGCCACTTGGCACCACAATTACCACGCCTGTCCACGATTTGCACGCACCATGGGAACACGTGGCCGCCCGCCCCCCTCCCTCCCCCCTCCCCCACCAAGATGTATTCCAAATTCGTGCGATCCGCGCCCGACACTGAATAATGTTCCCAGCCACAGGAGAAACGTTACATTCGTGTGGAAAATGAGTGCAATGCCAACGTTGCTATTCGATGTTGACGTCTTTCCGTTCGGAATACTGTGGGCAAATAAATACATTAATAAGCAGACAATACATCTCCTTCACGTAAAATATATATATAAATGATTTCCTCTACAGCCTTCTGGGAGTGTATCATTTCAGAAGCACTGTTTAAAAACAAAATAACTCTGGACCCGTTTGATATGCAGTGTTTCATCAGCAGAGTTGGGGAATTGACAATGCAGGCAACTAAAGTAATGTATGGGAAAGATATAACTGAAAGGTTGATTTGTAATTGAGTGTTCTGGCACGTGTTATTTATATTGTGTTGAAGTATAACATTTTCGATCTAGATCTGAAGTTTTCGTGACTGCAGGGATCCATACTCTTTGGTTCTTTCGGTAAAGTCACGTGGGTAGAAATAAAATAAATCACGACGTTTCGATCGCAACGCAAGCGACCGTATTCAGGTTGAACAGAAACAGCAGGACAACTGCTGTTGTCAGCTGTTTATTTTATACCTACGTGGCTTTACCGAAAGAACCAAAGAGTATGTAAAATATTTTTCTTTCATCTTTGTTTATTTTACGATTCTGTTTATTTATTTTCTGTACTGGGATATGTTTGTGCTATGCACACTTTGTATTGAATTGCACTATACTGTACCTTGTTTGTCTCTTTTGTCCAAATGAGTTTGCACCTGGCCATAAATAATACGTACATATGTTGCAGAAACTAGAGCATGCCATACCGAGGTGGGGCCTTACCATACAAAAACACCAGCCTGGGTACGCTGTGATATTAAATACTCCGCTCCCTTGACTCGACATGATTCATGGGGTGGTTGTGGAATGGGTGGAAATTTTATCAGCAGAAGTCTCACTCCGAATTAGTTGACCACTACATCCTTTTCATCAACTGCATAATGCTGCATGGAAGCTGCCTGGTCTATCATTCCACACAAAACGCTGGGTCTTCTTGGCCGCAGTCATACCTCTCTTCTCTACATTTGGAAAATGTGGATCCCTTTACATGAACACGTGTACTGGCTTAAAATATTTGCGTTGACCTTGGGTTTGACCAGTAGTGTAAAGATTTACTTCTGTGGAGATGTCCCGTAAAAAGATGCCACAGGGCATTTTGGAGGTACTGTATTCAACAACAAAGGAGGGCTTAGGGGCAATGCCCGCCACAATAAGAGTAGTGAGTGGCTCAAACACAGGAAGGCGGCACAGTGGGGAGTGCAGGTGGTGCGTCTAAGTTCATCTCAGTAAGAACCCATAATACCTGGGCCTGTCCCGTGAACTTCTGCCAGCGAGGCTTTGACAATTCACGCTGCCACAAAGTGTACCCAGCCTGGCACAGGCACCATGGAATGTCACCGCCTGTTAGTGGCGAATGGCGTTGTTGTTGCTTAAATATTCAACTAATTGTCTTTTAATTAACCCAGTGAGGGCCCATGTCACACCCATTACCTGTTTAGTAATACAGTCCTAGTTACCCAGTGACTTGAGATGTCATAGTTTTCATTAGTTAAATTAGAATTCTTGACTTAAAGCTTTCGTGACAGCGGGAATTCATACTCTTTGGGTCTTTTGGTAAAGTCACGGACGATTGCTTGTGTTGCGATCAAAACGTCGTGATTTTTTATTATTATTTTTCTGTCTACGTGACTTTACCGAAAGACCCAAAGAGTATGAATGATAATTACAGTCAATCCACTGCTGGATGAAGGCCTCCCCATGCCGTATTGGTCATGGAGGTTGGTTGACCATACTTCACCATGCTGTTCAGTGTGGATTTGGCGAAGGCGGGAGGGGGGGTCCAAGAGCGGTTCGTATATCACTCGCCACCGATATTAGCCATGGCCTGGAATGAAACTCACATCAGCTGGCTCATTGTACACGGCACCATTGCTCCCCTCCCTCTAAATTAGACACCGCAGTCAGTATTCAGAACTCACCACAAGTGCTGTATTTTGAATTAAACTTCAGACATTTCTTAAAATGTGAGATGTATGGCTGTGGCTCTTGCTGTGCAACTGCACCCCCCCCCCCCACAGATGGTGCACTTTTGGCAAATCCCTGCAGAAATTATCGTGCGCGAGCACTAATCATAATGTCAACCTCAATTGCAAGCTGGCTCGTTGTAAAGCACACACCTCCAATGGTTCGGGATATTCAGTTACTAAATTCTATATGAGTCATTACATTTTCTGCTAAAAAGTTAATATTTCCATACGGCCAATATTAATATGTTAAACGTTTGGTCTCTTGAGGGTGGCAAGTCCGAGGTGAAGTTGCTTTACTGGATTTTATTTCACAACTTGTTCAACATCCATCTCATCACGTTGTGTAGGATTCAAGTGATCATCTTAGTGACAGACTGGTATTCGCCACGGTAACGTGGAATTGTCATAACCAACTGAGTGCTGGCGAAGGGAACGAGGACTTCTCAATACTCAGTTGAGTATTGACAATGACATCTTTAAAAGACAATTCTGCATCTTGACAAATTAAATGCCAAGGAGACCGAGTTTACAAAATCCACACAAGGCAGCAGCTTACAAAGCTTCCCAATCCCCTCCCGTACGGCCCACTCGCCATTGAGTACAAACGCAAGCGAGCAAAACGCACAGGAACGACTTGAATGTTCACGCCAAATCCTTTCCTGTTCATCCACTCCGTAGACCTTGCGCGGGCCTGGCCACGTGACTTACGTGCACGTGAGCCTCGCTGTTGGACGACCTCACTTGAATGGCCCACCGTGGGATTCAGCCACAGGTTTCGGCTGATGCCGGCCGCGAGCTGCTGCTGCTGATGCTGCAGCTGATGCTGCTGATGCTGCTGCTGCTGATGGGCCGTGAGGGCAGCTACACGTGGAAACTAACAAACACGACCAGACCCACTTGCCCCCTCGTGTTCCGTTCAGCGCAACCGCATTTCACGTGAACAAATAGATAGTTCCCGCAGGCGATGGGAATTCTCTTGCCTGTGTCTGAAGGCTCGCCGTTGATGACTTATTGAGCGGGCTTGATGGAATGTCCCCAGGAATAGGATGATGTGGATGGCCTGGGTTTTGAAGAAAGGTGTTGGGGGATAGAGGGAGGGTGGGTTGTGAATGGGAATGTGGGGGCAGTGCTCCAGGAAACTACCCCCCCCCGCAAGTGGTCTCAATAAATGACCTCCTATCTGGAGAATGTTGGATGATATAACTTATAGCATTGCACTTTTTTATTATTGCGTGTTTAGTTACACAGCGGAGAAGGACAAACGTTTTTTTTTTCGATTTTCCTTACGGAGTTTTAGGGGCAACCGTTGATGGTGAATGAGCGCTGGCATGTGAGGAGGGCCCTGTCACGGCCGTCTTTGTCTCTCCCGTGCTGATTTTGTCACAAGGCACCGCGCAAAGGTCGCAGAACAAACGACGCATTCACAATTATAACTTTAACCTAACGGACATTTGATGAGACCAGCGAGGGGAGCGGACGAATTAAATGTGTAACAAAAATAATACCTGTACTCCATCAATACACTGCACAATGTCCAATGCGAATGTACATACCATGCAACAGCTAGGGTCAAGGAGGGCATTGGAGGTGAATGTCTCGCCCTCAGTGTCTGGCACCTCCAGACGACGTTGCCTGTGACCTGTGCGGTGTCGTGGGTAGAGCTGTCAACTCAACATTGCGAGGTTGGCAATTGAATCTGGGTTGGGGATTGACTCAACCTATCATCCATCCGGGGATGAGAATTTGGGTGCAATAAATGTCCACGTGGTAAGCCACTTCGTTGAGCTATCATTTGCGGCCAGGTCGCTTCCGAAAACGAGCTATATTGTTCAGTGGGCCGACAGACCTGTTCTTCACCTGAGGACGGCTGCTTGTGTTGTGGCCGAAACGTCGTGAGAATTGTATTTTATTATGTTTATTTTTATTATTTTATTATTCCCCTTTTACGTGACTTTACCAAAAGAACCAAGAACATGAATCCCTGCAGTCAAGAAAGCTTTAAATCGAAAAACAAACATTGTTAAGTTGAATAGATGATAAAATTATTATCGATTTGTGAGATCTCATTGGTTGGCTGGCCTATGAAGAGACTGGCTCCCAACCATGGACTGCTGGCTTAGTGTAGCCAACACAATTGAGCAAGACTCCAACCCTCATGTTCGAGCATTAGACATGTGACTTTGACGTTCCTCTCCACGCGCCCGTCTGTAACACCTTCGTGTCGATGTGTCTGAAAATGAGTCTCGGGATGCTTTCCTGCAGAGTAAAAAAAAATCCCACATTATTATCATTATTGCTTTAAAATATTAATCATCTCGGGTATTGATTGCCCATTGACGGCGCCGTAATGAAGACGAGTGTGCAGTGCTTGCCGTGCGAGTTCATCCGCGTTCGAACGACGCTGACGAACGGCGCGATGAATGGGGTCCCCCCCCGCCCACTCTCGCTCCGCTCCCACTGAGCGTGGCAGCTGTCTCTCTGCTCAGCGACGATCTGGCACGGGCTCTTTTTTTACGATCAGTGGAAACAAGAAGATGCTCGGTGTATTCGGCACTTAGCTTCGTTCATCATTTCGTAATCTTTTTTTTGATTTGCTTTATGTAAACCCCCACCTCTCGCTCACTCTCTCGCTCACCCTCTCACTCACTCTCTCGCTCACCCTCTCGGTCACCCTCTCGGTCACCCTCTCGCTCACCCACTCGCTCACTCTCTCGCCCACCCTCTCGCCCACCCTCTCTTTCGCTCACTCTCTCGCTCTCTCTCGTTCTGCACGCAGCCCTTCTCGCAGTCCGACGGCCCCCGACGGGTAGCTCATATCAGCATGCAGAGCTCCCCGTCATCTGCCACTGGCACGGGCTCAGCGCAACGATGAGCACACACGCGGTGGGGAGGGGGTGGGTGGCATGCGTCAAAGCCGCGAGTGCAGACGCGAGAGAGTCCAGCAAAATAACCGCGGCGTGACGCGGGGCTAGGGAGTTGGGCCGGTGCATGTCTATGTACGTGAACTTTTTTCGCACCGTACGTAGCCAACCGTGCTACGAGTCGGAGGTGCGGGGGAAGGACAACAAACGTAACACGAAAAGCAGCGCTAGAGACATTCGTTTTCAAAGTTCGTCATGACTGGGAAGCAGACCCGGGTTGCTGGGGTCATAGGGCAGTGGACCAGTCGCTGTATCAAAGCTCTCCACGCACAAACACAGAGACACACGCACCTGGCTTCTCACCCACCGTCTGTAAAACAAAAACACCGTTGGCTATGTACGGCGCGAAAGAAGTTCAACATTACAACATACACACGTACGTACAACTAAACCAACCCTTTTTTCGATTTAAAGCTTTCGTTACTGCAGGGAATCATATGCTTGGTTCTTTTGGTGAAGTCGCGTAGAAGGGAAATAATAAAATAATAAAAATAAAACATAATAAAATGAAATTCTCGCGACGTTTCGGCCACAACGCAAGCAGCCGTCCTCAGGTGAAGAAACAGAGCTGTCAGAAAGACAACGTCCTAATGAACACTGCTAAGCTGCCAAGAATAAAAACCAACCCCACTTATAGTTCACACGTAAGAATGTCTGAAATTACTGCTGGCCTAGAGTGCGATAAACACCACTCGCTTAGCTGTGAGCACCCTTCCTAGATCACGAACCCCAACAGCCAAAGAAGCGAGCCGCCAATGGGACCACCAAGGCTCGCTTCACGAACTCCATCGCCGTACACCTTGGGCAAGGTGTGGGACTCTTCACTTCTCCAGATGGCGTTGGGAAGGATACAAATTCCCAAGACGTCAAACAAAAAAGAAAATAATAATTTTAACTGTCCGAAAGTCCCTCGCGGTTAATGCACGGAGCTGCCATCCGGTACGGGGGAAGCTGTGAAGGGAGCCGGAGACACACGGCGAATGAGATCACGAAATGCGGCCCCGTCTCTCTTCACTCAGCACGGCGTTCTCATATTGACACCCGTTCGCTTTGAGACGTCATCGTATAAATGATACAACCCTCATAATAAAGGTTTTTGGGTTAGATCGTGTCAGTATGAATGTGCCGTGACCCTCCACCACCCGACACAGCCAGTAAGGTTTGCCACGTAGAAATTATTGTAAATGTTGTGGGTTTACTGAAGTAGTCGTTTTGTTTACGTGACAAACCTGACTTGCTGTGTCGGGTGGTGGAGGGTTATGACACATTGATACTTACACGACCTATCCCAAAAACCTTTCTTGTGAATAATATTGGTCGTGAAATCCTCCAACGTGTTAATACAACCCTCGTCAGAAGCTTGTTGAAACTTCTATTGCTGATGTATTTAATGTCAAAGGGTCCCGAGGTCAAATTCGTCAGGAAATTAAATTGTGGAGGAGGCTGACTGAACTTGGGAAACTCATCGTACTCGTTATCAGCATTGCTGAGACAACCTCACCGAGGTTTTTATGCCACTATCATTAAAAACGATTCTCAGATGTAGTGATAAGTGATCGCCCTAGATAGCCACAATTGGCTGTGCAAACAAACAAAGTAATAGATGAACTTTGTGACAAGAATTGGCTTGTCAGCTTTTCACAGCTAAACTTTATATATATAAAATAAAAAAAATATCAGATCGCTGGCATGTGGCAAACCATTCGTTTAGGGGAGGAACACGTCAGCACTTCGTGTTGGGCCAGAGGGTCCAACCTTAGCGATCCCAGAAAACACTTTGGTGTTATCTTCCAGGGCTATTCCTCGGAGTGGTGAAAGCCTCTCCTAACTGAAGATGTTGCTGCGGGATGCATTTTTACCTCGTGGCATTGCTTATAAGTAAACGTGAAATGCAATTGGTTACAGCATATTTTTTACGCAGTAATATAATTAAATATTAAACCTATAATAATGAGTTATTATTTCCATCTACAAATGTAATTATTCGAGTCCGTTGTCAATACACTGTTGGATGAAAGTCTCCCCATAAGCGTCTGTTCAATTTACAAAAAATATCTATAGAGTGGGTTGGTGAAGGAGGCGCTCAGAACCAGTTAATATATTACTCTCCGCTGACGTTAGCAAATGTGGTAAAGAAAATCATATAATCAAGCTCATTGTGCAATGCGTTAATCACCGCGCCACCGCTCCCCTACTATTGATATGTACCCTGAAATCAATTGTATTCGCCTCGTAATGTAACGTCTCTGAAATACGACGCACTTGCGTATTTATCAAGCCCTCTTAAAAAACACACACACACACACACGCACCTATGCTCTGTGTAAGCTTGCATAATCCGAGGCACTAATCCCTAATCACGTAATCAGAGATATTTTAGAGTCAGGCAAGCGAAGATGCTGGCTGAGAGGGAAGGGGACATTGGTTTGGGCCAGGGCTCGTATCGTGGGTGGGGCTAATTGTGGGGGGAGAATCCTCAACTGATAAATAAGCTGCATGCGTTGCGCTGTCTCATTAGCTAATTGCTTTATTGTACAGAATGCGAAGCAAGGATGATTACTACATTTTCACGAGGCCACAGAGTCCACGTAACTAAACGTAACTTGTGAAATTGTATTCATCGGGGTGCTGCTGTGGCAGATTGCCCACCTCGTGGCGATTAGAAAGCTGAACGTTAAACTCAGCCCATCAATATTTCGCGGTCGATAAAGTGAGTGCCGCCTTGTGGGGGATATCAACAGTGGCTGTGCCGTAAAACGACCGACCCCCGTGCCATATTAAACGTGGGGGATTTCCATCACTGGGTGAGGGGCTTCTCTCGGCGGACAGGTGCGCGGCACCATCGCTCATTAGAACGTAGAGACACACATTGACTTTTGACTTCTAAATTCAGAGCGCATGTTCAATGCGCCCTTTTGTGTATTTAGGAGGAGACAAACGGCCACATTGTACGACGCGCCTGTCCGTGAGTGAGAGTAATGTTTCTTAGCCTAATAACAAAAGCAGAGACGAAACGAGCAAAGTGGCTCGTTGTTTGTGATCGGTGAGACACAAGTGAAATTAGACCGAGTGAAAACTGTTTCTCGGCAGTCGGTGTCCAGTGCTATTAATGTGAGCTCCGCTTTTGTTTGCCAGCTTTTATTACTCTGTTTGGCAGAATGGTGTATTGTTTTGCGTTTAACTCGAGAGGCTTTGTTTGCAAGCTGGAGTTGAAATGGGAATGTGGCCATAATGGCCAGCTTGTATCCAAGGCTGTATTCCTGCAGAAATTACCAAATATTGACCAACCCGACCTCACTGGAAACCAATCAACTGTCGTCAATTTATAGGGCAGTGAAGTTGGTTTGGTTGGCTTTGAAGTAGTACAAATACATTCTACAGTCTGGATCGAGTTAAATGACTTCAAAGATGATAGGAAATTACTTTGTTGAGGAGTATTCTTAATGAATCCACCTTTGTTTCCATTATTGCTGGTCACAAGCATACCAATGTGGAATTTCCTCCATCCAGCTCTGGACGGCCAAGTGACATCAGTACACTCATTTGAGCATGGAAACACTTTTATTTTACCTCCCTAGAAGTGTTATGAATTTGCAGCATTATGCATATTACAATTGCGCACATAACACAATCTCACATCGTTACACAGTGTATTTAACTGTGTGCAGTATTAATGCATGACCGTGTTATTGCACAAACCATGGCTGTAGGAGAGGCATTGTGAGTAAGCGTTGTCCCTTGGAGGTCGACCCCGCGGGTTCTCGCGTCGCTGACAGGAGCTGTCACTCCGATGCAGCCCGAGCAGCCCGGTGATCAGGTGACATTGGCACCGATCGAAGTGGCCGCAAGCGGCAGCAGCAGTGAAGAGTATCAGTCCTGACTTCGGCAGTGATGTTCACCGGGTTATGCCAAGCCGGCGCCACTCTGTCGAGATGTTAACTACCTCGCCAGGTATACAGGAGGTCGTGGGTTCGATCCCGATCCTGACACCTGATGTATTTTTGGAGTTTGCATGTCTCTGTCCCCGTGGTCGTGTGGATTTTTATCCGAGTCCTCCCGATTTTTCCCTCCACATTTAGAAACACGCGTTTAGAGTATTTGGCTGCTATAATTTACACGCGATGAGCCACTTTGTTGAGCTATCATTTGTGGCCAGGTCGCTTCTGAAAAAGAGCTACACAGCTCAGTGGGCCTTACTTGGTCAAATACAAAATAGTTTCGTTTAATGTTTACACTTGTCAGTATATTCATAACAAATGTCCAGTTGTGATCAGGGCACAGGCAATGGAGAATTACCCTGTATGTGCGTAGATTGGGTTTGTGAACATGTGTTCATTGCTTGTCAGGAAGCTAAACCAAGTGGATGTTCCTTGGTTAGTGGACTCCATCACACTCTCTAGAATGACAGAACGGGTAATTCTCTACATGGTGGTCAACGTTCTCTACACGACCCTTGGAAAAGTGGAAGCGATTCTTAGCGAGATATAACCTGGCACGGTGTCACGCTCCTGCGCAGGCAATACGGGATTGGGTGGATCTCATAGAAACCTCGACTTGGCTAGTAGAACACAGAAAAGCACGTAGGTTGCCGACTCAAACTTGTGGACTTTTGTGTATTATCCCCTCGCATGTGTGGGGGTTTCCTGGGTACTCGAGTATCCGCCCACATACAAAAATTTTACTCCGAAGGGAATTGACAAAACACCCGAAGGAGGATGTTACTGAAAAAATATATATTCTTAAAACTTCGGTGAGGCTCTCCTGGGTTAATAAGCAACATGTTTTTATTTATATGTTTATTATCACGGACATTGATTTCCATAGCAGGACAGTGGTTCGTACCCATGCCTTGATAATTTCCCATGACAATTGTTTCTTTGAATTAACCAGAATGTGGTCATGTCTCGCCGAGATGCCGATCATGGTCCGTTCTTAACTCCACAGGGAACTCTCTGAATGTGCGCTTACCGGCGATGTTCACGTCCACTCGAGTCCAACCCATTAACCCATGCGGGAATATCATACAGCAGATTGCCTTCTTCACATTTAAGAAGGCTGCAACGGGAATAATTGCATAGGTCAGGTGCTCCATTAGCCTTTTGTGGAAAATTATAGCCGCTCCACCGGGATTAAACCCCCGTTGACTTCCAGTGACCCGTGTTCCATGCCAAGCCCCTCGTGCTTCTGTTTGTTTTTTAATTGGACAGAGAATTGTGCTCCGGAGGGCGCGATCATCGCTGACTAATGACGGCACTCGCTCCTGCATCCACGGTGGTGGCGGGGGTGGGTGTCATGGCTAAACCCAGAGCATCTTTGTAAGTGGTGAAAGAGAGAAATGTATTTCCCTTCGCGGTCGACTTTTGAAAATTTCATTTGTTGCCCTGGTTACTCCGCCGTGTCGTTTAGGAGAGGACATTCTGCACGGTTCGCTCATCCGTCTCACTCAATGGCGAAGACAATCCGTGGGCGTGCATTTGCATATCTTACTGAACTCATCACTCCGTACTTGTTCCTTGACCAATATGATTGTAGAGGCATTCACTTTTTAGCATCTTGGTGAATCTCTGTTCTTTGAGATCCCGGTCCAAGTGAGAATGTTTCTGAGCCAGCTCGTCTCCGGGCAAGCCTCTCTTCCTTCTGCCTTCAATTTGCCCCATTGCAGAATTGGGTTCACTAAGCCTGATGCTCTTTTTTTCTATATGGCCAAACCACTTCAGCTTCCATCTCTTCACTGCTGATAACAGAGGCTCATGGGAGCCATTGAAGCCATGGCTCCCAGTGGACTCTGATCTCCCGGCAAACCTGCCAAACCCTCTTGTTGGCACCGGCTGAGAATGATTTTGATCACATTTGCTCCAACACCATTTATCCATCATCTTCCATTACAACGCACTTATATGTATGGTTTTAATACAGGATTCAAGTTTATTGGAGCCATACATTTACACATAATCCATACAATTATACAAAACACATACACTTACACGGGACCCTTACACTTAAACACAGCACCCATATACTTGCAGAGGTCCCATATAATTTAACAAGGCAATATAGACTTACATCGGACAGCATACATGACCTAAGCGACGTTGTGGGTGAGGCCTCGTAACGTGGCCATTTCGTAAGAATCTTCAATCCGAGCACGGCACCACGGAACGAGCGCGTGGCAGCCGGCCGATGGGATATGCAGCAGCTGGGTGAATTTGTATGAACGGCCGTTGAGTGCGGTGCGCGCGACGGCAAGGTTCCACTGCGGTGCTCCTCGGGGCAATTTCGGTTTGACAAAAGGCACGGCAGAATTTA
Organism: Lampetra fluviatilis; assembly: GCF_964198595.1. NCBI lineage: Eukaryota > Metazoa > Chordata > Hyperoartia > Petromyzontiformes > Petromyzontidae > Lampetra > Lampetra fluviatilis. Next base: position 13,445,598 of record NC_136286.1, on the reverse strand, counting down.
ACGTGATTCACGATTATGAACGATCCCGCGAAGCTTCGCCCCCCCCCCCAACAGCGATAACCGTGGTAGAGACGAGTCACACGTCCGTCAGGGCTTGAGCTGAGTCAGGGCAGGAGGCTGTGACGCTGCTGGATTGCTCGTTTTTCTTGGGCTCGGGCAAATCTCAACGCAGGGCTGCACCTGGCCCACAGGGATTCCTCCCCAATGCGATGGTCTATATTTCGTTTTTGGGTTCGGCCACGTATGTATGTGCGTACGTATGTTGGATTTATTTCGCAACCGTGCCAATCGGAGATGTGGCAAAACCCCTGCCATTGTAACGCTCCACCACCGTCCGGCAAGAGTTTCACATTTACAACGGCAACTATTTTTGTATAGGAGCGTTATTGGTCAGACAGGTTGTAAACCCGACAATGTTGTCACACGTCCATTCGTATTGTGTGGTGCTCTCTCTCTCTCACGCTAAATACTCATTTGTAAAACGTCCAAACAATCTCAAGTGGGAGCATCCTGAAAATAAAGCATTTCAACGTGTCGAGGCTTTCTTGAACAAGTAAAAGTTTATTATAACGAATCATTATTCAGGGTCCGTGTGCGTTGTATGGGCAGGAAGGAAAAGGACACTTTGATTTCAGGAAATGGGTGAAAATGAACTGCTTCTGGCTATTTTGAGAGAATTCACTAAACCTTCACATATTTAGGTCGAGTAGATAAACATTTGCAGACTATTTTTGAGAGGTGACTAACACGTAAGCCGACTATAAATAAACACAATCTGCACTGAAATTTCCGCCACTATTGTTCAATCCTAAACACATGCCAAGTGTATGTTTGTGTATCTTCCTTAGACAAACACCGCGAATGGCCAAGACCAGAACTAATCCTGTGGTGGCTGGGTGGCTGGAGTCTGGGTTTGTTTGTCCTCAGACCCGAGTCATTTTGGATGGTAACCAAAACTCAACATGGCACCTTTCTTGCCAGTATCAAAGTATAAGAATTGGTTTCACCCTTTATGGCAATAAAACAGGCGCTAAGATGATCAAACACCAAACAGAAACCTTTTGCAAGAAAAAGTGCACTTAGCCTGGCACAAGCACCGTGGTGACGTGACCACCACTTAGTGGCGAATGGCGGTTGTTGTTGTACTCCTCAAAGGCAAAGATAGCCTGTAACAGACTGTTGGGGCAAATGCTGTTAGCGAGCACATTTTGACTTAAAACTTTCGTGACTGCAGGAATTCATATTCTTGGTTCTTTCAGTAAAGTCACGTAGATAGGACATTTAAAAAAAATCTAATTACAAATAAAAGCAAAAACCACGACGTTTTCTATCTACTTTCACTTTACCGAAAGAACCAAGAATATGTGATAAATTAGTCATGGATCGCTTAATTGCGGCTAATTACTTATTTAACCACGTCGCAAACATTGCTCCACTCCTGGCAGACGTGCCCACTTGCAGCCCAGTGCAGCATCATTCACCATGGTGGGCTGTCACTGAGGGTGCCCTTGGCTAGACTGCAGCAGGGCTTTGGAACGGTTGAGACGAGATGTGAGGTGCTTTGATGTGCCGAGGCATTTCAACGCCATGTTAATGCAAATCCTTATCCTTTTCAAGCTTAAATAAGTGCAGAAAACAGCACATTCCAACATGTAGTAGTAGTAGTATTCTTATTATAAAAAAAATAACACAAAATCCCCAAATCGGAAATCATTAAAACCTTAACATTATGAAACATTAATCTATGAAGTAATCCACTTTATATTTTAAACATCCTTAAACGGTCGCAAACATTTTTTTTAAATCTACAGAAATCAATCTGAGCAGTGCTGTACAGACCGCGTGATGTACAGGCCATATGATTTACAAATCACGTGGTTTACAGGCGAAATACCATACACGTGACATGCAATTCACAAGGTAAGAAAGGTCTCCCAGAGATCACCGTGCCCTCCCTGCCATGGGCCACTGGGTGCAGTTCATGTGGCTGTGCTCAATGCGAATACATTATTAGTAATAGGTTTTTACCCTTTCAACTGGTACAAAAACTGACACCTTTATACAAGGGATCATGTTTGCAATAACCACAACACAAGCAGTCAAAATGCAAACAAAAAGAAACAACTCTGATAATGATAATGATATGCACTGTCCTTGAAGTTGATTGGTCCACACCCGAGACAGCTTTTCTTAGAGCCTAGTCTCCAATCAACTTCAAGGACAATGCATATCATTATCATTATCAGAGTTGTTTCTTTTTGTTTGCATTTTGACTGCTTGTGTTGTGGTTATTGCAAAGATGATCCCTTGTATAAAGGTGTCAGTTTTTGTACCAGTTGAAAGGGTAAAAAACTATTACTATATTTTGCCACTGGTAAAGGAGGTCTCATTGAATAAATTATTACTTGTGCAGAGAATGTCCCACTAATGAGTGTTCCACTGTGCCACACTGAGTCACTGCAACCCAGTGCGTGAGGGCAGTAAAAACAATACTGTTGATTTAGAGATGGTACAGACATATAGACGGATTATTTATATTCGTGTTATGCTTATATTCTGCATATATTGTACAGAAGAGCTGCTTAAGACACAACAAGAATATAATACTACAAATGTTGCATGAACCTTTCGTTAAGTCTCTTTTGAAACCCCAACGTGATGTGTTTATAATTTGTTTACGTTATATGTGACTCTTATGGTAATTGATCATGCAGAGACTGGTACCTGTCGTGGGAATGAAACATTTCCAACACTGGTTCAGGGCCACCAATGGAGATAGATGGGTGAAGAAAATATTTTTATTTTGGCCTTTATCATTTAAAGTAACTACAGTACAGTAAAAAAATATATTTTAAAAGGTGTCTTGGGATTATTTCCACATAAACACCGACACAGTACACATGTTTGCTAGATCATTAGATTATTTATGAAGCAATCAATACAATTATTTTGAGCGTCTTGAAGAAGGCCAGGGATCATTAACGTGCACTTCCACTCCAGCAAAACACAATTATCATGTTTATTTTATTAATAATTAACCTTTAAATGAGCGCTGAAGCAGCAACATTTATTGCAACTACTGTGTACATATATATAGAGAGGGGAACAATTAAATGTGCTATATTTAGTCAGGTGAGAACCAATTTTAATTAATTTTCCGTTGTTCAATGGGGCACGGAACATATATTTTATAATTTTACTTTTCAAATCACGTGCATGTGCTTTGGTTAATGGCACTAATCCTCAGTGACCTCCTCATATGCGTGGCATCACAGGTCTTTTAATTTTCGATTTAAAGCTTTCGTGACTGCAGGGATTCATCTTCCCTTCTACGTGACTTTACCGAAAGAACCAAGAAGATGAATCCCTGCAGTCACGAAAGCTTTAAATCGAAATTTAACCGCCTCTACGGGGAGGGTTTCCACATAACTTTGAGATCCTTCAACAAGCTCCGTGATAAGAAGGCTCAGCTAATCGAGTCTCTCACCTTTCTAAAGAGATGCCGCGACTCTAAGGTAATCTCCAAGCATGGTGCTGTTTCATTCAGACGCTGTCGCCTCGATAGACCTGGTTTTCACCTGAAGACGGCTGCTTGCGTTGTGGCCGAAACGTCGTGAGAATTATTTTATTATGTTTTGTTTTAATTATTTTATTACTTCCCTTCTACGTGACTTTACCGAAAGAACCAAGAAGAAGGTATTTTAATGTCCATTGCACATTAGGGGGTGACATTGACAGTTTATCAGGCAGTGCAGCAACACGAATAGTTGTACTGCACGATGCTCCAACGTCTATGCTCCGGGTCTTTAACCAAACCAAAACGCACTCGGCCAGCACTGGTGTAAGCGTGGTCAAACAACCCCCACGACCCTCGTTCAGCCCTCTTCCAGCTGTGTGTTCACAAAGCACGGTGCATTTACATTAAAATATCTTCAAATGTTTTCGCTCCTTTACCAACTCCCTGGGGGGAAACGGAAAGCCACGACGGAAAAACTTCAACTGCCTCCATGACGACGCCTCATCACATGCACACGCGGTTTCTCTCCTCCCCGCCTCCCTTCTCGTCTTGAGACGTGGCTCCTCCACCCCTCTGCCCCTTGGTGCCTCTTGCTAAGGCGCCACGGTGGCTAGGAGATGTTAACTACCTCGCCTCGTATACAGGAGGTCGTGATTGCATGGAATTATCTCAAGGTTTCATCTTCTTGGTTCTTTCGGTAAAGTCACGTAGAAGGTAAATAACAAAATAATAAAAATAAAACATAATAAAATACAATTCTCACGACGTTTCGGCCACAACGCAAGCAGCCGTCCTCAGGTGAAGAACAGGTCTGTCGGAAAGACAGCGTACGTCGTGAGAATTGTATTTTATTATGTTTTATTTTTATTATTTTATTATTTCCCTTCTACGTGACTTTACCGAAAGAACCAAGAAGATGAATCCCTGCAGTCACGAAAGCTTTAAATCAAAATTTTCTCAAGGTTTTCCGATTATTTTCTCTCTCCACGTTTAGAAACAACGACGTGCATAATAAAGTATTTGGCTGAAATAAAGTTCCACGTGGTGGGGCCACTTCTTTGAGCTATCAACTGTGGCCAAGTCGCTTCTGACAAAATAACTTTAACAGCTCAGTGGGGCCTGACCTGGTAAAATAAAAATAAAATAGTTCATTGTTTTAGTTCAGCTAGCTGTGAGCAGCGACTAAAGCGGGACGCAGTCGTGAAACGCTGTGAAACGACTCCTACATTCACGGGACGTTATTATTATTATTTGTTTTATTATTCATGAGAATGCTGCCAGTGGTGTAATGGCTAACTCACTGGACTAATGTCCCAGAAGTCGTCGCTTTGACCTCAGTTGAAAAAGCCCCCCGCCCCCCCCCACCACCACCGAGCAGTATAAATAGGTACACACACCACGTTTAGTCAATCGGCAGGTCGCACTCACGGCGGGGTCAAGTGGATACTCACCACCATTTCTAAGACGTTTGGCCAGCCCGCATGATACTCTCTCGGGGGGTATTTGGCCTACTCTTCTCCTGAGCTCTGGGCTCTGGAGAACCCCTCTAGCGGAGGCCCTTTGGCCAGCAGTGGCGTGAGTGTACGTTGAACTTCTTTTGCACCGTACGTAGCCAACCGTACTAATCGGAGGTGCGGGGGGATGGACAACAGCAACATGTAGGGCTGCACCTTTACCTTTGTACCCTCTTACGAAGAGACTGGCGATTGCCTCCCTTCGTGGCCATGCGAGTTTCCCCAACTCGCTTTGATTCCGGGCTGCCAACGGAGATGGGCACTGCCCAACTCCATCAACGTCCACGAAATGTTTTTAGTGTCCGCGCACTGAGGGGGACACTTCATCAGCGAGTCATTAGGGGCCGTCCATAAATGACGTCACGCACCTAGGCAGGGTCAGACATTTGTGACGATGTGTGACGAAGGGGGGGGGGGTTGAGAAATGTGACGTTACATCAAAATGCGCAACTTTAAATAAATATAGACAACACGTTCTACTTAATTAAATATACTTTTTAATAAATGTTTTCTCCTACAACATCAGAGTGCAGCGGCACATTAAATACGCACTACAATGACAATAGTTTAAAGCGATTTGAAGCATGTTTTATTTTTTTGGGGCACTCTAACCACAGCACCACGTGGTCTTATATCGGCACACACAGCTAATTAAGGCACGCGTGCCTATTACATGAAGGTCCACTCAGGGAGGTCACGATTATGTGTCCTCACGTGTGACCGTGTGTGCTCAGACTCAACATTTCTGGCTCTAGGATTCATCAGTAGCGGTTCTTATCGAGCGGTCTGATTCCTCCGATAATGATAACGTGCCACTGGGAGTCGGGTTAAATGAGAGAGCACATTTTTTTTTGCTGGAGAGGTCAGCGTTGTTGTTGTTAACTCCTGGAGCTGATGAAACAACAACAATCCCTTTGGTGTCACGTTCAAAAATGTCGACCATTGTGCGCGAGTCGTGAAACATTTCCTGTCGAATGTTATTACCTCAGTCGACCGAGAAAGGGTCTCGTCAATGGGCTGTACGCATGCAAAATAACGAATAGGCCGTCAACGATCTCCTTCACATACGTAATACATGCAGATGGTGTAAATACAATTTGCACATAAATATAACACGAGATAAGAGATACAGTATTAGAAAAAAAAACTTTACTGGCTGGATTCGTGCTTGGGATACCTATTCCTTCCATTCCACCTTCAACCTTGGGCCACTATCATGCTACATTAGAACAAAGTTTTTCTCGCTGGCTGGAGGGGTTAAGCAACGGCTGCCAGTGTAACATAAAATTCAGTGACGACGCGGGGTTTGCTGTGTGCCTGCTTTGGGAGGCTGGGATTGATACGCGCGTAGCGCTGATCTGGCGAATGGCTGGGGTCTGTATTTGTGCATGCGTCAGATAACCCTGGCACCGTCAGTCAGTCCGCTGTATGCACGAGGGGGCGTGATTTTGTTCCTGTCTCAGATAACGGGGCATATCGGCACCTCGTGCTCAATCAGCAGCGCCGTTCGTGCGTCTCGTCTTGGACAGCTTCGGAGAGTGACTGAGACATTGGTCGGTGATGAGTCGTACTGACAGACAGATGAAGGTTACGGCTGCCTTTTGAAGGAGAATTTTGAAAAAGGACCCCCAGAGTTCTGTTGTAGCTAAACGTAGTTTTACTGTTTCAGTTATTTGGTGTAGCCCTGTGAGCCATTCGGCTCTCGAATCGGGTGCAACCGCAACAAACAAAAACATGAACAAGAACATCTTAAAGTGCATACGCGCAAACAGAAAGATCCAGTTCTAGATTTGAAGCTTTCGTGACTGCAAGGATTTATATTCTTAGGTTTTTTCGGTAATGTCACGTAGGTAAAAAATTTAAATTTATAAAATTAATAAAAGTAAATTAAAAATAAATAAAAAATCACGACGTTTCGGAGGCAACACAAGCGTCCGTCTTCAGGTGGAACCGTTGCTGTGACGGTTCCACCTGAAGACGGAAGCTTGTGTTGCCTCCGAAACGTCGTGATTTTTATTTTACTTTTATTAATTTTAATTTTATTTTTTTACCTACGTGACTTTACCGAAAAAACTTAAGAATAGAAAGATCCAGGACAGAACAGAGATTTCACACGGGCTCGGTAAGCATTGCAGCCTTCAGCGCCTGGTGCTCCCAGATGGCTCCTCTCATTGCAGCCACTAAATAGGCTCGAACCTGCTTAGCTTTCGAGTTCAAACCAGGGCACAGCGCCTGCAGTGCCAAAGGCTCACTTCTAACTACAGAGCGACGTCCTTACTCGATTGCAGTGGTTCTCAACATTGTTTGGCCACGACTGTGACCCCCTTGTTGAATTTTGTTTCAACCATTGCCTGACCAAAACATGCTTCTCAGAAATAAATGTCCGAATAATGAACATCAATATTTTAACCCATTGTCAGTGTTGCGGGGCATCCCAACTAGTTAGTAACCGCAAGCGAACTAAAAAAATCAACGGACGCGTGACGTCGTTTGTTTGGGCTCGCCGGTAACTCTTACACACCCCACATTGTGTCCGATCAGTACGTTAAGAAAGGGCTTTTAGATCGTTCTCCGTTACCACCTGGATGGAAATGTTGTCGTAGATATTTTATATTGGCAGGTTCACACGTGATTATTCACCAATGACTCTCGTCAGTTTGACACGGAGGCTTTTGCGACACGCTGGCTGTCGCCTGATGAAGCTGGTTGTAATTACTGGCGAAACGTCGTACTCAGATTGTAAATGTTGTGGCTTGGCTCTTCAACAAACCGGTTAGTGCTGTACTAGTGACGAATTGGCACGTTCTGTTTACGTGACAACCCTTACTATATTTCGATTTAAATCTTTCGTGACTGCAGGGATTCATCTTCTTGGTTCTTTCGGTAAAGTCACGTAGAAGGGAAATAATAAAATAATACAAATTGAACATAACCCTTACTAGTTGGCTGTGTCGGGTGGTGGCGGGTTTAACGACACATTTATATATTTATGCCATCTAACCAAAAAAAAACCTCTATTATGAATGACTCCCGTGTATGATATAATTTCACACAAATCACCTCACGAAACCCCCTGGGATATTGCCACGTTACCCCCGGGGTTCTCATACTCAGATGGCATATGTCACATGTTCGCCTCCATCGGCAGACCTGAGCACGTGCTGTAAATGCCACAATACTGCCGTTGGGAGCGCGCATCTTGTGTGCGCGTGACTTGTCGCACGCAAATGTGTGCGTGTTGTAACTCGGACGTCAAGAATATAGCTTTATGACAACATATCATTGCGTGAATGACCGTCACAAATCAGCCCTGACAAATTCACCGCCCGTGTACACCCAGCGCTGTGTCATGTGCAAGGTGTAATGGTCACGTTCAACTTGCCGTGCCTGCCGTGATTCAGAACTTCACGTAAACGGGCAGGCACACTTATATAAGAGGATGTTTATATTTAATACTGCAATTGTGCTTGTTGCGAAATGCGCGGCATGTCAATTATCCAAACTCTGCGCATGCTGTAATATACGCCTCCATCTCGTGTATATCCGCTTGCTAACAAAGCACAGTGCAGCCGCGCATATCCCCGTGTTTAAAGCGGGTTGCGATTCATTTTTGGCCCGTATCTTATCTGTGCATAACATAACAACCACTCAGTGGCGGTGACGTAACCACGGCGCATGTGCCAGGCTAGGTGCACTTCGAGGACACGTGCAGTGTCCAAGGAACCGTTGGCAGGAGGTCACGGAACAGACCCTGCAGGTGTCATGGGTTGACTGACTGAGATGACTGGCAGATCCACCAACTCTGCCCCCTAACACAACCTGCAACAAACGCAAATTGCTTCATTTTAGCCGCACGAAATCCCACTGCCTCCAACTGCCAGTAGCTTCCTTCGCTAATAAGAATGTGTGTGTGTCAAAGTGGAACGTCTCTATTTGAGCATGCCGTCAGTACGCTTGTACTAAATTGCCGCACCAAACAGAATAAACGACACTCCTGATTAAAAAAAAACGTTATTTTTTATACTCGGCGCAGGCTTTCCTGGATGATCAAATTCCGTCATTAGTAGCACTCTCATCCTCATATCACGGTAGATATCCCAGTAAGCATGCTGACGTTGGCATGCGGCCAGAATCGTCGGACCAACGGTTGCATGTTTACTCGGATGATGTTGATAGGGAATGCGTTTTTTTCAAACTTGTTATTTTTAAAATACTCATCGATATGTGGATACCATCTACGTGTACAACATACCGATCCTCATCATCTGCATTGCAATGTCTCCATTGCGATTCGTTATATAATGCGCGTGTGTGTGCCCATCGCATTAATAAATGAGATTTGTTTTATTTTAATTCAAGGAAATATTTGTGGTTGTTGTGAAATGAGTGGAATTTGAGTAGGTAGACCACAGCTAACTTGTTTTCTTAAAGGTTACTTAAGTTATTTGGTGATGACATGCTGCCAGTGGTGAACCGGCGTAATTAACCACAACAACAACACACTCAAAGGAATTAATCAACAATTGTGCGTTTTCATTAAAATTACAGGTCACATTATGGGCAATGACTTGTCTTCATAGTACATAAAGGTTTTCTTAAAATTACATGTCGAGATATCAATAATTGGCTTATTATCAAGTTCTACTTAAAAAAATTCCATGGGGTGTTTGGCCAATACCTATTATAGTATGCTGTGCATTTGATATGAAAATACCTCTAAAACCCATTCATTCAAACCGCTCTATGGATAGGTCAGCAACTTAATTAATTTACTATACAATACTAATTATAATTATAAAAACATATAATACGTCTCCTTCACGTATCCACCGCATGTCGAAACAAAGTCAAGCTGCTGTTGAGACGATTTATTTCGAAACGGGTTCAGTCTTTGCCTGTATTGAAACAATACTGCTGAAATGTTCCGGGGCTGATAGTTGCGTATTTGTTCATGTTTCATGCGGAGAGACATATACATAGTGTGTGTGTGTGAAGGAGACGTGCTGTTTGCTTGTCAATTTTACTATTTGATTGACTGCATTCTTCAGGCCCTTGTTGCAGCAATACAGCTTGGGAGTATCCTACACACGATGACCTCTGCTGAAGTAAAAAAAAGCGGTGCATGCCACGGGTAGAATGTGCGGTTAATCACTCGACTGAACATTTTTTTTACAAATCCACAGGCAAGTGAAGCTGATTTGTCATTCTACAAAATAACTTTTGCAAGATGGAAGGCAGGCACACCACAGCCCCTCGTGGGCCCTCCGACTCGCGCGTGAGCTCAACGTTCAACCCCGTCGACGGCTAAGCGTGGGCGACAGCTGCCGTGGGAAGGGCTCCGTGCCCGTTCGTAGCCTTCTGACGGCGAGTCGCCGCTGCTGTGCGTGCCTTGCTGTGCGGCGATGCACGTGCGACCTTAGTGGCGTATCCCAAGGTGCCGCCGCCCGATCGTCCACCGGGACAGAAAGCAAGGCGCTTCCAAAGGCTCGAATTTCTAAGGTTTTTACCCGGATACAGACTTAAGTGGCAGAGCGCAGCAAGGGTCCGCACCGGTAGCAGCCTGCGCTTGTCGTGTGACGAGAAAAACAAATGCACCTCGCCCTTGTCGTCGCAGGCGACGCACGCCGGTGTTTAATGTGTAACTTTAACGCAGAGGTGACGTGCGATAATAACGAACAACATTGCACAAAGAGCGGTGTTTTCAACTGGACTGGTTGTTTTCCCGCTATGAAGCTGAAATGATCTCAATGTGACTGTGCAGTGGAGAAGGCCTTGTGGGAAATAAATCCACTGACATCGCACGTGGATGGGAGTGGGATTGGAGTCAGTGGGGTGTGTAACTTAGCGAATGGACCGTGTCTGGGCTCACCTGACAGTCGGCCTTTGCTGGAGTATTTGTCTCCCCGTGTGTGTTTCTCTGGGCTTTCCAGGATCCACCGAAAAAAAAACCCTCTTTAAAAAAAACTCAATAAAGTAATTGGCCAAATATTCCAATCGCCAACCACTTTCAAAAGTCTTTAAATTCAAGTTCTCATCGGTAAACAGGACAATACTACTACTGCAGTAGATGTATTAATTTGTGTTTAAATATGCTGCCTACACACATTGCCTATTGAGGCGAGGAAACCTGAAGTAAAATGTGTTGCCTCTTCAGAGCGCCCACACCCCAATCGTGCAGCAAGGGACACTGCAGAGCCGTTTAGCTTCTCTGGGTGAAGGCGTTGTTGCTGTGAAGTAGATTGTGCCAAAGGCATGTTGAATTGCCAGCACTGACTGTATTCTACTCATGAAAATGAGAGCACTGCCTACGGTTGACACCCCTCTGGATTTACCCAGGATCATTCTGTTTTTAAGTGGATGTCCCTGGAAAGGTGCGGTTTTTTTTTGAGACGTTGAAAGTCTGGGTTTTTGACAGTGGCACAATAATCCACCATAATAATCCACCTTAATACATCATAATAATAACACACCGTTCAAGACAATGCACTTACACGTAGTTCTCCGCTCTCTTGCTATTGTGAGATACATTTTTTCCCCACGAAATCTCCCACCTTTTGGTACCTCAGAAGTGGCAACTCTAGCGCTGCCCACGAGGTCCATTTGAGAAGTGAGCCAATTTTGATTTGACTTTGATTTTTTTTATAAGAGTTAAGACCAAGCCCACAGAGCCTTGCATATGCAGCGGAGCGAAATAAACCATTCACGGCCTAATGCCAATCCCAATCCCACCGAAGGTGCTGGCGCGGTGGCTGTGACCTCACCCGCGTGCAGAGTGCAAGGTCACCTCATCCCTGATGCGAACACAAACGTGCACATTTGCATGCGCGCATTCACACGGCCACTCACAGCCACTCCCCAGGCAACCGCGACGGCTCTTTTTGTTGTCCTAGTAATTTCTTGCATGCTTACTCATTCCCACCACAAATCTTCCACGTCTGCCTCTTTATATATCTTAAGGTGTCGTTTGAACTACGTGGGTCCCGCTAGGCCAACGCTAACGGCCCTGCTGCATTGTATCGCCTTGTCCCGTTAATCACAAGCCTCTTGGAAACGACTCCCTCGCTACTGAGGTCTGTCCCCCCGTGACCCGCGACCTCACAGGTGATGAGCGACAAGGCCGATGATTCTCTCTGCCTTGCGGTGGGTGGGTCAGCTACCAATGGGCCGATTGCCACGGTTTCTCTCATTGTGTTAAAATGACAATGTCACGGGATGTGTCACGAATCAGGAAATAAAGCGTGCACATTGCAGTAATACGGTATTATAGTGTGCTTAGACAATGATTATAGCTAATGTGGACTCTAATAGAAGCGTGAATCTTCAGAACAGCTTCGGACAGATGACAAAGGCGAGTGGTTAGGAGGTGGCCTCTGATAGAGGACACGGAATGGTGAACTCTTTTAAAGAGTCAGGTAATGTAGGTTGCAATTGCATTTTGGACAGCTGAAATAACAACCAGTCTGAGTTAGAGCGCGCTCAGTTGTTAGCATCGCAGCAATGAGGTCCACTCAGCAGCCACTGCTCGTGAACGTGGAGCGAATTTTGCAACCACTGAAAAGATGCCCGTAGTCTTAAATCACGCTTGATTTGCAGGCTCCGGTTCACCGGTCCGTATCGGAAAATATAAACCACCTCAGACACTTGCTCAGCTGTCAATGTTAACTTCTGGGGAGTTGAAAATAACGACGTCTTTGTGATTTGTCAACTCGGATGTAATTTGCCACGCCGGAGACATAATGGGTTTGATTTTGGGTGACAAACGGCCGCCACCGCACTGCAAGTCACCGCGAGCGTCGCACGGCTGCCGACAGCGTCACACGGCTGAGTGTGCGACATTCCGTCCGTCCGTCGCCTGTGTTGTGCGAGCCGCTTCTCACAGTTCCCGTGGTTGGGAAGACAGGTGTGGGATGAGTGTTCTAACGCAGCGTAAAAATTAACTGATTGGCAGAAGCCAAAAAAAACTGCTACTGCACCTGCGGTGGGTACATTTCATGTCCCAAAGCAGAGTTTTGTGCCAGTCAACTTAGTTGCAAAGAAATATTTTGTTTACGTGTTAACAAAGGCTGGATGTGGCTGCATGTTTATATTGCAGTATAAAGTCTTGAGCTGCCATAGCCGCTAACAAACACTGCCTACCTTGTCACTGAAAAGTATATGGCAAGGTAACATTTTAGCCGGTGTCCCTTTGCGAAATCCAAAGAAGCCATATGCTTTCAAAGTTCAATGCCCTAATTTACATTTGAATGGGCTAGATTGTATAAATGTCAACCAGGATCCATTGGGGGTGGCACGGTTTTTTGGGGGTGGTGGCAGGGTACGAATGAAATTCATGGAATTTGGGAAGCTGTGCTTAACCCATGTTTGTTGTATTCAAAATGTTGACTGTTGGACATTTACGGCCGATGACAAGTAACTCCTTGTTCTACGCAACAAGCATTCACCCAGTGGAAAAGTACCACAGCTTTTCATATTCACAAAGGCTATGTTTTGTATGAAGCTGAGATAAAAAAAGGTTTCCATAATAATTCAATGACTTGTAACTTATGTAAAACAAAAGATAATCCCATGCCAACTCTTGGCTTTTCAAAAACCGGTCTGAGCAGGTAGCAAGTGTCATTGCACTCTCATCACGTAGCCAGTGACGAGGTGAGCAGTCTGTGATGCCAGGGGATTGCAGACTAATCATTGCAGACATAATAACCTGTTTTTCAGTAAAATCGCATGAATATAAATGTGGCATTAACCCACCACCACTGACACAACTAATTCAATCAAGTTTGCCACGTAAACTAAACGTGCCAATTATTTACCACTTCAGAAAATGGGTGTGTTAGAGATGAAACCCACAACGACGTTTCGCTGGTGGTTACAGCCAGCTTCATCAGGCGATTTGCCAGAATTGTGAAGAAGTTCTGTTTCGGGCTTAAATAGAATAAAGGTGATGTCATCACTGTGAGATTATCAGGTGCGAAAATCGGTGGGGGGAGGGGATGCGGGGTTAATGTAGTCAAATACATCACAATGGACCATGCTAGTCTGAGATTATGCAGAACCTATTTATTTTCGGTTGGGTCAGTCACAGTTGGTCAACATAACGGTGGACTGCATTTTGTGTTGAGTTTTCAGACAGTTTACAAAGTCAAGTTGGTGGGCAGTGACCATTCATTGAAGCCTCCTGCCTATCAGAGGCTTGTCCACAGCCACATAATCCGAAGCCTTGCCCCTTGTGTGACAAGTGGATAAGAATAGCACCGGCACGTTCCGTGTTGTGGAGCTGCAACTCCCGTGAAGCAAAATGTGACCCTGTGTTTTAGTCGCGTCACTTGGCTCTAATTATACCCCTTAACTCCATGCATAGTAGATATAATTAACCGTGAGGAGTGGCGCAAAGCCCCCGTATTGGGTGGTAGGTGTGAGTGTTTTTTTTTTGCTATTAGCGATGGCCGCTGTCTTTGGGAGAGTCGTCTCACGAAGATGAAACACACACACACACCCAGCACGATCAACTCAGCCAACTCATAACACTCACACCTGTTTCGTGACCTCCTCCTGCCAGTGAGCCTTCGCCACGGTATCTCAAAGTACACCCAGCTTGGCACATGCCGTGGTGACATCACCGCCACTTTTTGGCAAAAGCAGTTTTGTTTGTCTGTGGTATAAACACAGCGGTCTATCTGGATCAACAAGAGGAATATTTATCTTAGTATGTGTGTGTAAATGTGCAACTTCGTGGCATCTGAACGTGTTCTTGCCCTCCCCTAAGTCAACTCAGCATCGAGTACCTGGTGCAGTCTGTCAACGTCAGGACTTGAAGAGACAAAGGTATCCGGGCAGAGCGCTAGCCACGGCTATTCATCGCGACGAAGACAGAAGGCATGACATCTTCTGACCTGGATTTGAACCCGTAACCTTCTGACTTGTAAGTCGAACGCTCCAGAGCAGGGGATCGGGTAACCAAAAACAACAACAACAAGAGCCCTTTTTTCACTTTCGGTAAGAAACTCAATATGTAAAGAGCCGCCCAATGCACTTGCATACGAGACGTCCATTAACGAAACACGTCACGAAGTAGAACTTTAAAGAGCCGAAGCTGCGGCTTTGCCGAACCCTCCAGCCACCTGGGCCGGACATCTAAAGGGCACCAGGTGGCGGTTGCCGAAACTGGTTTGATATTTGGGCACGCCCGGATGGGCTTGCTGTGTCAAGAACGGCGAGCTAGCCAGTGGGCCTGACCCATTTGTCAGGGCAATTGCGTTATTGTGTAACACTCACGGTCATCCACACCCCCACGGGCTTAGCCAGAAGTTCGTTCACCCGACTGTGTTGCATGAGGTGTCCTAAGGAGAGTCACCATTTCGTCATACAGTACTCTGCAATAACCGTGTCATTTAAATAGTTGAGATCTGTTTACAGGTGATTTGATTAGTGACGTGCAGGGAACAACTATATAACCGCAGAGAACGGATGTGAGTTTTCTGTGATAGATTGACAATTCATAATATTGTACATACCAATATGATACATCGATGAAAAGCCATCTAGTTTCTGACACTATATGTATGCTGTATTGTATAAATCCGAATTGACAACGTTTGTACACCACGGTCAGGTTATACATCGTGGGAAGAAATAGGTGTATATATATAGGGGGTTTGAGTTTGTATCTTGAGCGAGATAGTCAGTCATAGGCAGAGGATGAAAAGAAGGCCCTGGACCTGGACAAGGACGAGATCCGGCAACGGGGATGGAGCCACTGCCTCTGCTGCCCCTGCAATGAGGAATGTGCGGAATGTGGAATTCCCACGACCGGCTTTACCGCACATAGCACCGCATCACGCCCGTTTGAGGAGTGGACAGACAAAGTTTTACCTTATGGGTGTAAATATCAAGCTGCATCGACAAGGGTTCGAACTAAATTCATAGTGGAGCACTGTATCATTAAAATGAAGAAGATACGTAGAAAAAATTCTCGGGAATATGATAAGTACGGTTGGCTAGGCTACGTACGGTGCGAAAGAAGGTCAACGTACATACATACAATCCTCGTTATTTTATTTTGCTTTTGTAATTTCACTGGCCCAGGTCACACCTGCAAACGAGACTCGAGCCGGGTCTCTGGAGTTCTCACCTGGGTTAAACTAATACTCGTGGTCTGACCAGAGAGCCTTCCAGAAAGATGGTGTACATCTCACATGGGCGCGTCAGTGTTGTCCCCTCGCTCGTGTGAGCGTGTCTCCCATGTGCTCTGGGTTCCTCCACACTTATTCGTACTGGGCTGAAAACATCTTTAAACGAAAACAAAAAAGCCAACGCATGACCTTACTGAAAAAAAAGTCCTGCAACTCAGTGTGGCCTTCCCGGATAGATGGAAAGTAAAGTGCACGTACTGTGAATGTATCGGTGTGTCATACGCGCACCATATATATGTGTGTGTGTTTTTTAATATGTGCAGATGCAGTGTTCACCACGTAGATGACTAGATTGCTCTTATTCTTGGTTCTTTCTGTAAAGTTACGTAGAAGGGAAATAAAAAAAAATATATATAAAACAATAAAATTCTCACGACGTTTCGACTGCAACACAAGCAATCATCATCAGGTGTGAAATCCACAGCAAGAAATAACCAAGAATATGAATCCCTGCAGTCACGAAAGCTTTAAATCAAAATTTAGACTGCTCTTGTTGCATTATATAAAAAAGCTAAGGCACCACACAGACTTGGGAACGCGTTTACTTGTTCAAGTAAACGCCTTCAAGTAAACGCGTTCCCAATGTACTGCACGCCCAGCCTGCTGGCGTACAACGACACGCAACACTGACTGCGTGAAGAAGAGGTTTGTATGTGTGTGTGTGATTGGGCGGTAGTGTAGCGGTTAGCGCTACACTGCGCTATGAACCTGGCGACCCGGGTTCGATTCCCGCTCATGGCCAACACCGGTGACGATTATCTGAACCGGTCCTGGGCCTCCCCTAGGTCGACTCAGCCTCAAATGAGTACCTGGTGCGATGTGTAAACATTGCCACTGGGGAGACAAAGGCGGCCGGGCGTGGTGCTGGCCACCCACCCCCTCGTGTGCCGTGCCGGCCTTTACAGGTGCCGCTCGCTAACAGCACTTTCCCCTTCAGTCTGTTAAGTCTATACGGGGGATCTTTATCTTTGATGCCCGTGGATCTGCCTGTCACTCACAGCAACTCCTCGCAGAGGCTGCGAACGATAACAAATCGTGCAGCCGAATGAAGCCAGAAGCGTTCTCAACTGGTTTCATGGGCGAATTCAAAAGCGAGTAGCTTCCTCTCGGATCACTGGCGGGCTTGGCCTTGCTCTGGACTGCAGCAACATTTCCTACAAACCTTCCACTTACATTTCATATATACAGTAGGCGATGTGTGTCACCTGTTTAATGTAAATGCTACCATCAGCAGTATTTCTCTGTCTGCCACTTTTTGTTAATGTGTCTATCAGAATCATCGTGAGACATTTTCTATTCGCTATTTGATGCCCATCACCATCTTGTCGCTCCTTCTTCCCATTGGCCACCCTGTCCGGCGTATTCTCTCCTCCTGCAGCCACTCCATCGCCAGTCTCACCCATTGGCCATCCATCCATTCAATCTATGACGCTCTGCCCATGCCCAATTACTTTGCCTGGCGGTCAATATTGCATGTGATCAGTGCTTGTTCCCTGATATGCATTGGTTGAACACATTCATCTTTGGGGACATGAGTACGTTGCTTTACATTAGTTTCCAAGAGCGAGCGCTCCATCCTGCGTTTTTTGTGTTATATAATTTTGATCCAATCCGCCTTTAAAAAAAAAAAAACGTCCTATGTTTATACATTCTGTGACAATTTTCTAATTGTGTTCCTGCAGCAATTGTTTTTTTGTTTGATATTGCTTCACTGTTGTGAGTTATTTGTGACACAAAGAACATATTTTGCACAGCGATATGTAAAGTTAATTCAATATATGATCTCAATATTCGCAACAGTCATTGTACAGCACCGACAGCCCACGCGTGCGCTTCAATGCAGACTTCTTCATGGGGGCGGAGGGGGGGATTTACGGCGATTACGGACACTGTGACGTTGCTACATAGCAGCAAAGTCCTGGGATTACACCGTTTAAACTGCGCGACCTCGGCTTTGGAGGCGACCGTGGTGCATCTGAACTCAACGTCAACATCAGCGCATGAGGTCACGAGCAACGCAGCAAATCACGCGATGTGAAAATAAGGCACGGGGACGGGGTCAACTCGGATCATCATCCCACTATGATCAACAAATTGAGTACTACATTGTGGAAAGACAATCGAGACGTTTGCCTCCACGAGTCTCGGGGTTGCTACCCGGCAGAATATGGGTAGGGCTCCTTTCTTTTATGAGGATGAAGGCATTTTTGTTTAAAAAATTTGGCTTCGCAGTGTTCACGTGAGCGTGCCCTTATGTTGTGTGTGGCAGTGTGGATGCCGCAGTGTTTCCAGCGGGGTAGCGGTGCTGTCACGTTGCTCTCTAGCAGCCTCGACTGTTGACGATACAATTCATTTGGTCCCAGGTAATCGCAAAGAGCCATGGGCCAAAATAATTACATCTCTCCGTTACCATTCATTTTCTTGCGCAGAATCAAGTCGCGTTTTTTTGTTTTGTTTAATTAAGCCCCATTACCTTGTGACGCCCCTTAGAATTGGCACCAGGAGATAAAGTCGCTGTTTTCATGAAATTAGAAGCCACCTGATTTTTTGTTAAAGAAATAAAAGAGAGCTTTTTCAGGAACCTTAATTATTTTGAGTTGCTCTGCATGCTCTTCGGCAAGATGAGTTCTTCAATTCAGCGCCTGGAGAAGCTCCCAGCACGCGGAGCGAAACGTTGGACACCTCGGCGAACAACACGGGGTAACGTCCCGAAAACCACATCTGGGAGCCATGGTTCTCTGAATATTCTTAGGTTTTTTCAGTAAAGTCACGTAGGTAAAACATCAAAATTAATGAAAATAAAATAAAATAAAAACAAAAATCACGACGTTTCGGAGGCAACACAAGTCTCCGTCATCAGTCTCCGTCATCAGGTGGGACCTTTTACCGAAAAAACCTAAGAATATGATTCCTTGCAGTCACGAAAGCTTCAAATCTAGAATTAAGGTTCTCTGAATGTTCAGCGCTGCCGGTGAACCCCAAGAATCTGTCCGTACAGGTTCATGGGGTCACGGGACGCGCTATTGCGCTTGGGACGTTCGCCCACTAAAACAATCCGATGGGCGTTCCAACGTCTACAGGTAGCGACGTCGGCGGCGGCGGGGGTGAGGTTACATACCGAGGGGATGGGAAGAGTGCGATTTGTTGTCGTGTCAGATTTAGTCTCTACACAATGGGCTTGTGCTGTGACGCTAGCTTTGACGTGTGTGCGTGTGTGTGCGCGTGTGTGTGCGCGTGTGTGTGTGTGCGTGCGTGCGCGTGTGTGTGCGCCTGTGTGTGTGTGTGCGCGCGTGTGTGTGCGCTTGTGTGTGTGCGCGCGTGTGTGCGTGCGCGCGTGTGTGCGTGCGCGTGCGCGTGTGTGCGTGCGCATATGTGTGCGCGCGTGTGTGTGTGCGCCTGTGTGTGTGCGCGCGTGTGTGTGCGCGCGTGTGTGCGTGCGCATATGTGTGCGCGCGTGTGTGCGTGCGCGTGTGTGTGCGCGCGTGTGTGTGCGCGCGTGTGTGCGTGTGCGCGTGTGTGCTCTGACAGCGTTTTTATTTATCTCCCGTCTGACGTGTGCATTTGGCGTGAGAGAGAATCGCGTTGGCTCGCCTGGCCTGCTCGCGCATTCACAAAGGATTCGCCTTTTGAACTGCGTACTCCAATTGCACTTGAATTGCACGTGGGATGACAGCAGTGGTTGTCATCCTGTGGACAGCACGCTTCCACCACCGTGGGGAATGGTGGTGGAAGCTTGAATGGTGGAATAAAGAATGTTGCCAGAGGTGGCACGGTGGCTCAGAGGTCAGAGCCACGAGCTGGCACCACTGAGGTCGTCCTGGGTTGGAACCCAGGCGACCACCTGTGGTTAAAGCGGGTTCTCAACTGCAGTAAGTTGATGGTCTCAGCCCTGTCACCAATGACTGCATGACAAAAAATAAACATCAAGTTTAAACATAGTTCTGAACATACATGAGCAAAATTCCAGCTCTAAAGTTTAAAATATCGGTCTGTCACGCCACAAACATTACTCTCGTATGCAGAGTGGGCGAGAAAGCGCTGCTATCTACTGTGTGTGGGCCAGATGTCACTAAAAGGGATTTCAGAGGTATTATTTGTTTCTTTCGGTTAAGTCACGTCTAAAGATAAAATAATAAATTAAATTAAATAATAGAATACGACGTTTCGATTGCAACACAAGCAATCATCATCAGGTATAATGAAATAGCGACATAAAATCTAACCAGAAAACTATAGACAGACATATTAGCAGACAGATATCACCAAGATACATAGCGAGAGCAACACAGGTAACAGAGAGGGGTGATCGTCTCTGTGTGGTGGCCTTAAATTTAATTTATTATTTTATCTTTAGACGTGACTTAACCGAAAGAAACAAATAATAATTCCTGCAGTCACGAAAGTTCTAAAATTAAGATTTCAGAGGTAATTCTGTGATAACTACTTCCACGGGCCCATTCTCCACAACAAAGAGTTGGATTGCTCTGCGAGAAATTAAAAGTTTATTTTTGTGTCATGACGTGACACCAATGGCACAATTGGAATACACTCTAATATAAAAACTGTGCACGAAAAAAGTTAAGTGGAATACTGTGTACGCAGCAAGCTGCGCGGTTGATTTGATTTCCACCGTGGATTCAAACATTCCTCGGGTGTGAGGTCAGTGATAAGTCCCACTGAGCTGGCACGGATGCGCTGGCATCAATCGGCCTCAAGGCACTCGTACTGACAGTCTGTCCAGGCTGCGCTTGTACGTTAGTTTGTGTGTGTGTGTGATATCACAAATCCTTGAAAGATCTGGGCAAAGTCCCATCGGTGAGCTCCTCCGGCAGGCAAGGCTGCGTTGGCTGGGTCATGTAGCCCGCATGCCCAGCTACCGCATGCCTAAACAGCTATTGTTCAGCCGGATCGAGGGGGCTAAACGGGCGCGGCACGGGCTAGAGAAGAGATGGAGTGATGTTGTACAGGAGGACGTGGAGCTGAGTGGACTTGCCGATGACTGGTACCAGCGGTGTCAAGATCGGCCTCTGTGGAGGAGGCTCGTGAAGGACGCTACTGGGCAGTTGGAGGCAGTCGCCCTCCAACAACAACGGAGGGCGGATGAGCGACGCTCACAACAACGAGCGGAGCGCCGAGTGGCTAAAGCACAGCAAGTTGGCACAGTAGGGGGCACAGGTGGTGCATCAGCCAGTCATCTCGGTCATCTCGGTCAGTTGACCTATGGCACCTGGGTCTGCCCCGTGACCTCCTGCCAGCGGGCGTTCGACACTTCACGTGGCCTCAAGGTGCACATGGCCTGGCACAAGCGTCGTGGTGACGTCACCGCCACTTAGTGGCGAATGGCGGTTGTTGTTGCTGATATCTGTGAAGGCTATACGGGGGGATCTTTGTCTTTGATAGCGTGGTGTGGGGTGCGGTGGTGTCGCTGTTCGTTAGCACGCCGAGCTACGAACTCGGCCACCCGAGTTGGATTCCCGCTCACGGCCAAGACGCAGTGACGATTACTTGAATCGGTCCTGGACCTCCCCTAAGTCGACTCCGCCTCAAATGAGTATCTGGTGTGAAGTGTCAACATCGCCACTAGAGAGACAAAAGCGGTCGGGCGTGGTGCTGGCCACCCACTCCCTTGTGTTCCGTGCCGGCCTTCATAGGTGCTACTCGCTAACAGCACATGCCCCAACAGTCTGTTAAGGCTACACGGGGGATCTTTGTAGTGTGGGGTGTGGTATTGTAGCTGGTAGCACGCTGGGCTACATGCCCGGCGACCCAAGTTGGATTCCCAACACCGGTGACGAATATGTGAATGAATGATTACACTGAATACATAACAGATGAAACAGACAGCACAGACCAGACAGTAGAGACGTGGCATGTAGAAACACCACAGACAAAATATGGATAAGATTGTGCAAATACAGTACTGCGTAGTGCGAATACCAAACAATACACACACGACAGACATTGCAGACAAGACAAAAACAATAAATTCTTGATTGAAATCGTCAGCCTGAATGAATCATGACAATTCAGTCAATTGTGGAGGCATGGGGTGAATTGTTACACGTCCATATGTCGTCGCATTGTGATTCTATTCCAACGACCTTGAATCGATCCTCGGACATGATATACATAACACGAGTGCCAATTGGTGTCCAATACCTGTTTCGGATCTCTCCTAGGTCAACTCAGCCTAGAATGAATAACGCGTGTGGTGGAGCTGCTAACATGCCACCACCAATAATTGCTCACGAACAGGATTTGTGCTAAACTTATATGGATGGGCATGTGTATGTGTGCGTGCGTGTCTGGCTGTGTCTCTATGGGGGAGCGGGAGTGCAGCGGTTAGCGCACTCCGCTACGAACCCAGCGGACCCGAGTTCAATTTACGCTCATGGGCGACACCAGTGACGATTATCTGAACCGGTCCTGGGCCTCCCCTAGATCGACTTGGCCTCAAATACGTACCTGGTGCAGTGTTGTAAACATCGTCACTCGAGAGACAAAGGCGGCTGTGCGTGGTGCTGGCCACCCACCCCCTCTCGTGTGCAGTGCTAACCTTTATAGGTGCTCGCAAACACAACTCTGTCTACATGGGGGGCCGCCGTCTTGTCTCTGCTGTGTTATGAGGGCTCCCTGCACTCTGTGTGTTCTGTCTTCTCTCGAGAAGCACCTGTCACCCCTCGGGGCATCCTCGCGTGTTTACCAAGCACCAGGTTTTCATCTTCCCACTGAGCAAAGATGCCAAATTGCTTTCTTGACCGCTATCCACTGGCTGAAGGTTATATTGGAATTTAGTGCGTATTTAATGGACAAATGGGCCCCTTTTGCTGCTCGCCTATAGCACACACAGCTGAGCCAGGAACGCTGCCGCTGATGACAAATAGGGCTTAGGTTGCTGCCACCAAGGTGCGCGGCAAGTTACGAAAAACATTATGCAGCGATGCCACAATAAATAGCGTGGCGGGCTTCGAAGTCTTATGAGCGTGCCCTGAATGACAGCAAATTGCAGAGCAGCACATCCAAGACTCTCACCATGTTATAGTCACGCGATACGCCTTAATATATTGCGTGTGCTACAAAGAGTATATGTGAAACAAAAACTGCGGGAAGTCGAGGAGAAGTGATATAGGTTCATAAATCAACTTTTCCTAAAAACTCAACTCTCCCCCCCCCCTAGCTGCCGCTGACAGCTTGCCAAGCAGCAAGCGGAAGACTTCTGATGCCGTAGCTCGTGGGAGCTTTTTTCTAGTTGAACCTAAAAGATCTTCAGCGAAGAAATGCGCGGCGCGAGTGATGTCGTAGTTGTGATCGCGTGCTGCGACTTAACGCTTTGCACGTGCGGTACATTGCGCCGCTGGCAACAAGCGAATGCCTTGTCTATTTAAGGCCACCACACAGAGACGATCACCCCTCTCTGTTACCTGTGTTGCTCTCGCTATGTATCTTGGTGATATCTGTCTGCTAATATGTCTGTCTATAGTTTTCTGGTTAGATTTTATGTCGCTATTTCATTATACCTGATGATGATTGCTTGTGTTGCAATCGAAACGTCGTATTCTATTATTTAATTTAATTTATTATTTTATCTTTAGACGTGACTTAACCGAAAGAAACAAATAATAATTCCTGCAGTCACGAAAGTTCTAAAATTAAGATTAAGCGAATGCCTCTTTCCCCGCTGTGCGCGTTACGAAGTGCTGCTGCTGATGTGCCGTGGGCATGAATAACGCATGAAGTTCTGACATTTTTATTTTTCCCGATTTCGGCATTGATAATGTTGTGATAGGTTTTTACCCTTTCAACTGGTACAAAAACTGACACCTTTATACAAGAGATCGTGTTTGCAATAACCACAACACAAGCAGTCAAAATGCAAATAAAAATAAACAACTCTGATAATGATAATGATATGCACTGTCCTTGAAGTTGATTGGTCCACACCCGAGGCAGCTTTTCTTAGAGCCTAGTCTCCATTGGTGTTGGACCAGATGACGCCAAAAGGCGTACAACTCAAAGACAATGCACCATCAGAGTATGAGAGCTCGGGGTAAGCATTTACACCATTGGAACCTCATTTGCATTATGACTGCAGGTATTGTGGTCTATGTAAACATGACTCCTTGTAAAAAAGGTGTCAGTTTTGTTGCCAGATAGAAGGGTAAAAAACCAATTATCATCATCAAAGTTGTTTCTTTTTGTTTGCATTTTGACTGCTTGTGTTGTGGTTATTGCAAACATGATGCCTTGTATAAAGGTGTCAGTTTCTGTACCAGTTGAAAGGGTAAAAACCTATCACTATATTTTGCCACCGGTAAAGGAGATGTCTCATAGTGTAAATTGATAATGTCGTTTCCAGAAGTTGTCATTCAGATGTCTGTATGTGTGTACGTTGAACTTCTTTCGCACCGTACGTGTCCAACCGTGCTCATCGGAGGTGCGGGGGAAGGACAACAAACCAAACACAAAAAAAGCAGCTCTAAAGGAATGAGTTTTCAATAAATATTTAAAAGTGCATAGCTCCAGTGGTTTCCTAATATCAGAAGAAGGAAACATTTGCCCACAGGGTCTCTCTGCACTCCTGAATCTGTCCATCCGCTCCAGCACGGCTTTGGGTTATTTCGCAAAATGAATCTCTGCAGAAAATCCATGAAATCACAATAGAAGTCGAACTCTGTACTGGAAATGTGTTCTTTGTCATGAAATATAAAAGTGCGTTTAATTCATAATTGCTTACACTTACGTATTCATTTCGCATTTCTCTTTCATGAAATAATGTTATCTTTGGTGTATTACTACTTTTGGGAATACCGTGAGGGCGGACCTGGGAGGCTGGGTGTCTACGGCGCAACATGTGCTGCGGCATCGAGCAGGAGGAAGGCAAAATCCGTGAGGCTGATGACCCCTTGACCTTTTCAACCGATAGAGATTCGATGTTGGATAAACGCTTTGCCTTTCGTCTGACGAGACGCAGTCGACAAACGCAATATTGTCATGCCGAACATTGTATTTTCAGGGTGCACGGATGTTCTCAGAGTGCACGATGTCATGTGGCTCAGGCATTCGACCCTGATGAAGTAGTGTTTTGTTGTTGTTTTCGACATATTATACACGAGGAGATAATTGAATCAGTATGCTAAATGTCAGGAGCATTTAAAAAAAAATATCAAACTCCGCATTCATAATTGATGACTTTTCGGAATTTAGAATGTATTCAGGTCACTGGCAATGCCATTGTGGACATTTCTATGCAGGATTGAGCATTTGCTATGTTAGAGTGGGGTCTATTATTAATACGTATCTGCGAGTGTCCTTCTCGTTACAGTGGTCTTGTACTTGTGGATGTGATGTTGTGTTTTCACCATCCAGCACGAACAGATAGACATGCAGACTCACAGACAAGTTTGCAAACTGACATTTGGTGTATGTGTGCTGAACGTGGTCTGGGCTGCCCTGGTATGGTGGCTAACGCCACTCACTACATTTATGACACGTAAACAGGAGGCATAGGAACATTGCAGCTTCACTGCAAAATCCTACGCACATCCACAATGTCTCGTCATGTCACACACCAGATTACATTATTTGCCACTGAGGCAAAGTGATAGTTTAATACATAGAGATGGAGACACAGACACAGAGAGAGACTATCTTAAAGAATGACGTAAAATTATAATGGCGAAGATAAAGATCGTGGGTCTTCGCTGTTTCGAGGACAATGCCGTTGTGACATCGGTGACCCCATTAAAGAAGATAACTGCTAAAGCATTAGCTGATCATAATCGACACTCCTGCTTGAATCCAGTGTCTTTCCAGGTTAACTTTTTTCACCTAATGGAGTGTTTGAATTTCTGTCAATATCGTATTGCTGCGCCTGATGTGACGGCTACGTAAACGGCCGTGAAATGCTGCAAAGAATTTAAATTCTTGAAGTCAGTATTTGTCATTGAAACGTCACGCCTCCTTGTGAATCTGTCGCTTGAGGTCACACGATTGGCACACCGCTCTTCTGCTGACTATGCACTATGTAAGATTGACTTCCATGACTCTATTACCCTTTGGGCAAAAAGCACGAGTCATCACTATGACACCTGTCCATCGGTCTGCAGCACAATGAATATAACGATTATGGTGGAGGTGCAGACACCCACAGGTCACCCCACCACAAGCAATGACATACATGAGTGCACACACTCCTACCGCTGGGAGGGCAGAGGCAGGCTCACAGGAGGCCCAAAGTGCAAAGCGGACAGCAACAGACGGCACTATCAAAGTCGTAATAAACAGGAGTCAACACGTTTCTCGAATCGAGCAAGGTTATTGTCAGACCTTGAGAAAGGAGAGACGATGGGAGGGAATTCGAAAGTCAAGGAGTGCGGAGAAGACGCATAAGAGAAGTACTTTGACCTGAAGTGTGGTGGTTGAACAATATGTCACGGATGTCATCACAGTCCAATCAGCTATAGTACTCGAATATATATACTCGCCGAATTAATGATATATTCACAAGTAACTGAATGAGTCAAGTGAATGTCCCCGAACTGACAAGCTTTATTATATAACAACAAATCATTGGCACTCCAATGCCAATTTTGGGCCTTCTTTCGACACGGGTCGCATCACCACCACAAAGGCTCACACGAGATGAGGCTTCCGCAAGCGGAGCGTGAAATCGCGAGCCCCAGTCGCGACGCCTTCGATAGCCGCCCTTCGTTATTTATTTGTGAGGCTGGCGAGGCGTGTGTGCACGCGTGCGTCTTCAAGGGAGGACTACATTTCAACGGGCATCCCGGTTCACGGCCCACGGAGTCGGGGCGCGCCAGTGTGTGAAGCCCCATCGCTCGGTTCACTTCATCCGCCACTAGAAAAAAAGTTGAGCCGACCCAGTTATCTATGTCACTGTTCTCAGAGGTGCCAACGTCGGCTGTGTCTCTGGGGGATGCAATGAATGGCATCGTTTCTTGTGTGACTCACTTTGAAACCTTTAAAACTATTGATAACGCATTAGTGGTCTCGATTTGAAGCTTTCGTGACTGCAAGGATTCATACTCTTTGATTTTTTTGGTAAGGTCACGTAAGTAAAAAATTCAATAAATGAAAATAACTAAATTAAATCACGACATTTCGATTGCAACACAATCAATCATCATCAGGTGTGACAACCACAGCAAGAACATTTATTACTGAAGTGTCACTTGTGTTGCAATCGAAACGTCATGATTTAATTTAGTTGTTTTCATTTATTTTATTTTCTACCTACGTGACTTTACCGAAAAAAACAAAGAGTATTAGTGGCCTCGTTATGGAAATGTAACATTATCAACATATTCCACATTGTTAATTGAGTAAGGTGTTTTCCCCATTCAGAAAGAGGGTCATAATATGTTGAATCTCAATGATGGGCTTCAATCAACAATTTTGCGTATTTAGAACACATACTTAGCGTACAGCCGGTATGCTTGTGATACGTAATTCTAAATTTCGATTTAAAGCTTTCGTGACTGCAGGGATTCATCTTCTTGGTTCTTTCGGTAAAGTCACGTAGAAGGGAAGTAATAAAATAATAAAAATAAAACATAATTATTTTATTTTATTATGTTTTATTTTTATTATTTTATTACTTCCCTTCTACGTGACTTTACCGAAAGAACCAAGAAGATACGTAATTCTCTTTACCAGTGGCACATCATGGGAAGGGGAATAGATTTTAGTTGACAGGGCAAGATGCCCGGGACAGGAAAGGGATGTAAGGACAGAAGCTCTTTTGACAAAGAGGGCACGGCTCAAAGTACGCAGCAGGAAGAGAGAAGGAGGAGCCCCGGGCGGGAAGGGGACGAGAAGAGGGAGACAGCATGTCCGGGCCGTGATGTCGGGGACGAGAGGGGAAGGAGGAGATGGAGAGAGAAGGAGCGAGCAGAAGTTGGGGGGGGGAGATTCAAAATTGGTGGAGGTCGGCCTTCAGCTGATTTAGATGCTGTATAGATGTTAAATGTTGAATGATCCCTAAAATTCAAAATGAATAAGCTGACAATGCACCTCCATCCCAAAACATTTTCCGTCCACATAAAAAAGGTATATTTTAAACGTACCACCAGCCGCACAGCCGTCTGGGAAGCGCATCGTTTGAGCAAAATTGGTTCGACACAAGCGAATTCTGACCCGGGTTTTCACATTCAGTGTCTCATCAAGAGAGTCAGGCTTGCTTGAGCCAATGCTGGTGAAATTCCAGATTTTTATGGGCAATGATCCTCTATGTAAGATATGGGTCCTATATTGACACAAAAACTAAATAATGCACAACACAAGTTTGTTTCAAAAAACTTAAGTGGCTCACCGTCAGATTCCTGGAAAGAGAAGTGGCCATTGACTCTGAGAAGAGTGATCAGGGCTGGGGCTCGTAAATGCGCCTATTAACATATACAAATGACCCACACGAGGCTGTGTACAGCATGGGTACGTGGCAGAGCTGTTGTAAGAACACAATTGAAGGCACGCGGGTCTTCCGTTACCTCTTACTGGACGATCCTTTCGTTGTGCTCGAACCTTTCACTCTGGCCTGCGCCGCTGATGAGAAGCCTGCTGTAGGTGTGTATTTGTGGAAAGAAGCACAGCCAATCGAGTGAACAAATGTCCCACCATTACTGAAACTGCCCACTGTAAATAGCAAATGCTGTTTTTACCGCTTATGGGCTCTTGATTGATAGTTCGCCAGCGATCTGCAGTGAGCACGGCTCATGCGGCCGACTGCACGTTTTCATAATTCATGACCCGATGCTGGAACCTGCCACAGAAGAGAGAGAGTAGGCACGTTTGGTGTAGAGCATTTGTGTTTCGCTGAAGCGCCAGTAACTCTCAGCTGGTTAGGAAATTTTGGGAAACGCGCAGCTGACAACAACAACAATATTCGATGAAATTGACACACTCTGCATCAATGTAATTCGAGAGACTTTTCACGATGACTTCTCACCATCATTGCATTCCTGCCTTACACAAGCATCTGTGCCTCTGGTGTTTTTTGGAGTTATAGACCATTTATCTGCCACACAATAATTCCGAGTATTAAGGACCAGTGGCGGCTCCTGCAAAATCTCTCAGGGGGGGCAAATGTCTGGATGATTGATAAGGATAAGGTCCACCCATGCAAAGGATAAATTAACAGCTTAAGCATGTAAAGGCAACTTCACTTCTTTAATATTAATGAAAAATAAAGTGACTCTTACAATACATCTTGTTTGTTTCTATACTCACTATTAAAACAAACCACTCATGTTTCTTTTATTAAAGATTCCACTAGGTGGCGACAAATAATTTTGTTGGATGAAACGTGCTTACGTATGATGACGTAAGCACGTATGATGACGTAAGCACGTTAGGGCGAGCCCTCCCGGAAGCCATAGAGAATGCATTGCAGCGCCCCCGTTCGAAAAAAAACATCTTTGAATGTAAGTCTATGGGACCACTCGGGGCGATTCTCAGCTGGAGGGAAATCGCCCAAAAAGAGGCGGTACTCCACAGAACGTAGCATGACGCTGATTGGACTATATCCAGAGGCACAGTGACGGCTAGCGTGACTCTGTGGTTGAATGACATTGGTGGTGCGTCGCCCAATCGCCCTAACGAAGAAACCGCCCCTGTTAAGGACGTATCACCGCATGCCTTCCATACCGTGATGTAGATGGGCTGTATCTGGCTGGGTAGCACTATTATGGCTTGTGCAATCACAATTGGGTGTTTATGAGTTCTAATCCACATCCGCGGGTCACACTTTCATAACATAATTCCCCAGCCGGCTTCCATAGAATAAGTGCCATGTTGCAGAAAGTTAACAGTCGTTCATTTGAAATAGATTTGCCCCTGACTTGGAAATGTGGCATTTCCATCACTGGTTCGGGGATGTAAATGAAAAGAAGCAACAGTCAATGCGTTGACCTTTTCTCTTCTGAATAGAGAAATCGATTTCATTCGATGGCATATATTAATACAGACCTCTGTTGTCTCCATATACAAGTAACATACTTTTTGATCATCTGCCTGTTAGATCTCCAGACTAATTATCGATCGATTTCAGCAAGCATTCGTTGAAGAAAACTTTTGCAAACATAATGGTTTTATTCGATGTATCAGTTTCGATGCCGTACCACTGTGCACGCGTGTACAAGGTGTGGGACTCGGGTGTGTGCCGTGCGCTTGTCTCAGATAGCTCAGCAATAGAGAAATGTTCCGTTCCATTACAGCGGTGACATTTTGCTCCTTGTTAGTCAGTCAACCAAATCCAGGTGGGTGTTAAGCGTTTGGTTTGTGTTCCTGGCTTTCAGTGATTCATTCCCACCCTGTGTATTCACGTAGCGTCACAGTGCCCAATGGATACACTGCGACTCTGCTCCAGAGTGCGGCGGCGGTGCGTGCAAGGATTGTGCTGAGCCACGGTGTTTGGAGACGTCGCGATCACCACTCTCTGTTGACTCCTCTTCTGTCACACTTGGGGGAATTGCGGAACTCAACATCTTCTTTTTGCTCTTGACGATACCAGTGGAGAAGTCGCTGCTCTGCAATGGAAAAACAAGAGACCGCTGTCATTTGCATGCTCTTCTCACAATCCTCCTGTACTTGGAGCACTAAAAGTAATCTGGTTGCTTTTGTAATAAAATGCCAAGATGATATGTATTGTGAAATATATATACTCAAGGATTTAAATAATATTCTGGATAAAGAATGGCGGTAATAGGAGCACGTAGAAAAGTTAGAGCAATTTCAAATGAATCGTGTCAGTCTTCTGTAATTGTTACTTCTGCCTTTACGGTGTTGCGAACTATTATTTATTCCGAATTTTTTCCGCCATTTAAATTGGAATTGAATGTTTTATTGTGACGTGGAGAATCCCATTTAGCCAGTTACCCAGATAGTTTTGGTGGCAATGACCCGCATCCACTAACAACAGTTATTTTAACACGTAGGCTTTCGCGACCAATATTATTCATAATAAACGTTTATTATGACCAGAGTTATTGTTGGGGTGGTGAGGAGCCCAGCCAGCAGCCAGCCAGGAAATTCGAGGCATAGATTGGTTAATTGTAGTATGGTTTCCCTGAGACAAATAATTTAACGTGTTTTTTGTATTATCAATATCGGGCCAAATAAAAACAAAATCTTTATATTTTGGGACTACCTCCCTTCTTGGATAGTTTACAGATCTGCCTCTGGGTGGAGGCCTCTCTCTAACTAAAAAGAGCAGGCCGAGCTCCTGCGATGGCCGACAACCACATTCAGGGTGGCAGACGGAGTCAAGCAACACTGCGAGCTGAGGAGCAACACGCTTCACGTCAGGCGCTGAGACTAACCTGGCAAAGTCTGCACGCAAGCCGTGCTCGCTGGGAACGGGCCAAGTGAGTGACAATAAAAGAGCACGCGCAGCCTCCTGGCATATCCGCAGAGGCCATGCGCTTGTGTGCACCGATGTGCGTGTGTGTGTGTTTATTGACGAGTGTGAGAAACAAGCTTGGAATAAGGGTTGTATGTGGTCTAGGTTGACTGATATTGGAGCTTTCCCAGCCCATGCGTGTCTATCAAGCCCTATTTGACCGAATGTTTCCAAATACAGCTGCCTGCCCTGGCGGTTTGGTTATCTGATACGTGGAGCTAGACCTTAGGTTCCATGTAATGGCTGACACATGTGAGAGTTCAGGGTATGTATCATACATGATTACACACACACATTCATTATTTAACCTTACAGACTGGCTGAAGCTAAGCCGAACAGAGCCTGGTTAGGACTCGGATGGGTGACCAACAGGGCTTGCAAGATGTTGTAGGCACCGGGTTGCATAGTGATCAAGAGCTGGCAGTGCTGAGTGTGTGACCTCTCCTACGCACGGGTTTTGTTTTGGATTCTCTGGTTTCCGACCACGTGCTGCACTACTCATTAATGGAATTGGCCAAACACTCTAAGGCAGGACCCTCCTGCCAAAGAGTGTTGAGACTCAGCGAAACGTTCCCGAGAAAATAATTGGCACTTAACAATTACGGTGCTGTGTGCAGTACCCATTAAGGCTAATGTAGTACACATGTGGATGGTGGACCTCTCCAGTGGTGGTGTGCACACACAGCACCAGGTATTCATTTGAGGCTGAGCTTACCTATAGGAGGCCCAGAACAGGTTCATTTTCCACTTACCATGGATGCTGTTTCGAGTCAGACATACACTAATCTGCAAACCTAAAAAAAATACAATTCTGCCTCTGCTGTTATTTCTAAGAATTCATAAAAAAATAAAATCTAATATCTATCTTACAAAAGGAAACCTTCAAGTAAAGGAAGCAAAATTAACTGCTTCTCAGTGATGCAATTGCCTTCAATAGGTACTCTAATCACCTAAGCAGTGGAGCTGCCCACAGCTATAACCTACTCACAATCACCAGTTCAGAGATTGCCTTGAATAACAAAGGCTTATTTCAACTTAATTAGGCCCAGAAACGTATTACACTCATGGTAGTGTAATCAAAATCATGAGTTTAAACCTTTCTTGTTTTACAAAAGGCTTAAGCGTTATATAACACTACATTTGTCAAGATCATCGCCAATACCTGTTATTGGCAAATCTAATGGAATTGCCTAATTATTTTAATTGACATCCTCAAGGCAAAGCAGTTTGTTGGGTGTGGTGTCACAGAATTCGTTGCCTGAGACACTCACCTGCAGGGGTAGGATATTTACCAGTAGATGGTAGTACAGTCAGTAGGCTAATGACCGGTCTGTAGACACTTGTGAGCATGTTTTAGAGCTTTAGTGCCCTTGTAAATGTGGGGTTCTCCAACAACAATACTACTCAAAATTAATTTGACCAAACATCTTCTGCAGCAGGAAGCCTGTCACTGGGTGAGACTTTTTCGTCTAACTATCATGAGCAGTATGTTGGATGTGACACGACAGTCATGGACGTAACTTTAAATGACCCAATCTTTCATCACGGTGCTGAGTTCTGCCCACTGAACGTTAATCTCATCTGCTTAGCTACTGTAGAGGCTGGCGGAGCTGAACACTGAGCACAACACGAGATTAAGTCTTGAGCACATGGATGTGTGATCACTCTCGTGTACTCGCTGCGTGCTATTTCTTCGCAGCCCGATTTCCTTACCCTCAAAACCACCGCCACCCACCCACCCACACACCCACCACCATCTGCATCACTCATCAACAAAGCCTGCTGCTACAGGGGCCTTGTGGCTGGAGGTCACCCCTAGAGACACGTAGGGACTAAATTAATAATCGGAACAGCATCTTCAGGTTTGTGCATAGTCACTTAAGGAATCGCATGAAATCACTCTGCACAGTACAGTATAATGATGTTATATAACGAATGCATTGTTGACAAATGTGGTGTATTTAGAACGAGAACGACCGCTGTGGAGGGTAGAGGGCAAGTAGATTCGTGAACCATAGCCCCTCGAGGATTTAACATGTTTATATAGTCATGCTTATAATTAGCTCTAATGACTAATTAAATCACTTGGCACCACTTAATGATTCATGTTTTTTTTTAAAGATAGTGAACAATTCGTTATTTTCACTGGTAACCAAAGTGTACACCAATCCAGCCCCTTCTGACGATTGAAGTGAATTCCATACTCCCAGCCAGGGCTGAACTTCAGCCAAGTTTGTACGGGTTGGTGACCTTTCGCACCCGGCACACCACATCACGTGTACCACTCGCTATGGCTGTGGCTACTCGTTGTTGCTCTCCATCAACATCAGCCATACGAAGATGAAGACCTGCCTATCCCAGTCTACCAGAGACACGGGGGATACTCAGTGAGAAGATAATTCGCGCTCCCACCCATCACACACCCTTGAGTCTACCGCAATCGCTCATCGACCACAAGTTACTGAGAAGTCACACGATGTACACGCTCCAGAGTTATCCCAGATCAACTGCACTGCTTGACGTTGAAGGGACACACCCTAACCATGTGCCTTCTGCATGCAACTGATGCTTCGTTCGTCACTAGCTCGCCAGTGAACATTGGTGCTGGTTATGCATTGACACGTGTCATGCACGTATAATCTACCAGGTCAGTGGCTTGATAAACTGTCAATAATGTTGACCATTAACTCCTGACTAAAGACGCTGACTTTACGACACCAGAAAGGCAAACCAAGTCTACAGGATGTAACAATAATCCTTTGCACTACAGGGCTGCCTGTGTGGCCCAATTTAGTTCCGTGCTCATGTCTGGTTTGTGTATCTGCCTCTCTCATTCAATTTATGTATTCACTTGATGTAGAATGTGAACGTCAACAATTCTCTATTTGAGTTGACCATGCCTTAATAATACTCAAGAGTTGAAGGGTTTGACTGCTTGCATGAACAATTGGGTGACACGTATCTGTAGTGTTTGCTCTTTGCCAGTCGTGGACATTTTACACTCATCTCGCAGAGGGAAAGTATTTTTCCATGGAATGAATGACCCTGTTCAATTGCCACAAAGTGGAAATTTTAATTTGCCCAGGAATGTAATGGAATGCAGTCTGGTTAATATTGGTGGGTACGCGAATAACGCGTTACATAACAAGACACGAACACGCAATCGGCACGTTTAATGCAGTTCGTGATGATTAATGAACATCCACCCAGATCCACTACATTGTCACAATTCAAGGGTGACGATTCGATCACAGGGTTGCTTTGAATCGCTGAATCGCTACACAGTGATCGCGCTGAGAGTGATGATTCCGTATGGCCGCCAATGTGATTTAGCCATATTCAAGCTCCTGTGTGAGACGGTGCCTAACGTTATCATGGGGGGTGGGTTAATATAGACATTAGAAGTTCATCTCTGCAATTTATTACCAAACTATATTTTTTATTTCACCATGTAAGGCCCACTCAGCTATATAGCTCTTTTTTTAGAAGCGACCTGGCCACAAATGATAGCTCAACGAAGTGGCTTGTCGCGTGGAAATTTATAGAAGCCAAATACTCAACTACTCGTGATCTGATCCCATCTGTCAAGGACAAGATTCCTGACATGCAATACCCCGGCGTCTACAAACTAAGTTGTATCTGCGGCAGCAGATACATTGGGGAAACTAAGCGACATGTCTCGGACCGTGTTCGTGAGCATATATACAGCAGCAGGCGTCAGGGTCGGGATCGAACCCACGACCGCCTGCACACCAGGCGAGGTAGTGAACATCTCCTAGCCACCGTGATGATGATGAAAGAGACACGCAAACTCCAAATATACAGCAGCAGGCGTCAGGGTCGGGATCGAACCCACGACCTCCTGCACACCAGGCGAGGTAGTCAACATCTCCTAGCCACCGTGATGATGATGATGAGAGAGACACGCAAACTCCAAATATACAGCAGCAGGCGTCAGGGTCGGGATCGAACCCACGACCGCCTGCACACCAGGCGAGGTAGTGAACATCTCGGCATGAGGGTGGCGGTGGGTTGGCCTACTCTTCCACACTGGGAAGGTGTTTTGGATCGGTGCGCAAATTAAGTGGTCGTCTCCGCCATGGAGCCCAAGTCTCACACACACATAAGCGCACACAAAAACAAAGATGTTTTTGTTTTGAACACTGAGCTTAACATATTCAATTCAAATTAGTATGCTTTGTTGCATTGATTGAACCATCTCTTGTTTAAAAAATATTGTTTTATTTGGTCTGGTTTTCATATAAACTCTCTTGGGTTTCCAACCTCACCTGCACCACTTTTTTTTACTTTGTGTGCTTTTTATTTATTTGCACCGTTCGTCTTTTGCTTTGTCTCCTCTTTTTTTATTTGTGTGTGCGAATAAGTACATTTAGAAAAAATCAAGTCCAATGTTCCGTTAGCGGCCTAACGAACGACGGTGCATACATTATCAGAGTTATGTTTTTTGTTTGCATTATGACTGCATGTATCGTGGTCTATGCAAACATGACTCCCCTTAAAAAAGGTGTCAGTTTTTGTTGCCAGATAAAAGGGTAAAAAAACAATTATCATATTTTTTACTGGCAATCGAGGTACCAATGGTGACGGCCGTTTTGCCTCAAGAGAGGTGGGGGGGAATGGGGGACAGGGCACACGGGAGAATGGGGGCTGGGCGTGGCTTCACGACGAGAGGCGTGGCTTACGAGTGTGGGCGTGGTGAGCCCTGCAAGGGGGTGGGGGGGGCCGTTGCAGCTCCTCGCGCTCGCAGTTGAAGGCGAAGCGCGGCTCGCGGTGCCCTCGCGAAACTCTCCCCTCGTCACTTGCTGCTGCCGCACCCTCCTCCTGCACCCTCCGCCAACGAAAGTCGTCCACTCTCCATCCTCATCCATCCTCCTCGTCTCGTGCAGCCGTTACCTCGTGGACTCGACCCCGCGTGCCCTCGGCGTTGGCGCTTCGACTCGACCCAGAGACGCGCGGTTCGGGTGAGTTCGTTCGCGTCGCGCGAAGCTCCTTTGAAGACAAACGAGACACGGCGGCTCAATGATGGGCGCTGCGGAGTGAGTGGGTGGGTGGGTTGGTGAGTGGGTGGGTGAGTGAGTGAGTGGGTGAGTGGGTGGGTGAGTGGGTGAGTGAGTGAGTGGGTGAGTGAGTGGGTGAGTGAGTGAGTGGGTGAGTGAGTGGGTGAGTGAGTGAGTGGGTGAGTGAGTGAGTGAGTGGGTGGGTGAGTAAGTGAGTGAGTGGGGGGTGAGTGAGTGGTGGGTGAGTGAGTGGGTGAGTGAGTGAGTAAGTGAGTGAGTGAGTGGGTGAGTGAGTGAGTAAGTAAGTGAGTGGGTGAGTAAGTGAGTGAGTGGGTGAGTGAGTGCCGGGCGAGGGGGTTTGTTGTTTCATCTCGAGCCAAGAGTGTTCGTTGCGAAAGCTTCGTTTTGGAGCGAGGGAGAAACGAACAGCGACTGAAGTTGTTGGAAGGCGACAGGCGGCCACGCGGGTTCTCAACGTGATGATATTCACGCCGGCTGGAGGAGCAAACCTCGCGCCGGTGCTGATATAACAAAAAATTAACCCGTAAAAACAAAGTTTTTCACTATAAATCCTTTATATGCGTGGCGGCTAGAGTCCTCTCGTCCTCTGGCTTGAGATGGCTACCACCTATGGGTCAGATGATTGCCTGCCACCATTAAGCAATTGGTAATTAAATATAAAAATGTTTTCCTAAAAAGTGAAAAGTTATGGAAAATGTTTTTCACGAAAATAAATTGTCACGCACAACGAGTCTGTGTGCAAAGTGTCAGCTCGATTGGATCACGGGAAGTGGGTTAAAAAAACGACCGAAAGATTTGCACGGTCGTAAGCGCGCAAGCAAGCAAGTGAACTTAATATAAAGGATTTAAAAATAAGTGTTTACTTTGTCACGAATGAGGCTTCACATTCGTTTGTAACGGTGTCGGGGCTCCCACAGCCTGGCTCTGTATCTACAAGACATGAGACGTTTGTTTCTGGTTTACAGATATAAGTAGAACATGTCCGCCTTTAACCCTAAGTGTAAATTACACTTTTAGTTCGTTGAGTATTTTTTTTATCAAAATGTATTTATAATATAATTGTTATGATGAGTGTCTGCTGCTGCTGTGTCCCTGGTACCAGCACTTAGAGATTCCAGATGAAAAGCCGCTGTATAAATATTATTATTATATACACTCTGGGAGCAGTACTCAGTTTTTACGGTTCACAAAACGAGTGCATCCCTTGCGATTATTGTAAAACCCCTTTGGCAGCTGACTGCTGTATTGGAGACCAACTCACGACCTCTCACGACACACCACCACCCAACAGGGCCCTGGCGGTCATTGCCAGGGTGGAGGGAGCGGTGGTGCAGCGGTTAGCGCGCTGCGCCACGATTATTCGAATCGGTTCTGGGCCTCCCCTAAGTCGACTCCGACTTAAATGAGTACTTGGTGCGGGGAAACAAAGGCGCTCGGGCGTTGTTGCTAGCCACCCCACTCCATTGAGTGCCGTGGCCGGCCTGAACAGCACTTGCCCCAACAGAATGTTAAGACAATACGGGGGACAATAGTTGTCGTTACGGTGTTTGACCATACTTCACCACGCTCGTCAACACTGTAATTCAGTACTGTACTCGGCTTGGACTTTCAGGAGAGACCAGGGGTCTCTTCTACCCCTTAGAACAGATGCCAAAGTCGAGGTGACCGAGAAGAGGCATAGACTCGCATTTCAATGATTCGATTTTTGTCCAGTTTTTACCCATCCTATTTGTGTTTCTTGTTATGTTTCGTAATTTATTTGTAGATATTTGTCCACTCCGGTGGGATAAATGTAACAATTTGGTGGTTTCTGCTTGTTGGGTACGGTCTTGGCTATTATAATGCTGCTGTTTGTGTTCTCGTTTGAGTTGTGGTTATGTAGCAGTCATTGTTGTGCTTATATTGTGACTAAAATTGGAAACTAGTTGTACGCCTGTTGCTAATATTTATACACGCGGAGTTGATGATACCGAATTCACATGATAATTATTGTTGATATCATTGTTGATATTTATTTGTTGTCGATATGAGCAGTAAATACATTGTTGATGTTAACATGTCATTGTGGATGTTATGTCAAATCGCTGATATTTATGGTGATATATTTCAAAGTATTGTTGTTTTCATATGTTGATGTCGATTGAAAGTTTGGCAAGTGTGTGTCGTGGGCGGTACTGTTTGCCCTATCAATGTCGCTCCAGCCACACTCAGTGCAAGTCCTCACCCTTGTGTATGTGTTCGTGATATTTCCCAGGGCTAACAGTCAGACTAGGGCACTTTATCATTGTATATGACCAACAACCACACAGAGACAAAGAACCCAGGTATTGTACACATCCTCCAAAGTGACTAACGTGGTTGTTAAGTGCAGTCTCCAACTCGTATCCACTCTATATCTGGTCTTGTTATTGATGTGCAATGAAGAAGGGCCATATGCCAAAACATCGCCTATTATAGTTTTTTCCTTTTAAGGCTACTGTGTTATTGACAAATGTGTTCAGTGTTTTTGTTCACGTGTAGACGAAGGCATTGTTAGGATTCTCAGGAATCTCTGCTGTTGCTCAAAGCTCACAGAGCCAGACGTAAGGCATCTTGAGCATTCTTAGGGCTCAGTGTTTACGCACCAGGCGTGGAATTCTGAGGTCTCGCTATCGGACACAATTTATAATGTGGAGATTTGCTGTTTCAGGTTGTTAGGGCCTCCGCTGCGAGAGATTAACAACTCCGCTGGAAGACAGAAAGTGGTGAAATAAACTTCAAGTAGACAACAACGATGGGGTATCAGCATCCGATGGATTTTGAACAAAATTATATTTGAATTTAATTCGCACGGTTTTCTCTCTCGGGCATTTTTACCTTTGAAAATGATTATTATGTCTAAGTTTATTTAACCGCTCGCTTTATTCCAGTGGAGTTGTACATCTTTTGCAGTGAACGCTGCAGTAAAACTCCACGTTATAAACTGCGTCTGATAGCTTTGAACGGCATATTGGAAGTGCCTCTCTGTTGTGTGCACTGTGTATAATGTTTATTTTTCTCTCGTGTCTCTAAGGCATCTAGTGTCTTTGGTGTTTCTTTTGTGTATTTCCTGTGACAAGTGAATATCTCTGGTGTCTGTCATAGGGATGCTAATGATGCATCAGTTTATTAATGTGGATTCTTAAGGCTCATGATGCGTGTATGGGATCACATTCGTTAGGATTGATGCTTTTTTAATTTAGCAAATTAAACACATGGTACGCTCATGGTCCATTTAGGTTGATGGAGCGAAGAAACAACCGCAAAAAACGAAACCAACAGCATGTTTAAAATACAGACGAGACGGTAAAAACGATTCAAGCAGAATATAATCATGAATCGAATCCCAATTATTAATTGTGATCATTTGTCAAATTGATGAGCGTGTAGGAAGGGGTGGTTAATCATTTTCCTTTAGCCTTTACAGCTGTGCCGAGAGTGTCTTGTGAATGCAGTCCCACTACCTAAAAACTAAACTACTTTTTATTTTCCCAGGTAAGCCCCACTGAGCTATATAGCTCCTGTATACCGGGCGAGGTAGCTAACATCTTGCCATCTGTACAGTGTCTCGTGTACATCTCGCCTTCGCAGTGTGTGAAGTGTCATTAGTGACTGGTCTCTTGTGTGTGTGGTATTTATAGTGTCTGCAGTGTCTCTGGTGCATGCAGTGTATCTCTTGAAGTGTTGTGAGGAGCGGTAGCTTAGTGGTTAGCGCAATGTGCTATGATCCGGGTTACCCGAGTTCGATTCCTACTCTTGGCCAATGTGAGTGGTGAATATCTGAACTGGTCTTGGACCTCCCCTAGGTCGGCTCTGCCTGAAATGAATACCTGGTTTGGTATATGAACCTTATGGCGGGACCCCGGGGTCCCATAAGCCCCCGGCTCTCGCATAAACATTACATTATAATGTCAACAAAAACTTTGCTCTTTTTCACCAATGGGTTTGAAGGATGGTGGCACGTGTTGTCTTGTTAAACTATGCCTTTAAAACTGAAAACTACTTACCTGCAGTACCTCTATTTAAATACACTATCGAAAAAGAATTTGCACCCCTCTGTCAATCATCGTGTTTCTCAGTGTGGATTTGTGAACACACTTTGTAAACAGTACATAAAATAGAACGCGTTTTCAATGTGCTGTTGATATTGTAACAAGCGTTTATACCAATGTTACTCTACAGAGCAGTGGGTCGCCGCTCCTCTTATCCGCATTGATACGAGCGGTATGTGGGGACTATGGCTTAACCGCAAAAAAAAAAACCTATCTGCACAGATGCATACGGACAAGAGAAGTATTATCAAACAGGATGAATTAACGGTGCAACGCATCTCATCTGTTAAATATTTGCAGGTAATAGGATTGTCATCGAGTTATCCTGGCTGCAGACATTGGTAGGTCACAACTAATAATGAAGATAAGAGAGCTGTTTCACTGTAGTATGCATACCGTGGTGACAAATAAAGGACTTGAGTCGTGTCGGCAGTTTGAGCAGCTTTGGATAAGACTTATGATCCTGCCCATACCCGAACATGGAGTGCATTCGCTTGTTCAGCTCTAATTCGCATTGGTAATCCTCGCCGCTGCGCTTGTACGACAACCGAATGATCCGCACCAGGCGGGTCGCGGCGTTCATGTGCACGGTGGGACCGAGTCGGCAAAAATAAATAAGT
This sequence comes from Lampetra fluviatilis, assembly GCF_964198595.1. Taxonomy (NCBI): domain Eukaryota; kingdom Metazoa; phylum Chordata; class Hyperoartia; order Petromyzontiformes; family Petromyzontidae; genus Lampetra; species Lampetra fluviatilis. The sequence continues at coordinate 13,404,234 of NC_136286.1, read as the reverse complement.
TAATTACGATTTTGACTTCCGTTTATTCGGGACCCCGGGGTCCGACCATAAGGTGCATTTGTAAAACTTTTGCACCGGGGAGACAAAAGGCTTCTGACCACACCATACCTTCTTGCCAACCTTCATAGGTGCTCGCGAATAGCATTTTCACCAACAGCCTGAAAAGCCTATATTTTCTTTGTCTCTTGTGTCTGTAGTGTCTGCCTATTCTGTAGTGTGTAAATTGTTTATCTTGTGTTATCTCACTCATGCGGGTGTGTTCTTCCTCGCGCAGTCTGGTCCAAACACCTGAGAGAATGTGTCCCTGACGAGTGTGTGTACATCATCGCCAAGCCCATAGATGAGCCGGAGAGAGAAGAGGGAGGGGGGCAGGAGCCGAAGAGGCCAAGAGAACGTCTGAGTAGACGATGATGGGGTGCTGGAGGAGGAGTTTGGTGAATAAGTTTGTGCTGGAGAGAGAGGGGGTTGATGAGTGGGTATAAAATATGTTGGAGGAAGGAGGATGTGGACGAGGTAGCAGAGGTGTGGACTCGAGTCATGTGACTTGGACTCGAGTCAGACTCGAGTCATGAATTTGATGACTTGCGACTCGACTTGGACTTGCATAACAATGACTTTGTCCCACCTATGAGATGTGGACTCGAGTCATGTGACTTGGACTCGAGTCAGACTCGAGTCATGAATTTGATGACTTGCGACTCGACTTGGACTTGCATAACAATGACTTTGTCCCACCTATGAGATGTGGACTCGAGTCATGTGACTTGGACTCGAGTCAGACTCGAGTCATGAATTTGATGACTTGCGACTCGACTTGGACTTGCATAACAATGACTTTGTCCCACCTATGAGATGTGGACTCGAGTCATGTGACTTGGACTCGAGTCAGACTCGAGTCATGAATTTGATGACTTGCGACTCGACTTGGACTTGCATAACAATGACTTTGTCCCACCTATGAGATGTGGACTCGAGTCATGTGACTTGGACTCGAGTCAGACTCGAGTCATGAATTTGATGACTTGCGACTCGACTTGGACTTGCATAACAATGACTTTGTCCCACCTATGCGAGGTAGTAATGGATGATACAGACACAAGGAGGATAATGGGGTTTTGGCTAATGGGGGGGGACAGAGTGAAGGATGAGGATATAGGATTGTATAGGTTAGATGGAGGCATGGGAAGAGGGGGTTTCTTGTTGTTGTGTTGTGGAGAACAATTCGTGCGTGGTGCATTGTTTACCTGTAACACATTGGTCTCTTATTCGCTGCCCTGACGGCACAGCAGCACTTCACGGGGCATTCTGTGTGTACAAATATACGCACTTGCAGTATACGCCATACGTGCACGTACTGCATGAGAGGCCTTCATTAATCGACTGCTGGATGAACGCCTCCCCGCGCGGTGACATTCAAGGTTTAACCCTATTTCACAATGCTGGGCATTGTAGGTTGGTGACAGATGTCCGGAGGAGCGTTGCTAAGGACCAGTTCGTATGTCGACTGCCACTAACGCTAGCCGTGGATGTCGGGTGGCCATGGATGGGCATCGAACTCGGGTGGCCGTGTTCATAGTGCAGCACGTTAACCACTGTTCTATCACTGCACTCTACATTTGACATATAGCACTGGAGATGTTTTTCTATAATATCCAACCAATACCAATACCCGCCATTTGCCACTAAGTGACGGTGATGTCACCACGGCATCTGTGTCAGGCCAGGTGCACTTTGAGGCCACGTGCTCGCTGACAGGAGTTCTCGGGACAAACCCAGGTGCCATGGGTTGGCTGACTGAGATGACCGGTACATGCACCAGCTGTACCCCATACTGTGCCAACTTGATGAATTTTAGCCGCCCGGCGCTCCACTTGTTGTTGTGAGCATCGCTCCTCTGCCCTCCGTTGTTGCTGGAGGGCGACTGCCTCCAACTTCCCAGTAGCGTCCTTCACGAGCCTCCTCCATAGAGGCCAAGTTCACTCCGCTCCGCATCCTCCCGTATTGCATCAGTCCATCTCTTCTTCTGCCCAAGTCATGCCCGTTTAACCCCCTCTATGCAGCCAAACAGAAGCTATTTGGGCATGCGGTGGCTAGGCATGCGGGCTTAATGACCCAGCCAATGCAGCCTTGCCTGTCGGAGGAGCTCACTGATGGGAATGTGTCCAGATCTTTCAAGGATTTGTGAGCTCATCACACAATCCAGCCTGGTTAAACCCAGGATGGATTATAGGCATGCCAGCCTGAATGTTTCTAACCGGCAAAGATGTTATATTAGAGGGGCCCACGTTTCACAAGCGTAGAGAAGGGAGGACATTACTGGCCGAGAAGACCCGAAGCTTCGTGCGGAGCGACAGACCAGGTAGCTTCCAGACATCATTGCGCAGCCGATGAAAAGATAATGCCGCCCGATTGATTCGTAGTGAGATCTCTCTTTTCAAACCGGAGCTGGTCAAAAGCACGCTGCCCAGGTATGGGAAATTCTCCACTCCATAACCAATGGTGAGCTGAGGGGGTGGAGTGTCTGGTGGCACAAAATACCCAGGAATAATATCCAACGCACAGAGAAACACAATGCCTTGAGAAACTGCCCAAAAAGATCAAACCTGAAGTTATCAGTCTGCTTGGGAAGATGCTTGTGTATATATTGTATAAAGGTGCACAATCGTTAGCCGCGTTGCTATATGGAAAATGCAAGGTAAGATAATGCATTGTCTCTGCGCCTGGTACCGCGTCCACACACACACACTGCTCATTGGGGAGATGAATACCCCTCTCCTCCCCCCAGTGGAGCGTACAGTTTGTGGGAGTATCACCTTGGTTGTAGATAATTGCGTGTTTCATCTCGAGTGGGAGTCCGACTGGGATCGCGTTGTTACGAACCCATTGACCCGAGTTCAATTCCCACTCACGGCCAACATCGGTGGCGAGCAGGTCGAATGAGTACATGGTGAAGAGTGCAAAGTTCACCACTGGGGAGACAAAGGCGGCCGGGCGTGGTGCTGTCCGCACCACCCTCTCGTGTGCCGTACCAGCTCGCTAACAGCACTTTCCCCAACAGTCTGTACAGGCTACGTGGGGGATCTTTGTCTTTGTGTAGTTGGCCCTTTCTAATGTTGTGGCTGATAAAAAGTAGAGGCTTGCACAAAAAATAAAGTTGCTTACTACGTAGCTTGCAAGTACACTGCTTATATGCAGCATATCTTATACAATTATACAATGGCAAAGAGTAGGTACTTTTAGTCGTGTCTATAGGTGCACATATGCTTACACTGTGTGGACAATATTTTTTTTGTCCAAATGATCCAGAGCCCATGCATATCAACATCGGAAAGGTTCCCATGAATATCACATCTGTTTACTGGTGTCAGTGCCCAAATCCCACACGAATGTTCGTGTTGTCATTTGTTCTTCTATTTTTAATTCAACAAATGCACAGTTTAATACCACTGCACGCCGCCTGTGTAGTCCTCGATTTAGTGACCTTTGTTTAATCAGGGACAGCCTATACAAGCATTCTGTCTTTACAACAAGTGGCACCTTTTTAATTGTTGTCTTATTGAGTTCGATAGCTGTATTTTAATTTGCATTTTGTTGGATGGAATTTATGAAAAAACTGAGCATTTATTTGGATTGCACCATCCCTTTCGAAGCGGAAGTCTCCATTTGTGTTCAATATGTTTGGCCACGATGCATTTTAACAACTGTTAGATATGATTAAATGTTATAAATTTGAAGTCAATTATCTCTAAATTATCTCTCGCCCCAATCTGCACCCAAGGGCCTGCCGTTCACGATGGCGGGAGGCCAATGTTGAAAACAAATCTTTTATGTCTCAGCTATTTCCACAGCTTCCCTTCCCGCCCGCGTTGGCTGAATTGAATAATTTCGACTTTCCGCCCAGTCCAATTACAATAACGAGCTCAAGACAAAGTCTCGGCGCGTTGCCACTTGTGCACTCCGGGCAGTAAATGTGAAGCTGTGCGCACTGCCGTCGTGGCGTTGTATATGAGGCAGTGATGTTATCAGCGGCAGTTCTAGGAATATTGCACTGCGGGCCTGAAATGTTTGCAACATCCTGTTGGGGATTAGTGTTGCCATCTCAAAGAAATATTTTTTAAGGTCGATGTGGTGAGCGGGGCGTCGAGCTAATTGGTAATTGATTCCGCTTCTAAAACTCCAACTGCAGGGTTGACATAACTCTCCTCCTTAGTTCTCTGCGGTCTCTCTGGGGGAATTCCCTCGGGAACGTTTCATCCGACTCGGATGAAGGAGAAAATCACTCCCCCTCCTTTGTCGAGTTCTCCACTGAGGGACGGGAGGAGGTTGATGACGATGAGGAAGAAGAGGAGGGAGATGAACTGGCTTCTTTCCATGCCCACTTGGTCTTGGTGGCACGACAATTGGCTTGCCTCTGGCCTTTTTATTCCTTCCTCTTAGGACGTTCTAGGTGCATCTGCAGTGCCTGCTGGATCTGTGTATTCAGCTCTCTGGAGCCTGGCAATGTACCCTGCAGCTCGACCCTGACCTGTCCTCTAGGCACCTGGGGGACACGGATAGTGCCTGGCATGATAATAATAATATGTGTCTCGGCGGAGGGCAGCCCGCACTGCTCAAGCTTCACAGGGTGTTGTTGTTGGAACATAAACACAACTAAGGAGGAAAAGTAATCGCTCAACTTGACAGATTTTGATGAAGGCTTATTGGCTAAAATGTTGACTTTAATAAATGACTCACTGCACAGAAAATCATTTGATTTGAGGAGGGGGGGGGGTGGAAATTGCCAGCCCAGCCTGCTGCAATCTTGATGGTACTTGGAGTGTTTGTGGATTAGGCATGCTGATGAGAATTTGACAAATTCTGCAATTAAATATTACTTAAAATTTCTCCCCATGGGGGCCTTTGCTAGTGCTTTAACCCTTGCAGTAAGTAATTTTCTTTCAGTATTACCTATGCCCAACCAACGAATAGGTGATCACGAAGAATATTCCACGAGAGCAAATAAATGTCATTGCTTTCACATTTAAACAAAGCCAAACGTGCTTGCTTTGTGTTATGTTATAGATACATTTTTTCATGACATCAGGAACTTAAACATACATTTGTCAGTGGTACAAAACCACATTTAATTTCATTTTTTTTCATCACATTGCACGTGTATCTTTAGGCGTTATGCAGGTTATATTGCGTCGATGAATAGGCAGCGTTTCAAGATTGGCTGTGACATTGTCTGACAGTGACCTTTGACTGAACGTACATGGTCTATAAGGCGATGAGACAAAACATTTTACTTTCACCTGTAACAAACAACAAGCCATGACAGTGTTGTGACTACTGCTGATGCAAGCAAGTAGTCAAGTTTGAATATAAATGAATATTTTATTATTATTATAACTAGCAACCTGCATGATATAATAATGATAAGAATAATAAACGCAAATTCAGGCGCGTGCATGCATCACAAATCGGACGCAAAGTTCGACAACTCGGGAGGTGCTAAGCCAGAGCTCGGGGTCACTCATAATAGCAGCGTGAACGGGCATAATATAATGTACCAAAGCAAACTTTGTTAGACGAGCCAGTGGCAAATGTTTCAAAGGCACTCGATTGTGCATTCAGCTGAATTTGTATTCATCGCAGTTGTGTGCTGTCATTTGAAGTCATCAGTGGAGAAGTATGTGCATGGTCATGCGTTTATTCTTTTTTACTCGTGTGCGGTGTTGGCTTTACTATTTTTTAAAGCCGGTGGTTATTGTTTACGATAAAAAAAAGAAACGTTTAACGCAGGATTTGGATGTATTGGTGTCGTACATCATCTCAAACACTATTAAAATCGTAATTATAAGGCAATACGAGCAATTAACTTTCTTAATTTCTTATCCTTTATCTGGGACTACACCGCTAAGATGCAACATCTCCTTTGCCGCACGGCCCCAGCTAATGGGATAAAGTAATTGCAGATGTTCTTGTAAATACTGATAAAACGTGTCGGAGCATCTGATTATTTTTCGTTGCAAATCTCAGATGTACTTTTTGCCCTTTAAATGTTACCGTTATGTTTTAACTGTGAAAATAGAATGCAGTCTTATTAAAATAAAATCTAGGCAAATATAGATTTGTAGTCTTTCGTTGCAATATAATTAACCATGAAACGTGTTTTACTCGTATTTTTACTGTATATAAAAGGCGTTCATTTGAGTGGCCAATAACATTTTCGTTGCGATAGAAAATACTTGTTTCAATTGCGCCTCCAGCGAGCCAAATGGCAATCCAAACAAGCGAAACGTATTACGATTTTAAAACATCGGCGAACCTTTAAATTACCGTGTGGCTGATTTGATTGGAAAAATTCGTGCAACCAACCAGTGCCTTGTAATTGGCTGTGTGAACCTTTCAGATAACCCGGTGTGATTTCCTCTTAAGTGCAGCTGCAGATTATTTATTCGGTGAACTGGTATATGGCAGCCGGCTTTTTGCGTATGTGCGTTCCTGTAAAAGTGTTTAAAGTGTGTGTTTAAAATACCCTCTTAATTTTTGATCTTGTCTTTCCAGATGTCACAGATATAAACACTCCCGCTACCCCACAGGACTACGGGAGGTGCCACGGCCATGTGAACGTATGCGTACCATTCATCTGATCGTACGATGAGAACGAGAATCTGGATGTGAGCGTTGTTGGGACCGTGTTCGCTGGCACGGTGTGCGAAGCTTTCGCGCGGAAGACGATGGTGGCGCACCACTCCCTTGTGCGTTAGCGTTCGCAGCCTTCCCACAGCGAAGATGGCCGGTGGCATGATGGCTTTCCCGGCGGTGTTTTTCCTGCTGGCGCTCGTCCTCCTGGCGAGCTTGGCGGGAGGTCAGTCGGGCGTGCCGTCCACCACGCTGGACTACGGGCAAGTTCCTACGGCCACGTACGTGACCGACACGAACTACGACGCCGGCGCCATCGGAACGCTCTTCTTGATGGTGCACAAGTTTCTGGACCTCGTTCAGCCGAATTCATTTCCTCACGGTGAGTGCTTTGTGAGATTTTGTGACTATGTTGAAGTGTTGGTGTATATATGCGGTTTATATACGTTTAGCCAATATCTTATCAGGTCATCCTTTCCGTAGATTTTAAAGGGTAAATGTGCAGCCCCGTAATAACCTGCTCACGCCACTGCTGGCGGAAAGGCCTCTACTTGAGCGAACTTTAGAGGGTTCCTGTAGAAGATATTTTGGTCGACTCTTCCATAACGGCCAAAAGTCTTGGCATAGGTTTCAGCACCCACACCTCACCGCACAACACGCGACCTGCCGATCGACTAACTGGGCCCAATAAAACAAATACTTTCTTGCCTGAAGTCGGCGGTGGTTTAGCTCGAGAGAGAGAGAACGACCCTATGCATGGAAATGTGGAATTTCCAGATCTGGTAGCTCCTCCTCAAGCCTGCCAACGGAGGTGAGCACCACCCAACGGTCATTTGGGTCTGAAGGCGCGATAGGAGACATGTTTGAGACATGTGTGTTTTGCTTGACATGCTCGTGGGGTGTCATCGCTTTCTCCATGTTTTTGACATTTGAAAGAAAAGTTGACTCTGAAAAATAATGCAATAACGTTATCCTATTTTTACATGCTTTACATCTGAGGATTATTATATCCAATTATTTATCAGTATTGGATAGGTGCCTTTCATGTTTTCTCCTCTGTAAGCTGAAATCCATATATCCCCACTAGCCTGGATTTTTATCTTTTCCACTTGGCCATGCCCTGATCTGTGTGTGCATTTCCATCCTTAGATGATTTTGCCCTTTCACTCCTTGGTGGTCTATACATTTACTGTGCACTAATTAACTTGTTTACATTAAGAATAATTTGGATATTTCACGTTTTAGTTCATCCATATATTCTCTCACCTGTTCCCATTTTTGTAAGTGTCAATAGTTTTATATATTTGTAACAATAACATTTTTTCTCCATATGTGCCTTTTTTTTGCTCTGAATGAATATGTATGTATGTTGAGCTTCTTTTGACTGAACACAATCCATCAGAGCACATATATTGGTGGCCTCGGCATTGTACTACATATGACGGAGGCCTGGCTCAGGATTGGATTGGACTGCTCTGCTGGCTGTGGCAGATTATAAAATATCAACGATAGGATTTCTCTCCATAGCAACATGTCACAGGCTTGAGCATTAGACTGAAGTTAATTCACTTGATGGCCTTAATCTTGAGCCTCTGCCGAGTGCTGTTGGTAGGAGGCATCTGTCCTCTTAATTTTAATAATTGTTTTTCCCCCCCTCCATGTTGTTGTGTAAAGAGCTGCACGCTTCTTACGCGTAGCCTGTAAATATGTCCAGTGGACCGTTGGAATTCACGAGTTTACGGTCGCGCACGGCCTGTGTTGTGTGGGCATTGGGTCTGCCTGCCTGCCTAACATCACAAACTCCATTGGCAGTCTTGTGCATCCTGTTTTCACCTGCTCTGCTGTTTATATTCAGGCTTCACAATGGTGTTTCCTTTGGTTGCCCAATTTCAAATCACATCGTTTATGCAAAACCTATCCGCATTTACAGTTAATTAATCGTTTTCCATTTATTTTATTTATGCAGTGGGTTTCATTTCGATAAGCGGCAGAAGTAACTGCCTGCCAGCTGGCTAGTTGAGATTTTTGCGAGTACACGTCCTACAATTGCCGTGAGCACGTCAATGGGCACGGCTCTCCGTGGTACCATTCATACGCCGGCGAAGGGCGTGCAATATGAGCCGCTTCCATCGCAACTGCGAAAGGGCAGCGCAACAAGTGCGTGATTGTGATGCTGGACAAAACAAGTTCTGTTGCCGAGTGGCTGGGATTTTCGGAACAGGATTTCTGTTGATTTTTAAACCGATTTATTAGGAGGCTAAGACAGCCTGAGCAGCCACTCTGGCTAATTACAAGACCAGTCCAAAACGGTGCTCGGATGCCCCGTCGTTGATAATTTAGTGGCCATTAATATCCACGGCATGCGATGGGAATGTCACTGTTTTCAACACGCCATTGACCTTGTTGCTGCTGCTTTTTTTTTACATTGTCATATTCAAACGTCATTGTACGGTGATTTTCGCGAATTTGCCCGCACCTTAAATTGTCCTTAAAAATAGTTTGAGTTTTGCTTACTTTTTTAGTTGTCAATTACCGTTTACATCTCACGATATTGGTTTTGTAACAGTTGCCTTTGTCAGCCAACACCGCAAATATGTATTTTATATGTACATTTTAATGCAGTGCAGTTATTAAATGAAAAAAAAAGCTGTAGATTTTCATGATTAAAACTAAAGGGCCTATCAATAAAAATCACGTTCACAGGTGGCGTTTTTTGTGTCCAGGCTCTGTGACTGTGGAACACTCTGCCTGTTTGCGTCAGGTTTCACCTTTTAAGTCAACGACTAAGATCTATTTCTCAAATGTAGACGTCTTATTTTATTTTAGCTTCTTGTGATTATATTACTGTTTTGTTCATTTTTCCTTTTTACATTTTTTCGTGTTTTTACAAAGTTTGTCTCTGTAAATGTTGGTTTTATCTTAACGTGTGTGAATTGTCCCTGAACCTTGTGGTACAAAAGGCACTAAAAAGAAATAGTATTATGAATAGTAAACTTGATTAGAAATACATGGAACTATTAAAATTTACATAAATAGTTGTTGAAGTTTAAAATATTGCCATGTATTTCAGCAGTGAGAATGAAGAACACATCAGCATATCCATTTAAATGATGTATGCTACTGATTGTGTCAGTGCCATGATGATGTATCAACATACATATGCCCGTGGCTTAAAATGACAATTCACTCTTTACGACACTGTCACTCTTCCTTGCGAGCGTGAAGAGTCCTCTGACCTATCAGCCATCCCACTTTGCCACTTTAGCTCAGCGATGAACCAAACAACTGGGGAGAAGTGAATTATTTTGCAAATCGTCAACAGCCCTTTTGCGGTGAAATGGTGAAAAGTCTTGTCGGACATGCAGTGTGTTTTTAACTGGCTCACTGATGTGATCTCGAGACGTAAGATTGAGGATGGCATGTGTACACCAGAGGATCTGTCAGTGAATGGTTGAAATGTATAGCCCTGCGCGAGAATCGCAGTGCGACTGAGACGCGTTCTCATCATAGCATGTGGATGTGTGAATGAGTGGGCATGTTTGTCTCACGTTTTTTGGTCGTTTCAAATCAAACATGTAAAACCTCGCTGTGTGTGCATATTGTCGTCGTGAAACAATGGTGAAGATGCTCGAGTGTGAAAACTTGAACATATTCGTTAACAACATTGCCTTGAAAGGAAAAGTAGTATAATATAGGTGATGTTTCAGTCAGTGGCCCTTCTTAATAGCACATGGTATGGCCCGAATATGAAAAGTGTGTCAACTCCACAAAGACCAGTGTCATTAAAATTGCATGAGTGCTCGTTAAAAATACGTTGGCTACGCATCCCTATTTCAGGAGATTTGTGAAAGAGTCTTAAGACTCCGTAGAATGTCCTTATAAAAACAAGTACTATATAACAAGCACTATTTAAATGATATGCAATACGGTACAATGTTCCGTGCTTCGTTCCAAAATGCATCTCGTTTTCTTTTCATTTAAAACGCAAAAATATTTAAACGTGTGCTGAGTATTTTTTTTAACAGAATACATTTCCATGAGTGAACCATAATGCTTAGAAGTTAATGCGTGTGAGCCCTTTGTGTAATACCAAAAGCAGAGCTGGACACCGCTGCTGTGGACACCGCTGTGCGAGGAAATAGCCGCGTAGTCTTTTTGTTAGCGGTGGAAACTGTGATCAGTCATTTTAATTAGGCCGTTTAGGTACAACGGACGTCCTTGTCGCTTGCTGCATACAGTAAATGCGTGAAGATTACATTGCAGTGTTCTGCATGCGTGCAGTGCACACTACGGGATTTGTCGCTCTTTTAAAATCGAATGGCGGTCAAATTGTGCTTCCGGTTCTGACAGCTCCACGGACGATGCACGAGATTGGTGTTTTTGACCTCGGTTCACGGAATATTTCCGTTTTAATCTGGAGCAGCTGCATATTTTATAAAGAGTGCACTCCTGTTCAAAACGTTGAGTGTGCCCTTGTGCGGGTCATAACATTGGGTTTTGCGTCCTGCAGATAAAGGTTGATTGTTTAAATATGAAAACAATTTATTTTTTATATGCAGAAATAATTGAACACTCAAGGTAACACGCTTAATTTCTCAAGTTTTGCTTTAAATCTAATGTATAAAAAAGATCACCTTGTTTTGTTTATTGGGTTGATAAGTTAAAATAGTAATAAAAAATGTACAGCTCTTTGTCACTGTGCGGTTGTATGACAGCCTCTCCATGCTGTGTGAGTTGTCGGGGTCTGGCGCTGGCCAGTGTGGGTTGGTGAAGGAAGGGGCCCAGAATTGGTTCAGATGTCACTCGCCACTGATATGATAAGTCGTGGCTCGGAATCGAACTTAGGGGTTCGCCGGGTTCAAAGCACACTGCGCTAACAGCTGCTCCATCACACCACCACGATGAACGCTGCCATCAAACGTAATTGTTTATTATCTGAAATAACATTGAGCAATTTCTTGTTTTTTTACCTATTTATATTATTGCCTATTACTGATGAGCAGCTTCATTACTTACATTGACATCTATCCTGTACATTCATGGCAATGGTAAGACTGTAGTGTGTGGGAGGCAGTGGCACCGTGAGTCTGAGCACTTCCCTGAAGCCGGTGACCTGAGTTAGATTCCCCACCACGGCCAACATCAGTGGCCAATTATATTTGACCTGATCCAGTCATTTATACCATGTCACCAACCTGCGCAGACCGGCGTAGTGAAGTATGGTCAAATACCTCCTACCACTGTCACCGCACGTTGAGGCCATCGTCCCGCAGCAAATTGCTAGGGGTCTGTAAATTGCCGTATTATTTGAAAATTACAATTCTCTATAAACTATTTGTACATTTCTGTTCTGGTTGCACCAGTGAGTGAACGTATTTATGTCTGTATGACAAAATTAGTTTAGGTGAAATGTGTCTTAATACAGAGGTGATTTACGTATTGCAGATCAAAAACAGAAACATAGCGAGAGGATTGTTAGCGAGTCTGGATGCGTTCCCTCCCCCCGCTGTTTTATGTTCACGATATTCGGGAAGTGTTTGGGAGCCCAGTTTGCTGTGCGGCTGCCAGGCCTGTAAATCCCTCGCGTTGTGTAGTGCGGTGACCTACTTTCACGGAAGCTTTTCGCAGGTGGCATGCGAGAGCTTAGTGTGCAATGAAATATTTGATAATGATTTTTTGGGTAATCTGGCCAAATAGATCAGTGGGTAAACCTCTGTCACCTGCTGTGCTGAGCCACGCGTACAAATACAAATTATTAAATTGCGTTAATCCTGTCGGACGTTTACTGCACAATGTCACTTCTGTTAATGCTCGCGTTGTCATTCTAACGAGACACATTTATGTGAAACTGTTAAACTGGAAGTGTGTATTGTGTCATTAACGTATATCACTGCACTTTGAGTCAGTGCTAAGTGGTCATACAAAACATTTTAGGAGATTATTATAAAATGTTGCAGCTGCTTGATTAATGCTTTTTAATTTCAGAGCAGTGCCCTCTGCATTTGGTTTTGGACGCTATGCAGCAGTTTACAAGGTTCCACATTGTTCTCATTATTGTTTTTGTGGGTTCGTGGGCCTGCTCGTTTACCGCCTACCAGACCTGTCAACTGGCCACATGCCCATACCAGCATATAGGCTGGCCTTTGGTCAAAAAGAAAAAAAGTCTGCATTTTAATTACATTTACACATCATTAGCAACTAACACATTTAGTTTAAGCTAAATAACAGAATATAACGAACGATATATATTGACAGTTTAAGAACACATACAAAAATCACTTTGTATATTCTAAGCCGAGTTATCACCCAGAAGCAGAGGGCTACCACTGAGCTTCACTGGATGTGGAATGTTAATCATATTTTGGAACAGACTTGAAGAATTTACTTCGTGTATTTGGAAAATAATTGTGATTAACGAGAGGGAGAGAGCATGAGTTAGTAGAACAGTGGGTGACCGGGGTGTCCCAAGTACACGGGTTTGCCAAATCATAGAACAGGTAAGTGTACGTGGTGCCGTGGTGGCGAGAGATTAACTCGCTCACGTGGTACGACGGAGGTTGTGGATTCGACCTTGACACGTTGATATTTGGAGTATATTTGGAGTTTTCATGTTTTCCCTGTGCTAGGGTGGATTTTTTTCTCCAGGTCCTCTGCTTTTTCACTCCACATTTAGAAACATGCGTTTAGATGATTTAGATTATTTTGCTGCTGTACATTTACACGTGATAAGCCACTTCGTTGAGCGGTCCATTGTGCCCAGGTCATTTCTGAAAAATAAACTAATAGCTCAGTGGGCTTTACCTGTTATTTGTATATATTTTCATTGATTTGTTTATCTCTCGTATATTTGCCCTCCTGTCGTGTTTTTGTTGTAACGTTCTGACCTCGTGCCCCTACTGGACATCTGTGAAAAAGAGCTTTGTAGCTCATCGGATTCCTCCATTAGAAATAAATATTCTGATTCTGAATTGTCTCGCGTACCCCCTGGAGATGTTTCGTGTAACCCCACGTGGTGACCTTGCCACATGCAGAAAACCGCTGCTCCAGAACAAGTTTCGGCACAGTTTACGTTCACCACAAATTTGTGCTAAAGTTTCTACGCTCGCGTTAGATTTTGGTTTAGAAATATTTCACACGGCACTTTACATGCTCTATGGTTGCGTAGAATATGTGCGTGTATATCAAAGCAAAAATTACGTGATGCACACCTTTGAAAGCGTTTACCGGGAACAATCCATGAATTTGTTTTTATTCAAAGAGATTGTGATGTTTACATTTTTTTGCGGCATTTCTCTCTTGCAGAGTTACTCGCCAAAGCTTTGAAGCAAGGTTTTGGAGTCGTAAACAAGGACTATCACCAGGTTAGTTTGCACGGTTCATAATTTTCACTTGCGCTTGTGTCTGCTCTGCAATCACGAGCCACTCATTTGTGTCGCCGTGCATCACTTTCACAACCTAAGTGTTTCCCGCGAATCACTGTCTTTGCCGCTGCATTGTTATCGTCGGAAGTTCATTTTGTAATGGCAAGTTGCGCGAATTAAATGAACTCAGTACTTCATTTCACCTGTTGCTCTGTGCTTGATTGCCTCACGATGGACGTGTTTGTTGTTGTTGTTGTTCCACGCTGCATGCCTCATTCGCCACGTGCATGGCACCTCAGGCTGAGAGAGTAGTCTTGATGCTCAAGGTAACTCCACCGCCGCTTTTCATTTCTCATTCGCGTCGATTTTAGCGTAGCTATGCGCGGCCGCTCTCTGGTTTCGCCGCGCGCCACGCGTGAAGATCCAGCACGCTTGCTGCTGCTGTGTGCCGGCTTTCTGCAGCATTTTAGCCCCCCGCCCCCCCCCCCATGTATCTAGGTTGGTTATAGCCACCGGTTTGAAGACTGTGATGGCGGCTGACACGAGGTTTTGCAGTGGCCGATCTCGACCTTGCAGGAACGCGCCGCGCTCCCTAACCGCCGCTCCTTGCCATGTTTTTTGTGTTTTCATGGTCACGTCTGATGTGGCTGAATGTCTTGCCCGATGCCATTTTGCCCAGGAAAAATGGAACGTTAAGCAATTTTTGCCGTGAAGGTTTTCTGTTATGTGTTATAAGTGTATGGTACATGTTTGTGGGGAACAGCAACGTAGTGGTTAGCTCTGAATCCGGCTACCCGACTTTAATTGCCAATCATGGCCAACATCAGTGGTGATGATCTGAACTGGTCCTGGGCCTCCCCTTGGTCGACTCCACCTTAAATGAGTACCTGGCGCAGTGTGTAGTAAACACCACCCCCTTCGTGCTCAGTGGCGGCCTTCACTTGCCTCAAATGTCTGCATGGCTATAAGGGGGATCTTTATGTATGTGAGTTTGCTGGCAAAGGCAAATATGAAGGCGCATGGGAATAGTGGATAGAGCATTGCACTAATTCCAACACTGCTAGTTCGATTCTTGACGATGTTGCACAATTCCGGAAGGAATTGAAAACTGAAATTATTATTGTGAGACAAAGGTGGCCAGCTTTTCATAGTACTGTACTGGCCACATGTTTCCTTTAGACTGCCCTTTTTGCCTAATAAGTGCTCGCTTACTGAAATGTCCAAGATGGTCTATATGGGGAGATGGGGGCTGTTTGATTGCTGGCAAATCAAAATCCTCACGTGATTTTCTGTTTAGTTTATTTTCCTTCACCCACACCTCCGATTAGCACGGTTGGCTATGTATGGTGCGAAAGAAGTTCAACATACATATATGAACCTCTGTGTGCTTGCAAATAGCACGTGACTTCAGGTCTTGTGGGGGATTATTTGTCTATGTGTGTGTATCTACGTGACCAGAATGTTGGTGGACTTTTAAAAAATACATCCAGAGGCAAGTTTATTCGTATCACAGCCATAACGGCAAAGAGATAATTTACGGTCTTAGACTCGGGTCAGGGTATAAGGTCTCCGCAGCCACAGGGAAAACATGCCTAATAGATTATGCATGTTGAGGTATGTGTATCTGTGAAACAGCATTGCATGTGCTCATTAGTTTTGAGCTGCCCTGGTAATAAACCCCGTTTTATTTAAAGTAAGGCACTGATGCTCCTTTTTTTCAACGTGGGCCTAAAACCACAGCAAGGAGACAGTCCCGCCATTATGTATGAATCCTATAACGCGGCACCATTTATTTCTGTCCCCAATGTATCGTAAGTTTAACCGTATGACGGCTCTCTTAAGATTTGGCCTCTTTCCAGTGGTGTTCTCCCGGGTCGGGTAAGTTTTGTTGAATGACATAAAACTTGCCAGCGAACCGCCAACAGAGAGTCAACTTCAGAAGGTCCCTATTGACTAAAGCTGTTTATCAATTCAGATTTCCAAACGTCAGTGCTGGTCTCGCTGTTATAACAGTGACAGCACTATTACCATGAGTGTCTCGGATATTTTTTCACTCCGAGCAGTTAATACGAATACGTTTTTGAATGGACTCGCTGTGACTTAGTTTGGACAAAAAAACTCCTTGTCATTGTAAGCTGGGTATACCCGATACTATTATGTCTTGATGTTATCAGATTCTAAATAAGACGTTCGCACATAGTAATGAGCCCCATTACATCTGATACTACCATGTGCGATGCTAAGTCTTGATTCCCAACAAGGATTCATGACACGCACACAGCATTGTGCGACCTGGCGCGATCTGTTACTCAGGCTTGGGCACTGCCCATTGCAAATCTAACTCGGTTGAAATGTTTAAGAACAGAAAAGATTTTGTCTGCGTTCATGAGCCAGGAGTGAATATTTTAAAATAGCCACTGTCCATTCATTAGTGGTCTTGCAATTGTGTGCTTTTCATGTATGTAATACGCATCGGTATTTGATGGGTATTTCAGAGTGAACTGTGTGTTAAATGCTTGTAAAAATAAGTCTTTCTGTCTGTCCTGTAGGTATGCTCACCCAGTATGCTGACTCCATTGTGATGCTTTTTTTTTTTTGGCAAACCTGTCTGGATGTATAACAGATGAATGTAACTGGCAACAAGTTGGCCATTCAGAGTGGTATACTGGTCCAAACTGTCGAAGAAGATATTAAAATATCACTTGGAAGAGTATTTCAAAGGATTAATGTTTAAAAAAAGAATATGCTGGCCATCTCTCCGCGCCATTAGTGACGCCTGCCAAGAGCTAGTCTGGCGTTAATTTTCATCGCATATTCACTCGTTTTATCACATCACGACGGCACATTTCCAATTTTAACGCCTTGGCATTTCACTAAACCTCGCCAACAGATGTCCAAGCTTTTTATGCTGTACTCCGGTAGGCTTCCACGTAACAAAGCCACCCAATTCCCAGAATATTACACACACGCTGGCTGTGCGCGTGACCCTGGTAAAAATGTTGACGACCCACAACGGTTTGTCTGGTGAAACAAGAGTGGCATTGTCGGAGTAAGCGTGCGTTTGTGTGAGAGGTGATGGCTGATATTGTGTTTTTAAATATTTTAAACACAGTTGCTGAGTTACCCGGCTTGAAGTGGCCTGAAAATTGTAATAGATAATAGTTATCACTTTTTTTTTAAATGAGCACGCTTAAAAAAGCAAGTGAACAAGAGCTTGAGGCGAGGAGAGACATTGAGAGGGAATTCCAAACTGGAGCAGTGCGTTGGGAACAAGGCGCACGCCTGTACACCAGCACTGTGGAGGCGAGGGTTGGTGGATCGCACGAAATGTTGATAGAGGATCTCAGAGCTTGGGCATTGGTTGGTGCTGGCCAAACCTGTGGCTGCCTTCCCGCTTGTCTGTGGTTCCTCATACCTCTGAGTTCTATCTCTATGGTGAATGCTGTGCAGCGTGTTGCACCTCATTATTAAGTGTCGTAACCTGCAAGTGTGGCGGTTCAATTCGGCGTGGATGGGTCGGTGATGTGGCCGTGCGCGCTCACGTTGTGCTTTCACCGGACCCAACCGTTGCCCTCAGATCATCTACTATGAGCTCGGCTTCATCGTGTGCGCGGCATTGGGCGTCGCCTTCCTGCTGCTGCTCCCGCTGGTGGGCTGCTGCCTGTGCATGTGCCGCTGCTGCGGGAACTGCGGCGGAGAGATGCACCAGAGGCAGCGGAAGAACGCCGACTGCAAGCGCAGCTGCTTCGGCGCCACGCTCTTCCTCGTCACGCTCGTCATCGCGTACGTCGTCTCGTCCCGCCGACACCTCTTGTCGCAGCGGCCGCTCGCTCGCTCGCTACCCGGTGGCGGTCGCGGTTGCCCGCTTGCCGGTAGCAGTGGCGGCCGCTTGCTCCCCGGTGGCGGTGGCGGTTGCTCGCCTGCCGGTAGCAGTGGCGGCCGCTTATTCGCTGGTGGCGGCCGCTTGCTCGCTTGCTCGCTTGTCGGTGGCGGCGGCAGCAGTGAAGGCGGCGGCAGTGTTTTTGCCGTCCCATCGCGCAATGAGTGTTTGCCAAAGTGTCCTTGATCTCATTAGGGGTGAAATGTTAGGACCCCCACGTTTGTGCATGGCGTAATAATAATTGCCAATTAAATAATTGCACGCTAGGCATGTATTCCTCATTTAATTAATTGCTCACACCTGAAATCGCAAACTTGAAAACTCGGCCCATTTTCATAATTAGTTTTTATATAATACCACGCCTTACATAAGCATTGTAGAAACGGCACTGACGTCGGTGTTTTTGGTCCTCGCTCGGTATTGTGCACGATATCGTGCGGCTTGTTTTGCGGAGCGTGTTTAAAAGCAGAGGACAACATTGTGAAACTTGTGGGGAGGGATTTGAGACGGACGCGTTCTGCACAGGGACAGCCTGGCGGCGGGGCTGCTGTCGATTGTTCACTGTGGGTGGCTGCCACTTTCGTTTTCACAACAGCTGGGTCAAAATCCTCGTATTACATTGGCAGAGGGAGGGTGTGAATATGTAAGGTACAAAAGAGAAGTAGTCACTCACGAGTGTAGGAGGCACGTGCATGATTGTTTTGTAGTGACCCAAATTTTCTGGTTACTGAACTAGGCACTGAACTAGCTGTAATGCAGTTAACATACAAGGAGTAGATTGATGGCGTTATCTTATAAATACATGTATTTAATAACAACAACATTTATATACACTGGAGAGCATTTCGGAGTCTCAAGACATTTCCATATGAGTGAGCGAATCATGTGACTGTAATTGCCGGCCTTTTCGTTGTCTACGGTATAGGGTAGCGTATGATCTGATCTTACTTTTAGGGCACAGGTCACTTGTGTAGAATAAATATTGAAAGGTTTCGTGCTGTCCCATGAAGCTGCAGTCGCTCGCACCATAGCATCTGGTGTTATGGAATGGATGAGCTTCAACTGTGTGTTTTTTTTACCATTGGGAAAAGCAGTCGATTCGGTAGAAAATTGTGGCGACTTGTACATTTTTCTACCCAAGAGTGATGAAATATTAGTATTTTACCAAAAACATGAGTTAAGCCAGCGGTATTTGTGTGTTCTCTGTGGTAATTCAAACATGTTTTTGCTTTCCCTTCGTGCGTCTCCGTGCAGGGCGGGCATTGTGTGTGCCTACGTGGCCAACCACAACGTGACCAACACCGTCCGGCAGTCGGAGACCCTGCTGTCGAGCAACTTCAAGGACGTCCGGACCCTGCTCAACACGACGCCCGGTGTAAGCCGCAGCTGCCCCAGCCTCACGTCCGCGCGGTTTCCTCCGTTAAATGTTACCGAAAACCACGCGCCTTACGCACCTGTGGATGTAGATTAAAGTTTAGCAAATGATTTGCCGATACCGCATTCGCAGTGGCACACAAAACAAACAACAACAACAAGTCGACGCATTCATCAATGCCACTGAATTAATATGAAAAGTGCAAAATATATTTTGCTTTGAGTAATGGCCCTTCTCCATAGCACATACATAGAAAGGTTAATAGGGAGGCCAGATTTAAAGTTTAGGCTTTTTTTCCTGCGGGTCACAATTTGCACCGCAGCAAAGTCAGCCGCTGCGCTGCAATGATGCGGCAATGATGCGGCAATGACGCGGCTCGTTTTGCTTTCATTACCGGCGTGAGTTGGACCTAATTAGAAGCACATGGCCGGTGTTGTCTCCTTACCACCAAGAGCCCTGCCAATAATAAACAGCTCATTTGCACGTCGCCCATGTGGTGTGCACGCTGCAGTGGTTCTCATTAGGGGGCTTTGTGCAAATTGCAGATGAGCATTGCGGCTAATTTGTAGAATTCCACTTTTCGTGAAATTTAAACGAAAGGGGGTTTCCAACTCCAAATTAGTCTACAGTGCAACTCGTTTTGTGGCTGTGACTTCGCATATAAAAGCGTGGTTTTTGAACAGGTGACTGACTTGAGTGTGTTTTTTTCTTTGTCTTTAGCAAATCGACTACATCGTTGAAAAGTACAACATCACGAAGGACAGGGCGGTTTCCGATCTCGACCGTGAGTGTAAATATTTAGGGTTGTTGTTTGTACGTTTTGGGGTTTTATGTATCTGTAAATGTTTAACTTTTTGAATCCTAGTAAGTACTTGTAATCGCAACTCTTGGCATTACCGGCAGTGCCAGGTAATAATGTCATTTCTATTAAGGCAGCATTTCACAGTCATCATATCTTTTAGTTATATTCCGGTGCGGACCCCGTTGGGACTAATGCTTTGTTTCCATGACCGCTGGCAACGGGGCACAACATCAGCGGCATGGCCCCTGTCCGTGTCCCCACACTCGTGAGCCACGAGGCTGCGGGGAACTCTGACCATCAGGCTCCACGCCCCCTCCCCCCACTGCCCTTTTCTACACTCCACGGCCTTCTGGGAAGCGATCGGTGGAACGACTATTGCAAATCGCGTTTCAACACAGGCTACATTAGGACGATTACCCCAACTAATGTCGCTGTCATGCTCATACGTTCCTGCTGGAAGCTGAACTAAGTGGTGGTCATCACCGGCTCCGGGTTGATATCCGGATGTGACACCGTGACCGGCTGCGAGGGTGGTTTTGGTAAAGCCGCCACGGTCCCCGTTCAGGAAGGGGAGACCCGTGAGGCCACCGCCCGCTTGACGTCGGCTCGGCCTGGTCAGGGCTGCCGTAGGAACCGTGGCCGAGGCCTGTTGTTGGTGCTGGACCAGTGTGCGGACGACCGAGCCGGCTCGTCCCCCCAGCGGTCGTGGAGGCGCGGCAAGACGGTGTCTGTGTGTCACGCTCAATTGCACGTGCGGCCTCGCTCCCCTGAGCCGATAACGTCGGTGTCCATACTACCGTTATTCGTTCAAACGTTCAATGAAATGGGTACACATTGTGCACCACGCACCTGGTAATTGCTAGAATTTGAAACCCGAGGGGAGGGGGGGGACACATAGAGTTTGGGCATACGTGGTTTCATGTTTAAAAAAAAAGTGTGTTTCTTCAGCCAGTGATTATGTATTCAACATTGTGCCAACATATCTTTCCAAAGACACATATCACTGGTATATTTTGTACAGGCGAGCGGCATGCCATGAGTGAATAGAAACAGGTGGGATAGAGGAGGAGTAGCAGCCCGGCCGAATTGTGGGCACAAGCTATCGCGCCGTTTGCCTTCCTGTTTTCCAGTAAATGCCTATTTACTTCAGCACAGACGCCACTGGTATTTGTATGCAACATACAGGATGCAAAATTCGTGTATTTTCCGACAAACAAAATATATTGTTCACCGTTCACTCTTGCCAAGGCCTACAAGTTATGGTACATGGAACATGTACGTGAGGTCATTTGTCCGCGTGACTGTTCCCGATATGTGCGCTATAAGAACTTCGTACTGAAACCTTGCCTTTAATATTAGTCTGATTTAAATACAATTCATGGTTTAATATGAAAAAATAGTCGCAATGAGCAGGAAAAAAATGTACACGCGACAATTTAATGTGTTTGGCTGTGTCCGTTGGTACGACAGAAATTTGACCAGATTATTACGTGGCCTAACCCAAAAGTCAATTATGAATATAAAATAAACACTTTAACTTGGTTGCGTTGTAGCACTTGCTCCAGTGCACGTGGAATGGATATCCCGTCGCTTGTTGGCCTCACAAGGGCCTGATTCTATCAGGAGCTGCTTAGAGCACGATAGTGATAATGGTGGTGAGGCATGCCAAGGGTGGTGTGGCTGCTACCAGGTCATGTAAATATAAAGTGAGATAAGAGATGTTTGTGTGGCCAGGTGGCCAGGCAGCCCTTGAGTGGGTGTGCTTTGTGCCCCTAGCGGTTCGTTTCTAATCTATGCTCATCTGCTGGGTCCTGTGTGATGGAGTGCAAACATACAGAGGAAAACAGGAAAAGCGTCTATTTTAAGAACATTCGGTTGGTGTTTTGAAAGGTCTGTGGCAAGGGCTTCACGTATGTTTTTTTTATTAGCACAATCCCCCCCAAAAAATCCATCCTAAATGTGAACTTACATCTGATGATAAATATATTTTGGTCTTTAAAATGCTTTATCCAGTGTTAATGCTATTAACGTTGCAGTTTTGCTTCACAGTGTGACTAATTGCTTTTTGGCCTCAGATTGCCACGCAAGTCAGTAAGTGTTCGGGGGCATGGCGTTCGCAGTTGCTTTACATCTCGATTCGATCCGTGCCGGTTCGGACGTTTGCAGAGGTGGGACCATTGCTGGGCCAGAGGATCCAGAGCCGGCTGGGCACGAAGGTTTATCCCGCGCTGCAGGCTGCCCTACAGATGGCCAACGGTCAGTGTCCACACGGCACCTTGATCACCGGCGACGAGCACGGTTGGCTGCGTGCAGTGCGGACGAAGTTCGACGCAGTGCATATGTACATCGCACACAGCTACGCGAGAGCAAAGGCAATGGAGTGAAACCGTTTTATAAAATAAAAATATAAACGTTCACATTTTAGGTTCCAATCATGCCCAGCTCCAGTGGTGGTGGGGGGGGGGGGGGCAGTAGAGCTGTTGCGTTGGGGGGTGAGGTGCAAAATACGAGTGGTGGACAGCAGAGGAGAGGGAACGCTGGCGGGGGGCACAAGGGACACTTGGTGGTGCGGGGCCAGCCCCAGAAGCCTCACAACCCCCGCCCCAGGTTCCCATTAAATGCGATGGAAACTGTGTTCAGGAAGAAATCGCTGGGGTGAGGGCATGGGGGGGCTCAGCCCCCCCCCCCCCCCCGAACTGGGCACCTTTATTAATTTGTTTTCAGTAATTTACAATTAAAGTTCAAATTAAATCAATTATATTTACCCGCGATAGAAGTCAAACTCCACCGATGAGAAATTGTTATGTTACATGTAAAATTATTGTACATATTTTGGAATCTTAAATAAGATGCGTGTCCTTCTCCTCGACAAACTGTTTGCACTTGATGATATTTGCGTTTTAGAAATCTGATGTCATTGTTTTTCATTCCATTCCTTCTCTGTGTTGCTTGAGCTAAACTCTAATTTAATGTGTAATCGTGGATCTGATTACCTGCTTTGGTTTTCCGTTTGCTATTTCTGTTGATTTTGGCTGCTGAAATGCATTCACTAACAACACTGCTTTGCTTTGCTACTGTACCATTGATCTTTGGAAACATTTGTGTCCCTATTTCGCTTTGTTCCAAAGTCACTGGGGGGAAAATCACCAAAGGTAACGCAACACTTGAGTGACCCTTTGTGTCTGTCCCGAATAAATGTTATTTTGTTTGGTACACTTCCATTCAACGTGGAAATTAAAGCCGCAATTCGAGTGCAGCTGCCATTAGTAGTCCGTTGGCTGCATAGCAGCGTTCCAATTAGTTTCACAAAGTGCGTTGATGCGTGTAGTTTATACCTTATTTTTCCCGATTGCTTGTCATAGCATTATGAATTCCCTGTAGTGAAATCTTGGCCAATGTTTCCAGAAAACGATTTGCTGTTTGAAATGTCCGCACTGTAACAAACTTGCATCTGGTGGTGTAGCTGAAGATGCCCATTGCAATTGAAATGATGCCCACTCTTGGTGCCGTTTTGTAGTTTAAGTATACAGGCAGACCACGCTTAGCGCGACCCCACAGAGAACACATTCGTTACGGTGCCCTTTGTCCTGGAGAAAGTTTTTACTAAGAAAAAGAAGAACATTAAAAACTAAAATGTCTACAAAGTGCTTTCGAGTGAACACGGAGCAGCCCCCATCATTGACTCAGCCAATGAGAGCGACGCACACTCTCAGCCAACCAGACCCCACTTCTACAGGAACGCATCTTGAGGACTAAGCGAGGCCTGCCTGTATGTACATTGTTTTCCGAATACCATTTTGATAAGACAAGTCTAATGATGGAGTATATTAATTAGTGCACATCGAACGTAACGGACGTTTTGCATTTCGCAAAATAACATTGTGTTCTCGCAAAAATGCCAATCGTGTGAAATTTAAGCGGCCGTCTTTACCCGTTTCCAAAGCGCATTTGGCTGTGAGAAAATCACACCGTTAATCCGCCGAGGAGATGACAAAGGTCGACCACGTGACCAATGGCGATGACCGCAACGACGATCGCTTGCTTGCTGACACTCTCCCCCCCCCCCATCCTCGAACGGGCAGTGATGTCGGCGACGCGCCAGGCGCTGCTGGACGTCAACACGTCGCTCTCGGTGCTGCGCGACGGCACCGAGAGGCTGCAGAGGAACTTGACGACCGTGCGCAACAGCCTTAACGCGACCCTCAATGACCCCATGTGCCAGAGGGCACAGCAGTGCGCCGCCATGTCGGGGCAGCTCGTCGTGCTGGATATCCACGCCGACTTCAGCTTGGTACGTGTGTGTGTACGTCGCACTTCTGTCGCACCGTACGTAGCCGACCGCGATAATCGAAGGTGCAGGGGAAGGACAGCAAGCTGGTGAGCGCCAGCGCTGCGTGTGCTGTGCCCCGAGTGCCCTGGTGGCTCCTCGCGCGGCCTCTAATCCACAGCGAGGGTTGGTGGATCACAAGCACGTTCGGGAAACTCTCAAATCTGCTGGGCTGCGAGGTCGCCATCTCCTTGTTTTGCCAGGGCGCGGCAGTACAGCAAGTGGGCTCATTTTCATCTGTATTCCATCTGTACGGGGATTGAGTGTTACCCCCCTCCATCCGTACATGTGAATTGTCTCCGAGGGCTCTGGTTTCCTGTATAAGTACTCAATGGAGATGGTCAAACATCCTCATATAGAGCCATAGAGCTTGGGCAATTGTTGGCGCTGGTTCTGGCTGCCTTCCTGCTTGTCTGTGATTTGCCATGCCTCTGAATCAAACGCAAACCTCCTGGGTGTAAAGCCTTAGATATACGCATAAGATGCAACTGTAACCAACTTCCCTCCCCTTAGTCAATAACTCAAGCTAAAATGAGGAGCTTCTATGAAATGAGGCTGGATGTTGTCTTTCCATGGCAGCCTTAACTGCCCTCGCATAACACTAAACACAAGAGGCCGACCGTCTCTACCGTGTGTGCATGTAGATTACTTGAAATTGTGTTCTTCCAGATAAAAAAGACGGAGCTTAACCGCTGTAAATGTTTAATTAATGCATGAGCTTAGAAACAATGTAAGTACAATGAGCACTGAAGAACAGGTTTACTGAACATGAAAAGGACCGGGTTTGGTTTAGTTTGACAGTGCGCAGAGCTGATGGTGGTGTTTGCCTTCCTGTGCAGCTGCACGACGTGTCCCGGGAATTGGAGCAGGTGAACAGACTGCTAGACACCAACATTACAGCAATGGTTGACAAGGTATGTTCAGTTTTTTTTTTAGATCTTGCAATGCACAAGTTGTCGTAATATGTCTGAGACTTATCGGGTTCATCATCGTATGTACAGGTTAAGAGTATTGGTGACACGCAAAATAAATCGTAAATTTACTACGTCAATGTTTAATTTTTGGTGGTAATTTTTCCCCCTGCGCAGGGCTACGCAACTTTTAATGACACGCCTGAAATCATCACACAGCAAACGAGGAACATTGCTGCAGGTAAGATAACAAAGCGGCGATGAAGTCTAATAACACGCAGCTGGTTTTCTCAAACTTGTTCACACATTATTGATGAGCATGGAATTCCTCGAGTTGACAACTGCTCTGTGTAATGCAAACATTTCTTTGTTCGGATTGCTTTTGCCTGGATCATTAAACATTGTCCTTTCAGGGAAGTTGCGTAAGTGCAGTAAACACAGCATGCATAGCAGCATCTTGTGGTTTCATGAATTTGAACGGAATAGCCAAGGGTCTGCTTTTTAAGTGCCTCACTATTAATGCGTTTCAAATTGGCTCCAGATTTGAGTACAGTTAGCTCTGGATAGTCCACGGGTGGATAATCCCGGGTGCGGATTAGCCGTGCTTGAGAAAACACAAATAGAATATCTTCGTTACGAGTTGACAGGTTTCATTAGAGCAGCTTGTTATCCACGGCCCATCGGCCACGTGACCGCAAACATGGTGGCAAGTATTGAAGTATTGCACTATCAGTGTTATTAGTGAATCTAGTCCATCCATCACTCTGGACAATTGAGAGTTGGCTGTATAGCATGTAGCATATTGCTCTATAATTTAACTGGACTTAACACTGAACAAGAAAACGCAGAATTAACCCCAACACATTACGTACACTTTATCACAAGAAATGCCCCATCGGCCCCATGTGCTGTAGATTTACATTTTCTAATGGGTGCTTTGCATGCATCAGCAGAGCATTTACGAATAATGTATGCCAGGCATTTATGGTTATTAGTGCTGGAGTGAAAGGAAATAATTGAGAAATTACCCAAGTAATGAATATTTTTGACAATCACGAGGTAGTTGATTTCCAGATTCATAACAGATATATGACTACGGTTCATAACAGATATATGACTACGGTACATGGGCTTTCGAGGGCTCATCAAGGTGTGCGTCCGTTTAAATTGGATGCGGTGAGGTTTTGTAAACTCACGGAATGAATGTGAGGACTAATTTGGTGGCAGCCCGTTATCTCGGTCACCGGTCCTCAAGGCTATTGCTCGGTCCACGTTGTTTCCTTCTGCTCATAGGCAGATGCAATGCAGGGCATAGCATCCGTTGATTGGCATTGAAAGTGTACGTGGCCGGAGATGATTTGTGAGCATGGAAATGTAGAAACGGACTGCAGCCCTGCGAGTTGAAGTTGGCAAACCATGAGTGGAGATGATTCGGGCTTGAGGACATTTCAATCCACTCTTAAATAGATCAACATTTTGTGAAATAAAAAGTTTATCGGCTTTTGTCAGACTTGGTCTAAGATAGTGAATTTAAACTGGATTCCAATAACGAATATGTATATTTAAACAGATTTTTGATTGCATAAATTATTCTAGATACATTCTCTGCTGAAAATAAAAAAAAAGGGTTTGCAGAAGATATCCCTTAAACATTAACACATGAAGCCACTTTGTCAATTCTAAGCATTTGGCTGTGTGGGACTTTTAGAATGAAACCTCAATATAGTTGCTTCTTCATCAATTCATTTTTCCACAGCGTTAGCAGGTTTTTAATGAGTGACCAAAACACTGTTTTGTTATTGAGTTGCGAAACTATTTTTTGCCACTCTTTTCCACAATTGCTTCTCATTGTTACTGGGCTCTAGAGGTGACATGAATGAATAGTTACTTACGGTGCAATCATCTTAATGACTTTCACATTTGAAATGCACAAGAGGCCTCTATTTCCTGTGCCTAAATTCCCGAGGATTGCTGATAGATGAAGTCCGGTCACCATGTTGTGCTTTTTGACATATACCTCCACACACAAAAAAGGACAATTTTACTTTTTAAATTGAAAATAATTTAGCTTTATTCTAAACAATGACGACACGTATTTTCTTCTACGTGCTTGTGAGTTAATTGTTAATTATTAAAATGTATTGGATTGATTTAGCAGCATCACAGTGATTTGGGAACCATTTTTATTACCTCTTTATTGTTAGTATGTAAATTGTATAAATCACTCCATTTATACATAGACGTTCACATTAAAAATGAGAGTATTGTGTTAGTCTTCAAAGTCATTATGCAATGTTGTGGTGCATTATGGGTTAAAACATATATATGAGCAGAACTCCATTCTGTATTTGAAAAGAAATGTTTTAGTCCATCGGCATATTGTTCTGGAAATCCACGAGGCGATGGGCTAAAATATTAATGTATACGTGGAGACGCGAGATTGGAGTTCTGCTTCTAAGGTGGTTGGTCATGTCTGTAACATGGCCCCACAACTTCTAGCAAACTGGCGGTGCCGCACTGCCAGTGCTCATTGCCGGCCTGTGCGTGCGTGCGTGCGTGCGTGCGAGCAGGCGTGAAGGATCTGCTGGACAACGTGGGCGCTAGCATCAAGACGACGGCGAAGCAGCTGCCCATTCAGCTCATAGTGAACAACGGCACCCAGTACCTGGACATGGGGCAGGCGCTGGTGCACAAGCACCTGCCCACGGTCGACCAGTACGACTTCTACAGGCAAGCGCAGCGCCGCACGGTCGGAGTGAAGCGCTGTCGGGTGTGACGTGACGTCTCGGCTATTCCGCGGGTCTGCTTGCCGTGGCACGACTCTCTCTAGTGCACAGCGTAAAGCCCACACCGTTTTACAGGAGTGGAAATGCTGAGCATGCTTGTATACGTATCACTAATGACCACAAAGACAAATACTGCGTGAGTATCTGGGCGAATTGTTTATTTATTTGTGAGTTTTATTCATGTTACAAATCAAACCATCAAAATTGCAAAGTAAGCAATGTGGCAATAATAATTCCGTGTTCGTGCACAAATGGGGAAGCTGTCTATAAGAAATGAGAGATGAAAACGTTGTTGTCGGGTGTAGAAACAGTCAAAGGCTCGCCTTTGAGAGCGCTCGGTGGACACATCCTCCTTGAGAAGGAGCGGTGAGTTCAATGGAGGTGCACATCAATTTTGAAATTAATTTGGTCACTCGCCTCAACATTCCGACCCAACCTTCTATAACGGCATTGAAGGCGTTGCTTGATGACTACGACTGCCACACTTGCCGGTGCCGTTCGTGAAGCCATTTGTGACTGGAACTTTTAAGATGTAATTTTTAGAACTTCCTTCAACGTAGGAAATGCAATTATATATGGGTTCATTTAATTTAATTAGTGTCATGCATAACGTGGTAATTTGGGATTTCTTACTAGATTTCCTTTGTACATAGTTCTGGTTATTTACTGTATTATTAGTCACGTGTGTATGTATGTTGAACTTCTTTCGCACCATACGTAGCCAACCGTAAACCCTCTCATGTACCATGCTTGTTGTTTGGTCAGGTCGCCGTTGAGAGAGAACTCAGTGGGCCTCGCCCAACACACTGGCTGACCGACTGATGTATAGGATGCTAGAAGGGGGGGGGGGGGGTGGTTCACGGGTAGGGAGAACCAGGGCAGGAAATTCCCACCCGCCTAAGGGTACAGAACTAACAATGTTTATGATCATGTTTTTATTGAAGATCTATTGTTTTTTTCCCGCTTGGCTTTTTTTCTGCATTGCAAGAACACCACTGGGAAGCCATCGTTTATTTTGATGGGCCCCATCCACATGCTGATGATGGCAGCTTGGTGGAAGGGTTGAGAGCTGTTGTATATAAGTGTACTTGCAAGAAGGGCCCCAACGTATTTGTTGTGCACGTTGCTGCAGGTTTATGTATTAAACGAGTAAGCACAAACTCTTGACGTTTACGTCGTACATACAGTTGCTGATTCGTGAGTTGCATTTAACGACATGCATCTTCAGTGTTACACAACAATTTGATTTAAAAAATAGTTGCGTCGACTTGTTTGGTTTTTGTAAATATGCAAAGTGTATTGCCTTGGCCGGTAATTTTCGCCATCAGGCCATTCTACAGTTGGACATCGGAGGCAGAATTATCTGTTGGTACTTTTGGAGCGTCGCTCTAATTACCAAGAATACTGCAGGTTTTTCAAGCTCGCGAAATATAAAATCCGCATCGAGGAGATGTCTCTGTGTTGGCAGGGGTAGGGGGGGGAAGGCCCAGCAACGTAGGTATTGGTGGGGGGCACACTCACTCGCGCGTGCGAGAGAGAGAGGCCCACTGATGCGAGCGTGCCGTGCGTCCGCTGTCGCGCAGGTGGCTCGTGTGCATCGTCCTGTGCTCGCTCGCGGGCCTCGTGGTGCTCTTCAACCTGCTGGGCCTGCTGTGCGGGGCGTGTGGCTACGACAAGCACGCGACGCCCACCACGCGCGGCTGCATCTCCAACACCGGCGGAAACTTCCTGATGGCGTGAGCGGCAAGCGCGCGCACGGCCGGCGCGGCGGAGCGATCCGGATTACGCGCTGGGCGGTGCGGGTACGGGGGCGGCAGCGACGCGGCCTGCCCCCCGGCAGTAGTGAGCGGCGTTCGCCGCTTGTTGTTGCGGAGGTCCGCGGTTCGAATCGGCCGGGCCACCTTTAGTTATTGTTGGCGGGGTGGATTTAGCGTAAGCTTAGGGTGGCCGTGTGCTTTCACGGTGGACGTTAAAGATTCAATGAGCTCAGCCGAATGGGCTTTACTCGGGAAATACATTTCTGATTTGAGTCGGACATTGTTTGCTCGAGTCATAGCCCAAATTTGGCAAGTAAATTTTTTTCCAACAAATGACTCGTGTGATATGCGTAGCTATCATCGCCCCCTACTGGCAGATGAATGCAGGCCAGGTGATAAGCCACCTTGTGCAGCACACGGACAACTGTCACTGGGGGGGGGGGTCCCTTTAAAAGTTTTAGACAAGACGCAAGTCGCTTATCACTTGTAAAGCACTCCGAGATGCTATGTGAAAAGCAAATTATTATTGTTATCCATGAATGGTTCGGACTGAAGGAACTGCATTATTACGTGCCTTGCTGGTGCCATTAAAATCAAGAAATAAGGTAAAAAAAACGCCTTTTGCAACCTCACCCAACCTCCAATGAGCGTAGCGTCGCATGATGGCGTGACGTGCTTTTTGGAAGGCTATGCCACAGAAGTCATTGTCACTTAAATATGGCTCTAATTCAGTATTTGAAAGCACCACTTCAAAGAATTTTGTTTGCATGCCGTTGATAAAGGATGTTACTATGCCCTTTACTGCTCAGGGCTTTGGCGAGACGAAATTAAGTGAAAAGCCGTATTCATTTTGTTATTGTATTCATTGGCTGCTGGGCTGAGACGCATCAAAACAGGACAGTTAAAAGCCTTCTTCAATCATGAATAGTCGCCTCGATTTCAATTAAGGATGTCTGTAGCACGAGCTCGGTGCTTTGCTTTTTTGAGCCACGTGTCCACTTGAAGAACACTCATGGAGTGTATTGTGCAGTATGGAAAAATGAAGTGTGGGAGCACCAATCCTGGACTGTCGTGGGGGGGGGGATGTGTAAATGCACAACCCTGTGTGTCGAATATATGTATGTTTGTTTAACTTATTTCGCACCGTGTGTGTTTGTGCTGTGAGCAGTGGCGTGGGCTTCAGCTTCATCTTCTCGTGGCTGCTGATGCTGGTGGTGACGCTCACGTTCGTTCTGGGCGGGAACGTGGAAAAGCTTTTCTGCCAGGCCTTGGCTGACAAGAACCTCTTTAAGGTCGGCGCACGCGCGCTCTGCTCTGTGGGGGAGCGATTCCGTGAGGTTGTCCTTACGGGGTTTTGCTGATCAAGTAAACTGGGTGGATTGCCCGACGTTCGACGAAGACGTGCAAATGAATTGCATCCATTTAGATGAAAAGTCTCACTCGTGAGTGCGTGTGTGTGATGGTAGAGCGGTGGTTCGCACGCTGTGCTATGAACCTGGCAACCCGAGTTCGATTGCCGCTCACAGCTCACATCGGTGATGAATATCTAAACTGGTTATGGGCCTTCTCTTAGGTTGACTCGGCCTTAAATGAGTACCTGGTGCGGCGTGTGTAAATATTAGTATTGGGGATACAAACGCGAATGGGCATGGTGCTGATCACGTAACTCCCTCGTGTGTCATTCCAGCATTAATAGGTGCTCGCAAACAGAACTTGCTCCAACAGTCTGTTAGAGGCTCTTTGCGGAACCTTTTTACGTGAGATGGAGGCTGATTAGTTGCTCGGTGTGGCAGTAGAGCAAGCCTGCTGCCGTGGGCCACGTGTGACGCTGATTCCTGTCGCCGCCATCCCAGCAACTGATTTGCGAGTTAGGTGTAAAACTGTCTCGTGAATTTGGCAAAAAAACTCATGTGCAATTTCGGATAATGCCAGAATTCCACAAAAGTGTGGAAACAAAAACTACCAGAATTGGGCCCATTTTGTGTCTTTGCTCGAATATGTGTGGGGAGGCGGTCGTCTTCCTGGAAGGTTCTGCACCAGTGGTGGAAACATTCCACATTTTGACACGGTGTACTCTCTCCGCAGGAGCTCCCACTGTTGACTCCCCACTAGTTGCAGCAGACAAACCAGTTGGTGCTTAGATTACAGACCCCTCAGGCATGTTGCATGTATGTATGTTGAACTTATTTCGCACCGTACGTAGCCAACCGTGCTAATCATAGGGCTGGGTTGGCTATACTTAATGTAGCGTTATGAATGCTACATTGCGAATTGAGCTGCATTTCAGTCTGTAGTATAGAGGTGAATATTGAAATAGCCCAACGCTTGTGCGAATGCGTTCATTACCTTTGGGTAAAGGAATAACTTTGTTTTATTGGTTCTTCCCCAGAGATGCCGTGGGCACTTAATTGACAATCGAAGCAAGAGGTTCCCACTTGGTTTGCACGCTTGATTCATTTGTAAGAGTTAACGCCTTTTAAGTCAAATGGGTTTAAGACTAAAAGGGGCTACAGAGGGCTGCCGTTGCTGGACGATGGAGTGCTGAGAGTGCTCCAGTGGGGCCTCCTGGTGAGAGATGATTTACTGGGTTCATTACCCTGGGGCATCACGTGACTTGGCTTTGTTGTCTTCCTTCCAATTATAGCTGTGCCAAATCGTAGTGCGATGCATTGAACCGATATCGATCCATACTTTATTGGTTGGCAAAAGTATTAATGTGGTGGCATCCTAAATATTTTCTTCATTTGTGTTGTGACTTTTTTTCATGTGCGAGCGCATGTTATCTTTACGCATTGTCCGTCTCGATCACTGAGATATAACTTATGCCGAATAGAAAAACCCAGCTCATTATGAAAAATGTTCTGTGGCAACAAACAGGTGAATATAACAGCCCTGTTTACGTGGAGTCATTGGTAAGATACACCTTGTTCTTTTCACAAAGGATCAAAGAGTGAGCTGTGTATATTTTTTCCCAAGTGAATAGTTTGTGTTTTCCCAGTCCATTACATGCATTGTGTGCTTTGTAAGCGTGTTGAGGATTTGTTCGACACAAAACAATAAGAGTGCATTGTGGAAGGCTCAAGTAATGTTGGTTGCCCAGCTCACGACATATACAAAATAAATCAGAGGACAATACTGCTTCCCATATCTGTCCCTCCACATAAAAAAAAATACAACTCCTTTATGCATCCATCAGCCACGCGGACCTCTAGGAGTGCATACGCTCGGCAGCGTACAAAGCCCTTTGCTCCGTTCAAGTGGGTATCTCGTCACGACCTACCGAAACCCATAAGTGACTGAAAGAAATCGCCGCACAGGGTGCTTGGGAGGCCTTTTCGGTGTAACCTTGTAACCCGAGTTTAAAGATGAGGCACTTCCTGACCCACTCCGGTTTTAAAGTGGCATGTGGATGCTGTATTCTTACTTGTACCGTACGGCTGTTTAGGTTTTTTTTTAGTTTGTTTAGGTTGGCACTTGTGACCGTAACAAAACTCTGATCAAAAGAACGATAAAAAAAACTCACGTCGGCATCACTGTCTGGTTCAGCTGTCCCTATCCTTTTAAAATGTCCTGAAATCTGCTCTAAAGCCACCACACTCGATCCATTAGGCTCTGTGTTTAATCCGGCATCTTTGGGAGCAGAGCATTTGAACTGTCTATGAACCCGACTACCACCACCCCTACCCTCCTCCCCCTCGCGTAACTTTTCGTGTTTCCCACTTTTGACAGTTGAACAAAAAATGTGTTCCTTCCTTTCTTAGTTCTTCGATACGCCCAATCTGTTCAAGCCGAAGTATCTCTTGCCAGGAGTTCTCTTCAACAAGCCAGACCTGAACATGACCATTGAGGGCGTATACAGGCAAGTCTATTGCTGTGCCACGGCCCGCATTGTTGTACCCCGTTTCATGGTTCTCTTTTGCAGAGAGATATGTGGAATAAAAATGTGTTAAATGTATTCAATGATTGTTTTGATGGAGTCACTTAGTGTGAGCGCGTTGGCTGTAAACGGTGGATACCGCTGGCAGATATGCACCTCCTGTGCCGATTAGCACGGTAGGCTACGCACGGTGCGAAAGAAGTTCTACATACATACAGAACCACTGCAGTTGGAATGGTTCCGTGCGAATTAGTCCATTGCGGTACACAAGTTGTGTGTTTTCTTTATCCTGGTGTATGTCATGCGATTCCATGAAAGAGTTGCATTTACACAATTTATGATTTCAAATTGGTATAATAGTCTTGCCGATGAAAATACGTTTGGGAGCTGAATATCAATGTCGATGTCTGCTAGCCACGAGAGGGCTACAGGAGAGTGCAAATACACCGTGTGAAGTGTTTTGGAGGTACTGAGAGACAGAGTTGTATCTTGAGCCTGCCTTCTCTGAGGTTGGCTTAATACGAATGCGAGTGTCTAGAATCACCAGGGCCTGTGTGTGTGTTTTTACAGTGATTGCAAAATGAACAAAGGGATTTATTCTGCTTTTCAACTCTCAAATCTATTCAACTTGGACAGCCTCCTGAACATAACTCAGGTAAGAACATATTCACGAAAATGTACCAACATATATCGCATGTAGCAGCACAATTATATTACACTGTGATTTGGAATCCTTGTACGAATCGGTTTATATTATTTATGTGCAGTTGAATTATTTATGTGAGAATACGCCATGTTATCTTTTCCTCGGGATCGGAAACACGATTGCACGCTCGCCGTTGTATTACTATTATAAAGGCTTCTTGTGAAACGTAGTGCGGATCAAAATTACCCGCCTCATTCTGGTGTCCTGTCTTTTTTCCACACCGCCACCTGAAAACCACTGTAGTATACGAATGACATCACGAGCAAATTTGACCCCATCAATGTAAACCTGTCGGACATGAAGCTGCTGGAACCCAGTGTCAAGCAGAGCCTGCTGGACTTCGCCGCGACAGGAATCGACAAAATCGACTTCAGCGCATTCACCGCAGAGGTTCTGTGTCCGTGTCATCTCTGTGTGTGTCGTCATCTGTGTGTGTGTGCGTGTGGGGTTCGCTTACGGTGTCACGCTCCCCATGATCAATTTCTCATTCATGGTCATGCATAACACCACTTTTACTCACACTAATGACCTCTGAAGATCGAGAGAACAAAATCGTTCTGAACCCCCCCCATAGGTTGACTCAGCCTTAAATAAGTTGCCTGGTGCAGCATGTCAACATCATTGCTGGAGAGACAAAGGTGGTTGGGTAGGTGAGGTCCTGGCCACATCACCGCTTCTTGCGCCTTGTAGGTCTGAATAGGTGCTTACTAAGAGTACTTGTTTCTATTTATAGGACTAAATGGGGAGATCCATATGTGTGTGTGTGCATGTGTTCAATATTGCATGCCTCCGCTATTCTTGCTGAGGGGGTTGGTGACTACCTCTTGAGAAACTTGTTCATACGTAGCAGTCCAGCTTTTATTGTCTGCGAGCGGTCTCCAATGTTAATTGTGCAAAGTGCAATTGCGAGAATGCGTTTGCGCTTTCGTTCTTCGCGCACTGCCTAGAGACAACACCACTGCAGCCAGCTGATTGGTTGCAGTGAGAAACAAAAGCCCCTGAACTTTTGAACCTCGGTGTGTAGGCTGATTAATTCATTACATTAAAGTAGCCAAAGCAAATAGGTGGATCAAAAAAGCTGAGCACAGTGGGATTTATCAAAGCGAGTTGCAGTAATGAAAACAGACCTTTGTCAAATGTTCAAAGCAAATGGGCCCATGAAGCTGATTAACATTAATGTCCCCCGTCCTATGTGGTGTCTACGTTAAGGCTGACAGCTCATCATAGTCTTAGGTTTTTTCGGTAAAGTCACGTAGGTAAAAATAAATAATAAAACAATAAAAATATTTGAAATAAAATAATAAATCACTATTATTTCTATTATTTTTATTCTTTTAATATTTATTTTTTAGCTACGTCACTTTACCGAAAAAACCTAAGAGTATGAATCCTTGCAGTCACGAAAGCTTCAAATCTAGAAAAAACAGCTCATCATAGGCAATAATTGGGCAGCGGGGTGGCAACGGCAAGATGGGCCTGTGTTCGATCCCTCACTCGGGCACCTGCCCATGGATACTTGTTCGATGGTCTCCCCCCTGTTCCATGCATGGGTTTCGCCCGGGTTCTCCGGTTTCCTTTCAGTTACAAACAACACGCGCAATGTGACCGGTATTAGCCAACCATCCCAATGCTGCTAAAGTTACGAGCAAAGTACTCGATTAGGATTACAAGTAGCAACATCGCCCCCCCGACTGTGAAAACTTGGCAGGACCCTCCTTAAAAGGAATCTTGAGACTCAGCAAAGCTTTTCTGGGTAATCAAGCACAGGTATGATAATGTGCTTAATAGGCTTACGTGATGTTGCACAACCACCAGTATCCACATTTGGCCATGGAAATGTCTAAAGTGGCACAATGTGGAGTTGATTTGTTAAGTGGCACGGTGCCAGTGCGACTTTGTTGCATTATGCAAATGTTGCGCAACATCTCACGTTCGATGCTGCAACTTCCTTGCTTCTGCTTGTCAACACAGTTGCATATCACATTGCCGAGCCATTATTTAGTCGGCAATTAAGTTTATTGACCGAAAGGCCCAATCCTCGCCCTCCTCTCGCTTGGGCAGCTTGTCCAGAAAAGGAAAAGCAGAGTGCCTGCTTGATCTAAGAAGAAACTAGCCATGTTCGGAACCTAAAGAATACACAAGAAGCTAATATGAGGACGATAACTAATGTCAGTGTTTTATTGTAATCCATGAACACACCTATTATTACATTTCTAGCTTTCATCATCAACATCATCGTCATCCACTGCTGGATGAAATCCTCTCCACATCGTGGTCGTCCCTTATGTTTTTGCAGTGTCACAGTTCATCTTGCTCTGAGCAAGGGTCCTCCTACCTGTGTACCTTAGACTCGTAGTACAGTCTATGGTACACAAGTCTGACTTTCCACCACTCTGGTCACCTTGGTGATGTGTAGTGGTCCATAATTAAGCGCCGCACCATCTGCTTGTGAAACACAAAGCTGCCACACGCACCGCAAGTAGGGGTCATCGCAACCTGATGTCACGCTGATGATTAACAGCCTGCGATGCATGAGAAGCATTTATCGGTGCAAGGTGGCATGTTATTAGATATTTTTAAAAACCTTCATATTCTACTGGGTAAAGCTGTGTAATGATGTTGGTGTTTGTGTACACATATAATGCAGTTTTTTTCAAAACGTAGCCTTCCATTCTTGGAAAAATACAATTACACGTGCTCATCCGTTTTTGGTTTTGCATCGCTGCTTTGAAAGGATTCGGGGTGGGGGGGGGGGTGGAATTATAGCCGCTTTCCACAATGAAACATTTGAAATATCCCACGGCAAGGGGTCCCAGGCAGTGCTTCTCATGGCCATGAACACTGCG
The DNA here is from genome assembly GCF_964198595.1 of Lampetra fluviatilis. NCBI lineage: Eukaryota > Metazoa > Chordata > Hyperoartia > Petromyzontiformes > Petromyzontidae > Lampetra > Lampetra fluviatilis. Next base: position 13,366,979 of record NC_136286.1, on the reverse strand, counting down.
GGAGGAGGATCGTGGTTGCTAAGTTAGGGCAATTAAGACGATATGATGCTGGTCGTAACAAAGTATCAGCGTGAGGCCTTCGCTCATAGTCCCGGCTCATCTGGCTGTGAACAACAGTGACCCAAACGAAGGGGCAGTTCCTCGAACCCACCCTGCAGTTTAACTGCACGATGTATTCGTTGAGAAGGACAAAACACAATGTGGAAATTGCACCGTGGAAATTGTTTCGTTTCGTAAATTACAATCAGAAATATAAACGGGCGACGTCTGCACTTTGTTAATTAAATGTCTTTTTTTATTTGAAATAACTCACTGAGGTGGTAAGGAAGTATTTACAATGAATGCCTTTTGTAGTGTGTGGAAAATACCCCAGCCCTGGTTGGTGGGAGCCATGGTCCATGACTGGACATTTGCACTACCAAGTTGAGCAATAGCGCTTGGCTAAAGCACGCGTTTCCAAATCCCCTTGAATCACTGCATCATTTAAACATCGTGATATGTACCTTCAATGATTGCGTAATGTCTAGTCGGGAATATTGTCCTGAAATAGTCTGGTGGGTTTATCTGCGGTGCATGTAGTGCCCCCTGGTGTAGAATATTGCACATTAAAGTTTGTGTTTTTAATTCCTTACAGCTCAACAAAGGCATTACCAAGGTTGATCTGCTTCTGTTTGCCGATAAACTCAGTGAAAAAGCTAACAACCTGGTGAGTTTTGTCAAGCTTGCACGCTTTCATTTTCTCAAATATATTTCTATTTCAATGCTTTGAAAAATCTGCATGTGGTTTAATTCAGGTTATCCCAGCTGAAGTGTGGAATGAGCCAAACTAAAGTGTGCAGACGCCTATGAACTGTCATTCACGGGCTTTTAATCATAGCTAACGTGTTATGTTTAAAAAAAATTCACCGGGCTGCAGTGTAAAACCCAATTTAATACTTTCATGTACATAAATGTGGCCTTTCTGGTAAGACCCTTAATGTATCTATTTAAAGTTAGCCTAAATGGCACGAATGATTAAAGTTGCGTTTTCTTAATCTCAGGGGGGGGAGAGTTCTGGGAAAAATCATGAGTTTGCTTTAAGAGAGTTGTGTTTATTTTTAACGCACGAGGGGCACTTGTTTGGTCGACTCTGTTCGGTTGTGCACGATGATTTGCGTTTGATTCACGATGATTTACGTTTGCGTGCGACTGTTTGTGGCTGCAGAGCGGGGCACTGGCTAACGCGCTGCGGGGACACGCGGCGAGCATCCGCTGGATTCATTATAACCAAGTGGTAGTTCTCAACAGCAGCATGGTGAGCACTGTGTCCTGCTGGTAACCTGCCTTGGGCCCTTTGCTCCACCAATGTTCGGCATTGTACACTTCATCGCAGCGGCTTGGGTTGTGCACTTTGTATGTATGCATGTTGAACTTAATTCTCGCCGTACATAGCCAATCATGCTATTCGGGTGTGTACACCTTACCAGTGGTTTGTGCTTTACTTATTGCTGGCTTACACACCGTAATATGGCCTGGGTTGTATGCCTTGCCAATCAATGGGTTGTGCACCTCACCATTTACCGCATCGTATACCACCACACGTACACTAGCAGCGTTACACACCGTAGTGGTGGCTGGGTTCTGTGTACAGCAGAAGCTGGATATGGAGTGATGACATAGCCCAGTGATTCCAGCGTTAGGCCGCCTGTTCAGGAGGTTCGCGGTTCGAATCTGACAGGCCCTGGTTCATTCTGCGGGTGTATACATCGTAAGGTACGCGCTGCCTGCTTCACAGTGGACGTTAAAGATCCCTTGACGGCTTTTGAAAAGAGTGGGCCATACGTTATGCGCTGGCGTCATCGTCTAAATTTGCCAAATTTTAAAAAAAGGATCACAAAATACTCAATTGGAATTACACGTAGCAATTACCACCCCCACTGGCAGACTAATTCCTACTTTGTAGGCTGGTTCTGAGTCACTTTTTTCCATAGAGGGACAGCTGCTACGGAGGGGTTCCCCTTCTAATGTTCGAGATGAGATGGAAGGCATTTTGTTATTAAATAATTATTAAATAAGCACACCTCTTGGGAGCAAAGCAAGGTTTGCTCATATCTGAAGTGTGCTTGTATCAGAAGTTGCCCTTGGACTCCCTCCACCAGTGTAATGTTCGATATTGCTTATATCAGAACTGTGCTTATATAAAGTGTGCTTGTATCCAGCTTCTCCTGTATAAATATTTTTCTTGCACAAAATACGGTCTAACAACAACAACAACCTTGTCGATCGTGAAATATTAATTGTAATAATGTGCGCTGTGCATATTGCTGCTGAACCCACGACTAACCAGAGTTTGGATCCACAGCCAGGTACCGATAATCCGGTCGTGAGGGCCCATAATGGGGTACACCTCACTCAGGCCAGACTTGTGTGACGGATGGAGGTGGTGGTGGTTCCCCACTCTTCAACAACACCTCCATTGCTACAAATTTAAGCACTACGCGTGGGACACGGCGTGTTCCCCTTGTCTGATACAACAGCCGCTATTCGCCACCAAGTGGCGGTGATGTCACCACAGCGCTTGTGCCAGGCTGGGTGCGCTGCCACGGTGCAAACACCCGTGTATAATCTAAACCTCCGTCGCCAGTAACAAGCCTCCACAGTCGTTGACATTTCAAAATGGAGGCGTGAATTGTTTGCTTATTAATGATAAAAATTAATGTTTAAAGATGTTTGTTATTGTTGTGTTTTGAACATGAGCGTGTGTTCCGATTTGACATTGTGACTCCAAGGTAAATGTTTAAAGAGTAAGTGCTTTGATGTTTATGTTTAAAGTGATTGGTGGTGGTCTACTGGGTGCAATTGTGGGGCTTCCCTTACCAAAAACTGGGGTTATCTTGGAGATGACAGTGTTGTTAATATTTCCTACAAATACAACTGGGTGTTTTGCCTCCATCACAGCGTATTTGGCTTGTGGCCGAGGTTATCTTGACCTGTACAGTTTCCAGTCTGGGCAAGGGCAGCCGCGTGTTGTGTATACCTCCCAGTCGCAGTTTATGTTGATGTATATTTTGTTACGTGTGTATTTGGTTTATATTTTCTATTTTTGTGTTTATTTAAACATTCGTCAATTTTCACTTTTGTATGAATTCTTAAAAAAAAATTTTGTCTTCATATTTCCTTCATTTTCATTTCCCCCTCCCTTTCAAATGTTCTTTCTGATTATTTTTTCACCTATTTTATATATTTTTTACAAGGAATGTAAATTAATGACAGTGCCCACTTTCTGACTTGTACTTTTCTCCATTCATGCTGCGCTCTCATCCAATACACTAAATAAGAAATATACTGGAGCAAGGGTAAGAGAATCTTTATTTTTCTATCAACCTTACTCCGTCTCCTTGTCTCTTAATGGAAATGTTACAATCTCTCTCTCTGAATCACAATCACTTCCGTTTGGTGTCCTGTACTGTGAAGGGGAAGACTCGAAGTGGAAGTTGATGAATGTTCATACTTGTAGCTCTCCGAAGCCTTTCCGGCTCGCACCACAGCGCTCGACGTTTCCCTCCACGTGCCGGAGAGCTTTTGAATGAACCAGCACGTGGAGAAAAACGTCGGTCTTTGAAAAAAAATTATGCGGCGCAGCCCGAACGCATACCGGAGAGCCGTATGGCACGGCCGCAGAAAACTTTTACAGTAACGTTCATACTCGTGCATGTTGATGTACCCTTTAACATGGTGTTGTACGTAATAAAATATTTCTTTAATTTATTGTTGTTGACTAATTCCGAAATGAGTGCTTAACATTTCTGTTGTTGTTTTCAGAGTACTTTGAGCAAGAGTTTGAACTCTCTCCAGAGGACATCCCTTGCTCTGCAGGTTGGGACTTGTGATCACATTCACACTGAATAGCTACTCCAGTGAAATGAGACTTAATTCACCACGTAGAATATTTTACTAGAGTTTGATCACGGACACAAATTGATCCAGATCATGAAATAATGTCTGTTGATGGTTATTGTTGATTGGAATTTGCGTACCAACGTCACTTTACATCTAACAATAAATATCACACGTATGTGTGGGCCCACGTGGACACACACGGGCTTGTGACATGCTTATCCACACGTGCACTTAACGCACTTGCAAAAGAGACAAAAAAATGTGTTAAATGTTTTGTGTGTGTGTGAATCCTAGAGTGAGATTACAGAAGTCATTGACAAATTGGACATCGCCCAGAGTCTCATCAATAACAATGCCTCACAGGTTATCATTGGGGTAAGTTGTTATGTTTGTGTTACTGTCTTGTCTATTTTCCTTCACTATGGAATAAAATGCCATGTGTATCATATTATTTGTAATGCGGAATGTTGAAATAAAAGTTTCCTTCGAGAAAATGTGTTTTAGGAAATATTCCTCAATTCAGTCAGTCAATTTTGGGTGAGGTCCATTGAGCAAAGAATATCTCTTTCAATTGCTTCAGTTTTGTAAGAAGGATTTGTGTTGTACAGCCAAGTAATTTGAGTTGCAAGCCTCGTGGATGCATTGGTAACAAATGAGACCTTTACGAACAAACATTTTTAGGGAAAGCACCTTGCAGAAAAGTTACATCGACCCTTTTCAGCAATCGTAACACATTGCAATATTTGTCTTTTTTAAAGGAAACGAAGACCTATATGAAGACTATAATAGGATACTTTGAGAGTTACGTTACTTGGACAAAGTTTTCCGTGAGTACATGAGAGCTGCACAAATTATACAATGCACACCTGTTAGTAGCCCACTGACTTGACTTATTATGTGCATTCTTAATCACAAACATATATCTACCGTGAAACTGGGAACATTATTAAGTAGGTGCAACACCGCATGTTTACCACTCAAATTGAAAGCTGGAGTCCGGTTTAATCGAAGTCGATTGGAAGGTGTGGCACAGATACCCACGTTTGCATGCAAGCGCTGTGTATAGGTTCTTTTGTAAACGTACAGCCCATTTGTATTGGATGTCCTGCAGTTGACGCCTTCACCGTTTTGCCAGGGAGTGAGGGACCAGGTAGTGGCTTTCTAACCAGTGTCGCTCGCTTGTTAGAAGCCGCCCCTCGAACTGTTGGGGCAGGGGTGACAGCGCCCCAGACCTGTGCCCGGGTGCTGTGCTGTTGAGCCCAAATACAACCCGCAGGTCGATGTTGCACAAGTTCGTGTCTGGTTCTTCTTGTCTCTTCCACCGATACAACACCTGGTGCCATTCAATACTCAGGCCCTTAAATACGTTGATTGTGGGGAGCTATAAGACCACTCGGACGGATATCGATTTACGTGTCCGCTAAGTTCCACTCTTTTAATCTTGATTTCAAGCTCACACATATATAACCTTTTGTTGTAACGGCTCTCTCGCTGTGTTCTGCCTGGTTCAGCAGTTCCACTGCTGGATTCTTTTTTCCGCCTGAGGACGACTGCTTGTGTTGCGATCTAAACGTCGTGATATATTATTTTCTATTTTATTTTATTTTTCTACCTACGTGACTTTTCCGAAAGAACCAATGAGTATGGCTTCCACTCTTTTGTGCAGATTTCCAACAAGGTGGCCACCTGCAAACCGGTCTCCAATCTGGTCGACTCTGTGGACATCATTGCGTGCAGCTACGTGATGGACTCGCTGGTGAGAGACGCCACTGAGTTGTGTACCAGAGAGTAGCATTTGGCACAAGGGTCCTGCATTGGGACATTTTCTGAATAATTAGACATTTTGGAGGAAACTAGATTTCTTCCTGTGGTTAGCGCACTGCGCTACGAACCCGGTGACCCAAGTTCGATTCCCGCTTACAGCCAACATCAGTGACGATTATCTGAACCGGTCCAGGGCCTCCTGTTGGTCAACTCAGCCTTAAATGCATGCCTGGTGTGGTGTGTAAACATCAGCACTGGGAAGACAAAGGTGGCCCAGCGAGGCATAGTGTTGGCCACCTATCCACCTCCCTCGTGTGCCATGCCAGCCTTAATAGGGGCTCGAAAATAGCACTTTCCCCGACAGTCCGTTGAAGGCTAATATATTTGTTTCGTCTCTTTTTTTCAGAACGCGTTTTGGTTTGGCCTCGGTTGGGCGACGGTGTTTTTAATTCCGAGCATCATTTTTGCCGTGAAGCTGGCAAAATACTACCGGCGCATGGACACCGAGGACGTGTACGATGAGTGAGTGCCGTGTGAAATCTGCTTTGCCGTGTACGTCCAAATACTCGTAGCACGCGATCAAAAAAAGTCGTGAAACCACGGCCACGTTAAGAGCGAGGCAAAACGGGCACTTGTCGTTCTTAGCGAGTGGCTTATCCTCGCTGCGTGGCCCAGGTAGTTTTATAACTGTATAAATTGTGAAGCCAGTGATGCTGGTGTACGGTGCTTTTTCTGCAATATTTTGCTGTCTTTTCTTGGATTTTCTGTTTGCACATAGTCACATAGTCACTTTAAGATGTTTTCTTGTTCATGTTTTTGTTTGTTGCGTTTGCACCCAATTCAAGAGCCGAATGGCTCACAGGGCTATACCAAATAAATGAAACTGAAAATGAAAAACTGCAACAGATGCTTAATACAGTGGAATGTACCTTTTGCCCTTCTATATAAATGATTTACATCCTGTATAGATAGGTGCTGCTAAGGCGTAGTGACTAACTGTGCTTTTGTTGCCTCTGATTTTACTAAGTAATGGACACTTGAAGCTAAAGACGAAAATGGTATTCGGACAATAGACTGACAGTCCTATATCTCGTCATCGGCTTTACCTTAATAATTATTAAACCAATGTGTGTACATACCTCAACACCCGCATAGGGCAATGGACGTTTACCTAGGTTTCAATTCCTTCCGCTGCTTGTTACTTACCCTTCCAAAGCGATTGAGGTTTCCCTGTCTCTGTTGTTATTACTGTGGTGTGCACGGTGTGTTTGTGTTTTGGTTTTGTTCCTCCTGCCGCTGACTCTTAAATGTGAATCTTAAATCTTCTTGGAATCAAGAAGCATCAGCTTAAAATGGTCTCATCAAGGGGTCCATGTAGATTTAAACAATGTACCGTACGTTAATTTCTCAGTGATTGGGCGAGGTGTTTTAAGGGGCATTAATACAGGGACTTGGTTTACACACGGCTGACAGAGTAGGCGTAAGCGTTGAAGGCAGGAAATGTCAACGTTAATTCCATCCACAGGAGTAGACACAAACACTGATTGCCTGCGGTTGGCCTGGAACCCTGCTTGCCCACTTGTCATGTGATCTCATGCCTGCCCTGTCTCTCTTTTTCGCCTTTTGCAGTTCATCAGTGTCGGGGATCTGGCATTTTACCTTCTGATAACCATTCCTACTTTTTAAGTCGTGTTATTTTTTTTGTTTGTTCCACTTTGGAATTTTTGCCTCTTCTCTTATATTGCAAAATTCTGCATGCATTTCTCATCGCAACTGCACACTTTTGTTTTGTTAGCAAATGTAAAATTGTTGTGAGCCTCTTTTCTCAGTTTACCATCCGCGCTAATAACGCCACTCTACTTCTCTTACATTCAGTGATATGATAATAATACACGTGCAGCGCACAGAAGTTCACATTGTTTACGATTTGGCTGTGGGAGTTCTAGCACATTACGAATTTCAATGCTGTGGGTTTTTTTTCTATGAATATCAGGCCATTTTCTAGTAAAATTTATCTACGAGTATTTGATTAATGCGAGATACCGAATTTGTTTCTTATGTAATACGGAGACTATTGAGCCGTGTTAAAGGGTTTAAGTGGTGCTATAGCGAAGCACTCGACTCACTATGAGAAGGGTGCAATGAGTTATAATGTCGGTTGGGGGGTCGACTCAGCCTATCGTCCCCTCCAGGGTCGAGACGTTGACGTGGCAGTTTCGTAGTAAATTAAGATTGTGCATCACATGGCCCGTTTCTCGTCGTTTGAATGTGGAATTTCCACCTATGGCTCAACAGGAGCCAGTAGAGATGAGTGGCAATCCCATTATTATAATTGGTAAGAATCTACTAATATGGGGGGATTGTAACACAGTAATGATGGATTCTATAAGAGTCCCATGTGATGGGGAATAAATACCCTTGCAACAAATTAATTAATGTCATTGGTTTCTATGTTCTTGTTTTTTTTTCAGTGGTATAGACTGAACAATGCACATTCTCACAGTGTTAAAAGATAAAAAGTAATCATTAATTGCCTTATTTTTTTTAGAGATGAACACATACCTATGACCAAGTAAGATGTTTTCTTCTTCAGTTTAGTTTTTGTAAACTTCTTTTTGCAATTGTCACACGTCTAAAATAATAATTTACCATTAAGTCTAACCGCTCTTTTGTACAAGTAAAATGTGAAAAATATTTTTTATTATTAAAATTATTATATATAAAGTCATTATACTGGACATGCAATGTAGATTGCCATTTTATAATTCAATTCAAATATTTTCACACCACATGAATATGTACAGTAAAACAGCTGTGATTTGATCCATATAATATAATACTAACTTCCATGGCTTTTTCGTCTTCTAAAATATGTTTTTTGAAGTATTTTTTGTCTCAGCAGACTTGTAACTAAAAGTCACGCGTTCAGGGCGAAGTCTTAATTTATCCTGCCAGTGCAAACAGTAACCAGTGCTGTGAAGGATCTGCCGCTGGCAAGTGCTTCCCACAAAAAAAATCTTCAATCAATTGCTGCATGTCATCAAATCTGCTGTCCCGTCATTGTCGACGGCATACGCCTGATACCCTTAAGACATTCTAGAGTTTCAGGTTTCTTAAAGAAAAGGCCTCCCAGCATGGAGCCCGATAGGAGTAACTTCGTCAGGCCAATGTGTCTGCCCCCTAAATCGGGGCCAATGCGATTGCCAATCTAAAGCCTCTAACCCAAATACATTGGCTCTTGGGCTTGAAACAGCTCCGACTAAGCCTATGAACGCTGTGGCCTTGAGTGCATAGCCTGCATTAAATACAGAATTTTACACGTAAAAAAGTTTTGCATATTTATTTAAACAATTTACGAATCTTGGCAATGTTTTGTTTCAGTATGGATTTTGGTAGTAATGGTTATCAGACAAGACAGTCCCATGGCATTGACAATCCTGTTGCAAAAAGGTAAACGGAAAGACTTTAAATTTGGATATCAAACTCACATGGCTGTTCCATTCATTCCCTCATCCACCCTTTTATTAACGCACGTTAACAATGTGCATGCCGGACAGTGTCCATCTCCTGACTTGTAGCGCTGTTCATTGGGATGCATGCGTTAGTTCAGTGGCAGGTAATGACCAGTACGTGAACATTTATATAACATTTTATAGCGAGCAAGCGGGTTTAAAACGCGTTTTTGTTGCATATCATTTCCTGTTGTGACCTTAATAACCTAAGGAGCATATAAGCGGTACAATCGCAAAAAACACCTCGACATACGCGTAGAAGTTTTGATTTCGAAACAGACAACATGCACGACTGATAAACGTGTTGCGTTTGGAACTGAGCCTCCGTCATGCGCCCACGCTTGTCCGCTATGCACAACGAACCTGCAGCCCCTACTGTGGAGAGAGCTGGGAGCGTTGTCCCCGAGCCTTGACCCCTCCCAGGCAAGCTGAGTGGGGAGAGCAACCCTAAGATAACCAGGGTAGTAAGTACCAACCCCGCCGCTCAGTCCCAACACCCTAACCGTACTAACTAGCCAACGCATGGTGCATACTAACAATGCTCTAATACGGATTTCATAGCATCAGCATGCGGACTGTGTGTGTTTGCGCACGTGCTTGCCCTCGTTTGCAATGTGGTTTCTTTCCACACGTGGTTGCACGTTAAATGTTATTTAGGAAACTCTACCGAACCGCGTGCTTGCACACCCAGTGGATGCTGTTTGGCAAGCCGGCTGTTTGGTATTTCTTGCACCGATGTGCTTATTGGATGCAGCCTTTGATTGGCCACGAAGAAAGGGCTGGGCTTGGAGCATGGTTTAAACGTCCGTACGAGAAGGTGGAGTCGTTTAGTTTTGCTCCTCCATAACAAACCCATCGAAACTTCATCCTTATCGGGGAAGCGATATATGAATTCCTTGTACGCAGTACGGTTTCTGTGGATTCTGTGGATGTTGATGTTGAGTAGAGTGAGACTCTCTAAACACCATGGCAGCAATCTGTCCAGGATTGAGTTACACTCAACTTGCCTTGGTGCCACTTTTGTTTACACATCTCTACTCCCAAGTTGTGTTTTGCAGGATGTTTGACTCCCGGTTAGCACACTCTTGCCTCTGTTACCTTTGGAATATATTATGGCCTGTTTATTTTAATGACTGTGTTTCAATTACACACACAACAGTTGAGACTGCTAGGAATGGCTTTAGCATTCATTACATCCAGGTTTTTTCCCCACATGTTTAGTTTAAAGGTGGTGGATGAACTAAAATAGAGTGCACATTTAAAATATATTTCCAGCGGAAGAGTGGTAATATAGTCGTGGTCCTCGCCATAGAGCTATGAACACGGTCACCTGGGTTAAATTCTTGGCCACGGTTTACATCAGTGACGAGTGATATCTATATATCCTGGGCAACCCCCATCGCCAACCCCCAACGAACCAGCATGTTTAAGTACGGTCAAGAAACCACTGAGACTAATACGGTGTTTGGCGTGGGCCTTTGTCCGGCAGTGGATTGACAGCAGCCTGTAAAACCGTGCTTACATCACAAAGCAGGAGGATGCATCGCCTTGGGACATTCTTTGCATGTTGGGTAATTTCACTGCAGAATTAAACTGGGGGGAAAAAATCCCCTTCTGTTTTCAACGAAACTGGCTTGTTAGGCCCAAGGGAAATCCATTTGTCTCCATGTGTGTGCATCTCGATCGTGTTGTTGTTGTTTCAACATTGTCCTTGTTTTTTCATGTGCTTCAAATTATGTGCTTGTGCTGCTCGGCGTAGGCACAGAGCAGTATTTATGTTTAGTCAATCACATCACCATCTGTACTAATCTCAAATGTATTCATTGTTTTGCCTTGTGTCAACAGATACAGCATAAAACAATTGAGTCATATTGTGGTATTAAAATGTCACTCTGGGGATTTTTGGTACTTTTATATGTTTGACCTCGATTAATAATTTTGCCCAAGTAGAGCACTGATCCAGTAACATGTTTTTTTAATTGTTTAGCAAGTGCTGTTGTAACTTCTACATTGGCTGCTGTGGAGTGCATTATTTAATATACCACAGTATGGCTCTATTGATTTCGGTGTAACCCACTTAATATCAGACATTACACAAAGGGGCTGCTGCTTTAACAGGCTTCTTCGTGACTTAAATGCCACTGGTTTTCAGTCTTGAGCATATTAAGTGGGTTACGTAAAAATGTACATGTTGGCTCTCATTTAGCTGCTTGTTCATTTTCCATCGATGGACACCCATAATGCAATGCGCATCCTGCATTTGACGTGACACGCCGCCACCTTTTCAGGCAGGAAATGCACAGTCCTGGCTGGGCGAGTAACGTGTGAGAGGTCATTGAACACGTGTTGGGGATTGTGTTGGGGTTAGGGTAGAAAAATCGTGGTGCAAATTGCTACAATGTGGCATTGCACGCACGGCGGGGTTTTGCTCCCAGTCTTACTGTGCATACGCATATACACGCATGATGGCAATTGTGTTGTTTTATATTCCATCTGAATGTTGCTTCGCCAAATAATTTGTAATGACCTTATTTTGATTTTTGTTTTGTTTGTTTGTTTGCATGCCACTTTTAGTGGATTTGATTGACCAGCCAATAGTGTAAGTGTATTCTTAGGTTTTTTCGGTAAAGTCACGTAGGTAAAACATCAAAATTAATGAAAATAAAATAAAATAAAAACAAAAATCACGACGTTTCGGAGGCAACACAAGTCTCCGTCATCAGGTGGGACCGTCACAGCCGAATTAGCTGCATCAAATGAGGCAATGATTCAAGAAGTAATCCCTTATAAGCAAGTTGAAGGGGGGAGGAGAGGGGGGGGGAGCTCATCAGAATGTGGTAGCCAATGAATGGAACGTATCGGGAGGGAGGGGGGCGGGGCTCAAAGACAGCACGGGGCGCCAAGCACAACGCATCGGGAGGGGGAGGGGGGGGGCCAAAACAATGGACGACGGCTTGGACGCGGTTGCTGCTGCACACGCCAACACAATGGACAGAGAGGGGGGAGGGGAGGTCTGATACACATGATAGACAAAAGAACGAAAATGCCCATGTTTATACCAATGCTGGCTGAACAATGAAGAGAGCACTGCCAAAAAATAACTGGGGATGTGCCTGTCAGATACACTTTTTTGGACCATCTTATCTGACAGGCACTATTTTACTTTACTTTACCGAGTGTTAACATCCCCAGTTATTTTTTGGCAGTGCTCTCTTCATTGTTCAGCCAGCATTGGTATAAACATGGGCATTTTCGTTCTTTTGTCTATCATGTGTATCAGACCTCCCCTCCCCCCTCTCTGTCCATTGTCTTGGCGTGTGCAGCAGCAACCGCGTCCAAGCCGTCGTCCATTGTTTTGGCCCCGCCCCCCTCCCTCCCGATGCGTTGTACTTAGCACTCCGTGCTGTCTTTGAGCCCCGCCCCCTCCCTCCCGATACGTTCCATTCATTGGCTACCACATTCTGATGAGCCCCCCCCCTCTCCTCCCCCCTTCAACTTGCTTATAAGGGATTACTTCTTGAATCATTGCCTCACTTGATGCAGCTAATTCGGCTGTGACGGTCCCACCTGATGACGGAGACTTGTGTTGCCTCCGAAACGTCGTGATTTTTTTTATTTTATTCTAATTAATTTTGATGTTTTACCTACGTGACTTTACCAGAAAAAACCTAAGAATATGATTCCTTGCAGTCACGAAAGCTTCAAATCTAGAATTAGTGTGTGTTTGTGTGCACATGAGGGGGGTGGGGGTGTGGTAAATTGGGTACACATTTATATTGCACACCGCCTAAAATTAACAACCGTGCAAATAAGCATTACCACACTTTTTAAATATACGCGTTATAAATGCACTCTTGTCTTTGTTTAGGTAACGGGATGAAGATGGCAGTGAGGAAATCGGTTCGTTCTGGCGGTGGTGTGGAATCGCGACGAGAATTCGACATGTTCTTGAAAACTGTAAACTCTCCACTGTGCTGCAGTTTGCCTGTGGAGCTATTTTAATTGCTTCATCATTGGCTGGATTTTTTTTATACACATTATTTTACCTGACAATGTAACTTTGTTTTTTACCCGAGAATGTCAACCCTTTAGCAGTAAAGTAAGTTGAGTGTAAAATAAATACAGCTATGCTTAAGCACTCTAGCGCAAGCTTACCCAATAAATAACGTTGTTGTTTTCCGCACGTCAAACGTTCCTCTTTCCTGGTGTTTTGATACGTTGATTTGTTTTGTTGAGTCTGTGGGAGCGCCAACACTGCAGCCACATCGCGTTCAAGAAGGATGAAAGCAGTAAACAATTTCTGTACATTAAAAAGCAGTAACATAGATGACATAGTTGTATTACAAGTACTGCTATGACTTGTTCCTACGTTCTTTGATGCTTACCTTGTTTTTAAGTCCTGCAAGTCCCTTGCCATGTAACCAATATTTGGCAGACGCTGTATAAGCTTGTCTTGCACTAGATATATTGAATGTGTAGCATGTATATTTTTGTGTTATAACAACACCATACACCTTACATTTGTACAGTAACTCACAGTCGTAGTTTTATTTTTTATTGATTAAATAACATTGCTCGGTTTATTCTATAAGGAAAAGATGGCAGCCTTCACTACCTAGCTCCGTCCTTAAGAGTCGGCAGTTGAATTGCCTTGGGGCAAATTGAAAACTCATTTCTTTAGAACTGCGTTTTGTGTTTAGTTTGTTTTCCTTCCCCCGCACCTCAGATTATTATCACGGTTGGCTACATACGGTGCGAAAGAAGTTCAACATACACACGTTTATACACATCCACTTGCAGCACATCGTGGCATCCCCACAAGTGTACATTGGGCTTTCATTAGTTTTGTACTCATGTCGCTTTTTTTTTGTTTAAAAAAGGAAACTGGTTCAACCGATTTAATCGCCCTGACAGCACATGATGAGGCCAGTGTAGTAACTCCCAACTGCCCCCCCCCCATGTACAACAATCTAATGCAGTGCTCGCCAATATAACTTGAACACTCTCTGAGTGTGATTCGGATTTTTAATTATTTCATTTGGAGCCCTCGTCGTTTACATGTTTAGCGAAGTCCTGAGTCCAATCCCTCTCGCTTGCGATGGACAGATGTTCCGCGTCGAAAAAAAGTCTGCTGTGGAACAACAATCAACAGTAGGCAAAGATGAATAATATTTGTTCAACAACTTCTCAGACGAATTAATTTATATACTTAAGTTGTTTTATTTTCATGTATGCTAAAATTATGTTTTCATTATTTCGCTTGAAACATTAACTTTCATTTTATTGTTGATTAACGATTTTATTAAGGTTGGTTTTCCTGTGTGCGAGTGGAAGGATACACATAGAGTGCAGATTATGTAGTTCTTATTTATTTTACTAGACTATATAAAAGAGATTTAGAGTTTTATGTCATCTATTTATATTTTTAAATAGAAAAGTATTTGTCATATGACTACTACTACGAAAATGTATGTTGATTGTAGGTATACAAAGTTCAAGTGATGGTCGTGGAAATTTTCTATCACGGTTTAATATTCGTACAGTGCACCATTAATGAACAATTTATATTTCAAGTTGTATACAAGTACTGTCATATGAACACACGCAACCACATCGTATAATGTGGGTGTCTGTGCACCATAGCGAATTACCACGATTAACTGTACACTGCCACATAAAGAGAGCGAAAACTGTTGCTTAAAATTGCTGCCTACATGTATACACGTAGCATCACAGCGCGAGTTTTAAAGTTTTAAAAAGTATAAAAGTTTGAACAAAAATATTAAACCGTTATAACATTCGCATACGCGTGCACATGCATTATAAGAGCGCAGCGTTCTGCCACCAAACGCCGGTGGGTTCCACTCCCAAGTTTGACATCGCATGTTATGGGCCCCCACGTTATGGCCCCACTTGGCCAGCTTTGTGTACCGTTGTGTTCGCTTTTACTTTTGAAACGACGAATGTGAAGACCACGTAGGTCTAAGAGGGGTGGGCAAATGTATTTGTATGAACAAACGGACAAGGGTTGTCGGTGTTCCCACTTTTGGGGGGTTATTGCCCGTGGAGCAGCCATGGGGCACGATTTCAGCCCATCTCGAATCAACCGACCACAGCACAACTCCCCACCACCACAACGGGCTGCTGTCGTGTTCATTGCCTGAAGAAAGGCAGCCACATTCGTTTGGCATTTATTTTTCAGAGGTTATAGAGGCACGGGTGCATTTTTGTATTGCCGGCGGAAATTACCGTACGGATGAAACTATCTTTTTTAGCTAACTGCGTATGTAATGTAGAATCTTCTGCTTACAAAATTAAGGCGAGGTTGGCAGGGGGGTGGTTGTCATATGACTGAGCCAGTCACGTCTCGAAAATGTAAGCGGTTTTTTTTTCACTCCCGAATTGGCAACTTTGACGAATGCTGCAAATGAAAATTGACATTGGAAGTGGCAATAGTTGTAACGTTACAGCCTTTGCATCCTCTATTTTAGAATATCTTTGTAATATACACCTTTCAAATGTTCCACTGCGTACGCGGGTGTGCTGCATGGCTCTCCGATGCGTTTGCGGGTTGTACCACGAGTTATAGGGCGAAATGTCCAACGTTTCGTTCCTAGCTGTGGGAGCTTGTGCAGGAACGATCGCACCGCGTGGTGGGAGAGCTTCGGCATAAATGTGTTAACATTGGAGAGCGATGCAAATGTTCCCGCTTTGTAGAATACCTGATCTGTACTGTCATCTGTAACTCCTTTAAAGAACGTACAGTCTGAGTTTACAGGCGTTTTACATTAACACGTTGATATTCTACACCCGGCGTTCACTTTAAAGACCAAGTTTTGTTCTGTCTGCACCCAAGACCCGTTGAATAAATGTGATGATCATCTCTTACCCATGTGTTCAGTGGTGATCGCCGCGTCTGTGATATCACGTGTCGTGGTCGTGTGTTTAATATGCATTTTTGTAAGATCAAGACTGATGGTTTCACAACTGTTCTCAGATTATACAGCAGTAACAAAAAAAACCTGCTTCAATGAGCAATGACAGAACTCATCTCTTGGCCCTTAGTCTCGAAATGTCACATTCTCATGGATGGGGGATGTCAATGCACGGGACCACCACTGTACACTTTCCAAAAAGTGTTACAGCACTTATCATTCCTGGAGGGACGGCAGGCCTCGATGGGGATTGGCTTGGATCACACCTTCTAACCACTGATATGAGATACAACTATTGTCAGGTGTGCAGTTTCGAGATCGTTGCAATATTTTGTCAAGATAAAACGTAATTTAAAATAATTGTTTCGCACGCTTCACACGTCATTAGCGAGGTTCATACTGAGACGAATGTCGGTTTTGAGATATCACAAATGTCCCGACTAACCAGGCCCGGGAGGAGGCAACGGCACAGCTTGCATTATTCAACGCATCTATCACGTAACTTGAATAAAAAGTGGTCAGAGTGCACTTTACGTCAAGGTCAGACTACAATCCGAGAATAGCACATCAAGGAGAAATGCTCAAACATTCAGCGCGTCCAGTTGAAAATATCAGTGTTTAATTCATGTTGTTGAAAGGATGGTTTCTAATCGGCCCAAAAAAATACCGCCGTTTGTCATGAATCAGTCCCATTCACAGCAGCCGCACCTTTACATCAGCCGCACCTTAACTCTTAGAACCTCCTGGTTCAACCAGTCTACACAACAAAGACTCATTCCTGGCAGCGGTTTCAGCCGCACCACCTCTACATAACAAAAGGCTCAGTCCCATTTACACGCACCTTTACATCAGCCGCACCTTAACAACTCTTGGAACCTCCGAGTTCAACCAGTCTACACAACAAAGGCTCATTCCTAACAGCGTGCTTGAGCCGCACCGAACCTCAATAATAATATCCAGGGCCTACCTTGGCTCCTCCCACCCTCAAGCAGTATATATACAAGGACTGTTTTCTTGGAATTTCTCTTACTTGATACAGCTATCGTGCTGTGACGGTTCCACCTGAAGACGGAAGCTTGTGTTGCCTCCGAAACGTGATTTTTATTTTACTTTTATTAATTGTAATTTTTTACCTACGTAACTTTACCGAAAAAAACCTAAGAATATGAATCCTTGCAGTCACGAAAGCTTCAAATCTAGAATTAATCCACCTGTGGATAAATGCCCCTCCCCCAAGTGGTTGCCATCCGCCACGGTCCAGACACGAAGCCAGCACCTCCACCTGCACGCTGCGACCGGATTTCATCGTCTCGCGCCCACGCACGCCTCCTCTGCTGCGGATGGCTTCGAGAGGCGCATTCCACCCTGAGCCGCCGTCCCTTCGACTGACGGCGTCCTGCTCAAGTCCATTTCATAAACGGTCCAATGTGATTTCAAGAAGGCGTCTTTCCATACTTGTTTGCACACATTTGAGCTTTTTCCATTAAAAAAAATCATAGCACTATGCACTGGTTAAACGTTTTCTTCTTTTTGAAACATTGATACACTACTTTTCGTTATTCGATTTAGCTTTCCAAAGAAATTCGGCCATATCAGCACAAACAATTTTTGGCACCACGAATTTGTTCCTTTCTTAAAAAATTCAAGATTAAATCCAATTATAGGAAAACATTTAAATGGATAGTGTGTGAAAATATCAGAGCTATTTTGATAAAAGCAAATCTTGCACGCAGTTTTCCTGTGCATTGGATTACCATTTAGCTAATATTAAAAAAAAAGTAATCACGGACACCAACACTTATCTTACGTAAAGATGTTCTTTTAATAATCATCGCTGCTTCCTGCACATCAGAAGGCGTGGAAACTCTGAGCAACTCGTACATTCCCACCCCCTGTAGAAAATCCACACGCAAGTGAGAGGCCATTGAGCCATGTCTTGCCCGTGCCTCCTGCCAGGGCCACAGGGGGGTCTCGAGGGGAGTCCCGCAGACGGATATTCATGCCACAATGATTGCCCCCCCCCCCAATGGTGATATTCAATCAAATCTGCTTATTTGTGGGTGCTACCTTGGAAAACTGAAAGTGTTGTGCAGTGACGTGGTCACGAAAGTAGAAGCGGCGGGAGTTCACGTATTTAATCAAACATTCAAGCGGACACTTTTTAAGCGAAAATAACTTGAAAATCGAAAAAAGTAAAAACATTTTTGAAAAAGGAATAGTAGTCGTTACATTCTGCTTCATTTTAAAATAATTTTATATGACAATACAGCATCTGTTTAGCAGAGGTGGGACAAAGTCATTGTTATGCAAGTCCAAGTCGAGTCGCAAGTCATCAAATTCATGACTCGAGTCTGACTCGAGTCCAAGTCACATGACTCGAGTCCACATCTCAGAGGTGGGACAAAGTCATTGTTATGCAAGTCCAAGTCGAGTCGCAAGTCATCAAATTCATGACTCGAGTCTGACTCGAGTCCAAGTCACATGACTCGAGTCCACACCTCTGCTGTTTAGAAACCCGAACATACATTCCACAATCTTAGACAGTTGTGCTTCATCTAAATCGTGTTGCCTTGTAGAGCAACTAGGTACAGACCCACTGTTATATATCGGATGTGGATGGCATAGAATCTGCCTTGCTGGCAACATTTAGACGGGTCACATTCATTTGGAACATTGAGTCCCCTCGAGTATGCGTGGCAAACGGATCCCACACTTTTAGTGCCACGCACCGAACCGTACATTCTTGTTCATATAAATACTGACAATTTGTACCAGAAAATAAATACCTATTAATGTTTTTGCTGATGTGGCATTATTAGCTGAAATACTTAGTGTTATTATTTTGCTTGCAAATTATTTTTTTGCTTTTTGTAAACACCATGGCAAGCTAATGCAATGTCAATAATGTACAACTTTACAACAATTTATTTTATATTAACAAACACATTAACAAAGATTATTTCCAACCAAATACCACTGCACCCCCACGATTATGCCCAGTTTGAACAATGTTGAGGTGGAACACAATGGGTCACGAACATTGGGCTGCTCCGTATATTTGAAAAGATAAGCATGGTCGAATTACTGCACTGTAGTTCGTACATTTGATACAGAACCAATAGTGAAACTGAACACCATGGCTTGTGGCAATGGTGATTATGTAAATTCGCAACAAACTCAAAATAAATTAATCACGATTGTTCATCGAATACAATATGCACTGCTACAATCTTAAGAGAACAGCACTTTTGTTAATTTATAACAGAAAATAAACAGCAAAGAAAAAAACGTTTAAATATTACCGCATGAAAAAAAATGGTGCAATTTAGGCATCATGCAAAGTGACCGATCTGAGGCAGCTTTTTGTAACACGAAGACAAGGCGAGCCAGGCCACGACTTCTCCTGAGGGCCCAACGAAACACGCCCTCAATAACACAAGGCTGGCGCCGCAATTCAAGCACAATGTGAATGTGCAATGCAGCAACAAGCACTTCAAAGTTTAAAACCTCTTCAAGTATCTCCACCTCTGAATGGAGTGGTGCCCCCCCTCTCTCTCTCTCTCTCCAACCCACTTCCAGAAGCGCTGTGCCACAAATGCGCGTGCGCCGGCAATGCCATGAGGTATATTCCTTAAATGTTATTTTCAAATCACGGCCTACCACGACACTTTGTACCGTCGCTCTGCAACTAAAAAAACCACGCCGTCACATCTCGAACCGTGCGCTCTCCTTGAGCAGCAGCCGCGTCAACAGTGGCCGCAGCAGCTCGATGGTGATCTGCGCGTCTCTCCGAACGAAGGGCTGCGCCTCGTCGTGCGAGTTGGGCAAGCGGTGCAGCACCGTGGCCAGCACGTCCGTGGCGGTCATGCTGTCCGGGCACAACTCCCACACTTTGCCCACGTACGGGTCCAACCCCCGGCTGCAGGTAAACGCATCGAGGAAGGTGGTGAACACCTGGGCCTGCAGCATTTGGTTGTCGATGCGGTACCGGCTGGCGGCCGCCACAGCCTGCTGCCACATGCCCATGCTAAGCAGCAGCTGGATGGCCTGCGCGGCGTCCTCCGGCGAGCCTCTGCACAGAAGCTCGGTGCGGATGAACGCCGCTTCTTCGCCGCCGCCGCCGCCACCTTTGCTCTCCGGCAGCACGAACAGCGCTCGCAGGTGCGGAGGCGTGGCGGCACTGTCGGCCGACAGACGTGACCTGGGCACCGCTCGCTGACTTTCCTGTGCCGCTCCCACAAAGGGAAGCAGATCCTCGGGCCGGTGTTGGTACAGCGCCACGCAGAGCTGCTCGTAGACGGGTGGCACGCAGTCCCGGTCCGTACTCTCCTGCATCACGCACCGCCAGGATTCGTTTAGCCCTCCTCCAGCTGCTGCTGCTGCTGCCGCTCCATCATCGTTGGGCCCCAGGATGTCCCAAACTGCTGACAGAGTTTCACTCAGGAATGTGTCAAGGAGACTCTGGAATCGCTTAGGTGTGTCCATGTCCCTGCTCTGCAGCAGCCTGGACACCTCCTCTTTGATGAACTCGGCGTATTGAATTTCTGCTTCATCATCCACAACAAATGTACGCTTGATTTGTTCAATTTTTACATAGCTTTCGATCAAAGGCTTCAGTGCATTTTCCAGATTCACAGAAAAGGGTGCGGCCTGTGAATTGGTATTTTTGGGACACACAGCATGGGAAAGGATGGCCACAACAAAAGCAGCTCCTTTTCCAGCGCCACCTTGTTTCAGCTGCTCCGGTGTAATTTTGTTGCCAGTCAAACTTCGTTTCTGGTAGTAACTGCAGGCCTCTTCATAGACCCAAGCCGATAAAACGTCCTGTGGTCTCAAGCTGCCACTGCCGTGCGATCGTACTGGCTCCGTGTCAGCTCGGTAAATTCCTTTTTCAGTCAGAAAACGAAATTCATCCTCGTCCCTGTCCGACGTGATGCTCAAGATGCAAACGCCGCCCTTTATTTTCCTTATCAGATGCCCACTCCGAGTGTCGAACATTTCCACGTCCCTATCAGAGGCAACGGCCAACGCGTTTTTGACAGCCAGCATGTCCAAACGCGAGCCGCGCCGCAACAGATCGCAGCGGCACAACACGCGGCACGCCCCGTCGCGCTCCACACGCCACACCCGGCCGTCGGAGAGGCCCAGCAGCAATCCCCCTCCGCGGCAAGCGGCGTGCGCCACTACGGGCTCGCTGGTGGGCGGCGGGCTCACGCAGCCCAGCGCCAGGCCCTTAAAATCGGCGTCCGAGTCCGGGCGCTTCGCGCAGACGACGCCGCCGCGGCGCAGGGCCACCGCCGACACGGTGCCATCGCGCGGCGACCACAGCGGCAGCAGCGACTGCAGGGGCACGGGGTTCCGCTGGAAGGGCACGAGGTGCACCACGTCCGCCGACGGCACCACGTGCAAGGCGGGACAGCCGTGGAGCAGCACCTGCACGCCTCCCAGCGTGACGGGGCCGCCGGCGGTGGCCTGCGACACGGCTCGCCTGCACACGCAGTGGCGCAGAAGCAGGTCCCTGCTGGAGCGCGGCGCGGAAGAGGAGCGGGCCTCGCACCACAGCAGGCACGACGAGAGAGCGGCCGCAGACAGCACCCTGGCACGAGGGCTGATGCACAGGTTGGCACGTCCGGCCGGTGACATCTCGTGCCGCTGCCGCCGCACGTCACTCCTCCAGAAATCCACGCGCCCGCTCTCGAACACCACCGCCACCAGCGCCACAGCAGGAGGGGGCGCCGCCGCCGCCGTCGCCTCCGTGGACGATTCCTCCTCCGGCTCGGGCGCCGCATCGTTCGTGGCGGTCCCAGGCGGCGGCAACACGAGCACGTCCACGATAGCGTCCGACACGTCGGCGTACCCGAACCGGTCGGCGTGGTCGAGGGTCACCAGCGCCCGTCCGCTACGAGCCATGGCGAACGAGCGCCCACAGCGAACCTTGGCCAGGACGCCATCGGACAGAATCTGCTCGAGTGGCCCCAACTCGTCCACCTCGCACACCGTGTCCAGCGCATCCAGGTCGCACACCTGGCCCACCTCGTCCAGTCCACACGCCCCATCCGGCTCGTTGGCGTCGTCTCTCCTCAACACGGTGTCCACCTTGGCAGCGTTGGGCGACTTGCACATCTTTGGCACTTTGTCTCTCTTGGCCTTCCGCGAGACCTTGTCAACTTTGTTCATCTTCACCAGCTCGTCTCGACCTGAGCCCTTGCCTCCCTCGTCTGTGTTCTTTAACACGTCGTTCGTACGCAACACCTTGTCCCCATCTTCCACCTCTGCCACCTTACTCGTACACAAATCCTCGCCTCTCTGATTCATCTTTAACGCCTTGTCCAAGTCCAACGCCACGTTTCCATTTCCCACCTTTAACGTCTCGCCAACGCCAAACGCTCCACCTCCATTTGCCATCTTCAACACCTCTTTCCCACTGCTCCCATTTTCCATCTTGAACGACTTCCCCACGGAAGCTTCGTCTCCGTTGTCCACCTTCGTCGCCCTGTCAACGCACAATGCTCCACCTCCACCGTTCATCTCCAGCAGCACGTCTACACCAAACACTCTCGCTCCATTGTCCATCTTGAACACTTTGAATTCGCCCTCCGCCCTCAACGCTTTACCTCCAATGTCCATCGTCAAAACGCGGCGTCAACCTTCCACCTTTCACAAGTCGTCCACCTCGCTCGTCTCCGCGCCGCATCCACCACGCCTCGTCAGCAGCCCGCGGCGCCCGCTCCACCTCGTCGGCCGATTGTCCATCTCGCGTCGCCCCCCGACAAAGTCCACCTCCTGTCACCGACGGATGGGCGTTGCTGGATAAGTTAGCGAGCGCCTATTAAGTCCATGTGAGTGTGATTGTGTGAAGTTAGTGAGCTCCTAATAAGCCCATGTGAGTGTGATTGTGTGAAGTTAGTGAGCTCCTATTAAGCCCATGTGAGTGTGATTGTGTGAAGTTAGTGAGCTCCTATTAAGGCTCTGTGAGTGTGTGAGTGTGAAGTCAGCGAGCGCCTATTAAGGCCCTGTGAGTGTGTGAAGTTAGTGAGCTCCTATTAAGTCCCTGTGTGTGTGTGTGAAGTTTGCGAGCACCTATTAACACCCCTCGTGTGAGCGTGACGAGAGGGCGATGTGAGAGAGGCGAGTGGAAGTCGCCTGAGCCCGTGAGTGAGCGAGAGGCGAGCTGCTAGCGAGCTCCCATTGTTGCCGCTGATGTTGTTGCTGCTGCTGATGATGCTGCTGATGTTGCTGATGATGTTGGTGCTGCTGATGATGTTGCCATCGTTAATCCGCGACGAGCGGCGTGGGGAAAGCAGCAGCAGCAGCGGCCGCCTCCTCCTCCTCTTGTCGATGTTGACGAAGGCTGCATCAGCTGGGAGGAGGAGGAGGGGGGGGGGTCCGCGGCAAATTTGCGTGTAAGGGAAGTGGCGGGCAGAGTTTGGTTGACAATCACACAACCCCCTCCCCTCCCCTCCCGTGGCCGCCGATCGCTTCTTCTCTCACGGTCGCCCCTGCACACTCGGCCATCACTGCCCGGCACTCTCGAACGGCGACGCTGCCAATTCTGCAGCGATCTTAATTGATAAGCTAATGACACACGCCATGTGCCGGTTATTAAAACGTCTTGAGGGTGTGCGCGTTGCGACCACGTGTATGGGGTGTGTGTTGCTCTGTTGCACGCTCGAGGGGACGTGAGGCATCTTTTTTCTTCTTCTTCTCCAGCTCGAGTCGATGCGATTGAGCGCTGGGAGGCGGCACGAGTGAGCGAGACGTTTGGCGTGCACGGCGGTATTCGCCGCGGTCCCCGGGCAACGCGCCTCTGGGAGTCACGAGGGAGTCACGAGATGTGGTCACAAGCGAAAGTGACGATGGTGATGGTAGTGATGGTGGTGGTGGTGATGGTTGTGGTGGTGGTGGTTGTGGTGATGGTTGTGGTGGTGGTGATGGTGGTGGTGGTGATGGTGATGGTGGTGGTGATGGTGGTGGTGGTGGTGATGGTTGTGGTGGTGGTGGTGGTGATGGTGGTGGTGATGGTGGTTGTGGTGATGGTTGTGGTGGTGGTGATGGTGGTGGTGGTGATGGTGGTGGTGATGGTGGTGGTGGTGGTGATGGTAGTGATGGTGGTGGTGGTGATGGTGGTGATGGTGGTGGTGGTGATGGTGGTGGTGATGGTGGTGATAGTGATGATAGTGGTGGTGATGATAGTGATGATGGTGATAGTGATGATAGTGGTGGTGATGATAGTGATGATGGTGATAGTGATTATGGTGATAGTGACGATTGTGAAAGTGATAATGGCGATAGTGATGATGAATTAATTGATGTATACATTATATTCTATGTATAGATACATTTCATATGACAATGAAAACTGGAAATACAATGACCTTTCGTTCCCTAAACGAGTTCCTCCCAGGAGTTACCCAGTGAAAACTGGAACCTAATTAGCGACGCATTACAAAATGTTTGCTGGGTTGCACTGCCGTAGTCACGAAATGGCAGTGATTCAAATTGTGATGGAGATGATTAATGGTGATAAGAATGTTAGCCGCTTATTTTGTGAATGTATTGCTATTTTATTGTGGTGATCGTGATGTTATGTTAGCATTGGTAAAGTGGTTCAGGTAATATCTGATTGTAACGATATGATGACGATGGTATTGGTCGTGATGTGATAAGGGTTATTATGATGGTAGTCTAAGCTATAATTAAGGTGTTTTTGATGACAGTAACACTGATGATGGTATTAAAGGAGCTGGTGATCATGTACGACTGCAGTGGTTATATTGACGATTTGATGATGAAACACGCGTTTAGATTATTTAGCTGCCATACATTTCCACGTGATAGGCCACTTCGTTGACCTATCATCTGTCACAAGGTCGCTTCTGATAAATAACTAATAGCTCAGTTGACTTTACCTGGGAATTTTTATTTATTTATATTGATTTTATACCTACGTGACTTTACCGAAAGAACCAAAGAGTATGTTTATTTATAGTGATTTCCTTACCTTTCATATACTTTGCATTCCTATAGTTTTTTTGTTATTTATTTTTACTTTCTGACCCGCCCCTACAGGAGATCTGTGAAAAAGCTCATCAAGGCTCTCCAGGATAAATACAGTTTCTCATTCTGATGGTAATAATGGTGGTTGGTTGTGGTGGTGCTGCTGCCCTCAGCCCCCCCGGGGGTGTTGTTTACACGGCGTCACGTGGGCTTGGAGTCGTGACGGAGTCAGGGCACAGCTGTGTCCGAGCACGTTCCCATGACCATTTAGCCAGAGTCTTGCCCGCTATCTTAGCCGGGATGCTGATGATCGCAACTTAAAGGTCAACCCTGGTACATCGGTGGATGTGTGCAGCACACTGCTTCTTCTGCCACTGATTTGAATTGGGACACCAATCAACACGCGTGGTCGCAACATCTGCTGACTTTTGCAGATTTTGCAAGAGGGATCCTGCCTATTTGTTCACCCGTGTTGGCAGTATACTTCTGAATAAAACTAATTTCACGATTTAAAATAAACGTAAGTGTCCTGTACCTTCACTCGGAAGTGTGAACTGGCTCAGTTTTTTGCTGCGCTGCACTTAGGAAGCCTGAAATAATGAGTATTTTGTTCTGAAAATTGACAGCACCACGCAATATAGTCATCGATTATGGACGTCAAATAATTTACATTCAAGTACTTTACGACCATAACCCATTGAGCCACAATGCGTTACGAAACAGACATCACAAACAATACTGCCGACGTATGATCTTGCGGGTTAAACATTCGTTGTAATTGGCAACGGTAAATTGCACACACTATCGTTGCCATATGGTTGGTTTCGGTTCAATGCGGTTGTATCCAGAGCTTTGCGATTAAACATTGAGAGCTTGGACTGTGAAGATAAAGCAATGGAGTTAGCAGTTTTACTCAAACGCAGCTGCATTCACAATGGTGAGCGCCGGTCACCATCTGCCATCGGTGAGTATCTTGTAAAGCAAACGCATTAAGCCTGGGCTCTCATTTAGCTAGCTGGTTAATGAGTGTTTAATCACTGTCAACATTAGGTTTCAGCTTAGAGAGACTGACAAAACTAACACAATGGGATGTATTTTTTGTTTACACATTTTAAGCAAAAATTGGTTGGGCGGTTTTGTTAAAGATTAATACCAGATAATATATATAATCTTCATAGATGGATACTGTATTCAAATTCACTGCCATCTTTTGCATCAATCACCACATTTGGGGATTGTGTTAGAAACCACTTTTAGCATTTCTTGTAAACATTAAATTCACACCAGGTGTAACTCAAAACTTACTCGCTTGTTTATACTGCAAAATCTTGTGACACTTCTCCGAATGGGGAAAATCCCACCACTGTAATTACTTCTTCAAATACTTTTTGTGGCCAAATCCCACCACTGTAATTACTTCTCCAAAGACTTTTTGAGGCCAAGAGAAAGTCTTAACGAAACGAGTCATCGGATTTGTTTGGGTGCTTATCAATTAAATTGTCATACTCTTTGGTTATTTCAGTAAAGTCACGTAGGTATAAAATAAATTAAATTAAATCACGACGTTTCGATCGCAACACAAGCAACCGTCATCAGGCGGAACGGATACAGCAGGTCAACTGCTCGAAACGTCGTGATTTAATTGAATGTATTTTATTTTATACCCACGTGACTACCGAATGAACCAAGGAGTATGGATCCCTGCCGTCATGAAAACTTCAAATCTAAATTAAATTTCCGTTGGAGACTTTGGTAAGACCCACCTAATTAAAAAAAATGTCTCCACAGTGTCGTCTCGTCAGTCGTTCTCATGTACACTCTTGTTTAAGGGCATCTTATTGATTAAGGGTGCTGTAACAGGATAAAAGGAATCCGCTACCGAATCAATGATAACTTATGTTAATGTTGAAGGCATCCAATCAGGAGTTTTAAGATCCAGAAATTATGTGACAGGAATCACTTATGAGAAGAGGTTTTCCTCTTTTTTTCTGGCAACAACACAGGTGTTAAGATGTTAAATCACCAAATTTTTTTACGAGGAATCATATCTGCATTAACCAAATACTTGTGGTCAAAATGCAAACAAAAAACGTACTCTGATAATATATGCATTGTCTTTGATCCACACCAGAGACAGCTTTCTTTTGAGCCTAGTCTCAAAACCAGAGGACGCCAGAAAAAAGGGAAAAACCTATTCTCATTATCAGAGTATGATTTTTGTTTGCATTCTGACCACAAGTATTGTGGTTAATGCAGACATGATTCCTTGCAAAAAATTTCAGTTTGGTGTTTTCACATCTTAACACAACTGTTTTGTTGCCAGAAAAAGGGGAAAACCTATTCTCATATTTTGGTGCTGGCAAAGGAGGCCCCATGATGTAGCTGCTCACCCCGAGCTCTCATTACTCTGATAGTGGCTTTGTCTTTGTGCTGTTCGACTTTTGGTGTCCTCTGGTCTAACACCGTGTGAGACTAGGCTCGAAAGAAAGCTGTCTCTGGTGTGGGCCAATCAGTTTCAAAGACTGCATATATTATCAGTGTTTTTTGTTTGCATTCTGACCACAAGTATTGTGGTGAATGCAGACACGATTCCTTGTAAAAGGTTTAAATTTGGTGTTTTCACATCTTAACACCTGTTGCCAGAAAAAAGGGGGAAACCTCTTCTCATATTATGGTACTGGCAAAGGAGGTCCCATGATGGAGGAATCACTTTAACGATTTCATTTCTAAATATCACAGCTGTCTGCTCGGTAGATTCCCGTTTAATCGAGCATTGGATCGTTAAAAACCCGTCGATTCCTGTTCCAGTATTGCTTATTGGGTCAAAGCCACGCCCGATGACTCCAAATATGGGGCCTAAAACATTAAACATAATTTCTCATTCATTCTGTCGCCAATTCATTCGTCCCTGACAGCGCTCCCGCACGATTTAAATCCGCGTCACGTGACGGGGGTGGGGGGCTGGCTGAGAGTGGGCGGGGCGTCGGGGTTGAGAGTGGGCGGAGGGTGAGAGCGGGTGGGTGGGGGCTGGCTGAGAGTGGGCGGGGCGTCGGGGTTGAGAGTGGGCGGAGGGTGAGAGCGGGTGGGTGGGGGCTGGCTGTGAGTGGGCGGGGCGTCGGGGTTGAGAGTGGGCGGAGGGTGAGAGCGGGTGGGTGGGGGCTGGCTGAGAGTGGGCGGGGCGTCGGGGTTGAGAGTGGGCGGAGGGTGAGAGCGGGTGGGTGGGGGCTGGCTGAGAGTGGGCGGGGCGTCGGGGTTGAGAGTGGGCGGAGGGTGAGAGCGGGTGGGTGGGGGCTGGCTGTGAGTGGGCGGGGCGTCGGGGTTGAGAGTGGGCGGAGGGTGAGAGCGGGTGGGTGGGGGCTGGCTGAGAGTGGGCGGGGCGTCGGGGTTGAGAGTGGGCGGAGGGTGAGAGCGGGTGGGTGGGGGCTGGCTGAGAGTGGGCGGGGCGTCGGGGTTGAGAGTGGGCGGAGGGTGAGAGCGAGTGGGTGGGGGCTGGCTGTGAGTGGGCGGGGCGTCGGGGTTGAGAGTGGGCGGAGGGTGAGAGCGGGTGGGTGGGGGCTGGCTGATAGAGGGCGGGGGATAAAAGTGGGCGGGTGAAGAGACCCGGAAGTGTCGCACCGCGAGAGAGCGGAAGTGGTGCGCGTCAGTGGCGCGCGCGAGGCCCAGCTCTGTCAGGGGGAGCGCGCGAGACCCCCCTAACAGCCCCCCCCTCACTCCACCCTCGCCCCCCACCAACCCCCACCGCCTCTCTGTGCCCCCACCGCCTCGAGACCCCCCCCCCTTTCTCTTCCCCCCTTCTCATTGCAGTGACAGCGCCCCGCCCCCTCACTCGCCCGTCCCGCCCCCCTCTGTGACCCCGTTGTGACCCCGTCAGTCAGCCACTGGACCCAGGTGAGTGGCGGTCGCAGTCGCCTGGCTCCTGACGCGTCGTCGTTGGCGTGCTTTTGACACGGACGAATTGTGCGTCAACCGGCCCTGGGCCTCCCCTAGGTCCATTGAAGCCTCAAATGTGTTGCCTGGTTCGCCGCGTACACGTCGTCTTTGGGGAGACAAAGGCGGCCGGGCGTGGTGCTGGCCACCTTACCCCCTCGTGCGCCGTGGCGGCCTTCATTGGAGCTGCTCGTTCGCAGCACTTGCCACCACGAGTCTGTTGAGGCGATACGGGAGGATGTTTGTCTTTTGGAGTACTGTACAGGACTGTGGCGCATCTGCCAGTCATTCGGTTCGCCCGTACACGTGGGGGTCTGTTTCGTGAATTGCCAGCGAAAAAGTGCACTTAGTGGCGGACGGCGCCTCTTATTTTCGTGGGGGGGTGGTGGGGTGTGTTGTTTAAAGTCGAGGCGGCCGCCCTGGTCACGCGAGAACGTTGGCGAAGCTGTGTGGGTGTTGAGGCTAGCATTAGGAAGAGGTTTGGGTTTGTTGACGAGTGTCTGGAATTTGGCAAATGGACAGGAGGGCAGGATGCTAGCAGGAGAGGGCAAGTTGGTAAATGTGTTGCAGGACACGGGGCACGGTGACGGTGAGGATATGGGCAGCTCCCGATACAGGGCACGGCGCATGGGTTGCTGTTGACGAGAGAGCCTGGGGTCACTTGACAAGGCATGGGTTAGTCTTACAGGTCATATGCTGACAGTACAGGGCACGGTCATGATACTCGCACCAAAAATTGCATCAATTATGAATTATGATATTAACTGAAAAATGTACGTGTTAAGTTAACAGGACATGGTGTTGATACAGTGTATGGTATATGGATTGGTGTGCTGACAGCATTGGGCATTGATCAAGGTGTTGACGGGGTATGGAGCATGGTGCATGATCAGGGGTTTGATGCAAAACAAGAGGGCATGGTGTATGCTGACAAAAGACATGCAATCTGAGCGAAGGTCCAGTAGTACTTCAACAGGGCAGGAAGCGGTAGCCATTGAATAGGAGTGCAATACAGGGAAAGAAGCATAGCACAAGGAAGCAGCGCACTAAAACGTGGCAATGGATATGGGCATCATTTAAAATAGTTCTGCTCATGTGAAAAGTGGTGATTAATGTTGTGGTGGTGGTGGGAGGGGCGAGACAAAGACCTGGGTTATAGCTACAGGAGATGAACACCACCCCCCGTGAGACACGGGCACTTATACTTTCATGCGCATTTCAAACTTTCATACTCAAAAGTTATATTTGCAGAAACCACAAGAACATGTGTATGCACAGGTTTACTTATAGCCATTACACAAAATCATGTAAAGTTCAGAGAAAACCCCCCGTGTCACCAAAATAATTAATAAGGAAGTCATGAATTGCATATCGTGAAGCAATAATGGACCACAGTCGCACACTTTCCTTATAACACCAGTTAAATCGATGGCTGCATGCCGTTATTCTTTCTGTTCATGGGTTTTGGGTTGAATATCCTAAGTCAAATTTCCAGCCCTTGTTAGCTGGTTGCCATTACAGGGTTTTGGCAATGTTGAATCCCCATTACGCTGGAAACATGCGTCTTCGTGTGTTTGTTGCACAGTTGCATATAAGGGCAGCCATTGCAACAACATACATGACACATGGATGATTGGGTTGGTGATGGGTGCATCAGACTGGCACTGCAACTGACAGCAGGGCCTCAAAGCGAATGTATTAATTAATTATATGACATTGCAGCCTAGAAAATGCCTCCAAACCCTGGCTAAACCGCGAGAGGCGACGGCTACATGGCATTTATCTGCCAGTGGATAGATAATTGGTAAAATCTTCTTTGAGCATAATTTACAAAATATTTAAGTTACAGTGATTTGAAAATGTTTAAAATGTTATTTAGGACACGATATGGATCTGATATTTGTTCAATAACATGATGGCAGCCCTAATTCAAGGTGTAAACACAGTCTGCCATGATACACTTGACTGCCGTGAAGCAGTGGTGAGACCCATGAAGGGATCTCATCTGTAGTATATTCAGATATAAAAAAATGAATTGCAAACTTTTAGAATGCAGTAATTTTTTTCGCATTGTGATGCTCATACATTGGTGTTGCTGTTTTGATGCATTTATTTAATCCCATGTCTGCTTTGAAAAAGATAATGTCTCAATAAAGGTCATATGTACTGTATGACTTTCTCTCGATCCGAATGTGGATTTCTGTAATTGTAGCTTTCTGAATAATGCACAATTACACTTTTTCTAAATAATTGTAATTTTGTCACTGAGACATTGGCATTGTGCAGCGTTAAGTGCAATTACATGGAATCTGCACAATGGTAAATATTGGTGTACAGTATTTCTGGAATACTGTACTTTGATTTGCCACATTATGTTCAATCGTGCTTGCAGGTCAAAGGTCATACACAAGGCGTTGTTACATTTTACAGGACCTTTGAATGGGAGTGGTGGAGCCAAGTCCTTTGCGGTATACACGTGCAACATTGCATTAATCTGGAGCCAGATTCTTAAAGAATTATACAGTTTTTGTGTACTCACTGTAGATGCACACCTTCACCAGGTGTTGCAAGGAAGACGATGAGAAATTATCCGTTGTACAAATACCAGAAGTCTTCGGCTGTGCCGAAAGGAGGGAGGCGAGATATTTGGCTAACGGATTTATCATATTTTTGGGAGTCTACGTAATGCGGCATGTTCATAATTCACATTCTGACTGATTTATTTTAAAAGGCTGCTGGGTTCGATCTTACAAAATTATTTCCTCAACGTTGTCCTTATTATTGCTATAATCTTTGCATTTTTTTTTATTAAGTGTTTATGTTAGCATTATCGCATAATGGTTTGCTTTTTTCAAAACAGTTTTTTGTTATAGTTTGTAAAGGCTTATGTGCATTGTACAAAGATAAGTTAAGACAGATTCAGTTGCAATGGATCTGCAACATGCAGAGAATATTTATAGGTTAAGTCAAAGCGACAATGTGAGTGGCTTGAATATTTAAAATTCTTAGCAAATATTGGTAGAGTATTAAGTTTAGTTTAGCTATAAGAATAGGTTTTTCCCATTTTTTTCTGGCAACAAAACAGGTGTTAAGATGTTAAAACACCAAACTGAAACCTTTTGCAAGGAATCATGTATGCATTAACGACGTATATTTGTGGTCAAAATGCAAACAAAAAACATGCTTTGATCAGTTTCATAGACAATGCATATACTGTCAGAGCATGTTTTTTGTTTGCATTTTCACCACAAGTATCTGTGGTTAATGCATACATGATTCCTTTCAAAGGGTTTCAGTTCGGTGTATTATCATCTTAACACCTGTTTTGTTGCCAGAAAAAAGGGGAAAAACTATTCTTATATTTTGACAGTGGCAAAGGGGAGGTCCCATGATTTAGTTTAGCTATTGTAGCGAAATGGTGGCAAATATTGCATTCTGTTGGTGACAAGGGCTGAAGTTCTGTAATATATCCCTTTAAATGTAAATGTATTTATTGATAAGAGTAAATTCATTAATGTTTAAATACATGACTGAAATGTGCTAACATTTTAAAATGAATATGCCACTTGAGTAAAATTAACACTTGTGCATGGGGCTTTTGTAGGACGTAACATTTGTGAGGCTTTTTGCTTTCTAAAATTAATTAGAAACTATGATATGCTACAAAACAAGTAAGTGTAAAGTAAAACATTTACATAACACACATGTTAATCAAGTGTTCACATGCGAATATAATTGTGCCGTGGTAAAGTTCAACTTATGGGTGTGCCAAATCACAGCATCTATTATCGTTTTCTCCTGTCGGTTATGTCTTACCATGGGAAAGGCTGCTGTAACATTTGGCCACAGCACACTATCCTGCCAGTGCTCGTCACAATTCTCAAGGATCCTTTGCTGTCATACTACAATACTTATCAATCACATTCCTGCGGAGGGAGCTGGTAGGAACGTTGGGTTTCTCAGTCAATGGCCAGGGTCAACGGCGGCGTGGTTTATTCCGCAAATATGCCCGACTGTGAGGGCGGGCACAAGCCGACGTGAGTAGGTTAAACGTTGAGTTTTAAAGGGCACCACGGGGTGACCAGCCTCTCCCCTCCCCACCCAGCCCCATCCCTCCCACCCCCCACCCAGCCCCACCCTCCCAGCCCCTCCCCACCCTCCCCTCTCCACCCAGCCCCACCCCTCCCATTTTTGGATGCACGACGGACGGATGGACACAATAATCCCCTGTGGGTTGGTGGAACCAGGAGGTTCCTACCAGTAATATGTGCACTGTAGAGTGTAAGCAATGATCGTCCGAAGTACGTTCTTGTCTGATTCTGTTACTAGAGTTTATTCATGTGCAAATATGCAAGCAGTGTATACATATACTTGATTACCGGGCTTAAGAACATGACAAGTATTATAATGCAATGGGATCGCGTGTGTGTGTGTGCCTGCACAGAGCTGTGTGGTCCGGCTGCGCTTGGCCTTCAACCATGGCACAGCCTGAGAAGAAGGCGGGCCTCCTGCGCAAGTCCTCCAGCGCCAAGAAGATGCTCAAGGAGAAGGTGGTGCTCATGTATGACGAGATCTTCAAGGTACTGTGGTGCACGGAGAGCACATTGGTAATGTGTGTGGTTGCAGTGGTGGCGATGTAGACCTGTTGTAAAATTACCTTGAGCCAGGATAGGTGGATAATATAGCATTGGAGCAAATGTGGCTTGGCAACAGAGGTATTATTTGTCAGAGGCAGTACAGCAAGTAGGTTTCCAACGGGCTGGGTGGTAGCTGTGTTTGGAGTGCTTGACGAACAGTTGCAAAGTTCTGATTTCATATCCCAGTTTGAGGGTCCACTCAGGAATTCATACCTTTGAGGTCAATGACATGAGTACTACTTTGATATATCACGGAGAGACTTTTCGCCTTCAAGAGAATGTGGAATTTTTATCACTGGTTTAGAATCACCAAAGGTGCTGAGACACTTGAGATTTTTTTTACTTTCTTTGAGTTTGATTCCAGGCAGTTTGTTGCCCGATACATATATAAGTTAGAAATAGTATTCCATGATTCACTATTATTTGAGGACTTTTTAATGTTTATTTATAGTGTTGCAAAGCAATGATTTTCAGTGGTGAGACAATATTTAGAAAACATTGTAAAGTATGCTGCATCAGTTAATGTGAGTTGGTCTGATTATACTGACATTGCTAAGTAATACAGTGGTGTCAGTATGATCTTGTTTATATTTTGTGGCCTTAGACTGAGGATCCAGCTCAGAATAATCCTCGATTCTGGGAGGAGCTCTTCTTAATGAAGGTGAGTTGTACATTTTTGCGCACATCCCTATATGCCATGTCAGCATTGTGAAATTTGATCAAATACCACACTTTGCATTCACCCAGGGAAACTTGCACTGACACATGTCATCATATGTTGATGTTTTCCCCACCCAGCTGGTGATAGTTGTACTACTATTTAACCTCTTTTCAGCTTCAGTTAGCAGATTTATGCAGTTTTTCTTCATATGTATGCTCACAGCAGTGGGCGTGATGACTTTTAAACCAGCTCTGTATTATTTTGTCACCTTAAGACAAATGTTTTGTGTTCTATTTGTTTATGGTGGTTATAGTAGAAATAAATTTCACCAAAACTAACATACTGTCCCATTGGAATATGGCAGCATGATGATTGGAATTTTGATAATTTTATTGGAATAAAACGGTTGATTCTTCACAATGCCATGGCTGCTCTTGCCAAATAATTCAAGACTGTGTACTTGACACACTGTAACATGCGTTATAAACCGCATTACATTCAACAATTTGGATTCTCTGATGAGATTGCCAAATACATCTGGAATAAACTATATTTAGAAGTTTTGCTAAAAAAGGTTAAATGCGTTATCTTAACTGTCCAATTTGTGGGAGGTGCTGACCCAGAGGCATGTTTGATGCCCAAGGGTTTTTAGGTTTCAGCCGACGGTGGAATCAGCAGTAACGTTGTCAGGGTTATTGCTGAAGCACTGCTTGTTCACTTACAATCAGACTTGACAGTAACAGCTTAGCCCTTCTTCTGACTCTAGTGACTTGTAGTTGGGGTCGGTACTTAACACGGAGACCAAGTCACCATGTGCATGAGACCGAGCTGCAGGGCTTATAGATGGTGCCTCTCGGATATAGTAAAATCACGCAAGATTTCAAGATGATATTTGCTTGGCTGTGCCATAAAAAGACTGCATTTTCCATGTCAACAAATTTTTTTCCCATTGCCTTTTGGCTGCCACTGGGTATGAATAAGTACTGACTAAAGCTCATTGAACAACAAATTAATCCAACCTGGATTAGAGTTGTGGAGCTGTGGGGGTAACAGCATGCAGCAGTCAGACCCCAACCTGCCTCGATGGTGCTGGTGGCAGGGCATTTGTCAATTTTTATGCACCGTCATGTAACCAGCTTCCCATTACAACTTATGTCATGCATTTCTACGTAAAGTTTTAAGTCAGACCCCAAATCAGGGCTATCATGAGTTTTTAATCCCGATACGGTTTTTGACAAGAGTGTGCATGCTAAGTGGATTAATGCTGCTCTTGGGTGAATTTTCACAACTGGGGCAGTTTGACAGCTTTGTATAAAATGTGTGAAAGATGTATGTACTGGAAAGTGCCTTCAAGTCGTTTTTCAATTTAGGTCACAGCATCAATGTAGTTTGTTTGTTATTTTTTAGGTGAACTTGGAGTACCTTGAGGGGCGGCTGGAGGCTCTGAATGGGGAGATGCTGTTACAGCTCAAGGACAACATCAACGGGCTCTTCCACCACAGTGTGCTGGCGCTGCGTGAGGAGCACCAGATCCGTGTAGTAAATTCCCTGCAGGTGTGTGTGTGTGATGCACCCCACGCATGAATGTGCCCCAGGAGCATGCTTAACACATTCCTGCGGAGGGAGCTGGTAGGAACGTTGGGTTGCTCGGTCAATGGCTAGGGTCAACGGCGGCGTGGTGTATTCCGCAAATATTCCCGACTGTGAGGGTGGGCACAAGCCGGCGTGAGTAGGTTAAACGTTGAGTTTTATACGGGCACCACGGGGTGACCAGCCCCTCCCCACCCAGCCCCACTGCTCCCACCCCCCACCCAGCCCCACCCTCTCCACCCTCCCCACCCAGCTGGATTTTCACTGTGTTGGAGCATTGTATGGTCTCAACCCACTTTAGCAATACAGTAAAACCTTGCGAGTAACTTGGTCTGCGAGTGTTTTGCAAGACGAGCAAAATTTTTAAATATTAATTTGGTAAATGAGCGAGGTCTTGCAATACGAGTAGTACGTGTATACGCTTTGTCTGCCGAGCGTCACGTGATCACAACTGATATACGAGTGCTTTGGATTACAAACACGTTTCCGGAACGAATTATGCTCACAATCCAAGGTTTTACTGTATTGATATATGTACAGTGTATTTAGTCCTGCTTTGTAGGCAGTCGATAGTTTTTGACCTGTGGATTGACTTTATCCAGTAATGCTGATGTGGAAATTCCTGCACTGACATAAGGCCACGGACAGAAAGATGAGCTTCGTCTAATTTCTCAAGCAATTAGGCTCCAGGGAGACATTGCGCAAACCCTGCATTTATAGTGCCACAAGCATTTATAGAGCTACACATAGTCAACTCTCAATTGTCTGGGGTCGTGAGGAGAGAGGAAGAATGGCCTGGATAAAACAAAAGCACGGATAATGCAAAACATTTAAATCGGCTATAGAAACATTTATTGTTTATCTGCTAGACTAGGGATGCAGACGAATAAAACAAGGTAATTCTTTCACACAGCAATGCATAACACACATTGCATACAGCAAATAATACACCGAGGAAAAACTGTCAAGTTGTCCAGTTTTTTTAATTGAATTGTTAAAATGATTCTTCACCATTTGCTTGCAGACATTTGCGACCACATGGGCAGTGAGTCACTGCTCCCCAACAAGTGGGGAGCAGCTCGCCTATGAAGACATTAATGTTGTCAGGCACGGTCAATCCTCAACCCACATGAGCTGCCCACGGATAATTATCAAGAGGTATAACGCAATATTTAAATTGGTTTGTTCCCCAGACGCTGTGCGGCCTGTTGCGAGGAGTTCATCAGAAGAACATGCCCAACACCGGCTTCGATATCATCAACATCCTCATGGGCTTTGACAGCGCCGAGGAGGAGATGAAGGTCATTACCACACTTTCACTTTGCCAACTCAGTTCAGTGGGATTCGCTTGATTTCAATGGGGTATTAATTTGTAATAACAGATGGGGATAATGTAACATTGTATCACAAAATGTGACTTGCAGGTGGGGTTGGTGTGTGACTCCAACAGACACCCCCTCTCTTGGAAAATGTTGCTTTGGTTGTCCGAGACAGTACAGCAAGTAGGGTTACGATGGGTTATTTTCCGAGTCGGGTTGAGTATTCGGTTGTATTTATGGTTTTCTTTTGATGCTGCAGATTATTCCTGGTAAAAAAAATCCCCAAAAATACTTAAACGTTTTCAACTGGTGAGATGTCATCTCCCTCACCTGGTATGCAGGAGCTCGTTGGTTCGATCCTGACCCTGATGCCTGTTGTATATTTGTAGTTTGCGTGTTCTCTATCCCCGTGATCGCATGGATTTTTTTATGGGTTCTTTGGTTTTGCCCTGTTCTTTTAGAAACATGCGTTGAGATTATTAGGCTGCAACTATAAATTCCCACATGATGAAAAGCCACTTTTATGAGCTATTATGTGTGGCCAGGTTGCCTCTGAATAATAGCTCATAGCTTAGTGGGCTTTACCTGGTCAATTAAAATCGTTTATTCCAAGCAGAACCCTCATGGAAAACCACTTTTGCCTTGTGGTAAATTAATCATTTGAATTGTTACCGCTGTCAATTATATTATCTCCACCTGGTGAGGCTGTGCTTCTTGATGGGAAGTCGGCATTAATTATTCCTGTGGAGACCTCTGTCCTTGCCATAGGGGTGTGGAGTTTAAATCACTCATTCATGGTGGTCGGCATGCAAGCGCCAATGAATGTCTTCTTGGTTCTTTCGGTAAAGTCACGTAGAAGGGAAATAATAAAATAATAAAAATAAAACATAATAAAATATAATTCTCACGACATTTCGGCCACAACTCAAGCAGCTGTCCTCAGGTGAAGACAGAGCTGTCTGAAAGACAGCACTCCAATGAACACTGCTAAGCTTGGCAGCGTATTTTAACCTGGGTGGGAGGAAAAGAGCGCCTTGACAAAGGAGTTTACATATCAACAGATAAATTTAGCATTGAATAAGCTGTGTTAATGTGAGAGAATTAGCAGGATGTTAAAGTCAGAAATTTCCATGATGCTTACGAGTTTCCTCAAATACTTTTCCAGGGCAAACCGTACTCTATAGTTGCTTGTCAGAATTTAGCAATTCGAAATGAGCAAGGGAGAAAAATAATTATTCCAATACTAATGAGGCAATTTCTCAAAAACGTAATTCTGTAAACGATAGTTTTGGAGCACTTATTGACGCTGCTGTTACCTCCATGTCACCACTAGGTGTCACCGTACACATTCTCTGACTGGTTTCCAACCTTTCGCGATCCACCGAGCACTGCTGACCATCAAAATGTTTTTTTGCGAACCACGATGCATCAGTAGAATGGACATTAAATTATGAACTAGTTGTGCAGTAGCAAGTAAAACACATGGTGTTTTGTGAAGAAAAACAATATCGCGGTACGGCATCTGCAACAGACCTGCATGCCACTTGCCACGGTCTTGTGGGACACCAGTGGTCCATGGAACTGCTGCGGTGTGAGATTGGATAATGCCACGATGTCTGAATAAAATGCACCAAAAACTAGTTTCCTGCAGCTTTTCCATGATGAGGCATATCAGGTGTTAAATTGACTGTCTTTAAAGTGTATTGTTGATCTAGTTGTGTTGTTGACTTTATTTTGAACAATGGGCAGCCTCAAATCCAGAGCCCATCACAAGATTTTAAATCACTTATTTATAACACTCTTTTAATAATGTTTTCTCTGGGTCTGAAATAATCTGGGTTACATTCCATATTTTAAAAAGTTTTCTTTAAGAGCTGTTCTGGTCATATCTTGAGTTGTGCTTTGCAAGGAAGAATATTGATGAAAAATTCAATGAAGACATTTTCAGAGGCTGGATAACTATGAATTATTTGTTAAACTTTTAGTTTCAAAACACTTTAATTATGAATCATGCTCCTGCTGTCATATCATTTTAAAGAAATTATCAGAATTTTTAAAATTATATTCTTGGTTAATTCAATTTATCCCAACACCTCCCTCACTTTCATATTGTGGTCATGTTCAACATATAAATGCAAAGATTACAGCCTTGCAGCCATGATGCACTCTTCTCTTTGGCAATGTTAGGCATGGTTATGTATGATAAATAAAATGGTTAATACCTGCTGCACAAATATAGCTTTGTTACTAACACATTACATATAATTTATATCAATATAATAATACATCCTAACCCATCATCAGTCACAGGACATTTAGTGAGTCCTAATCCACTTCTACCAGTTGATTTTATTGCAATTTATATTGAAGCCTTTCCAGCACAAACATTGCATTTTGAAATCAATATTAATGTAATTTTATCAAAAACACTTTTTGTTGTTGCTCACTGGATGGGTTCAGTCAAGTGCAAAAATCAGTGAACGTGACAGTTTTTGCAGCACCTGTGTCTGAAATATTGTACTAAATGCATTATGCTCACAACTAATATAGAGCTCGCATTACATATTATGGAGCCATATTACACTGCCCCAGAGGTCCTTCAGAGTTCCATCCGGCTTGGCACAAGTTTTGCCAATAACCAGTGACCCGTGATTCCTCTGCAATAAATCTTCTTCACCCTTGTGCCTCACACTACCCACTGCTTTCTCCCAACGCCATCCCTCTGCTGCCTCTGAGCTACATGATTTACTACACGGGGGCATCGGAGCGTACGTGGGTGGGAGCTGGAAAAACACGTGCGGATGGAGGGCACTGGGCTAAAACGCTGCCCCATAGCTACGCATACAAGCCATTACCCTAATTGTTGCCTCATGCAATTATTCAGTGTCTCCTTCCTCTAATGAGCATTGGAGCAGTGCTCATCTTTGGCTGCTTTAAGCCAGCAATGGATATTTTTCATTCAAATTTTTCTGATTAAAATAGGACAACCGCTGTTGGCTTTCTGCAAAGTGGTACCTATTTTTTGACCTTGGAGAAATTATGTCCTGAGTTGACTCCTGATCAAAATACTGTGCTCCTTTGCCAGAATTCGTGCAGTCTCACTCTGTATTAAGACTGTTTAAGAGGATGTTACATCGGCTTCATTGGCCAAGTGTTTTGCATGCAGAAACAAACCACAGAGCCCATTAAAATCTTAAC
Organism: Lampetra fluviatilis; assembly: GCF_964198595.1. Classification (NCBI taxonomy): domain Eukaryota; kingdom Metazoa; phylum Chordata; class Hyperoartia; order Petromyzontiformes; family Petromyzontidae; genus Lampetra; species Lampetra fluviatilis. The sequence goes on along the minus strand of NC_136286.1, from coordinate 13,326,560 downwards.
ATTTACGAGGGAATGTTACCTTATACTTTGTCATTGTACTCAGTCCTTTGCTTTTCCAGATGCTATTTCGTTTTTAAATATTTTTATTTAATTCTCCTATCTTGGCTTGTTCATCAGAGCTTATGTTACTGGACTCCCTACAATAGCATAAACCCAATCTGGAAATAATAATGATCCACGGCCATGTGCCGAGGTGAATGTGCGATGGTAGGAAGTGTGTGAATTGGATTAACTCGGACACCTGCAGCAGTTTCTTAAGTTCTGCAGCAGTTGGGAAGCGGAGAATGGTGAAATCTCATAACTTTAAATCGCATTACAAGAGGAAGTGATTTAGTGTGAAAACCTGAGACCCGGTAATATGACGGATATTGACTTTGGCTCGATGTGCATTGCATGGAAAGTGTACGGCCGTTAGATGTACGAGGGCGGGATGCATGGTGGCCGCTTAAGTGCTGTGCTTTGCCGATTGTTGTCGTGTGTGGTGTGCTCGTTACCCAGAGTCTGATGGAGAGCCTGGACAATCTGCTGTGTGGGGACGGCTCTCCCAGCCTCAAAAGTCTGTGCCTCAAGCTGCTGCTCTGCCTGGTCACTGTGCGTATGCATTGCTTGGACACGCACACGCTGCGCATCCCAAAATAAGCGTCCCTACCCCAAGGCTCCTAAATGCTGATTGGACAAGCGCGTTGAATGAATTAAACCATGTACCATTTATATTACATTGAGAAAACATGTCACGATTGTTATGGATACCTGCTGTAATTGTGTGAACAGTATGAACCGGGTTTAGTAATGCATAAATTAATAGTTTACGATTTACACTTTCATATTTGGGCCAGGTGTTCTTGATAACTGCTTATTGTGACCAGCATGATACAAGATATTGGGACCAGCACCATGCCTAGGTGCATCTACTTATGCCTGACAATTGACCTCTAGCTTCAATTACTGGCCATGCACAATGATAGCAGCTGATGGGCCTGGTTGATGTGTTCCTTTTGTATTGCACGTGCGGGTGTACCCGCTTGCCGTTTAATATCCGTGTGCACTCACAAATTTTATTCTGCAAAGATCCCACTGCGTATATGCTCCTAGACCTGGTTTCAAGCACATGTAACTTACACACAAATACGCGCATGCCAGCAACTTCACGCACCTCTCATGGTCACACTGCGTGCATGTCCAGGAGCGTAGAACCATTGTCCTCTACACAGAGCAATTAGAAACATGCCTCGCAGGTATGGGCTACATGCCTGAATCGGCTGCAAGGTGTGTGTGTGTGCGAACATGGAAAGTCAGCATGTCCAAACTGCTCTGAAAATAGCCCATCCCCTCTGGGCACTGGGCACAGTTATAATGTAGTAGGCGCTAACTTTGTTCTTCCATGGGCTTCCTCTGGAGGCACAGAAGCATTTTCAGATTGGCCTACGCAAGACGGGAGTAAATCGATGAATGAGGCTACAACTACATTGTATTTACTTTTGTTTCGTGGTTAAATCTCCAGTGGGGTTTAAAAGGTTCGTGTCTCCCCCCAAGCACAACTATTTTAATTGAGCTCGATAAAGTAAGACTTACAAAGCACATTTGTCAATAACGCTGCCAACAACACAGTATCAAGACAAATTAATCTCTTATAATTGTACGTGTAGTGGCCTTTACTTTGTCAGAACTTGTCTTTTGTATAAAATACAGTTCTATTACTGATCTTTCCCAAGTGCCAAACAAGTCATGGGCTGTAATTAATGAGACGCTTCTCTGCTTAAGCTAATCAGGTGTGAGGGTATCCCAAAATACGCACTGCCTATTTACGACAGCTGTGAAATACATAGCTTTTGACAATTGTGTGTGTGACCGCTGCAACACACTTGGACCTCAGTGCATAAAACATATTAGGCTAAAAAATCTTCTGGAATTTGATGTAAGTTAAGGGATTTTTTTTCCTCGTCATATGCAATGTCCACTGATTCGATCAGATGTGTGTTTTCTGCTTTCCAATTGGCAAAGGAAGTCATTATTTTAGTTCCTGTGGCCATGTCCGTTGGCATGTGTGGTAAATCTTGTCAATCTTGCTTTTTTGCCCGTCTAAGGACGGGTGTATAGTGCAGTAAATCTGAAATATTCAATAGAAAAATTGTTCAGCTCATGATTATTAATGAGGAGGCGGGGTGTTTCTCCATTTGGAGTGATGTCACCTGCTAATGGTTATTGTTGAGGGGTGCGGCACGTGGAGTGACGTCACCCGCTCATGGTTATTGTTGAGAGGTGCGGCATGTGGAGTGACGTCACCCGCTCATGATTATTAATGAGGGGAGGGGTGCGGCATGTGGAAGTGCGCGACCTTCTTGTGCGTTTGTGTAAATTTCCACGCGGGCATTAATATTAATAAAGGAGGGGGGGCTCTCTTTTGCAGTGACGTCACGCACGGATGTAGCACTGTGCTGCGTAGATTTATTTTTTACCGTCACTTTCTGTAAAGAAACGTCATATTTGAAGCGACTTTGCGTAATAAATAATTTAATTCAGCTCGACCTTCCTCTGCGTTAGTGTAAAAATCCACCCACTCATTAATATTAATGAGGGGGGGGGTGGGCCTCATGTGGAGTGACGTCATGCAGGGGGGGTGGGCCTCGTGGAGTGACGTCACACGCGGGACGGACAGACATTTCTGGGTGATTATCGTAGGTAATCTCAAGCTAAGCATGGCTGAGCCTGGATAGTGCTTGGATGGGTGACCACCATGCAGAACAGGTGATATAGGTTACAAGACTACATTGAGCAGCAGAGGGAAATGCAGCAAAAAACATTTCTGTACTGTACTGCTAGACACTTTTACACAACCTGCACTGATCAGCATGGTGAAGTATGGTCAAATAATCCTGACGACCTGCGTGGTATTGGGGAGGCACATGGGTCCCAGATAAATATGCAAAAATTCGATGTCACATCCTGCAGTGAATGTGGCAAAGGGCTGTGTATGTTCATGGTGTTTTTAATTAATAAATACTATTAGTCGTTGGTTGAAGCGACATTTAAATGATGCAGAACCCCAGCAAACACACTGATTTATAGATTCTGTTATAATGATTTCCATTTGTTTAGCAGTACCGCTTACGAATGTCCACAAACACATGCCGCATTTGCACTCTGTTTACTCTCCAATTGGTCAGCGTATGGGTTTTATATGGAAATTAATAAATTATGTTGTTTAATTATTGCTGTCATTTACACAGGTCACGGACAACATCAGTCAAAACACCATTTTGGAGTACATCATGATTAACAGCATATTTGAGGCGATTGTTCAGGTAAGACATTTACTTGTTTCACCATGAGTGTTGCATTACGAGACCGTGTTTGTTGTAGATTATGCATTGGCTAAAGTGACGTTTGGTGCGTTTAAAGTGAGAGGCGGTTTTTGTGTTTCTGTTTGTGAAGCCATGGATGTACAGTTTACACTGTCCTGCAGAGAGGAATATTGTTGTTTCATATGCTGCAGAGGGCATTATTACTACTACTGCAGTATTCCTCTCTCCATTACAAGAATAATGTTCCAGTGCTGTGGCCAACATAACCATCTGCGTGGTAAGCAGAGGCTCTCGTAAATGGGTGTCTGAAAGGTTGAAATGTTTAAAATAATTTTAGGCTGCTGTAGTATTTATATGGAAACTTTTGTGTAAATGCTCCAGTTATTGCATCTCATAACACAAATTAGCAGGCAAAGACGTGCAAGCCTAGAAATATCACATCCTCGAGTTAAGGAAAATGTAATTCACACAGTTAAACATATGTAAAGGAGTTTAGTTTTCAATCGTGATATAATTCCAGGTTTGAAACGTGGAAGCAAAATTTAGAAAAAGCACAATTTAACTTGGAGAAATGTTTGCTTGGGACTATACTGGGAGATAGGAAGAGAAGCACATGGGTCTGAGATTAAATGCAAATAAGTATAACCCGTAAAAACAAAGTTTTTCACTATAAATCCTTTATTTGCGTGGCAGCGAACTGAATATAAAGGATTTAAAAATATATATTCGCCTGTGGAGGACGCGGGGATCGATCCCGCGACCTTTGGCATGGGAAGCGAGGGCGCTACCAACTGCGCTACTCCGCCACGGCCTGTGGAGGGGTTACGCTCTGGGCTCTTACACTGTTACGTTCAGCCAAAGCCATGAATGAGTTCTATTTGAATATATGTAAAATATTTTTTTTTGCCTAAAAAGTGTACAATTTTGGGAATTTTTTTTCACTAACATTAATTGTTTCGCACAACGAGTCTGTGTGGAAAATGTCAGCTCGATTGGATCACGGGAAGTGGGTTAAAAAACGACCGAAAGATTTGCACGGTCGTAAGCAAGCAAGCACGCAAGCAAGCAAGCGAACTTAATATAAAGGATTTAAAAATAGACATCAGAATGACAGTGAAGAAAAGTAGGTGGATTTGGGGCAGGTCACATAGCTGGAAGGAATGATGGATGTTGTACGAGATGATGTATGAATGGAGAATGTGCCTGAAAGGATGATCACCTTAGAGATGAAATGACGAAGTCGGTAAATGTGTGAGATTGATTGGAGCATCGCAGTAACATGAGGGATGGTGGCAGCATTGGAAGGCCTTAATCTATCATCGGACTGGCAATCGTTGTTGATAAATAATACTGTTTGCAAAGAACAACTTAAAACCACTCAAATTTCATACCGAGTGGTAAACAACTCACTTGTTATGCTGCTATATGCTGGTTACCTTGAAGTCCTGCAAGTGGAAGCCTCGTGAACGGGACGATCTCTCTGTGGTCCACCAATCCCGCCTCTAAAGCATTGGCTAGAGCCACGTTCCACCGTCCCTGAGATATGCTAAAGAAATAATAACATCTCTTGTCAGAGTACAGTGGGTTGGAAGTGTGCATCTGTAAATGTGATCAAGGCAAGCCATTAGTTTCATTTATATATATTTTGTGTTGGTGGAAATTTCATGGGTACTATATTTTTTCCCTCACTAATTTTTACTTAAATAGGTGCTCTTCAAATAATGTATTTGGCACAATGTACAGTGCTTATTAATCATAACAACAACTTGCCTTGTCTAAGTCCTTCTTTGCTGGGCTTTGTTTTGCAATAATGATCAAAATTGTGTCAACAGCGCATTTATCACCACTCAAATGGTCAGGGTGGCACACTGAACATTTGTTTAAAATCGCTGAATAAGTTTAAACACTTACATGCTCTCTCCAAATGAATTGAGAAGCCTCATTCCCATCCATCATATCCCTTTACTTGTCACTTTACATTTTATATTGCTCTTCATGTCTGTGTTTAATGGTTGTTGCAATAGCTTACTTGAGAATGTTACCATGAGCTCACCGTAGGGTGAAAGTAGTGTGCCATACCTCGTAACGATGCGTCATTTTGTAAATACTATATATACAATGATGCAATTGGTGATTTATACGTCTTGTGTAATTCTGTAACATTTATTAACCCCTATTACTTGAAAAGGACATTTTCCTCCATTCTGTCCATGGGTTGCCACTTAATAAGGCCGAGGTTGCCTTTTAAGCATTGGGTGACTAATCTTTCCACGAAAGAAATGTGTGCACATTTGTGGTGTAGATAAATATAGTTCGCTTAAGGTTGTGTTTTGTGGGAATCGGTGTATATAATAGGATACAGTAAATTGCTGTGGTATTTGAATGTTTACACAGGGTAGTTATGCTTAAAACAGTTGTACGCTTTTTCAATTGGCATATCCACTTTAATGCACAGTGATTTAAATCTCGGCAATTGCTCTCCCACAAAGTGCTTGCCATGTGTCTGAATGCTGTTTATCCAACTTGCAATTGGAAACACAGATGATATATCCCAGGCCAGTAAATGTATGCCACAAGGGTCTTTACCAAGGCTCCTGCCGTGTTTGTGGTACCTACGGATGCATTGAATTATCATAGCCTTCAAGCCAACCTTTGCATGATGTTGACAGTGCACTCTTCCTTGCAAATAATTACTTTAGCATTGTCAGCTAAGCAGTGCAGAAAAAACCTGGAATGGTACGTGGTGTTATTGAAACACACAGCACATCGTGGATTGCATCAGACTGGAGTGTGATTATGGTAACTGTCGGTATTGGAGTGAACTAGTTCATTCAAGAGTAGGTTATTTTATTAAAATAACTACTTCTCATCAAAGCTTGTGGATCTAGTTTGGCAGTATATAAAGACATTCAAAGACAAGTATCTGCAAGCGATGCTGCATCAAATGAATGTCACACTCATTACACGCAAAATGCTTTTCACAAATTAACTACAATACCTTGATGATCTCATGAAGTTGCATTAACCATCACGCGAACTCCAGTCATCCTCGCAGCAGCTTTTGGCTGGCCATCGAATAAAGACGGTCACCGCATCGCGCGCTTTCAGATGTGCTTTTGTGGCCGTCTGGAACGCTCTTTTGATATTAGCAAGCCATTAGAGCTATGCACTTTTAAATCTAGATTTAAAACTAATTTCATTGGAGCTGCTTTTTTTTGTTTAGTTTGTTGTCCTTCCCCCTACACCTCCAATTAGCATTGTTGGTTACGTACGGTGCAAAGAAGTTCAACATACATACAATGTGGCGAATGGTCGAAACCTTTAATGGCTTAACACGCACAATCTGTCAGGACTTGTTGTCCAAGTGTGCACGTTCACCTGTGAACGTCATCGCTTCGGCGGATACATGGTTAAACGCGTGCGGTGTTAACGAATGATGACGCGTGCGGCGTCGCGCCCTCGACGGTAGACTGCTCGAGGTTGCCTTCTTCGCCACTGGCTGCTGCGGCTCCGTTCACAGCGTGCCACTGAAATGTGCGCAGATCCTGTCGAGCGAGCCCAGCCGCAAGCAGCTGGGCCACGATGCCGTCGTGCTGCTGGCGCTGCTCGTCAACTACCGCAAGAACGAGGTGCGTGCTCCAAGCCGGGGCCTCCACAGAGGCGCGAGGGGATGAGGGGCGTGGGGGGGTGGGCAGCCTCACCAACAGCGACAGCAGCAGTGCTTGCATGGCAGCCCTTGCCTTCGCGAGTCTAATACAATCTTCGTGCCTTCATGTCATACAGGTGTTCTGTCACCAGAGGGCAGTGCAGAAAAATAATTTGTTGTACTGTACTATGATGCAATGTTTATGCTTCCCACCTTCAATAACCCTCACTGACCAGAATACACTGCAATAAATAGGGCTGAGTGTGTTATTTTCAGGTAAGCAACACAAAAATCACGTTTCAGTCAAATTGCACTGCTTGTGAGACATTACTAACTGCAAAACCGTCAGGCTCAAGGGTTATCTGTGAGGCTTGGCATGTGTCATTCACCTCCCGTAAGAATGTGTTTTTCTCACGATGAGTTGAAAGTCCATAATAGAGGTTTTTTTGGGTTAGATCGTGTAAATATGTGTCATTTAAACCCGCCACCACTCAACACAGCCAATTAGCAAGGTTTTTCACTTAAACAAAACATGTCAATTAGTTCCTAGTTCAGCAAACCAGTGTGTTGGAGAGTAAACTCAAAACATTTCCAATTCGAGTACCGTGACGTTTCGCCGATAATTACAACCAGCCTCATCAGGCGACAGCCAGAGTTGTGGAGAAATCATTTTTCCGTCTTTATTTATAAGAGGGATAAATGTGATGTCATCACTTGTGAGCCAATGAGGTGCTTGGACCAGAGCGGGGCAGGGGGGGTTAATGTGTTCATATAAAGTACAATGGATATTCAAAGTTAATCAACATACATAATGCATGTACATTATGCATGTGCATTATGCATGTACATTATGTATGTATTATGTATCTATATTATGTATGCATACTTTTACAAGTGCCTGGGATATATTGGTGGCATTCAAGAGTCAACTTCGGCCAGTTACTTGAGTAACAAATTCCGTACTGCTTCTGAACCATCAATGTTTCTACACTGCATGATATACATAGCATATTTAATCACGTTTTTATCAAGCATTTTATCGTCTTTAATTTTCAGCATACAATTGTTTTTGTTGAAAGGTTGCCAATTTAGCAGTGATAACATGCATGAGCAATTCGTGCAAAGCTTTTAAACTTATTAGCATTTTTGGAACATTAAATGAGTCATACGAATGGACAGAATACCCTGGAGCTATTAAATGTATTTACGTACTATGTAAATGCATACCATTATGATAATTACGCATTATTTTCAGTAAAACATTTATTAGGGGTGCACTTGTGATTTTGAAAGTGCCCAATTATGCGTTCTTCTCAAGCGGAATCGCCCTACTGGAAATCTGTGAAAAAGAGGTTCATACCTCATCGGATTTCTCTAGGATAAATAAATATTCAGATTCTGAATGTGTTTGGCGTGTGCTCATGCGTGGAATGTTCTCTCCACAGTCGGCAAACCCTTACATCGTCAAATTGTCCATCCTGGATGATGAAATGGCGCTGAATGTGAGTGTCACGAGTTTTGTTTACATTTCCACTGTTAAACAAAAATTCGAGCCGTCCCACGGTGTCCTAACGCGCAATTGGGAGGCTGCCAGTTTTACTTCTTCGTCAGGGTTTATCTTCATCATCATCATCTTCCCTCTTGAATTATTAAAATGAGCACTACTAGCTCAAGACCGTCACCCCTTGCTCTTGAGCCAAAATGTCACCCTGTCCTATAAATCTTTATAAGACAGGGTGACATTTTGGCCGAGGGCTATTGAAAAAGTATGCCTAGCTCACTAAGCTAATCTCTTATTAAAATAAGTTAATAATGCTTGTAAAATAAACTTGAGAAGAGACTGATTATTAATCTTCACATGGGCATTCTCATTCCAAGTGTAAAATGAAATATCAAGCCGCCCTTTGAAATTGACACTCTACTTCAGTTGTACATCTTTATTAGTTGTTGTACATGGTCTGATATATTTGTTGGGTCATGGCCACCTTTTTAATCTCAATAAATATCACAGCGTAAATAAACTTTACTTAGTCAAGCCATGTTTTCTTTTAAAGTGCTACCCCACACTGATACTGCTCTTTGCAAACCCAGCAGGCACAATGAGCTTTGCATTGTTACAAAATCATGTCTGGAAAGTATATAATTAAACGAATGATCAAATTTTGACCTAAAGCTTTCGTGACTGCAGGAATTCATATTCTTTGGGTCTTTCAGTAAAGTCACGTAGATAGAATAAAAAACATATCACGACGTTTCGACCGCAACAAAAGCAATCGTCATTAGGAGAAAAAAGGAGGGGGAAAGCTGCTGAGGCAGGATGTTTTAAAGGTTTGAAATGGGTGTAGCCCAAGGGTCATAAACGAAGTGGGCAGGGCTAGTGATGTTAAAGTGAGACATTTGCAAATTTCTCACTTTAACAATTTGCAAATTTCTATCACTTTATTTTTATCTACGTGACTTTACCAAAAGACCCAAAGAATACGAATGATCAAAGTTTGGCCGCATGTAACATTCATTAGATGGACTGTCCTGTATTTATATGAATTTGGTAATTAGCATAGTCCATTGGCATGAGAGCAAAAGTGAAAATGCACCATTATGTGAAAGTTTGCTCAGTTTAGAAGTTTGGTTACATTCGCCTGAGCACCAGCACAAATATATATTAAGCAGAAACCACGGTGTTTCGTCCAAAGCGTGCTTGATCCTGTGCCGTCCTTACCACAAAGTGGGCTGGGATGGTGGTCATTGCCCTTTTGGCCTTTAGAGTTGGGGGCCAGCATGTGCCACCTTTGAAATGATTCCTGCTTTTACATTTGTATTCGTTAGTACACCCGAGTTTCAGTTAGACCTCTAATGGATGCTTCAATTGTATATCTTACATGTGCACATTGAGTAGATGAAATTAGGCTGTTTACTTACGAAATAATTGTTGTGTTTTTTTTTGCAGGGGGAAGGGCTTGTCATTTCTAGGGCTCTCACAGAATACAACAGGTTGGTGTATATATACATCGTGTGACATTACATGCCCAATGAAAACACATGATCGAGACTTATTGTGCGTGTATACATATTTTTATTTATGTATGCATGTTGAACTTCATCATGGGACCTCCCTTGCCAGTAGAAAAATATAAGAATAGGTTTTACCCTTTCTGGCAATTAAACAGGTGTTAAGATGTTAAAGCACCAAACAGAAACCTTTTGCAAGGAATCATGTCGGCATTAACCACTAAGGCTTGCATGCCTTGGTGTGGGTGTTTATTGCAACTGCAATAACAACTACGCATACAAATCTCCCCGATTACCTATTATTGTATCTCCCCAAACTTTTTATTCTCATTAGTTTTTAGGAGATATTAATGGTCTATAGCAATTCCTTTAAGTTTGTAATTTTTTCAGTGAGTGGTTTCTTTTCTACCGCTTAATGGCCCATTTACTTGCATACGCTCCACGTGCAAACCTCAATGGGGTTTTGTTTTTTATATTTATGTTCTCGCGATGGTCTTGAGAAGCCTGCACGGTCTTAATTTGTATGCAATGCCAGGATAATAAAGTGTCACTTTTAAAAACTGTAATTTATTGGCCGTGTGAAACTGACCCAGGGGAGAACATTCCTGGGCCTTGGAAGGGTTACAGACCAGAAGCAGTGCATGCGTCGCAAGTGGCATAATTACGCCCTGGAGGCAGAACCAGTGTGCTCTTAATTAATCACAATGTGCCATTGACTGTCGCAGTGGCCAGAATGTCGACTCGTTATCTAGATACCCTTGCGTATCATTCCTGATTCTGAATGATCAAGTTTTGGGCAAATCAATGCATTTGGCATTGACTGCAGTAACAGTTAAGCAGCCATATAATGGTGCTGTGTAGTGTACTGCGGTGGGGTATGTTGTTGGAACATGCACAATTTGAATTCCACATGGTCAGTGTGCAGAGAGGCTGTACACCTGCCATGGATTTCTCACCGTGTGTAAAACATGTATTGGGTTCACTAAACTACCCCTGTCAGAATATGTTTTGTGAATCGGGTCCGTTCTTGTCAGGGATTAACTCCTCAATGATGTCACCTATTCACTGTCTACTAAATGCATGACATGTATACACTTGTATCACGTGCACATAATTCGGTGCAGTAGAGACAAGGTTGTTCCATAAAAAAAAACTTACTCAAACCATACATTACCAATCATTTTTCTTTTGTATGGTGGGATGGAAATGCAATAGTTCTGAAGTGTGTTGTAGAAGCGAAGTACATTGAACCAATACAAGGAGACAGCAGTAGACGCTGTGTGGATCGTAGTGACACCACCAGGATGTCGTACGTATGTTGAACTTCTTTCGCAACTTATGTAGCCAACCGTGCAAATCAGAGGTGCTAATGTTACACGGACGGCACATTCGACGGTGAGGCGCTTTTGTAGGGTTGGACTTCACCTCACGGTCGCGGTTCGGCGATTCTTTGATCGTCCATTTGTAGAAGGTGGACGCGCGTCTGCCACGCTGCATTCGAGCAGCGCGGTGTAGCGAGCTCCTCAGGTCCCCAGCGAGGTGTATGTTGACACCATCTATTTCTCATTACGCTTGACGAATGACTGATGTTGAATGTTTTAGTAATTTGCGCTGTGCCCTTGTAATGGCTTGCCATGTTATTAATGATCGTTTATCGTATTGCTAACTTCACTGATTTTCATGCGCTTTTTTGGAAAAAGCGGGGAAAATGTTGTGAAGTCTTGCAAGCAGCAGTCGACGCTCATCGGTGCCACTGGTAGAAGGTCACCTTGGCAGTGTCGCGTGCGTCGTGTTGAATTCCTTCTTCCCTTGCTTCCCATGTGCCGCAGACAGTACAAAGCCAAGGAAGAGGAGCACCAGGGAGGCATCTTCTCGGCCATCACAAACATGGTGATGTATTAAGCATCACACATATGCAGAAGTAAATGATACATTTCAGGGAAATTAAATACTAGACTAGGGCATATTTCACAAACATGGAGCTCTAAAACACCTTAGAATGTATGGCTAATTCCATCGTAGAGTATTGTTTACGTGTTGAAGGACACTTGAATAGCTGGTGAAAACTTACGCGCATGAGGTGATAACACCCGCACATCCACACAGATAGGTCGGCCAAGCTACCTTCTGTACTGCTACCACAGTGGCCACATTGTCGCACTGGCAAGTAACTTGTGTGTATTCGCACCCTCCTCTCGATGAAAGTGTAATTTAAAGCTGTGCGAAAAAGGTCAAAGTCGGCAAATGCTGGCCTTGTAAATGGCACTTGTGGGCAAACGTTAGTTTTAGGAAAAAAAAAATCTTTAAAGCTGGCCTGGCTGATATTCTGCGTTGTCCTGATGCTGCGTTTTTCTGGTGCACATGACCCAAGCTCACCTGAAAAGAACCTCTCGAATTGTCTCATTATTTAAACAATAATCTCTCAGCTTTACTGTGTGGCTGTGACATCATGTTTGGCTTCGGCTACATATATATCAGAGGTTTTTCTAACGTGGGGTCCTTTGATTTGTAGGTTGGAAGTATGTTTGTGGGAGACGGAGAAGAGAAAATGTCTGTCAAGTAAGTGGGTTGGCAGCTTGCTGCGTTACTATTGCATTTGATCACATATCCCTCAAGATAGGTTATTATAGCAGATAGAATGAAGCAATAAGGGGATATAATGGTATCGGTGGCATTGTAAGTAACAACGTTTTGACCTATAAAGAGCTAGAGACAGATTTGTGAAGATGCTTTAAACTCCAATAAAGAGATGCATGTTTTTATGCAAGATACACTATTACAAATATAGGTATTAGGTACAACATGATAACAATTTTTTATACTTTAACATTTAGTGTTACGATGCATATATGCATCAGAATAGTTTTAACCTCATTTTGGAGTACATTGAGTTTTTCATTAATATTTAAACAGAATAATGGAATGCTGGGATACATATGTTTGCCTTCTTCCAGACCCATTGTTATTTAAGTGAACCTCGATATATCTAAATAACCTCAAACCTCCCATAATTCACACGATTCATGTGTGACCACCCCCATTATGAATCCATCCCCTCTCGCCACCCCCTGTGATAACAATGCGCTGCTCCATGCAGCTCCCTTCAGCTTGCTATTTCTCCCACCCTCTCTTTCCTCTCAACATCATCCTCTTCTCATCCCGATATCTCGGCCCAGTCATTCCTTCTTCCCCTTCTCCACTTCCTGCCCGGTGCTCCTCTCCTCTTGCTGCCGACTCGTCTTGAGCCACCACCTCCTCAACCCTCTCGGTGACTTCCGTCCTGGCATCCAGAACCTTTGCCAATCATCTTTCTCTGTCTCCCCTTACCTGCTCGCTTCCCTTTCCCATTCATTTAAATTTTTCCATGCACGATATCCTTGACTCTACTCCTCATCCTGTGGTACGCCACGGGTAAAAAATGTTACGGCTCCCTCTACGTGGTGCACGCTACAGAAACATGTTTGCCATTCAACCATTTGAATGGTACAATACCAATCAGATGGAATAACATGGTTAAATGACCACTGCTACAATCGTTTCTTTGGAATAGCTCACGAATATAGATTTCTGGTCTCTTATTTCAAGTGTGTTGTGACTTGAGGGGAGGCATTTACTTGGCACAGATTCCAGCTAATATTGTTGGCCCTGAAGGCTAGCATTAAAGTCAGGTCACTGGAAAGGATACACAATGCATGAAGGGAATTGTTGGTAGTTGGCATGTCATGTGATAGAACAGTCCATAAACCTGCCTCGGAACAATGTTTTCTGCTGGATTAATGTGCTTCAAATTCCAGAGTTTGCTCTTAAAGTAGAAAATTCCGGAACAAACCTGTCTGTACTTTTTAAATGGGAAAATTCTCCAACAAAACTGTATTCACATTTAATGTATGTAACACTTATTATCTATATTGCCTTTCCACTGAGTATTGTGACGCTTTGACAGTGTTTGGATTGCATCTGCTTCTACCAAATGTTTGACTTTTAACTGTATCAGTCTCTTGAGAGAGGGCTACATTACATGCTTTCCTGTGTGCAATATGTAGTTAAAGTAATTGTAATCAGCCAGATAGTTAAACTAGATTTTTTATTGTAACTAATTATGGTGTAATGATCTTCTGCTGTGGTGTAGAGTTTGTCTTTCTTTAAACTAAGTTGCTGCTCAAATGTATCCTGCTACATGCTGATATAGTGTTATGTTCAAACCAGTATCTGGTGGCTCTGTGATTAGACTTCTCGACTCTCACTTCTAATGTCACAGGTACTCTGGACATTTACACTGCTCACTGCTCAGTCAATACAGCCCTATACAAAATATACTACTTCCAATACGGTGTAGTAATACATGCTTTCTCACATCCTGAAAATGCAGAGCATTAACTCGCATACAGAATCAATGTTCCAAGCAATGGCGTTAATAATACGAGTACAGTAACACAAATAATGAGCGCCCTTTGATGGAATGGGCAGAGTAAGCTAAAAGCACAGCACTGCAGTAAACTGTGTTGACAGTAGCTTGCGGGCAACATGTCTGTTGGTATCAATGAAGAGCTTTGAGCCTGAAAGGCATTCTATGCTGGCCTTTACCCAAGATCCTTGATGGAAAGTAACTGGCTTCCTTTGGCAAATGCTGTGCAGCATCCCTATGAAATTATATAATTGAATTTTATGCCACAGCAGTTTCTGCCCACTAGTAGATAGAATAAGCCTGCAGCTTATAAATAGAATTCTTATCAGCAGGATATCAACACCGTTGCCATTGATGTAATCATCATACTTGTGAATAATGGCTAATATAGAGTTTCCTTACCGAGAGGGCATTTAGTGCAGCAAGATTCCAGAGAGATGTGATGTGAAATTATAGCAAACACGTAATGTTAAATGATATTTGAACTTAAAAAATGCATTTGAATTTATCAAAGCCATGAAGATTGATAGTAGACTAAATATATACTAAAGTAAATAATTTGCTTCTAAGGAAGGCTAAAGCACATTCCAGCATTGAATACAAACGTAGGTAAAAGGAGCAGAGATTAGCAAGAGAGATGAGACTGAAAGTATTAGAGTTTATACCAAAAAGGTAATAAACACATTAAAAAAAGGAATCGGGGACATGGACCTGATTCTAATGAATAAGTGCCAATATGCGAGAGATGTCCAATTTCAGCAAATTCATCACTAGAAGGGACCACAGACTCTTTGCCATGCAAGTGACACACTTCAACAGAGAGGATGAAATCAATTACAGGAGACTCGACTATCCGCGCTCATGACGGGGAGGACAGCCGCGGATAATTCAAAATCGTGGATAATCCAAAAATATAAATTTTCCGTGGATCCCCGTACCAAAAACCACTAATATAGGTATAAATACTGGTTAAATGTATCTGCCATCACACAGTTTCATAAATGAAAACTTGGATTATAAATTATCAGATAAATCACTCAAAATTAAGCACAACTGACGATTTCGATTGTTACTCTTTCGATTTAGAACGAATGTTAACGATCAGCTGATCGATGTGCGTACTCGGTGATCACACTTTCCTGCTCCGATGCAGAAGACTGTCCACTAAGTCTATAGCAGAGCCACTCCGATAAAAATCAATCAAACTCTGCCCACTGTTGTAAATATATGGCAACTACTGTACTGTAGAGGTGATCATACAGATTTCGGATTATCCAGCGAATATATTTGTTTGGTTTAAGCACGTGACTTGTAATAAACATTTACGAAAATAACAATATATAACTGTTTTTAGATTATTTATTTGGGCTTAAGGGAAAATCCATGAGTTATTAATTTATGTCAAAATCTCAGGTGCGCAGTTAATTAAAGCAACCGGAACACATGATCTGAAACTGTCAAAATATGAAGAAGACGAGATGAAAAGGGATGGTAATATCAAATGAAAGCCACAAAGCATAGCGCTGTGTAAGAAGATCAGATCATTTTTGAGAAGAGAAAGAAGAAGACACAATAAATTTTTTATTCAATTGACAGTGTGCAATGGGAGTTTAAAATCACCGAAAAAGAGGTTGATGCTAGATTCGAAGCTTTCGTGACTGCAGGAATTATTCGTTGGTTCTTTCGGTAAAGTCACGTTGAAAATTAAACAATAATGGAATACGACGTTTCGGTTTTAACACAAGCAACTGAGACGTATTATATTATTTGATTTGATTTTCTACGTGACTTTCCCGAAGAAACCAACGAGTCAGAGGTTGATGATTGTTAATTTACCAGTTGTAGTCCTTGGCTCATTAAGATGAATCCATAACACATAGCGGAGAGAGAATATTGCAATGAGTACAGGAATTTTATACACATTTTTATAGCAAAAAAATCCATGAACCCTAGCAGTAAAATCGAATTTAAGAGAAGTGTAAGAAGTTCCAGATATTGCACTTGAAGTGAATACTGCCCTTTGCAGTCTAATCAAAGCTCCGAGACCAGATAGCATAACCGAAGATATTTTTGTTTACAAAAACGGCACCAACTGTTGGAAAGTGTAATTGTGGACGTCCACCACGGAGTTTGAGCAATGGGATTGGCTCGTGTGCAGGAGCCAGATCGATTGTCGCCTCTGTGATGCTGAACGGATGCAGATAACCTGGGGAGGGAGGAGGCCTTCGTCCCCCGGTGGATGAATAATGATGTACTCTTAAGTACGCTCGTATAATCGCCTGCAAAGACAGATGTTACCAGTGGCATCAGCAAGCATTTTTAATTATCTTTTGCAATCAAATATTTGCGTTTCTAAAGCACATAGCAAATATGTATTGCAAATGTGTTACAAAAAGTTGTCAATGTACCACAGGGTATTTTGTACTTGAAATAACTTTCATTGTATTTTAGTTGTCAAATTTAGGATGACAGTTTTAACCTTTTATTTTATATGATGTCTTTGTACCTAACACACTTTGGCTATTTTGGTCGGTAATAGAACTCCCACAGTTTCATAACAAAGAAAAAAAAACTGACAACTATTTGCCATTTATGTTAGATATGTATACCACGCAGTCTAACATTCTAGTCACACACAGTGGTGCTGTACAAACGCACAGACTGTGGCTTTTTTAAAGCGGGGGCATAACCATTGACTGGCACCATAGACATTTGGAGAATTACACTGGAAAGACGTTTTGAAAGTTGAATCACCGGTGCATTGCAGACACGTATACCCATTGCGGCTCTTGTGACTTTTGTGAGTCGCTCAGTCCTGTATTGAAAGCATCTGCGTTGTCCCTGAGCATCTACGTGTCTTCCAGCTAGTTTTTCGCAATGCAATATATCCGTTGCCTATCTTACAGATAGTAGGATGGGACGGTGTAGTGCTAGATGCCTTTGTTAGAGAGTTGTGCACCTCAGGCATTGGGGGGGGGGGAATACTTCAACGTAATTAGAGATGGTAAAGTGGAGATTAAGTTTGTTGTTTCCCTTGTGTGTCTTTTGTACACGACAGTTATTAAATGCTTGAGCTGCTTTGGGTGTAATCTTCTCATTTGTGTGTGCGAGAACATACCGTCAGGCCCGCAGAAATATTTTCCTTTTTATTTGCATCTGCTTGCATCAGCACTCGCAAAAGCCTGAGAGATGGTGCATTATGAGCAAAGATTTTCAAAATTGCTTCACAGACCTTGTTGGGTTAATTAAACTACTTTAAAGTCAAATCTTGACTTAAAGTTTTCGTGACTGCAGGAATTAATATTCTTTGGGTCTTTCGGTGAAGCCACGTAGATCAAAAAAAAATTTTCACCTGAAGACGATTGCTTGTGTTGCGATCGAAACGTCGTGATACTGTTATTATTTTGATTTTTTTTTTCTATCTACGTGACTTTACCAAAAGACCCAAAGAATATTCTTTAAAGTCATCTGACAGACGTGTCTTTTCTTTGCAATGTGTGAATTAATTTTGCCTTGCTAAATACTCTGGCTAAACTGGATTTAAAACAGTCTGCATCAGCAGCAGGCCATGCTTTCCCACCTGATGACGGACGCTTGTGTTGCGCCTGAAACATCGTCATTTATTTTAATTTTTATACCTACGTGACTTTACGGAAAGAACCAAAGAGTATATAAACTGGATTATTGAGGACAAAATAAAACGTCGTACCGTGGCTTTTATTAAAAGTCTCTCAAATAAGGCAGTTTATTTTCCTTAGACAATTGACAGGTATACATACACTGTAGAATGATAGCAAATCAAAAGTGTTTCTTTATAAATCCATAGGTTATATAAGATAAATCACTGTTAAAAAAAGTGCTCAGATGATGAGATGTTTACTTGTTGAGCAAATTCAGGTTACAAGTCGTATTCGTTATAAATAATATATTGTGTCTTGCAGCATTAATATGCCCCAACCCAGAGCTATGTACCCATTATATATGTTGGGGCAACCTCTGAAGTTGTCTCGTTGAAACTGAAACCACATTTTTACGTTAAGGCACACAACAATCGTGTTTGTGTCGGTAATATTTACCTGGGTCCTATGAACTTGCACATTGAAAATAAAGCAACGATTCAAGTATTCGACAAGACTCCTGAATGCGGGTAGTTTGTTAAACTACAAATTATGTTTGAAAGAGAAAAACAAACCAGTCTTTGATTAGCAGCAACAATTAGAACAAGTTGATTTGTGGTTTTGAAGTTGAATGGATTAAAAGTATGTATGCATGTATTAGAAGCCATTTCATAAGCATTAAAAGCACACTTTTTAATTGGAAATTTAATTTAGGTTATTTATGCAATTGCAATCTCAAACGAGCAATAGGGGCACATCTAATTTGCACAGACAGCCACTCAGCTAGCAATGGAGAAATGACACATTGCAATGGCTGGGGTTTCTTCACATTTTGAATATCATTGACTTCCTACAAAGTTGTATTTATTTCATCTGGCCTGGAGGGAAGATGAATTGATTCGACCCCTTGGCTGGCATTTTAACTTGTACTCTTCCGGCTTTGAGTCGCGTGTTCTTAACACAGCATCACCGTCCTGGCTGAGATGGCAAATGGCTATTTTGTGTCTTTAACTTTGTGAATAATTGACATTCCTTGCTGCTGCTGATGCTACTGCTGTTAATATGAATAGTAATGGTGATGATGCTATGTTTCTTGTCAGGACGAATGAGTCCATTCTACTGGCGCTGTACGAGGCGGTACACCTCAACCGGAACTTTGTGGCAGTTCTTGCTCATGTAAGTATTTTTACATTTGATGTGGCTCATGGGGCAAAGACGCTCATTGAAGTCTGATTTGGTTTTCAAATATAGACCTACGCTGGTATTCTCAGAGCGCACAGGCTTTGACTGCATCAGATGGGTTTAATGAGAGTTTCTGAATGGATTTAGTTGTAATTTGGGCTGGCTGCTGCTGATGAGTGAGTGGTTATGAGTTCACATTGGTGTAAGATGTTGTTCTTGCATAGAAATGTACTGCCCTATGTTGTTTGAACTCACTCTGATCATATAAACTGTAGCTCTCCCAAAAGGGATTTTCTCATTTGGTGCTATACCATTGAGTTGTACATTACACGGAATTAAAATTACACTGCCTTTATATTCGATGTTGCATTAGAATGGCATCACGTTGTTTAATGAAAGTTCTGACAAGGTTTGACTAGACACACTCAACAAAAGCATTATACAACTGCAGAATATTATATGTAGGAAGGCAGAGTAACGTTATATTCACGAAAACCAATATACAGTTGTAGATAAAGGTTGTGATCTTCATCCTCCACACCAGGAACAAAGTAACAGTATAATGCTGTGCTATGCTTATGTCATCAAGGCTTGCGTGCCAGTGTATTACGGGTTTGCCGAATAACGTTCCCCCTTTGCAGTGGCTGTGTCTGCTGCTCAGGAGAGCGAATTGTTTCCTACTGTGTGCCGTATCTGATCCTGTTATTCACACACCTACAGTCCTGGTGTTCTGTAAATTGGAGACGGCATATCTCACTGAACATACCCCCCCACTATCGGGGAGCACTGGCTTGCCATGTTGATCCCCAACCACTACCCCCGCCCCACCCCACCATTCCTTCTGAGCAGCCAGCTCCACAGATATGCATCGTGGCAATGCAGTAACCCTCTTTGGTAATGCCCCTGAATCTTCCTGAGAGCAAAACTGGCCGATGATTAAGCCGTGGCTCCAGATGATTAAGCCGTGGCTCCGGGTTTAACACTGATTGCCACGCACGTTTTATTTTTCCCAAGCACACTGTATTGAAACAAAATACCGTACGTTATTTCTCTTATGCATACAGCGCATTTTGGTATTTTAACTCGACGTTTGTTATAAGTGTTCTTGGGGCTTGCATTTTGCGTACACCTCTGAGGCTAACAATTCGTTTCTGTAAACTTGCTCATTCCCAGATACTTTTATGGCAGTTAGAAGCTGCTGAGCACTACAGAAATGTGTGCACACGTCTCGTCGGCTTACATTTATGTTACGTTACGAACTCTGTCGCTCAGCCCTGTGGTGCAGACATGACGGCACCTTCTCCACGGTGTAGTTTCCACCTGCCTTGAAATACAAAGCCTCGGGAAAAGTGAACGTCAAACAACCAGCTACAATGGGACCTAATTTATTAAACTGCTGCACAGTTTTGAAAGTCCTTGCTGCCAGGTTTTCCTACCCACTCGCTCTCTTGCCCATTAGCAAGTTTCAGTTTGACGACATTATACAACTTTGCCGTTTGGTCTTTGGCGCTATACCGCAGCTTGATGCGAACTATCGTTCATCATAAACCTCTCGACAGTTCTTCCGCATAGAAAAAGCAGATTAAAGACTGCATGGAAATCAACAACAGAGTTGGAAGTGGACCGATGTCGCAAGGCTGATGTGTAACAAAAAAAGTTTCTGTTCCTGGGTAGTAAGGGTTATTTCCTAATTGCTTATGCCTCAAAAGTATAGAAAATGGCTTTTATTTCCCACAAACTTTGCTTTTGTGACTAGTACACGGATATTTTGAAATGTACCTATTTTCAATGAGAAAACGTGTGCATTTGTGTCATTCTTTCACATAAAGGTCACAAAAGCAAAGTTTGTGGGGAATATTGGACATTTTCTATACTTTTTAGGCATGATCATTAAAAAATGACAGTACCCAGGAACAAAAATAGTTTTTTACATATTCATATTATCTAACCCCAGCCCCGTGCATCTCTCCACCGCGGTTTTGCCCTCGTAACCCCATCAGGGTAGTGGAATTACAGCAGAGAAAACTGTTGGAAAGGCTACTTTGTCACGGTTGAGTTTATTCTTGGCTAATACGCCAGCAATATACTTTCGGTGTTTGCTTCCATGTGGAGTTGTAATGCATTAGATGATTGTTGTGGGAATTTTTTGTTGTTGCGCTTTCGTGACTGCAGGAATTCATATTCTTTGGGTCTTTCGGTAAAGTCGCATAGAACAAATTAATTCATTAATTTTAATATTCTACGTGACTTTACCGAAAGACCCAAAGAATATAAAGCATTGGTGTTTCATTTTCAGCTTTAGACCCCTGTCGAGTTTGAGAATTTAAAACAGTCTAATGCCTGATTATAAAGATGAAAGATAAAACCCTCACTTCTCTCGTCTAAAGCTGTGTGATATTCCGTGCCATATTTATTTTGAGGACAAAAGGAAAGACCTTTACATTTTTTGTTTAAGCAAACTGTACTTCACGTGCAGTCTCTGCTTTTCACGAGGAGATTGATGGTGTATCGTTGAGGTACGATACGTCTTGTGCACCTGCTGGTAGCTCCCTCAGACATGCATCCGAATGCCATTTGCCTTTTACCTGTTGGAAATGATTGTGATAATTTTGGATGGTTTAAGGTGGTTTTCTAGTGAACTTTGGCCGGGAGGCTGAGCGAGATTCAGGCCTTGGTGCTTCACCAGGAGAGCGCCGTTCTCCGCTGAAGGATTCCCACAATTGTCCTGTCTGGGTTTGGAGAGATTGTTCTCCCTTGTTTGTCACACAAAAGCATTCAGATCGAAGGAGGAAGGAGTGGAGTGGATAGGCGTGGTTTGTACCTCGTCGTTTTTACTTAAAGGAGGCAAAGCTGCTTTGAAGTTGTGGATTTTGTCGTACAGGTAGCATTGAGACTTTACGGGTTCTGGCGTTTGATTTTGTGGGGGGTGGCGGTGGGGGGGGACACGAGGCTCATTCTACGACAGTGGTTCTTAACCTGGGTTCGATCGAACCCCAGGGGTTCGGTGAGTCAGTCTCAGGGGTTCGGCGGAGATTAAGACACACACCCGACTCATGATTGTGCACCAGTAAAACATATACCTATGTTTTGAATTTGAAAAAATCATATTTTATTTTTCCAATTAATAAAGGTTCGGTGAATGCGAATATGAAACTGGTGGGGTTCGGTACCTTCAAAAAGGTTAAGAACCACTGTTCTACGAGATCAGTGGTGATCTCAGAGGAGAGCCGGTAGGCATGTCTCTTATAGAGACACGCTATGAAGTGCGGCTGCTTAGAGGCTGAGTCTTTTGAGTGGGCTGTGCTTTCCGCACTAGCTTAGTGAGTGAGAAAGGTGGCGTTTGGGAATCTGGTGGCAGATTCTTGGCCCCCGTTCCTTGATGTTCATCTACCCTCATCTGTGGTCGTTGATCTTCGTCTGGCCTCCTCCTTCTGTTGTTGGTGTTTTGGCAAAAATTCAGATGTCAGGAAGCCTCTGGAGGTATGCACTTTTTTCCCCCCAAAGATTCGTATGAACAAGACGATTCAGTTACACACCGAGGATATGAAAGGAGGTTGACACCAGCATAAACACATTATGGGTTACAGTGCAATGGAAACCTGTCCAACCTGCATGTTTCAATAAACTGTTGCAATAAACTCTACAACCCCCTCCTGGTGTCTTCCTAAGCTCTGATTGCCCTGTAGGAGAAGAAGAAAAAAGGGGAGGGAGGGGGGAATGCACATACGGTGCGAAAGAAGTTCAACACACATGAAAGTGTTGAGAGCTACTGAAGGGTAAACTAGGGTTTAGTCACTCCTTGTTAAGGCTGGTGAACTGAAGCGGCCATCGGCACGTTCTGTTCCCACTCTGCTCCCCACGTTCTGAAGAGGGAGCATGTTGGGCGTGGAAGTTCTTCTTGCACGGCTCTCTTCGTTATTGTCCTCTGCTGGTGGGCTGGTTTGTGGGGTTTCCAATGTTGGTCGTTGATGTCTTTTTCTAATCGTGCTTCAGTGCACGGGTCACTTGCCTGCTCCGTTGTCTTCGTTGCGTTACTGATGCTCAGAGGCGCTGTTTTTAACGTGCATAATGCCCTGAAGGGAGCGTTGGGTGTGGGTTTTACTTTAACTGGAGCTTTCTTGAGGCCATGGGCTAGAGTTTGGACGTTGACGAACGTGTTTATGGCCACTTTAAGAAAACAAACCGTGCATAAGTGCTTTAAGCCTGGCTTTTATATACGTTAAAACAGTTTTTATAATATCCGAACTTAAAAACTAATTGAAATTTGCTATTTTCTTCTCTATTAAGTGTAACATAAGGGAAGCTGTTATAAAGTGGTTTGTGCACTACGTTGTTAATCTGGAGAGCTGAGTTGATCTTGCATTCGTGTTAAGTGTATTGAGTCTATTGAGAGATATAAAATAAGGGAGGCTCATTGTTACCAGCCTAATGGCTAATAGCTTTTCCATTAAGGTTTATATCATGGGCTTGACATTGAAGGGACCACATTTGTTCTTTAATTCATGGGAAGTTAAGTTTAGCACTTCTGTCAACAGAATTTTTAGCATCTTGTAAAAAAAATATACAAGAGCTGGCTGCTGTTTTGTCAATAAAATGGTCCCCATAAAATTGCACATTGTGAGACCGTTTAAATATAGTGGATGGAAGGTTTCTCTTGATGTTTGTGACTCGTATCAAGATGAGCTGCGCTCAAATCGACAGTTTTTTTTTTATCTTCGGGATAAATTACTACTACATCTCATTTCGGATGGAATTTGACAGTATTGTATTTTTGCCTCACGTAATTTTCTGCTCATCGCCCGGATTACATGTTTTGGTTTGAATAATGTTTTATTGTATAAAGGGGCAATTTTCATTCGTGGCATGTGCTGGCGATAGCTCGAGACGTACATCAATTTCACACGGCACCTGTTTTTTTTATGTCTGACAAGTTCGTATTGATTAATTGACAGGTCCTTCAATAAATGATGTGAGATTTCTCTTTTTTGTTACCCTCGTAAATGTATTAGCTTGTTTTCTTCTCTCTGGTCTAGTGACAATGTTTTGATCACTCAACGGGGATATTTTTTACTGCTGACCATCAGTCGTTTCACACGGTGCAACGACTGAAATTTTAAAGAGCACCATAGAGATTATTCTTTGGTTCTTTCGGTAAAGTCACGTATAAAGATATAATAATAAATTAAATAATAGCATACGACGTTTCTATCGCAACACAAGCAATCATCATCAGGTATAATGAAATAGCGACATAAAATCTAACCAGAAAACTATAGACAGACATATAAGCAGACAGATATCACCAAGATACATAGAGCGAGCAACACAGGTACAGAGAGGGGTGATCGTCTCTGTGGGGTGGCCTTAAATAGACAGAGGGGGGCGGAGGCAGCGAGAGGGAGGGGTTAGAGACAAAATTTACATGTCAATGAGTACGAGGAGACGCGTAGAGAAGTACGCAGGCTTAGAGGGAGAAAGAAACACACTAAAATTAAATAACCTAGCAAAGTATCGAAATGTTATGTAAAACGACACAGAGAGTCGGTCAACACACAATTAACGCATAGCCTGGTCGATTACGTATTTCAAAGATTGCTAAGTTAGAATTTAAGTGTGAAAATTCCAAAGAAAGACAAAAGATAAAAACGAGGAACGGAGACACACAGACAGAGCAGAACCTATAGAGATATTGATAGTTGAGTTAATAAAGATATACATATGATGGGAACTGGTTCAATAGACCATAACTCCAAAGAGGATTCAGATTTGACTAGAGGACAATTATCTTATAGATTATTATCCCAACTATGCATTTTCTTGTCATGAAAAATTTTCAATGATGAAATTGAATGTTTGTACATACAATAGCTTTATGGATTGTTTTGTAAACATGTGTGTTTGCGTGTGTTGTGCGTATGTGCTGTCATAAGAATAGTGCAATGTTTGCATTGTGCTGCTACGTAGCATGCAAATGCATTAAAACTATTGAATGTGTGTTCATAAGAAGGTGATGTCATTTCCAGAGTCACCCAGAAATGGGAATCATCACCCCACCTCCTACAGCACCCGCATCACCCACCACCCCGACCACTCCGCAGCCAGGCACCACCCCTCCTGCCAATGACTGTGAGTGCTTCCAACACGCCACAGCCAGAACTTATCACCCAGCACCGGCTAGCCAGAATTCACGATGCTCGGTCCACCACAATACCTTGCTGATTTCGTCAAGGAGCATATAAACCATCGCGCAAACTCCAGTCACCCTCACAGTGGCTTTTGGCTAGCCGTCGAATATAGATGGTCACTGCATCGCGCGCTTTTAGATGTGATTTTGTGACCATCTGGAATGCTTTTCCTCTCTATTCGAAAGCCACTGGAGCTATGCACTTTTAAATATAGTTTAAAACTCATTTCATGAGAGCTGATTTTTGTGTTTAGTTTGTGGTCCTTCCCCTGCACCACCGATTAGCACGGTTGGCTACGCGCAGTGCGAAAGAAGTTCAACACCTACATATGTACACGCTCTTTTTAACATACGGTGTCCACCAATGAGTAACAAACAAAACGTCCACCATGGACCTAAAGTCGACCATTGTACTGTGAATGGTGGAGTATCAGCGCACCGGTTGACACGCTGCACTATGAACCTGGTGACCTTAGTTCAATTCGCGGTCATGGCTAACATTGGTGGTAATCGATATCTCAACCGCTGACCTGCCCATACTGGACACATGTGAAGAAGTGCTTCATAGTTCATTGGACTCCTCCAATCTAAATAGAGTTTCTCATTCTGAACTGGTCTTTTAGGCCTCCCCCGATGACCAATCTGCATTGACCAGCATGGTAAAGTACGACCGACACAACTTGGGGTGACCTTCGTCTAGAAGTGGATTGACAAAGGGCAATTTAAATGTACCATTCAGCATCTGAGATAGACTTTAGAACGCACACAAATAAATGTCCAGCCTTAAGCACTGTTTAAAAACCATTCACTGTGCACTATCTAACTACTAACTAACATGCATCATGAGTATCACTGAGCATGCAGAAAAGAGCATCCAAAATGCACCACCCAGCCTGAAGCATTTAGCAGCGAAACACCCTCTGCCAATGACCTAGCCTCCAGGAGGGAGCAGGTTTAGTGTTTTATAAGTCATCAGACCGTAAAATGTATTGATTGGTTGAAAATGATTTAATACTATTTCGACACGGTGGAGTATTGATCTGCTCATGGAGCTGACATTGTGTGTGTGAACTCAGACCTCATGTGATTGTAGCTTTGACATACTGGTGTGATGGCTCACAATGTATAGAGTGAGGTTAGGGAAATCAGTCTGTATGTTGCTGGGGACATTAATATTTTGAGAATCTGTTTTAGAGGAAAAGAACACCTTCATGCTCAGCCACCCTCAATTATTTGCTAGTCATTGTGCATTTGGCTTAGATTGGGGCAAGTCTGAACACATTATGGTATTGTGATTCTAAAGTAGTACCGTTACATGATATATTCAAAACAGAACAGCCCCATGACTTAGGAAGGCCACATAGGATGTTGATTTCAACTTGTCATTGTGTTGCATAAAGACATGTTTTTAATATCTACAGTGGTAATCTCTGCCAACTTATAGTTGTTCTTCCCCCGCACCTCCGATTACCACGGTTGGCTACGTATGGTGTGAAAGAAGTTCAACATACATGCATACAATCACAAACTGTAATGTCTATTTTTATTCCTGGCTCTGTCAATAATAAAGTCTACTAAGCGCTAGCACGCCTGAAGGGCGCACGTTCTGTGTTCCCGCGGTGCTTGTCTGATTGCCGCTTCTCGCGGGTGTTTTTGCTTCAGCACTGAGCAGCACAGAGCTCCCACTTGATCCAAACATCCAAACCAGCAATCTCCTCATCACATTCCTCAAGTACAGCTCCATCATCATGCAGGACACCAAAGGTGAGAGCTGTGGCTGAGAGGGAGATTTTGTTGTGGCAACGTTGGCCCCCTGTGAGTGAATGCGTGAGCACAGCCAGCCACCGAGCAGAGCTCGTTCGGTGTTTGATGTGAAACCTTTGGTGTGTTTTGTCCGAGTGAACGTGCGTGCACTTGTCTTTTTTGTTCTCAATGCAAAAGCGTGGATGGACGACGACGACGACGACATCAAATTGTAATGCAATTATGGACGCTGCCTCTTTATCAACGCGTAAATCAGACCCATTGTCTCCGTGGGTTTGTCGCCTGGGTATAAATGAAGAGCGTTTATTAAATTCAATAGCAATTGCTCTACATCAGAGTCTGTTGATTTAAAAACACTTGTTTTCCGAGGATAGTGGTGTTCGAGATGGAATGGGGAAAACTCTCACGTCAGTTTTTGCCTCCGTGCTCAAATGAGCCATGGAGTGGTGTTCGTCTCATTTGGCAGCCTGAATATTCCACATTGCAGTATTCGGGGCCCATTCTGTCCATGCTATGACCACTGATCACTTCCAATAAAGTGATACCTACTTGTACTCTTTGGTTTTTTCGGTAAAGTCACGTAGGTTAAAAAATTTAACAAATAAATTAAATCACGACGTTTCGGAAGCAACACAAGTCTTCAGGTGAAACCGTCACAGCAAAATTGATGTATCAAGTGAAGAAAAGTCCCAAGAGACCCGACCTTTCATCTTCTTGGTTCTTTCGGTAAAGTCATACTGGTTAAGGGGGGAGGAGCCAGGATGGGCTGCGGGAGAGGAGGAGTTGTGAGATGGTCAGTACGGCTGCTGGAACTGAACCTTTGTAATGTAGATGGCAGAAGTAGATACGCAAGCTAGGATTAAGCCGCCTTTTGTTATGCTGCTGAGTCTAATACTGAACGAGAATATAACTTATAACCTTACAATTGCGAATTAAGTGTTCTAATCATAACACCACCTGGCCATATAGAAAAACTCACATCAAAATTAGTAATTAGGGGCTTTGTGCCCATGTGCTCTGGTCTTTTTGTTAATGTTGCCAGGCTGCTATTATGGGAATTGTCATGCTGTCAGTATATCCCGTATCTGCAGATACATAGTTTATCACCGTTGAGAACAGGGACGTTAATCACCACCCTTCAGGCTTTCAGTGTTTTGTGTAAATGGAAAAGTGTATTGAGCTGATTCTAATTTTCTTTCTTTTTACATCCGTGCAGTAATCCACAAACCGAAATGTTGGGTCCATTGCATTTATTTATTTTGCTGTAATATTCTGCAATTTTGAAAATGAATCGGAAACTATTGCAAAATAAAAGTATGCGTTTGTTCAATTTGAGACGATGCAGCCATGCTGAAGTGCATCACTGCTTTGATGTTAGTATATGAATAGAATGCTATGTCTTGTGTTTGGCATTGAAATGTTAACTGCAACAGTTGTAATAGGATTGCTATGTAGGGCTCTTAAGCATTTTGGCTGGACAGTTATATAGACCATTTCTGGACGGTGAAATTAAATTGAAACTCAAATTTGCCTATTCTGTGACCTGGAACGTGATGTGTTAATCCGCGTCTCATGGCAACAGTGAATGTTTAACAATTTAAGTGATTTATCAATTGATAACAGTGCTGCTGTCATTTGCAAAAACTTGAAATAATGGAAGAATAGGTACATTAATGCCGTCAGGCCATTCATTGAGGCCCTGCAAACTGCTTGCTGTATGGCCTGGACTCCCCTTTACCAATCGGCATTGACCAGCATGCAGTATGATCAAACGATCGCCAATCCAGCAGAATGAAAAAGGGTTGTGTAAATTCTCTTCCACACTTAAATTTACAGCATACCCTTGGTTCTTGCTTGACAGAGGTTTTAATTAAAACAATTGTTGCATTGAAATGTTGACACTTAATTTTCTCCCAGCCCAGTACTGGTTTGGTGTTCTGCTGGAAAGATAAACTAAACGTGCTCCTGGAGTCTGTAAGGTCAAATGAAAAATAGTTTGATGATAATTTGAGAACGATACTGAGAAACCCAAAGCATTTACACTGAAGAGTTGTCTCGAGAGAGACCAGATGTGGTAAAGACTGTGAATAACCAAATAGATAGAGATTTCCAAGATTAGTAAACATCTGGGAGTCTAGTGTAGTAACAGGTCTCCTTTCCAAGGGAGGCCTTTTACAGGTACGAACAACAGTTCCACACTGCCCACCAGGGATTATTTGTCTGTCGTGCATAGCCCCTCCCAAACATGTACGCTCCCGGATTGGTTGAAGTGTGTCACGTGACCGCGAGCTTTCTGTCGTGCACGAATGCGCTGTCCAACCAAGTTCCTACCTGCCCACTCCGAAGGAACGTGTTATATTTTACCCAGAAATATGAATGAGATCCTGCTGGGCACTCAAGAGTGACACCGGCTGGTTTTTATGCTGAGGAATCACTCTTTCATGGCGATTTTATTCTTACATCCTGACAATGAACGATGCCCTCTCTACAGTGGTCTAATTCATCCTATTTCTGACTTAATAACTTTAATGAACTTGAAGATTTTATTCTCTTTACTGTGCAGACATCACTTTCCCAGGAGAATAATTCTTGCAGTTTCCATGTTTTTAAGTGACGATTGATGCAATGGCATTTCATGCATATTCCTGTCATTTGATTGTTGGGCTACAAATGAATTGTGATGCCTTTCAAAGACACACATTATTGTTCTTTACACATTTCCAGAAACACGCTTCACATTGAAGCCGTATGGCAGTGTGTAATGGATTACAGGCATGCAGATTTGTAGAGTACACTGATAATTATAAATGCGTTATCAAATCTATCAAAGGCAGCCACATTCATTTTAAGCCACACATTTTATGCACTGCATACTAACTATGTGTTAACTTGTGTACTAACTCGCCATGGTGTGTTCTATTTGGTACTTTCAAGAATGATTGATTGAGACTTGGCCTTATTATTGTCGCTTGAATTGCAGATCAAACCTACTGGCCATTCTGGTCTTCAACAGTTGCTGCGAGCTTTAAGTAGATGTCAAATTTCAAGACTTGGAAGCTTATTATTTTTGTGATACAATATGTACCTGAGAAGAATCACACCATTACCAAAACTGTCAAAAATAGTCTTTTGAAATTACAATATCGGAGCGTTTCATTACAAAATTAATGGACAGTGAGCATGTCTAATACCCCACGTTCTATACAGCTGAACATTAAAAAAATCTCATTTGAAAGGAGTAATTATCTTTTACAGAATTTCAGATTCACATGGTTGGGATCATATGCCTGGGTCAGTTGAAGCCTGTTTGATTCTATCTGGGGTTACACGTGTTTCTCCCACATTCCTCCTTTTGGCATGTGATGTTTAAACAGCATGTCCGCATCCATTGCTGATTGTAGTCTATCCATTTGGTCTGGTGACAGAGTGATTGACTTGCAGTCAGAAGGCCATGAATTCAAATCTAGTTCAGAGTTCACCTCAGAAAATCTTTCTTCTCCCTAACCATAATTAACCCTAATTAGTTCA
This sequence comes from Lampetra fluviatilis, assembly GCF_964198595.1. Classification (NCBI taxonomy): domain Eukaryota; kingdom Metazoa; phylum Chordata; class Hyperoartia; order Petromyzontiformes; family Petromyzontidae; genus Lampetra; species Lampetra fluviatilis. The sequence goes on along the minus strand of NC_136286.1, from coordinate 13,295,923 downwards.
ACTTTGTGGGAAGTAAACAGTGGTTTGTCAAATAGAGAGAATAAGCTAAACCATATTAATGTGGAATCTCCATGACCGGCTCCTGGCTTCTCATGTACGAGAAGGTCACACTCATTACACACAAAGTGCTTGCCACAAATGAAGCACACTACCTTGCTGGTCTCGTCAAGGAGCATAAACCACCACGCAAACTCCGGTCATCCTTGCAGTGGCTTTTGGCTATCCATCAAACAAATACGGTCACCGCATCGCGCGCTTTCAGATGCTCTTCTGCGGCCGTCTGGAATGCTTTTCCGGTATTAGGAAGCGAATGGAGCTATGCACTTTAAAATCTAGATAGAAAATTAATTTCTTCATAACTGCTTTTTGTGTTTTAGATTGTTGTCCTTCCCCTGCACCTCCGATTAGCATGGTTGGCTACGTACGGTGCGGAAGAAGTCTTAACATGCAAACATATACATACATACAACTTCAGCTTGAAATTAGATTGGGCATGGAGACTCACATCTACCCCTCTATTTAAGGAATGAAACAGGAGGACTTCTCCACAAATTTGGCTGTCGCCTGATGAAGCTAGTTGTAATTATTGGCGAAACGTCGTACTCCGATTGTGAATGGCTTGGCTCTTCAACACACCGGTTAGTGCTGTACTAGTGACGAATTGGCATGTTCTGTTTACGTGACAAACGTTACTAATTGGCTATCGGATGGTGGCGGGTTTAACGACACATTTACGTGATCTAACCCCCCAAAAAAACCTGTATTTTGGAGACTTAATTAGTGATATTTTGTAATTTGTATTTCTTACGGTAATTCCGATTGCGCTAGCGGCATCTTGTCGGGAGACGAAGAATCCATTGAGAAAACTGAGAGAGCAGCATGCCCCATTTGTTGTCAGAGCGGACGGAGATTTTACACCGGTCTTCTCCCAAAATATGAAACTGCTGATTGGATCTTTACAGAGTAGAGGGCACATTCCCACGCGCTGTGCGATGAAATCGTTTGCTCACTTGAGAGTAAAATCAAGTGTCAAAGCAAGTTTAATGTTTATGTTTTGCAGTCACTGGTCACGCAGGTGAGACCACCACCTCGCTCCACTTGATAATTCTGTTTAATCACAGATTGCTTCCCAGATTCAGACTCAGGATCTCAACCATGACAGCCACCTGGTTATCTCCGCTTTTGTAAAAAAATTTAAGTGCTTTTGCAGTCAATCCATGTAGCCTATTCTCATTTAAGTAAAATGTAATTAGTGTGAAGGAGACGTTGCTTATTTATTTTGTTATTTCATTTAAGGTACGATAAATACAAATGTGGGCATAAAAATGAATAGTATGCAATTGAATTCCACATTAATGCAAATTTTCACGTCTGAAAACTTTAGGCAATTGAGCTATCATTTGTGCACTGTTGTTGTTTTCACAGTAAACTTGGCCTTTCTGTTTGACTTAACATCAGAACAAATTATTCCAGACATTAAGGCCTTTCTGAAGAGACATGCACAGCTTGGCCTGCGAGCATCTTGTCTGTTTCGAAGTACATTATTTATTAAAGTGGGGTTTTCTTTACTTCTATTTTTGCCAATTTACAGCGCAGTTCCACGGGAGGCAGCAAGTAATGGAAGGTCCCCAGCTGTGCTAAATCGCTTCAGTGCAAAATGAGAGCCCTGCAGGAGGCTGCGTCACCCCCCTGCCTGGCAGCGAGTTGAGATGTGACAGGCAAGGGAGGAGGAGGAGGGGTGCTGTATGCCCATCTTCCTGCTTGAACGGCACGGGCGCCAGTCACCGCGAGCGTAGACCAGCACAAGCCCCCCACAGTGCCCCCCCAGGCTCGTTACTGCGGCGGGCGCAATTAATATTCAGTCTCGTTTTTTTATTGATGTCACAATTAAATTAATCAAACCAAAAGGAATGAGTTACTGGTATCGACGCTGCGGTATGCTAGATATTGGAACGGTTTTTTTTTTACCCACAATTGTGTTATGCAGCGTGCTGTTTATAGATTTTTCTAAGTCTTGTTGGTAACCTTATTCCGTGATCAGAACGTAAATGGCAATAGTGATTCGGTTAATAATTGTAAAGATGAAAATACTAATGTTAGAGCTGCAGAGGAGTCCTATTCGTAGTAATACATCGACTGCACAACCAGTTATTGATAATGCATTTGGCAGAAATGCTAACATGATGAAGTAATTTACACCATTGGAACCTCATTTGCCAGTAAAAATATGATAATTGTTTTTTTACCCTTCTATCTGGCAACAAAACTGACACCTTTTTTACAAGGAGTCATGTTTACATAGACCACAATACCTGCAGTCATAATGCAAACAAAAAACATAACTCTGATAATGTGCACTGTCCTTGAAGTTGATTGGTCCACACCCGAGACGCCTTTTGGCGTCATCTGGTCCAACACATGTGAGACTAGGCTCTAAGGAAAGCTGTCTCGGGTGTGGACCAATCAACTTCAAGGACAGTGCACATTATCAGAGTTATGTTTTTTGTTTGCATTATGACTGCAGGTATTGTGGTCTATGTAAACATGACTCCTTGTAAAAAAGGCGTCAGTTTTGTTGCCAGATAGAAGGGTAAAAAAACAATTATCATCATTAAGTCATTTTGATGAAGAAAGTTAATTCAAACCTACTGCACATACTAAGAAAAGCCCCTAAGTAGGGCTGTCATTTCGCATAGAGAGCTTTCAGTTGGGCTATGTGGGACAATTCCTCCTCGCATAGCATCAATCTTTCATGAATCCAAATCGTGAAAACCCTGACATTGTACCTTTAGCGTGGACATGGCTAGAAACAAGTGGTGACAGAAAGTAACGACTGCTCCATGACACGTATGGGATTTGTGTGCAGTGGGGAGGGTGTTTTGTACGCAGATAAAATGCAGTCGGCTTGTTTCGAATGTCATTGTTTGATTCTTTGTCATCGAGAGGTGAAATTTTATGGCCGTTATCAGCAATTTTTTTTTAAAAGTGAGAACATTTTAAACAGCACAACTTCATTAATCAACCTTACATCGGCCAATAATAATACTGCTGTAATGTCGTTATTGATGCCTTAAAATAATTGATGTTAAAAATACACCGAGTTATATCAGTTGGCAGCCAACCATTGCCTTAACCCTACCTTTGGCACGAATTGATTTTATATATATACAATTGTTGGTGTAATTTGTTTAATTTGGTCCGTAAAGAAACGTTTTGATTGAATTAAATCGAACGATATATATTGCAAACATCTCCTGAGCTTATGCATAGATTGTGAAATTCGGGATCAGAATCAGAATCTTCAATTAGACTGGAGGAATCCGATGAAATATGAAGTTCTTTCTCACAGATGTCCAGTAATGCTTCCCCTCCATAGGTGAATTTAAAAATCTGTGACTTGGCCCACCACATTATTCATTCACTTTCACATCCACGCAAGGAGCAGTTCATTTTGTACACTCTGCAGCTTTACTGACAAGTACTTTTGTTCTATCAGCAGATGTTCCTTGTTTAAGGTGGGGGGGGGGGGTTATGCTAAGATACGACTGCACAGTTGGTGGTGTCGTACGCGAGGAGTGTTGTTGTGCCTCCTGCATCAACGAGCCTGCAGATGGAGTCGGCTGTATTTAGTTTTGGCCCCGTGCCCGTACTACGGCACTGGGAGATGGCGTTAGCACGTGAATCGTCATCCGTCCGATCCTTGGCGGGTAAAACTTGTTCTTTGCGAGCTGTCCCCGTGAGAGATGAAGACATAGTGCTGGGAAAGCTTTCGCCATTGACTTGGCCTTTCACTACGGTTGTCGTAGCAAATAGTTTAAAGGCAGCGCGTATGGCAAATTGTGTAGCGAAACTGTTCAGTAATGTATTGGTTCAAAAATAAAAAAAGCATCAATTAATATATGTTATGTTTCCAAAGTAACCATTGTCAGATGTGTTGTGGTTAGAGTTCTTAACTGATATTCATATGTTTGCGAGTTCAGAGTCCGGTTCGGACATCAAAGCCCATTTTCCCAATAAAATATGTTCCACCATTGTAAGAAGTTGAAATTAATCGTTGTGTGGTGAGGCTGCCAACCCTCCTTTGTGCGCCACCAATGAAGATGAACGCTGCCACAATGCCTGTTCTAAATTGGAAAATCGAGAAACATTTTCAGTGTGTCCTTTTTAACGACAGGGTCCGATGCCTTTTTACCCGACTCGGTGCGAGTCATATCAGTCATGAGTGTGTGCTTGATTGATGTAACGTCATGTTGTCTGAACAAGCTACTCATTGTGTTTCGACCATTGACGTGTATTACACAATGGCCTTGTTCTTTCAGAATCACATTGCAATCAGTGCACCTCACAAATGCCGTGCCAAATAACTTCAACATCAGAATGACTCACAATGCTGGGGTAGTCGGTACCTGAGACTTGAAAACATTGAGCCCTTTTCACTGCTCTGCTGCTATTTATTTTCTAGGAGTTAAATTAATCTTTTATTTGACGAATGTGCACACAACACATTGTGTTTGTGTTATATGTGTATATAGCTCATCGGGAGCAAGAGTGCAGTGCTTAGCTGCTACAAACACAGCGATCCGAATTCCAATTCCCACTCATGACCAATAACAGTGGCAAATATTTAAACCGGTCCTGGGTATCCACTAGGTCGACTCAGCCTTAAAGGACGACCTGATGCGGTGTGTAAACATCAGCACTGGGGAGACAAAGGCAGCCAGGTGTGGCGTGCTTCATAGGTGCTCGCTAACAGCACTTGCCCCAACAGTGTTGAAGGCTATACGGGGGATCTTTGTATTTTATAGCGCATTCATTTTTGTCATTAATTTTAAATTGTATCGTTAATTTTAAACGTAAGCATGCATTACTCTACATCAATTACCAAAAGGAAATTTATAGTTTCATTAATTGGTTTATTTTTTAAATACCACTTCTGCTTGTGGTTTAATACTGCCACATTTGTGAGGGTTGTTTGACTATACTTCACCACACTGGTCAGTGTAGTTTGTTGAGCGCAGATTTTTACAATTGAGTAATAAATGCAATCTGAACGACATCGGTGGATTATACACGAATTGGTATATTATTGTTGGGGGTATGTTATCATCAGCCATAATATCTCCACTGCCGGATGAAAGCCTCCCCAAATTATCACAATCTGTCACCACGGCCTCATGGTACAACAATGGATCTCGCTGCTGCACGTGGTCTGATCTCATCTCCATAACGGACGTCTTCAAGGGCGTGTGGGCCTTTGGCTGCCATTCCCCTGCTAGTCTCGACCGCTGGCCATCATTGTGCCTTTTAGCAACGTGTTGAACGCCCATTACAAGATTATGGATGAAAGAGTATGGATTCCTGCAGTCACGAAAGCTTCAAATCAACATTACAAGATGTTTTCAGAAAATTGGATTGGCGAAATAAAGGCATGAACACAAGTGGAAACACTGTTAACCATCTCGGACCTCTATGCTGTGTGTCCTAAAGTACTAACAATTTTATTTAGGTATGCCTTTGTATATGGTGGGTATCGTTATAATAACTGTACATATTGCTGTGCTGGTCTAACTGGCAATACTTATTCTTTTGTTGCAGATGAACACAGACTGAACAGTGCCAAGCTCTGTTTGATTATCCTCACCTGCATTGCAGAGGTACACATTTAAGTAATCAGCTTTTTGGCAGCAGCGATGAGTGACCTTTAAAGCAACACAGCTGTTATATCCATAGATTTTCTTTCTTTGATTAGCTCACGCATTGAAATCCACTTGACAACCTACCTGCCTTTGGGATTTCACAACCACACAGCGCTGTGAGGAATTTATATTAAAAAGAGGCGGCCTAATGCACTGCATGTTACGTTCTTGCGTGCCAATAAAGCACCAGAGTCGGGGTATTGATTAAGAATCACCACGGAGTGAGGCTACAAGTTGGAGCATTCATAATTGATGCCGTTGCTGCGTGATGCTCTTTTTGTTAACAGGACCAGTACGCCAACTCTTTCTTGCATGACGACAACATGACTTTTCGTGTTCATCTACATCAGATGGTGAGTGTGTGTGTGTTGCTGCCAACAGGGATGCATGTGCTGAGAACATGTGTGAGCTCAGGGACGTGGGTTGGAGAGCGGATCGACACGCGTGCGCGTCGCTCATTCCTGCAGGTTTTTCCCATTTCGAGGGCTAGTTCTTGCTCACTGCCGTGGCACTGCGTTCGACGCTCTTCACAGACATTGAGTCAGTTGAGTAGACAATGCAAGAAAGAACTGTTTAATTGAGCTCACAATGCATGAATATTCCGCACTAGGGGTAACCGAGGTTATAAGAGTTGAAATAATAAAAGAATAAAATAAAAAACATAATAAAATTCACACGACGTTTCGGCCACAACACAAGCAGCTGTCCTCAGGTGAAGAACAGGGCTTTCCGACAGCTCTGTTCTTCACCTGAGGACGGCTGCTTGCGTTGTGGCCAAAACGTCGTGAGAATTTTATGCGTATTATTTTATTATTTCTCTTCTACGTGACTTTACCGAAAGAACCAATAATATGAATCCCTGCAGTCACGAAAGCTTTAAATCGAAAGTTATAAGAGTTGTGCGTTTATAAATATACTTGCTTGCATTGCTTCGAGGTGTGATACATTGTTGTATGAAACGAAGCAACCTAAATTGCGTTGGGTTATCAAACCCAATATCATGTACATGTCCTTATGGAAGGAAATAAATGATCTCTGGATATGTGTTTGCATGGGAGGGCTTCTTTCAGTAGAAGGCATGGATAATTAATTCCACTTTAATAAATAGTCTCATAAAGCTACACACAGCTTGATATTACCATAGTGTGCAATAATTGTCAAATTAGGTACTGTACTACAAGGTTATGTACATGCACCTATATGTTTTACATGAGCTCATTAATGTGGTTGTCATAATATATGTACCAAGACTTGTATAATGCACCAGTTAGGCTCAGAGGATTCCTGTCAAGATAAATTTCAGGGCATCTAACCCTTCAAGCATTCATTGACACATAACTCTGATGGTATTGTAATTGTGAGTAAATTGTCCATTACAATGGGCACACATTGGCCTGCACACATGTCTAATGTTAAGTTATTTTTTTACTTTAACACAAACAAGGATAACATGCTTCTCTCATGATAACCCACGGTGTCTGAGCACGCAGGTTGGATTCAGTCCAGCGAACCCTTGATCCCAACGTCAAGCACAGCAATAACCACTTGGCCACCCAATAATCAAAACACATACACTCAATGGCTTGTGCGTAACATTGTAAATTGGTTTTCTTTGTAAACCTTACTCCTCGGCTTATTATGAAGCCATCATCCATATCAGACTTAAGACCAATGGGATATAAATGGGCAAAGTTCAGTGTGTTAGCTCAGCACACTCGCCTATTATCTCGCACATTCATGTATATCTCGAGCATGCAACAACCTACTGGAGGTACTATGAACACACCAGCACATTAAACTAGCACACACTGCGCCTTTCACGCACGTGTTTATATACAGCTGCTTGAAAACATGTCAACTGGTAACTTAATGGCATTCCTGCTTTGATTTCACTTTCATTATAAAACATTTTGTACTATGCGTTACGCAGCGCGAGTTTGAAAATATACGTTTAACACGGAGGCTTTCGCGACCAATATCATCCATAATAGAGGTTTTTTGGGTTAGATCGCGTAAATGAAATATTTACGCGAAATATATAAGTTCGTTTTTTGTTGTTGTTCCCAACAACTGCTGCTGACGCGCACTCTCTTTTAAATGAGTACGAAGCATTTATGTTTTAAATGAGATGCAAATTTCCATCGCAAAAAAAAACCTTTGTCCCAAATACACAGAATACGCTGGCGGCTGTCACCACTCCATGCTGTTCAGCTTTGCTGGGAGCCAACATTGCAATCGGACGCCTCATTTTTGGGTTTCAGTTCAGTCTGTGCTCATGAGTGTGGCAATAAAAAATTGCTGACATTTAGCTTCTTGTTTGTTCCAGCACGTTCACCAATTAGATACAAATGATCTGCCATCTGCTTTAAGTAGACCTAAAGGGCTCATGACCATCAGGAACGTTATGCCATAACCCGCCCCATGCTACGCCCTATATTTTATTCGTTTCCACCAGCACTAACATACCTTTAAAGCCATCCCTGTGTGTATTCACACTGGCTCATGTCATCAGAATCCTCGGTGGATAATATGCACAGTTTTACCATCCTGTAACTGTGGGGTTTACAGCTCCTGTAGGGATATAGGAGCGACATAACTGGATTTATTCTTTCTTTTTGTTCCTCCTCTCCCCAAGATTGTGGTTAACCGAGTTTAGTCGATGCAAAGTCTAATGTCTTGTCCCTTTTTGATATCATTGGACACTGCCTGCTGTAGTAAAAAAAATAGATGTGGGTATTTTGCGTAATGTTTTGTTTTGTACTCAAACTTTGCCTCCAACCCCAATGCCAAAGAACGACATTTTATTTTCAAATTCATTATCAGATCAGGATTTTTTTGTGAGGTTAAACTCGTGTAAATTCAAAAGATGCTCGTGTCACTTGATGGAAGTCACGGCATTCATGTTCCAACTGGTATGTGCATCGACTGACGATTTCAAATCCAATTATTACGTATTTCATACTGAATTGCGCAGATTATTTCTTTTTAGTTAGAGGAATTTTTGGTTACTTTGATAAGGAATTCCATGCCGCTGTGATGTTCTACGGATATGTCACTTCATGATACTATGCTGTATATTGCCAGAATGCACAGCTCTGCGCTCATCTGATGATGAATGCTAACAAATGTTATTTATTGTAACATTGTATTTTTGACAAGAGCTTTCACTTTTGCATAACTCACACCCCTGAGCCTTTGCTCATTTAATTCCCTGATTATTACTAAATCCAGCACATATTAGATAATCAGCATCTTTTTTTAACAGGATATATTTGGAAGTGATTTTCTTATGCAACCACCACCCGTCCTTAGGATGTGACCGTCCGTCCCTCCCAGTGATAATCCGACATTCTGTTATGTGGATGACTACCCTTGACTACCGACAAAGTCGTGCTAACATAATCTTCCCTAAATTTTTACTTAAAACTTTCGTGACTGCAGGAATTCATATTCTCGGTTCTTTCAGTAAAGTCAATTAGATATAAAATAAAAATTAAAAATAAAATAAAAATAATAAATTGGAAATAATAAAAGCATTATTTCTTATTTTAATTTATTTTATTTTCTATCTACGTGACTTTATTTTATTTTCTATCTACGTGACTTTAACCGAAAGAACCAAGAATATAATCATCCCTGGATGGATGATGGCTGCGCTGACCCCCAACAGTGATGTGAACTAACGATCTTTCGAGTCAAGCGCTCTTAAGACCATGCAACACACAGCTGACTAGACTATATAGAAAAAAGGTATTGGATAATCAACGCCTACTAAACATAAATAAACAGTTTAGAAAACGATACCATTAATCATCCCCCTTGTGACCCACCTTCCCCATCTCTTGCAGCCAATGCGTCACCGCAAGAAGGTTGTGGACAAGAATGTGCCGTCTCGCCCACTGGCGTGTGCCGTGCTCGGTAATTCCATCTTGTAATGTTTTGTCCAATACAGTCAGACCCTTCTGTGTATTTTTTATGTGTGTGTGTGTGCGAGACATGAGGGGAGCGGTAGTGTAGCGGTTAGCGCACTGCGCTACGAACCTGGCGACCCGGGTTCGATTCCTGCTCACGACCAACACCGGTGTTGATTATCTGAACTGCTCCTGGGCCTCCCCTAGGTCGACTCAGCCTCAAATGAGAACCTGGTGCAGTGTTTAAACATCGCCACTGGGGAGACAAAGACGGTCAGGCGTGGTGCTGGCCACCCACCCCCTCGTGTGCCGTATCGGCCTTCATAGGTGCTCACTAACAGCACTTTCCCCAAAGTCTGTTAAGGTTATATGGGGGATCTTTGTCTTTGTGAGACACATGAACACATGAAGCACTGCATTTGAGTGGGTCATAATGCACGGTGGTAATTATGTATACCTGCAACTTGGAGTTAGGGTACATGGATCACACCAAGATCGAATGAAATGTGTTGTCTTAAGTGTTTTTGTGTGGTGCATGGGAAGCGGTAGTGTAGTGGCTAGCACACTGTGAACCTGGCGACCCAAGTTGGATTGCTGCTCACAACCAATAACAAACTTGCGAATGTCTTCTATGTTGAAACCAAACCTGGAAATACAGTAAATAAAAAATAACAATATTTATTGCAAAGGGATTTTGTGGCCACCCTTTTAGTTTCATTCTCAGCCACAGATGTGTAGGAATTGCCATCTGAACTTGTCTTGGGTCATGCCGAGGTAGACTCAGCCTTAAATGCATACTGTACCTGGTGTTCTCCATTGTGAGGGTGGTATAGGTCATGCCACCATCTTGGTATAGGTCATGCCGCCATTGTGAGTGTGGTAGAGGTCATGCCACCATCTTGGTATAGGTCATACCACCATTGTGAGTGTGGTGGAGGTCATGCCACCATTTTGGTAGAGGTCATACCACCATTGTGAGTGGTAGATGGTCATGCCACCGTATTGGTCACTGGTGCCAGGCTCGATGGGTGTGCTCCACAGCAGCACGACTTGGGGGGATGTGAATTGAGTATATGCCTGTAGGAGGCAATTCGTAAGATCTTATTGTTATATCTTTGCACTTTCCTTAGGTATACCAGTTCTCTGCAGACAAGAATTCTATAAAATGCCAACAAAATACATTTCTTGAAAAAAACTGTGAACAAGTATATTATTATTGTGCCTAACAGAAAGTATCAATGTTGAATGAAGTAGAGTTGATTTTATATTCAAGATGTTGTATAGCCAAACAAAAATGTATTGTCACTCCCCCTTGAAACCTAAATCGTTGATATGCCAAAATTGATTGTGTAGTGCTCATATTTTTTCTTTTCCAAAGTGGCACTTTTGACATGGGGAAGACACCCAATAAGTAATGATTCATGCAGTGCCTGGGCTGAAACGATGAGCAAGATGGGTACAGATCAGTGCTTTTTGTTCCAAAATAGTTTCCAGCTTGGAAAAGCTCCTACATTTTGAAAGCCCTTGGTCATTAAATAATTTTTTTATATGTTTGTTAGCAACACATGACTTCAAATTGCATGTAATTATGTATTTGTTCTGCACACAGCCGATAGTCTGTACAGGTTAATGCAAGGAAGCATAGTTTTCTAAGCATTTAAAAAAATTAGATATTTCAAAAGCATGTAATCACCGCAGGATCTATTGCTTGATCTGCTATTTTTCCTTGCCGTAAGGCGTGCGACCGCCTCACGTGATGCACGATGCACACTAGCAGGTGCCAATTGATATATATTACAAGTTTCAAAATACATTCATTCCACGGCCACAAGGCATGCCTTGACGCTGGTGTTATGCAAGCAGCAAGTTCACCAACTGTTTGTCCTTTTAATTCGTTTTAAACCATTCTTTCCTGTGAGAACACTTACTGGGACGGTTAGGTTAATGAGCGGGATGCGCTCTCTGTCAACTATCTTGATTTGAAGCTTTCGTGACTGCCGAGTCCAAATTGTCGATGACATTATGATGTTCCAGCAGCATACAGACCATGCTTCAGGTAAGATAGGTGGGAAGCATTCTCTCGTTTAGTTAATGGTCAGTAACAGCAGCAATGACAGAATGGGGACAGTAATGTAAAAATTGGTTCTCATTAAAATGTGTGGATGTTTAGAGTGTAATATTAACATTGGCATAAAGTATCTTATCCTGCTACGACTTCAGTGGAGTGTGTATGTTTGCGCATGTCTGAGTGTTTGTGTAAATTGCACGATGTATACCTTTCAATGGGTAGTGCTTCGTGAACAAAGTGTGATGGCTTCTCAGTAAGTCAAGATAATGAATTCTGCAAGCGACAGGATATGTGCGATATTTTTTGGTAAGATTGTGTCGTGCATGGGGAATGCTCCGAGTACCCACGTGAAATATTCATGTTTGCCGCTGGATAGCAAACACGTTGCACATGCATATATGTTGGCGCCCTTGCACAACTGCATATGCATAGTGGCGAGCTAATTTTTTTTTAGTTTTTTTTTATCCTCCTCGTAAGTACAAGCGAGTGCAAAAAATGTTGAGAGAAAACCATGAAGCAAACAGGTTTTCATGTCTTTCGTGCATTGTTGGCCTGCAGCTCACGCTAAGCCAATACACTTTAATCTCGCATCATCAATGGCAATGGAATTTGGGTCTGCCGTTATGAGCCCGAGCCGTGAATCGAAACACGAGGGTTCTCGATTGAAGAAACGTGTCACGTCACAGACTTGTGTCAGAAAGGTAATGATGATAGTCTTCTGGGATGTGCAAAGACTGATAAGAATTGCTTTCCAGCAAAATCTATAGATTTGTCACCCAATGCTTCATGTTGTGCCTTGTTGAAAAACAAATTGAAGCGTGAGATTTATTATAAATACCATGGTCTGTTGGGAAAGAGTGGGGTTTCAGCACAGTAATTAATGCAACATTTGCCTAGCTTGGATGTGATGTTTGGAACATCCGCATGCAGTCTGCACCTATTCCCTTTTGAGATTCACAGCCAAGAAGCATATACAGTAAAACCTTGGATTGCGAGTAACTTGGTCTGCGAGTGTTTTGCAAGACGAGCAATTTTTAAAAATAAATATTAATTTGATAAACGAGCGAGGTCATGCAATACGAGTAGTACGTGTATACGCGTTGTCTGCCGAGCGTCACGTGATCACAACTGATATACAAGTGCTTTGGATTACAAACACGTTTCTGGAACGAATTATGCTCGCAATCCAAGGTTTTACTGTAATGTAATTGTTGTTCTGATGATGACACTGTTGCTTGACATGCTTATAGGCACGTTTTGTCATCTACCTAACAGAGGAGGCCAAATGTAGCTGATTACATTTATTTACATTTGACGTGGTTATAGCACTGTCACCCTCCTTTGGGGAAAAACAAAACCTTCATTTGATAATGTATCCATTGCCGCAGTGCCTGCAGCATCTTGTCACTCGGTCTTGGCATGGCGCTGAGATTCTCTGCAGTCGGTAATTGTTTTTACGTTTCTCTTCAGACCTGATGGTGGAGTTCATAGTAACGCACATGATGAAAGAATTCCCGATGGATCTCTACACGTAAGTTGCCAGTGTGTTTGTCCTCTGTGGCAGTTTTTGCATTGTCATAGTCATTGCCACTTTTGTATCGGGGTACCACGATGGCGAGATGTTAACTACATCGCCTGGTATACAGGAGATCGTGGGTTCGATCCCGACCCTGATGCCTGTATGATTGGAGTTTTCATGTTCTCCCCGTGGTCGCATGGATTTTTCTCGGGGTCATGCAGTTTTTATCTCCACATTTCGAATCAGCGTGCGTTTAGAGTATTTCACTGGATGAGTTGTATCTAAAGTAAATGTTTCTCAGTAAAATTAATCTGCGATGGATTCAAACGTGACATTCCACTCTTACAGAGCACAGCATTACCTGACTCGGTGGGTGATGATGTATTGTAATGGAGCACAGGAATTTAAGCAGTAATACACTTCCATTTTGCGTGACATTTGTCGTAAAGTCAGCTCACATGTGCACAGTGGTGCTGGCAATCTGCTGCACCCTGCCAGTTTCTGCCATCGCTCTAACACGCCAATTCCCCCCCCCCCCCCCCCCCCTTAGGCGCTGCGTTTCAATCTCGCACAAGCTCATCTGCTATCAGAAGAAGTGTCGCGTTCGTCTGCATTACACCTGGCAGGAGTTCTGGGCCGGTGAGTTTCAGCCAAATTCTTGCCTTGATGGTCAGTGACTATGTATGTGGAACTTCTTTCGCACCGTACGTAGCCAACCGTGCTAGTCGGAGGTGTGGGGGAAGGACGACACACTGAACACTAAAAGCAGTTCTAAAGAAAATTAGTTTTCAATCGAAAACTAACTGGGTGAGGAGGGGAGGGTGGGGAGGGGCTGGGTGGGGAGGGTGGGGGGTGGGAGGGGTGGGGCTGGGTGGGGAGGGGCTGGTCACCCCGTGATGCCCTTATAAAACTCAACGTTTAGCCTACTCACGCCAGCTTGTGCCCGCCCTCACAGTCGGACATATTTGCGGAATACACCACGCTGCCGTTGACCCTGGCCATTGACCAAGCAACCCAACGTTCCTACCAGCTCCCTCCGCAGGAATGTGTTTCTGACTTTTTTAGAAAAGCGATTGACAAGATGCTTGGGATACCCAGCAATGATTTGTTGTTGATCGATTTAAAATGTGGGAAAGAATTGGAAAGCCTGGATAAAAGTCACCTGTAATAATAATAATTACATTTATATAGTGCTTTTCATCCAGGATCTCAAAGGGGTCGTAAAATGGGATGACCCTCAAATTCCACGCAGAATTGCTCAGACCCTATTTGCTGTACTGCCTCATACAGCTGACTTCCATGTGGTGTCACACAGGATGGCTGATCTCTGTGCCAAACACATAGCATGAGTGACTTTCGCACATCGAGTACCTTCGTCCATTTTGCGATGTGTTTTTATGCAATAAATTTATTTAGCAGACGCTTGAGTTTGTAGGCATCGTTATATTGCTTTGTTTGTAATAAATAACCCCTTTGTACCATGTGGGGAAATTGCTACAATTAAGTATCGATCGTGAAAATCTCATCATTTCCGAGTTGTGACAAAACTAAGATTTTTGTAATGTCAACATTGATGGGAATTGATTGGCAATTCGGTATGTGACATTTTTCTAATTGCAAATTTGACTGCCCAATATAGATAAAACAGCCCCCCCCTCCCTTATGTCGACATGGCTCCCAGACACCAGTGTTGATGTAGCTTCTGATGTAAGAGCGTTCGACAGAGTGAACCTCCGTATTGGTAGTCCGAATGCATTTCCTGTGATCGATTTGAAACCGAAAGACATTACAATGCTACTTGAAGCTAGCACTGCACCAGATAGCCATAAGCTACATTTGTTTTGACATATACAGCCACTTATGTTTCACGTGTGTATAAATATAAACTTACACAGTATATATTAGTAATAATAATTTTTTTAATCCTCACTCGCAGAAGGTCATGCAATTTTCCCCAAGTGTCATCGGTTAATAGACCAGGGTAACTGGTACGCACCCCGATACACACACATATACACAAACTTGCAATAAATGAACCAAGCACACATGCATCATGTATAGTGCACAGTGGGGGAGATCATTTGAAATGTGATATTGCCCTTCGGCAAATCTGTACTGGTGGTAGCCTTGCATCTGAACACGCACGGTTGAATCGGTCGTTGAGTTGTAGTCACTATGAACGTTTTCAGACAACATGTACACAAGCCCCTGATAAACCATAAACACTGTTCCCATTTTGACTTTTTCCATGCAATGTGAAAATCCACGCCACTTTAATGAATGTATGCATGGCATGCTTACGTTTTGTAAACATGTCGAGAGGGCAACATATTTTTTCAATGGAGACATGGGGTAAATTCAAAACACTCAGGATGTGCAAAACATTCCATTTGCCCATTGATTGCAACCGCTGTAAGCTAATTAGCACATGACACTTGGTGGGCCAAAATTTTGGTATGCCACATTTTTTCAACCCATTTAGCTATTTGATCCTGAATGGCCTTTAAAAGGGAGGGCACACACATTCCTCGAATATATTTAGGGTGCTGCAGAGGGGACAAGGCACCGATTGATCTCTTCCGTCCTCTCCGCTCATCTGCATTTAGGTACCATGCACATTCAGGTCGCCACTGCCTCGGGCGATGAATATCATACCCTGTAAAGAAATGCTGTCAAGCATCCAAAGACAGCCTGCACGCAATGCCCCACCTGCCCTTTTTTTGATTAAAAAATGTCACCACATGACAAGCCTTGCCATCGGTTGTCATCTGTGTTAAATTGGTGGGGGCAAGTAATTTTGTAGCTCGCTTTGATGTTGTTTTAGATTTTCGTGGCAAAGCGAAGCATGTGTATTTTAATGTAGGTCGGTCACAAAGGCATTCCTTTGTCATGGGCGCTATTAACATTGCACTGCTTTGTATTATCGCTCATAATTAACGTTGTTTTCATTTGCACAAGCACGGTATGAAACATGAATATGTTATACACATCATTAATACTCAGATTGTATGATGAATGTTGACTGAGTTACGGTGTAGAAACACGTCATTTTTCCCCAAGGACACGGACACGTGCGCGTGTGCACGCGCGAGGTTTACGTTTGATGCGTCTGCTTAGTCAAAAGCTTCACAAGATGCCAGGAAGGACCATACAACGATATAATTATATTTTGCTGAATGGATGAATTTAATAATATAGCCAAGTGAAGTATGTCCTTTGTAATTGACTTCCCTTGCTGAATTGAGTGATGATGTGCATGTTTATGTTGTAATGCTCGGTGCTGTGTCCGTGCGTTTTTGTTTCTGGGACAGCGCTGATCAGCCTGCTCAAGTTCCTCCTGTCCAACGAGACGGCGCTGTTGAGCAAGCACAACATCTTCCCACTCGCCCTGCAGGTAGCGTACCTTGTCCAAACCTCCCCTGCTGCTTCCCTTCCTGTGCAAAGCCACATTCATGTCTGTATGTGTTCAACTTCTCTCGCACCGTACGTCGCCAACTGTGCTACTAATCGGAGGTGCGTGTTGAGGGAGACAGAGGAGTGTTGCGTGGGAATCTGGCACTTCATTGGGCAAGTATGCTGACATGTACCAGCTGGAAACATCGTGCCCTGTCCATGACAATGGAAACTAGCATCATAATCTTTAAACAGTTTATGGATTCATCAGCAACTTTGCTTCCCGAGATTTTGATAAAAGAGTAAACAGACTTGCAATCATTTTTTTAAAGTGCGATACAAATGTCTAAGGCCACTTCGGGCTTGAGAATACATGAGGACATTACTGATGCTTAGGCTGACAATACTTAACCGCCATCATGATTCACAAATCCTGTTGTATGACTGAAAATGAGTGAACCAATGTTTCTGACAATGGCCTTTGTTCAACCGCCCTTCTTCACTGCGATGAAGGACCATTGCCGGAAATTTTAGGTCGTGATGTGTTTATTTCATTTGTAGATCAATATAAAAAAAATGCCGATGGCAATAAAGTGTTTTCAGCGCATTGTCTTTACGCCATAGCCCAATTAGTCCCAGAAATGCTATTTAAAGTTGAACTATATGCATGCATTTGCTCAATTATTGACTCAAGTAGGACGAGTTTACACCAAGGGTACAATTCTGGTGGTAGTTTTTACAATTAATGTATTAATATAACACCTTTATGTTTTCTATGGCAGCTGCTCGTGTAGCGTATAAATATAACCACATAAACAATGGGCATGTTTATTTTCTAAACAGAAAAGGTTTCAGTTTGGTGTTTTAACATCTTAACACCTGTTTTGTTGCCAGAAAAAAGGGAAACACCTATTCTCAGAAAGAGGAAGTTAGTAATTTAATTTATGATATTTTCAGCCATTTAAAAAAAACCCATTTATGAATGTATTTCACCACGCTGGCCACTGTTGATGTCAGCCATGGCCTAAAATAGAATGCAGATTGCTGGGTACAGAGCACCAACCACTGCGCTTCACCACGCCACCACTCCGGTATACTCGGAGCAAAAAAAAAAGGAAGATCTTGAACCTGGACCTCAACAAAAGCAAGGAATCTATATAATGGGGCAACACAGGAAAATTAGCGACTTCCCAATGAGCGAGGCGTCAACTTGGCGCTTCGACAGAAAGGGTTTATTGCTGGAGTGGAGAGTACGTGGAGGGGAGGAACGTGAGTTGAGAGCGGAGAGGTAGGAGAGCACGTGGAGGGGAGTAGAGTGACACGAGAGCGGACGAGAGTGAATCGAGAGGGGAGAGGTAGGCAGGGCCGAGTGCATGAAGGACTTCGATGATGGCCAGTACATCTTGGAATTGATCCAAGATGGGGTTCAGAGCAAGTGTATGGGATTGGGTTTCGAGCGAGTATAAGGGATGGGATATTGGGGGGGGTGATGTGGTCTCAATTACAGGTGTGGGTGAGAAGTCTGGCAGTGGAGTTTTATCTTGTTATTTTAGTTACAATCTTGAAATCACGGTACATTTGAATAGTTTTTGAAAGTCACGTGCATTGCAGAGTGTCAGATTTAGCGAGGCACAAATCAAGAAACATGATGCTCTAAATTCACTGCAATCTCAAAGGGAACATGTCAGGCCCCAGAGAGAGCTTTCCTTAATAAATTAATTAGACTTTCACATCATCTAGTGCTCACGTTGTTGTCGGCTATCCTAATCAACGTTGAAGTGTAGGCGCATTAATAAAGATGCTGTCAGTCATCATCCACATTGTCCTGTAAATGCATTGTGAAACTTGGAGCAGTTGCTTAATATCTCCGTATGTTGTGGGAAAGGAGCCACTCTTGAGTGACAGCATGTGACGGAATGCCATGCTTGTGAAACTGGCCCCTTTTGCCATGGTCTACACTCAAATTGTCGATGCACTCTTTCATAAAAATTATTGTAAAAATTTAATCAGGTAATATATATGCTGTGTTTTAGTTTAGTATAAGCATGGCAAGATATATGCTTGGTATGACGTTAGAGACAGCAAGAGGAACAGGTGGATTAGAGAACCACGCAGGTTTAAAGACAACATTCTGACCGTTAGGCAGGACACATCAAAAGAAGCGATTTGAGGCAGGTTGTCAAAATTTATGATGACGTGGCAGCCAAGGCGGGGAACGCACCGAAAGGATGTCCAGTGAGGAGATAGAGTAATGAAATCCGCCCGTGAGCTGGGCGGATTTCATTACAGGACCATGAAAAGTGGCGGTGGCTTGGAGAGAGACCTTAATTCAGTCATGGATTGGCCATGGCTGAATATGATGAGAGCGATTTTAATACTGTGTTAGCCTTTTAGATTTTCCATTGTCCTTTGATGAGACTAGGGATGGGTGCTATAGCTGCTGCTGGTGGTGATGGTGGTACAATAGGGGCCACAGGTGGCGCATCGACCAGTCATCTCAGTCAGTCGACCCATGGCACCTGGGTCTGTCCCGTGACCTCCTCCCAGCGGGCGTTCGACACTTCACATGGCCTTAACGTGCACATAGCCTGGCACAAGCACCGTGGTGACGTTACCGCCACTTAGTGGCGGTATGGCGATTGTTGTTGTTGATGGTAGTGAAAAAATGGACTCGATATGAAGAAGACAGAGAGAGATGGCATTGAGCCATCACTAGTGCTGAGTGAATGGCAGTTCTATTTGAATGCGATTAGATATTGATTGCTCTGAAACAATGCCAGGTCAGGGTATACCCAACTGCAAAGGTTTTTTGCAAGCACTTAGTTTCTGATTGCTTTGAATTCTTTCCAGATGAGATTTAATCCAAGTATTGGGGATCTTCCATCTTGGGGGGGGGGGCTGATTATGTTTTAATTGCATCCTGGTAGACACACTTATAGAGTTGCATTGTGCAAAGTGCCGTGTTACATTAACTTTGACATTTTATGCACTAAATTGGCATGGGGATTGGGGGGGGGGGGGGTGCATGTGTTTCGGACGGCACCTGGCGTGACAACATTTGTGCCCAGAACAACATTTCTTACCCACAAACCAGGTGCAGCATCTTTGTACTGTGATGTCAGAGCTGGCTGCTATAAAACTGAATTGTTTGTGGTCCATCCCAATTTGAAAGAATTAGCCCCATTAAATTGCAGCCGTTGCCTACGAATGTTACTATTTTCCCTTAATTGGTGGGCTCTGGTTCCGTCGACACAGGAATCCGACCCTTCATCATTCATTGAAGTTATTGAATATGATTCACTATTATTTTATCAACGGTTTCACTTGGGGAACGTTATCAGTCCATTGCTTTCTCATGCGGATGTGCGTGTGCACGTATGGGAGCGGTGGCTTAGTGGATATCGCACTGTGCTATGAACTTGGCCACCCGAGTTCGATTCCTAGTCACAGTGAACATCATTGGTGAACGTCTGAATCTGTCCTGGGCCTCCACGAGGTTTACTTAGCCTGAAATTACCATCTGATGTGCAAATATCACCACTGGGGGGAAAACAGCGTCATCCTGGCATGGTACTGTCCACAGCACTTCCTCGTGTGCCTAAATAGGTGCTCCCTAACATCATTGTCCTCAACAGCCTATTGGGTACACAGATGATGTTTTCGTTGTTTTTGTATGCCCAGGTGGTGAACCTGTTCAACATGTTCATCACGTTCGGGGACACCTTCCTGCCGACCCCTGGCAGCTACGACGAGCTCTACTACGAGATCATCCGCATGCACCAGGTCTTCGACAACCTCTACTCCATGGGTACGATCTGCACTCATTCCTTGCAGGCCAATCCTGATCGTGGCACAATTGTGTGCTGAGTAGCGGCACACAAACGCAGATCGGGATGGCACGGGCCCGTGCTCGCAGAGATCGCAAAACACAACTTAGACTTTAACGTAAGTTATTTATGTAAAATTACAATGTGAATTATATACACGTTTCTGGGTGCCCAGCACAGAGATGGGATTCGATTGTATTTGAGCCGCAGGGTGTCGGAGACCACCTATCAAAATTTGGTTTAACGTACCAACTAAAGCTCAGTTGTATTATTTAGCATGCTTCGTTAGTCCACGATGCTCAAGTCGGTATTCGGTGCATGTCTGTATCTTTATGTGTGCGCATCTGTGTGTGACATCTCACAGATAATATCATTGATGGATTTCTGAACCCATCCTAGGTCTTTCCTTTGTCGACTCGGCCTTAGAATGAGAACCTGGTGTGGTGTGTGAACATCATCATTGGGGGAGACAGAGGCATGGTGTTAGCCATACCAGCTCTTTTCGCGTCGCTTATTGACTCGTAGGACGCTTTTCACAAAGTCCCAGTATGTCATAGGTGCTCGTTAACAGCACTTGCCCCAACAGTCTGTTAGAGCTTTATGGTCGATTTTTGTTTTGTGCGGTGAGGGATAGTTCAATTGGTCTATGCATTGCACCAAAATCACAGTGACATGAGAGCCATTTCTGGCCATGGATAATATATTATGCCCTAGTCCGCTCATTGATCAACTTTAACCCTAAATGATCAGTTGTGTTACTTAAATATCAGCATTGGGGAGACATTAAACTCAGCACGGCACAGCCATATCACCTGTGAGTGCTGTGCTGACCCTATTAGGTGGTCACTAATAGCAGTTAATCTGCCGAATCAGGATGGTTATTTTCTTACGCGCATGTATGTGTGTGTACGTATATACAGCACTGGCTACCTGCCTCTTGAATCACTCGGTCCTTGAATGCAATTATTTTACCGTATGATCTCGAGGTCATCTCTGCACCGTATGTGTAATAACACACGGGCCATAGTCTGGTGCTAGGATTTTGGTTCGGATGGGCAGAGTGTTAAAAGTAGTGTGGATTAATTTATTTATTTAGGTTTTAAATCTCCCCCACCACCTCACATCGTGGCGCATGTGATGTGCCGTGCTTGCGTCGGGCTTATTATAGCGCTGCCTGAGGTGCTCATTAAAAAGCAGGGTTCGTGTGTGAGACCAAGCAGTGAAACAGCTGCCTAGGAACCTGTAACTCCCAAGCCCAATGTTACACGTATTTGGCTGCTGTTCAGATTTTTTTTACTTTATTATTTCCGGTGCAGTATTTACTTATTAGTGTCTGCACACACACACAATGTTATTTCTTTGCACGTATAAAATCAATCAATAGAAGCCTTTGTGCTTTGAAATATTTTGTTCTTCTTTACATTTACAAATGAAAAATTTGTCTGGCCATTAAATGTACCATTATAATAAAAACAAAACATAACAAAATAAACATAACAAAACATAACACTAGTTTTCTGGGAATAGTTATTATTTAGATTGATTGTAACAGCTTACATCAAGGGTATACGAACTGCCACATATTTCTTTGTGTTCCGAACGTGTGGGTTATTCTCACATGGAGAGCTTTGTTATCTAGTTGTGTGAATAGAGTCGATGAGTCCTCCTTCTTGAACAACGTGAAAAGTGCAGCTCCTCTTCACCGGCAGTCGTCAACCTTTGAACCTTTGGTGGATATTCCACATTCACATGGCAGGCACCCATCGCTGCATATGCCAACTGTTAACATGGCAAACGATGAACAGAATTGCTCTAATTAAATTCCTGCTTTTAGTACAGCATGCAGACATATGTCAAGTAGCAGCGTTTGGTGGAGTCAACGCTGTAAAATATTCACCAGGAAGGTCCATAAGACGGTGGACTTAAAATTATGATGACGTTATTAGCTTTATTTAATTATTACATGCAGTCTTCCTCGATAGCTTCATGAGTTACTGGAAAATTATATCCTTATCAATATATCCTTGAATATAAATGAAATATAGTTTTTTCATAGATGCATCACATACTCATATTGGTATACATAGTACTGTTAATATTTATGTATGCTGAAAATATGGTTAATACTTAAGTATACTTATCCGTAGTTGTATACCGTATAGTCTTACAAAGGGCCTTCAATGTAAAATTAATACATCATGTATTTGTAAACTTTTAGGCAATTGATATAATACAAGGTAAACAGCAATACCACTTGATAGGAGAGGGCTTGCAGGCTGGAGTGTGCGTGATCCTGTATAAACATATACATATATATACAACTGCATAACAATAAGTATGAAGCAATATTGCATCTATTGTACCTTGATGGTGCATTGCAATGGGTTGTGTGTGTTGTTTGTGTTCTCAGTGTTGAGGCACTCTACAAACAATGGGCAATGGAAAGAACCTGCCAGCAAAGTAATACAAGCCCTGGTGAACATCAGGTGAATGTTCACATTGTTTGAAATGAAATGTCTTCTCTGTCATCTCTCTGAACCTCTCACAGATCATATGTCGGCGTGGTTTTCCTTTGTTCCAGTTTTTTTTCTGTGTGTGTGCATACTCACAATTTTTAAGGGTTTTTCCCCCCTGTACTGTCCTATACACTGGTGGGGCAAGTGCCATTAGTGGTCACTTATTTGGGCTGGTGTAACACATCTTGCAGTGGTACAATCAGCATCATGCCTAGCCTCCTTTTGTGCTCCTTGGTACTGATGTTTTGACACATCACGTTAGGTACTAATTTTAAACCGAGTTGATCTCCGGGAGGTCTTAACCAGGTTAAAGATTTCCATTTGTCACTGGTATTGCACAATATACAGCTACTTGCAAGTGTACTGCAACCGTAACGTAACGAATGTCTCGGCACAGAATGACCTGGAATTGGAACTCATTGAGCTGAATTTAAATTGCTCTTACACCCATGACATCCTTCCCAAATCCACATGTATGAAAAAAAAGTTTTGGGTCAAAACAACATATCTCCAAAGAAGATACTTTTTTTCCTTGAAAATTTCTTTGTAAAAAAAGGCAGAGCTCGAAAACCAATTCAGTTCAATCTGAAGAGGCCTATTCTCTGAGCTAAGTAATCTCAGTTCTATTCTCCACTACTACCAACAAATCATGCGGTACTCTGAGGTAAGGGTCGTGATTTGTTCCCTGATCTCCAGAGACAGTGAATTACTTTTCAGTACGTAGAGATAGGCATTCGTGATGAAACGATGCAATAGTCCATTATTATTAGCTAGTCAGCTAGCGTATCTAGCTGGGTGGTAATGTGGTTGGAGCACTTGACTCGCAGTCAGAGGACTGCTAGCTCAAATCCCGGGGGTTGTTAAATTGAGTTGTACTTTGTGGGACACCCGAGAGCCATCATCCGTGGAAATGCAGAATTGTTACCACTGTCTCAAAGGCACCGAAATAGAGGAGCAATAACGCATTGCCGAAATGAGCAAAGAATCACTGAGCCAGTTAAAAACTTTGCTGTTTAAATCGAAGTATGCGGTAGCTTAAAATAGGGTTGGTTAAAGCTGCATATCAAAGGTAAACTTTTCACAGTACATTTTTTTTCTTTTTGTAACAACGATTACACGTACAGCCAAGCCAATACCCTCTGCTACTGATAAAATTCACCATCAAGGAGAAAAAATTTAGGCTGCTGCATGGCCTGAATCATTGTAAGTTCACGTAGCGTTTATTAGTTGACACTGGAACAATAATACAACTTATCTCGGTGAAATTATTCCGTGCTAGCAAGACACTGAGTGTAGGGAAAGAGGGAAAAGGTGGCTAAAGCTTGTGGCCTTGGATAATGGCATTAAAAGTCACTCGATCCCTGAATGGCAATCCGTAAGATGCGTGCAAGCATCATTGTCGACCTCGCGTGTGTTCCGCCCTGGACCATGTGGGCATGAATCATTGTGGTGGGTATTGTACGGCAATGTTGATGAGACTTCAGGATGTTCTGCGTGAGATTGACACGCTCTCTTTTTCGCTTCGTTCTTTTTAGTGGCCTCTCACTGCCGCCGCAGCTTTGAAAGCAGAGTATTTCACACGTTTACATAACGGTGCAAAGTTCACACGAAGGCACGCATGTATGTTACGCCATTTTGAATTGTAATGAGTTCTCAATATGTGTCTTGCAATTTGTCTATTTCAGAGCCATCGTCAATCACTTCAGCCCGAAAATTGAGTCATTTGCTGCTGTGAACCACATTTCCCAGCTCTCTGAGGAACAGGTAGGGATTGTGTCTCTCCGTACCTCTCCTCCTAACTTCACCGTTATTTGTTAAAGCTACCTCTCTCTCCCACTTGCCCCACAATTCCCCGTGGCTTCGGCCTCATCCCTTCCCTGTTTATTCCAACTCATTTTTTCCGCCTCGAAGATAAACACCTAGATAATCACGTTGCTCAGCTCAGAATTAGAAGATGACAAGTCAAAATTATGGTTGGAACACAAACTCGGTCATTCCTCCCTAGAGATTCATTAAAATTACGACATCATATATATATGGAATTTTCACAACTGGCTGAGGACCATCAACGAAAAATGAACGATCAGGGAACAAATCACGATCCTTGCGCATGTGTTAATGGAGTCTTTGTCACAGGCATGGGTAAATATATAACTTTAGAAGGAACACACATAATTTAGTAAAGACTGCATTCTGCGTTAATTGCCAACAGTGCATTTACAGTTCCTATTTTTCAGCGTTTCAGAGTAAATATTTTTTTTATTTTTAGTGACATTTTTATACCACCTTACCTCTATTCATCTTCCTGTTTTGTGACCTCCTTCGCCTAGCACTCAATAACTGCACCCTCCTTTGCTTGTTACAGCACAGTGATTGATGTACAACGCACTGCCCTTAATCCTCATCCAATAGTTAATTTTAGCAGGGGCTGTGTTATTTTTATCTGCGGCCCAATAATATATTTTAGAGTTGTAAATTAATGGTGGAATTTGCTTTGGTTACGGATGAGTTTCTTTTCATTCATCTGAAGAAGTTAAAAAAATCAGAGATATTTTAGGAATGTTGGTATTACAAAATTGTCTACATGTAAAAGCCTTAGGAGGATGAATTGACATGTAACACTTCATAACAATTCATTAAAGATCATCCTTTAGAAGTGAGGCCATAATTTAATCCCCTTTTATTCTCTTTTATAGTATCTGTTCTAACCACTTTATGAGTTGAGTAGTTAATGATTTATTATTTCCTCACGGCACACATTTTCACAAGCTGAGAGGTCCAATTTTAACAAATTAAAGTTATTTATTTTGTGAAGGACTTTTTTTGGGATATATATAAATACGTGCTGCACACCCGAATAAAGCGAGAGAAAATGTTCTTTTCTTATAACAGGAATGTTTCAGAAGTGATGCAGGCTATGTACGTACGCTAAACGTATTTTGCGCTGTACGTAGCCGACCGTGCTAATCGGAGGTTATTAATGGGCAGTGGCAAAATAATGCAGTGAGAGAGACCGAAATAGTGGAAGGGCCATACAGCTATGGGTGTTTGTTTCACATATGGTGGGCCTTGTGACCCACTGTACACCAGCCATTGATATTAATTCTGCAATGTGCAGTTGTGGTGGTCAGAGGGAGACCTCTCAGGAAGCAAAAACAGTTGAAAATCAAGTGCAGGTGACTGGATTCGTACGCACCCGACACTGACCAGGATGCCTTCCGCTTGTGTCGCAAGTGTAGTTTGAGGATATATCCGGCTCACTGACGTATCACAACTCGTCATGATGATTGGCTCTGCCGGTCCTGGTCTATAGCCAATGGGGGGAAGCCTAGGGGCGTGGCCCTGACGTAATGGAAAGGTGACAGCTGTAAATAGAGGATTGGTTCTGCTGGCTTTGGCCACAGCCAATGGGGAGATGAGTCAGGAGCGTGGTCGCGGGAACTTATGAGGGAGCCTGGACCATTCCATGGAGGCTAACCAGGATTGGTGGAAACGTACCACGTGACCCGGGTATTAAATAGGGGTGGAGACGAACGACACGTGGTCAGAACGGGAACGAACAGAGGAGGGGGGCCACGCGGGAGCGGGGCTCCGGGTTGCCACGTGGCGGTGCGTCTCTATCTGTCCCTCTCACGCTGCCTGTCAGCAGCGTGAAGGAAAGCTGTAATACAAGTTGAATAAAAGACGGATTCCAGAAGTCGCCTCAACGACCTTTATTACACAAGCAACAGTGAGCATAGCGCGCGTATATAACACAGTCATGTTCCAGCCATTTAAATGTAAAGGCTGCAGGCCACAATGATGCAGGTGATAGTAAGTTGTAATAAGTCAAAGGCATTGCGAGGGAATTGTGCGTCACACAAATGATGCGGCATATTTATATCCCCTCTGTGATTTGTGTGGGTGGGGGGGGGACGTGAGGAATTGCAACAGCCCCAGGGTTTCAGCATTACCTGCCTCTTGTCACAGCATGAAGAGTATATGCAGCGAATCGATTCATGTTCTATTCATCACTGCTTGCAACTGGGCCATACCTGTTTGTTTTGATAAATAACTATCTGCTAATTTCCCAGGGCACCAAAACCGTAACTGTTATTTTGAGCATCAATAACATTTTGGCATTTTTTGGGGCCGGGGGGGGGCAGTATATTAACATGGTTTGAAAGTACCTTACATAATTAAATTCGTTCCATCTTCATTAACAAACTCCACATTTTATTTTTTTCTACAATATCACAAAATACCGAGGCACAGAAGAGAATATGTGATTTAAAACCAGATCTTACAGTGCAGCTCGGTGCACTTATATTAGGATGAGTTGGTCTGGGGATGACGTTTCACTGAAACTTGTGGCAATGTGCTGAAGCTGATCCTCCATAGCTCAAATTGAGTC
Source organism: Lampetra fluviatilis (assembly GCF_964198595.1). Taxonomy (NCBI): domain Eukaryota; kingdom Metazoa; phylum Chordata; class Hyperoartia; order Petromyzontiformes; family Petromyzontidae; genus Lampetra; species Lampetra fluviatilis. The sequence continues at coordinate 13,268,600 of NC_136286.1, read as the reverse complement.
ACCATCACTGTTATGAAAGTGCATTTCGTGAACAAATGCTCCAGATTTAACCTGAATGCTGAATTTGACCTCGAGGACACTTTTATTATAAATGTCCCCTCCAATGTGCTTTGATAATAATGTAATAAGATCTCCAGCACCTATTCTTTTTGTCAGACGTGATACTACGAGACTGACATTGGCCTCTTCACCCATTGGCCACAACATTCATCTGATATCTCTTCACCCATTGGCCACTGCATTCGTCTTGATATCTCTTCACCCATTGGCCACTGCATTCGTCATGATATCTCTTCACCCATTGGCCACTGCATTCGTCATGATATCTCTTCACCCATTGGCCACTGCATTAATCTGATATCTCTTCACCCATTGGCCACTTCATTCAGCCGTTATCAAATTACAACAATAACTCAATTGGTGGTGGTGTATTTTACAGCTATAAACATTCCACTGTTATTTAAATAACAAAACAATAGATTTGTATATTTATTCTGTGAGATTTCACGGGTGGCAAGGACGTTTGTTTACTTCAACGGCTGAGATCCCTTATTCAGGCGCACTTGACTGTAATGGCAAGTGTTGTTCTCGCTCACGAGCACACTCGCACGCCCACATGGCAAGGCATGTGCACACGAGCGTAGATGTCTGCACAGTCAGACCTAATGTGTCAAGAGCGTCAGCTACCACCACAGCTTTGTTCTACAAGGACTAAAGGTCGCATGTGATCTCTGCATAATTTGTCTCTCCTGTCTGCTTGAACACCATTGGAGGGGATGGGTACATTATTGGCCACTTATTTGTTTCTAATAATGTCACCATACTTGGCTGTTTAACCTGTTCACTGCCTAATGGCCTCGCCTAAGAATAGAGTTAAACGTTAGGAATTTATCCTATCAAGGGCTTGTTTATCATGTTATTGATTCTAGTCTGCTAATTGAGCACTTGCCTGTTTAATTTGCTTACGCTATTAATGCACCCTATGAATAGATATGAAGGCCAGATGCCATAAACAGCAAGTAATGCGACTATTCATTTGCACGCTGAACTGACAATAGACTTTAGTGCCTACATTAACCCTGGTTTACATAGGTAGCCATCAAGACGCTCCAACTCATTCATACAAAAGTGCATCGATCAGGCGTGCTGCTAATGATGATCTGTTTGATTTTTGGCAGTCCTGGGGCACATACTGAGGTTTAGCAGTCAACAGCTGGAGTGTGTCAATGGCTTCTACAAAAAAAATGCTTTTTAATTTATATTTAACTTTCATTGCTGTTGTGATGTCAAGCAGGAGAAAACATAGTCAAGGTGTTCTTGGTTCTTTCGGTAAAGTCACGTAGAAGGGAAATAATAAAAATAAAACATAATAAAATAGTTCTGACTTTACCGAAAGAACCAAGAAGATGAATCCCTGCAGTCACGAAGTGCCCGGCCAATCAGCCACGCATCCTTTCAATGCATCCAGTCAGCCAGGCAGGCGCTTGCCACAGGCTGCGGTCAGTAGTGTTTTGTTGGAATTTCTTAAAGAGGTTCATTACATTCGTGTTGTCGGATCAGCACGTCATGCCACTAGCTGTTTGTGAGTAGCTGGGGCTGCAGAGCCGCCTAGAGGGTTGTACTCAACTCCTTCAGTTTGCAATTCGATTCACAACTGAGTAAATTTGACTCTGTGCTCAAGGGTTTTAATGCTGCCACCTTGCCAGCAGAGTAATATTCTAGGCGTTATCAAAGCACACTACCTGCCTGTAAATGAATGCTCTGGGAAATGCAATGTGCTTATCATTGTATAAAAACAATACACTGCATGAGACCGGTATATAATCTGTTCATGGTTCCATAATCTAAGTACCACATTGTGGGACATCAGAAAGGTCATCCTGTGGATAGACTGGTCCCAGTCGCAGGAAAGTGAAGTTCCCACCTCTTACTGAGGACTGCCAATGGAGATGAGCGCCTGCTAATTTGTTATTGTGGGCAGGGAGACACTCAGTTTGAGTGATGTCAAGCTAAGTGAGGCCAGGAACATTAGTTTGTAAAGTCACAAACTGTGTTCCAGTGCAATGGCAAAATTAATGTTACCTGACACTAATGTAGACATGAATATTCATTTGCTTTTCAATTATGCATATAGTTAAACAATGATATACCCACTCTTATAGACCCGAATACATTTAAGTTCAGTACTATTTGGGATGACGTGTTTTGAACTACTGAAAGGATATGTGAGAGGCTAGTCAAGTGGCAGTACATCATTAGATTACAATTTTTACAAAATCTAATTTGTAAGTTCCAAAAATGTACGTGGATTTTTAAAATAAATTTCCCTGCTTAAGGGTCCCACGAACTAATCTTTTTCTACACGTCTCTAGAATATTCTATCTCGAGCATACATTTTTTTTGGCATAATTCTCTACTTTTGTAACTTTTTAGAAACCACAATTTGCACTCCCATGTGGGTGACGTGCTTGTGCATCAGCTGTGCATCATCGCGACACTTAGCGATGATGCACTTCTCTCACTCAACGTCTTTCTGGCTGTGTCTCTTGCTTCTCTCACTTGCGTTATCTCCATGTTGTGCTCCCTGCTTCTCTCACTGAACACATCAGAATCAGAACATTTATTTCGACTGGAGGATTCCGATGAGCTATAAAGCCCTTTTTCACAGATATCCAGTAGGGGCAGGTCAGAACGTTACAACAACAAACAATACAAAAACACGATAGGAGTGCAAAGTATTTTAAAGTAAATAAATCGCTTAAAAATAGACAAATAAAACGTAACTTTTTCTGTTACCAGGTAAAACTTATTTTTCGGAAGCGAACTGGCCGCAAATGATAGCTCAACAAAGTGGTTTATCACGTGGACATTTATAGCAACAAAATAATCGATGCCTCTGTGTCGCTCCACACACCCACTCAGTGCATATCTGTCTCCACTTGTCTCTCTCGATCTGGCCCAGTACTCAGTAGTGTTGCGACACCCTGCGTACCCCGGGGTGGGTTGGTCCAGTCTTCCACTAGCCACCGTCGCAAGAGCTCGGCGTGCAGCGTAGCCCGGCGTGTGTAGGACACGCTGGAAGGGAGGCTGTCTCTCCCGTAGGCTATCGGGTAAAGGGGCCGTATCCCTTCATGTTAGAGTAGTGTTTAGCAGAGCAGTGTTTAACAGAGCAGTGTTTAACAGAGCAGTGTTTAACAGAGTGTAAAGAATTGTTATAATAAACTCGTTGCCTCCAGCCGACGTCTCCGTGTGGTTAGTTGCAGGACACAACAATATTAACGTGACCGTGATGATGCATTATTAGTGGGCATTGGGCCACGTGCAGTATGGAGTGAGAGAAGCAGAGAGAGACGTAGCACGGATATGTTCTCTATTGAGACAGAAGTAGCCACACCACGGGAGAGGAACGTAGTGTGAGAGTATCTCTGAAAAGAGAGGTATGCAGCATTCACAATGCAAGATTTCACTGGGGCCAATGGTATTTAAAAAGTTACTTACCTTCGTTAAATATTGATGTTAGGGGTTGTCTGGTATTGAGATGTGTTGAGACATTCTATTTGGGTACAAAAGGGACAGAAACTGTGGGTTGGAGTGTTCTTTCTCTGTCTATTTATCTTTTAAACACAGAATAGTCTTAAGGACAATGTATATTCATCTATGTATTAGCACGTCATCTTGATACTCTTAAACTTAACGGCATTTGAGTATATATCAGAAAGGGCTCATCTAGGAGATGTATGGTTAGCATGTTGAACTAGAGGAACAATATTTTATTCCCTCAATTGCACTGCAATGTTGCAAAACTCTGTTAAATATCTGCTGTTGTGTGGACAAAGATCTTAAGACGTGAAGACATTTGATGCCCTCAGAGATCATTACTGCAAATTGCAAACTGTCTTGTTCAAGTCTCAATTTTTTAAAACAAATATTCACATGCTCATTTCAATTCAGCAAACAGAAAGTTTAAGCGTTCACATGCTCAAATATAGCTTCGTGCGGTGCTCATTTGCTTTCATGGTCTTGAGTCATTGATTTTCATTCCATGTTCCTATGGCTGGGACCAATCACTTTTAACTTTCCACAGAGCCAGCCACACAGCCTTGCCTCGTGGTGTTTGTTCTGATGCCAGTGTGTTAAACCTGCCAAAAAATGAAATCTCAACTCTGTCATTGGGAGCCCTGCATTAATTAATGGGAATGTACAGATATATACGAAACTTTTCTAGACACGAGAGTTATTCAACGAGAGCCTGAGCAGTCAACTAAAAATGTCTTATTTTGCATGATTGCCTCTGTGTGGTCTATGTTGTGTCTCGACCAGTGTGGAGTTGATTAAAGATTACTCATTGAGAAGTACATGCATTTTTCTGGAAGAGTACAACCCGCTCCACTCTGATTCGTGAAACGAGTCGGCATGCTTTTGTGTCTCGAGTTCTCCATTCAGTGTGTAGCTGCTATATATTTAATTTAATTCATGTTATTAGGCCACATTTCAGGTGGGAACACGAAGCAACACAGGCTGTGCGTAATTTACAGATTAAAATGGAATTGAATTAAGATCCCGTGGTGTTGGCGAATGCTCAACGGCAATTACAAATGGCCTTGCTGCAAAGTAAGCCTGTGTTCATGATCGTGCACTTGAAGCATGCTAAACGATCCACGGCGAGCATCATGCAGAGTTTAGCCCCCATTAATCCGAAGCAAATGAAGATGTTGGGTATGGGGCTAACGGCTCGTAATTACATGAAGCCGCAGTTCCCAACCTGTCGTAAGCATACCCCTGGAGCTACATGTGGCATCTCTTGGGGGTAAGTGAGACAAATTATGTGATTGGCAGTGGTCTACGTATGGCCACTTGCAATTTGAAAGCTGTGTGCTCATATGCCAAATGGAATTTGGTGAACGTGTACACATGTGCTCTGCTTGCACTCTCTTTTTCGTTTTCCCATGTATTCTGCATTCATTTACAGATGAACTGAATATATTATTCTAAATCTCGTTAGCATTTCACAGCGAGCGAATATCAGCTTTCTCTCGTAGTGTCATCGTAGTGTAACCATAATGATGACTTCTGATTAGCACGGTTGGCTACGTACGCTGTGAAAGGAGTTCAACATACACATATACATTGCTTAAATGGTAGAATACATGTGATTTTAATTGTTTTTAAAATATAAACATTCATTTTGAAATATGTAGTTCATTTTCTTAGTTTTTTTTCGGTAAAGTCACGTAGGTAAAAACATTAAAATTAATAAAAATAAAATAAAAATCACGACGTTTCGGAGGCAACACAAGCTTCCGTCTTCAGGTGGAACCGTCACAGCCACGACAGCTGTATCAAGTACATTTTTGATTTTTATTTTATTTTACTTTTATTAATTTTAATGTTTTTACCTACGTGACTTTACCGAAAAAACCTAAGAATATGAATCCTTGCAGTCACGAAAGCTTCAAATCTAGAATGTAGTTCATTGTACATTGATTTAGTGTTTCGTAAATGTTTTACGTTTTAATTACATACTCTTTGGTTCTTTCGGTAAAGTCACGTAGGTAGAAAAATAAAATAATATATCACGACGTTTCGATCACAACACAAGCGGTTGTCCTCAGGCGGAAAAAATAATCCAGCAGTGGAACTGCTGCGATCGAAACGTCGTGATTTATTATTTTTTAATTTCATTTTTTTACCTACGTGACTTTACCAAAAGAACCAAAGAGTATGGATTCCTGCAGTCAGGAAAGCTTCAAATCAAGTTTTAATTACAGGTAAATGTAATTTTTCTTTTTCGTAATTAAATATAAAAGCTGTATGTTGGCAAGCACAGACAATTGACAGGTACATGACAATAAAAAAAGGTTGGGATCCACCACTGACAAAGAGAATCTAGCCCTTTGTCCTTGGTAGTAATCATAATTGATGAACACATAACAGAGAATGGTTTAACACATAGGCTTTCGCGACCAATATTTTTCATAATAAAAAGTGTCACGTTGTCTTTTGTCAACGTGACACTTTTTTGCTGATTGGCCGTGTCGGGTGGTGGAGGGTTACGACACATTTATAAATAACGCGATCTAACCCAAAAACGTTTATTATGAGTAACAGAGAATGGCTTGCCGACGACATAAGAGATTGGTGCCGGAAAGATGTGGCACTACTTGAGCACACCGACAGGACCAAGGAAAGTGGCAACAAACGACGACACGTGCAGTGGTCACGTACGGGCTATCTTGTCCCATTGATCGTGATGACGACTGATGGCAATAATAATTGTTGACGTGCATGCACACTCTCCAGGTGCTGAGTGTGGTGCGCTCCAACTACGACACGCTCACGCTGAAGCTGCAAGACAACCTGGACCACTACGAGCGCTACTCAGAGCAGCCCAAGGAGGCAGCCTTCTTCACACAGCTGGTGAGCCAACGCGGCGCCGGTTTTTCCACACTCGCGCCAGGGGGGGAGGGGGCAGTGCAATCTTCCAACAGCAGCAAACAAAATCAGCTTAAATGTCAAAACTCCCAAAAAATAGTCAAATGTGATTTCAGGATCAAATGAGTATTGAGGCAATGCTCATCTCCCGTTGGTAGGAATTCCACGGGCAAGTATATCCACAGGACAACTACTGTAGGCTTCCCCACAAAGTGGTACCTATTTTATCGATCCCAGAGGCATGATGGGCTGAGTCAACCCCCAACCAGGACTTTAACTTGGAATGTTTTGGTTGTGTGCCGCTCGCTCTACTTCTCAGCCACCTGGCCGGATGGCTCAGCCAACACCAGGCATGTTAAGATGCATCAGTTCATTGATTACATTTAAATATTATGCTTACAATGCCTGCATAGAATCGTGTGAGAATCGGTTCTGTAAAATATACACAAATACCTTGTATGTTACATTGAGGCTAACTTGAGACGGAAAGGGGATAAACGATAACCTAAATAATTTCGTAAAAAGGAGACAATTCATACAATTGCTGGAGGCTGAATAATTGCATGCCTCGTCAGAACCGTGTCATATCCAACACATTGTCAACACAGAGCCACCTTTCAGCAAAGTGTCAGCAACACTGCACGGTACCGTATACCAACACAAATACACTGTCAACAATCGTGTCATCTACGAATGCAGTTCCACTTCTGACAGCACCAACAGAATTATGTTTAAAAAAAATTGTCTAGGTGCAGTGATACCATCTCCACCACCGTACCATTGTATTCTTGATAAACTGTGAACACAGCACTATCTTTCAACACATTGCTAAAAGTAACAAGTCCCCAAACAATTCAATTGCATCAGTTATTCACCCGAATGTAATTTTTTGTCGTAAAATATTTTGCTCGTGCTGTGCGATTAAATCAACAAGACCCGTGATGCATGCGGCAGAAAAATGTTGTGCCAATGAAGGAGATAAAAATTATTGTGAGGTCGATGTGTCCATGTCACATGTGGGATGGGCTCAGGTTTGTGGGTGGGCCCGATGCGGATGTCATTGGTTACGGCCTCAGGCAGAGTTGAATAATATTTGTGATTCTGCAGTATAGGGCAGAAAAATATAAACCATCAAGCTCCTCTTGATTATTTTTGACAAATCATCATGATACATATTTATATTATTTAAGAAATGCGACTTTAGGTAAAAACAGCATCACATCCTGATACTTCTTCGTCTGCTGTGTCTTTGCACGATGTTTTCCATGAAGTGTACTCGTGAAGGAACATCTGCTGCGTGTGCCCGAATCCCGTGAAGTGTGCAGTTGCGTTGTGTGCACATCCTTCAAATTGTGCAAGTCTTTGTGGCCTAATTCAATGTTAAACAGAATGGGAGTTAAATATTTAGTCCGTGTTTGCAATGAGTCCAACACTAAAGCACATTAACAATTAGGGTGAAAGGTATGAATGCTGCACAGCCAAAGATACCGTATTTCCAAAAGGACATGGAACAAGTCCGCTTAAAAACATGGTAAATGTTTTAATTTCACCAAGTTAATATGTCGTGGTATGCTTTCCATTGATTTTTAAATGTATAAAACTGTCTTTAAAAAAATACTACATCCGGGCTGACTACATGGCTTCAGCATGTTATCTACTGAAATAATAAATAATGTCTGCCAATACATGTGATAATTACCAATTTGGATCGTATTAAAGTTAAACTGTAGCTCTTACAATATTTTAACCTGAATTATTTAAGTACAGGAAAACCTTTCAGAGCGGAGGGGTTATGTTAATGGGAAACCCCGTGTTGGGCGAAATTGCATTCGACTAGTGCTGAACCTTTATGGGAAAAATAGGGTTGCGTTCCTGGGTTCGAAATGATCACCCTCTCTCTCTCTCTTAAACTAATTCTACAAGATTTCCCCCCTTTGTTATTGTACTTCGGGATGCTGAGTCACTCTCCATGTCTTGTGTGTGTGTACTATGGTTCTTTTGGTATAGTCATGTAGATAAAAAATAAAAATAAAGTGAATTTAAATATTAATGATAAAAATAAAATAAAAATTATACGAATTAATGTAGACTGTAGCCTGGTTCTTAATCGGAGTGAGTGTACTGGCAGTCTATAATGTAGACTGTAGTAATGGTTATTAAGCTGGGTAAGTGTACTGGCAGTCTATAATGTCGACTGTAGCCTGGTTCTTAACCTCGGTGAGCGTACTGGCAGTCTATAATGTAGACTTAGCCTGGTTTTTAAGCTTGGTGAGCGTACTGTAATTCTATAATGTAGACTGTAGCAATGGTTATTAAACTGAGTGAGCATACTGGCAGTCTGTAATGTAGACTTATTATTGGTTCTTTTAGTAATAAAAAAAAATAAAATAAAAAATAAAGATAAACACACAAACAACGTTTCGATCACAACACAAGGAGGAAAGAGGGAGATGGTCACCTAAGGCCACCGTTTATAAAGGTTTAAAAAATGGGCGTGGCACAAGAGCAAAAGCGCCTGCGGTGCAACGAAGTGGGCGGGGCATAAGTGCCTTGGGGCAAGACAACAATAAAACGACACAAATTAAGCCATGACTTGACCTGTGCTCCCCCGACAAGAAAACACAAATCAAGTCACGACCCAAAGTGGTTGATGACATCTTTCCAATGATTGCTGAGTTTATAACCATCCTCTCGGTTGAAATTGTGTCTGTGTGTACTCTTTATTTAATATTTCACCTCAACACAAACCCCCCCCCCCCATCTCTATTCCTCTCCCCGCACCACGACACTCAACTCGCGCCCAACGCTCGCCCCCTAACGCCGTCACGTGAACGTTGACGATTCGCCACCTAGGCGTCCGTACGACTCACGCCCTCCACGACTGGACAGCGAGATGCACGCGGCAATGCGTGTCAACATGTGCGCTGTGCGTTAGCGTGTTGAGTAATACAGGTTTTGAGGGTTAGATCGCGTAAATATAAATGTGTTTAGGTTTTCCCCTTTTTTCTGGCAACAAAACAGGTGTTAAGATGTTAATACACCAAACTGAAACCTTTTACAATGAATCATGTCTGCATTAACCACAGATACTTGTGGTCAGAATGCAAACAAAAACATACTCTGGTGTATTAACATCTTAATACCTGTTTTGTTGCCAGAAAAAAGGGGAAAACCTATTCTCATATTTTGGTACTGGCAAAAGAGATCCCATGATATAAATGTGTTGTTAAACCTGCCACCACCTGACACAGCCAATTACTCTTTGGTTCTTTCGGTAAAGTCACGTAGAAAATAAAATAATAATAGAATACGACGTTTCGGTTGCAACACAAGCAACCATCATCAGGTAAGAATGAATGATAAAACACAGACACGTGAACAGCATAGGCAGACACATTCAGAGAGAGACACACACAAAGACACGCCAAGCGAGACACACACCAAGACAGCCAATTACTTAGGTTTGTAAATGTTGTGGATTTGCTCCCCAACACACCAGTGTGCTGTACTAGTAACGAATTGCATGTGCTGTGTACGTGACAGACCTTACTAATTGGCTGTCGGGTGGTGGCGGGTTTAACGACACATTTACGCGATCTAACCCAAAAAAACCTGTAATGGATGGGTATAGCCGAAACACGCGCTCAATAAAACCGAATTTGGTGAAGTTTTCCCGCGTTTAAATACTGAATTTGCATAGAGATGAGCGCTACACATCAGATTAAATTTCATCTTATATGATTTCCCTTGCGCAAGATTATGATTAAGGCGCTACGTTTCACAGACGGGTATAGTTTGTCAGGAGTCTGCCAAGTTGCTGCGTGGTATTACTCAATCAATTTATTTCCGAGCAAATTATTTTCTATTTGCAAAAAAATGGGTCTGTCGTGCCGGCACACGTGCGGAATCTTTTTCGAATATCCTTTGACGTCCATTGTAAAACAGCTGGCATTTCTCTTATGAATCACACTACGCACGCAGTATTATCCAGGGTGGCTCATGGGCTCAAACTGTAAACCTTTGCCACTAACGGGATAACGTGCAATCGCTCGGCCATGTCAATGCCCTGGTTTAGAGTTTTGTAAGTTTTTTTTTTTAAACATCTAGGAGAGGAAGCTAGACTTATTCTTATCATTTATAACACTTAGCGAAAATAATGAAATGAAAGGTCTTCACTTGAAATAAAATGTCAACTCGTGTAGCTTGCGTGTTTTTTGGCTGCAAATTGGAATATGCTTGTCCAGTCCTGTGGAATAAATTGGGTCAGGTTCTAATGGGCAAGTTTTGGGTAATATGATTATAAGGAAAATAAAAGAGTCATTGATGCAAGGCTGGATAATTGCTTGCGTTTTCCCCTTTTTTCACGATATTTTACCGCCACAGTTTTTCACGACGTTTAATAATTTATTTCTGTAACGTTTATTTAACACTTCAGATTCATTAATTAAACCTTGGAATTGGCAGTGGTGGACTTTGAAAGCATGTGCTGTCACATGGAGTGATTGTGGATCTATTTACACCTCCCTTAACAATACAGCAGCAAGGTGAGCCTTCGGGCGACCTGATATGTGTATGAGCAAAACTGCTCCACAAGTTTCGATTTAAAGCTTTCGTGACTGCAGGGATTCATCTTCTTGGTTCTTTCGGTAAAGTCACGTAATGTTCTACGTGACTTTACCGAAAGAACCAAGAAGATGCTCCACAAGTATTCATGACACACTCTCAAGTATTGCTCCCGACAAAAAAAAAAATGATGACATGTATTCTTATATTCATTTACAAAATACATTTGTTGTCAAGGGGGGTGATGTTGCTGTGTGCTTCTTATAATTAAGTATTTAATGAGTAATTGACCATACTTGGCAAATTTGAACCATGTCACCTGCCCACATGGCCTACTTTATTTGATTGTTCAAGGATCTTTAACTTCTGCTGTGAAGGAGAAGGCGTTGATGTGTGGTTTAATCCGTCTGCAGCATTCACCGGTGTGACCGCTGGGGCTGAAACCTGCGAACATTTGCAAAACTAGTGGCAAATGCGTTACCGCACAGACAACTTAGCCCATTATCTCTCACCGGGGACAAATAAAATGATAAATGCTTTGTGGGTTGTCCTCTGAAAGGGCTGGTCCCCACTGTGGCACTGTAGAATATTTTACCACCTCAGCTCCGGCAATGGATACGAACACCTGCTCTGTTGTTCGTCTGAGCTAAATAACATCAATATTTTAGTGTGTGTGTTTTGTCATTCTAGGTATATGATCATACATCTATTGTGGCTGGCATTAAAATGAAAGATGTAGCATCTCTCCAAATCACACTGCTACCCATTAGAGCATTAACTGTCTGGCATTTATTGTAAAATGGATGTGCAAAGTCTTGCAAAATCAATTGCAAAAGTGGAGCCATTGTGTATGTGATTGTTATGTCGACAAATACAAAAAATACCCACAATTAGTTTGTTTTACTTAATAGTTACAATCTTTGCATGTGCACTATAATTTAGGTTAATTCATTCATAATAACGTTTTAAAAACAATTGCCAAGCGTATGAGGAAGGAATCTGGCTGTTTAAAGAAATCATCATTCCAAGCTGACTTATTAAAGTATGAGCCACGGCCGCCTGCCCGAGCAGCGCTTGGTCGAAATCCACAGTGGTGCTGTCATGTCGGTGCTGTCATGTCGGTGCTGTCATGTCGGTGCTGTCATGTCGGTGCTGTCATGTCGGTGCTCTGCCAGTGCTGTATGATCGCTCAGACTCCTCGCCGGTGTGATTCACTGGCCTGTAAGAGCCCGAGGCCCGAACTCGCAGCACTGAGAGCTGCGTGTGGGCGATGGGACATCCACCCAGACAGACCCTGGTGACATCATCCATCACACTCACACACCTACATCATTCCGATGGCGTATGAATGTGAAACCGCTGAATCGCTGCGATTTTTTTTTTTTACAATAGTTTAACATGTGCAATTAAACGCACCTTGGGTAGCGTACAGAGTGATTTATTTTCGCCAAATGGCAAAGCACTTTGGGTTGTACAGGTTGGAAGGTTTATAGGGCCTTAACTTGCTGTCCGTTTGCAAGAGGATATTTTCGCTTGCATAAAAATTGTGATGACTTGCATCCATGCCCTGGTTTAATTACAATGCATTATGGCCCACGTGATGGGATTTCACATATTAGACGAGATTAAATTTGTATTCTATTTATGCTAAAATGTTACTATGACTTATATGGAAGACAGTTATTTCTAGGGTTAATCGCTTTTATTTACATGGAGAAATAAATGCTGTCTTAGCATATATTTAACAAATTACTGTAAAACATGCATTTGACTTCATTCTATAAATAAGCTTTTTCTGGAATTTTGAGTGTTTTTGGTTGCTCGGACACAATGAATTGGGGACGACATCAGTCCTTGCCATTTTAAAGGTAGTTAATCATTCATTCCTAATATTTATTTTAAATTATGCGACGCTAAAACTCTAAAATAACATGATTTAAAAATTTATCAAAACATCTTTCTTAAGCCATCACTCAGAATTTTTGCATGCAAAAGTCAGCCCTGCCAATGTTTCCACGTGCAGTGCTGGCTCTCTGTAAAAAGCATGCAGACAGAAAATTGTGTCGCACCACCAATTTGTGGAATTCTCACGGTTCACCGTGCTATTAATCGATGCAGTGCTTCACGCTGCCGTATTTTTATTTAGATTAAAGAGTTTGAATGTTTTTTCCCACCCTATTAATGTTTCTGTATCTTAACAGTTATAGGCTTGCATTTGAAGGCAGTAAGTAGTGCATGAGTAGTGTTTACCGTTCAACTCTTCGAGGAGGTGAATAAGTGTGAATTGCGCTGTCAATTCTCTGTGAAGTACATCTGCCTCTGCTTTATTTTCATTGTGCATGCTTGGATTATTTAGGCCTAAGTTTGGAAGTAGTCTCCATATAAAATATGTAATACCTTTCCACGCGATTTTTAAAACATTATTTATCATTGCTACGGTTAAAGTAATTTCCTTCATTAGAAGCCTGGCTTATTTTACATGTGCAGAAATTGTTCCCTGGTGGCAAAGCTTCAGGCCGTATAAACAGAAGTTATGTATGTTGCAACATATTTAACGTGCATAATGAAGAACCAGGCTACTTTGCCGTGTTTGCAATGAAGAATTTACAATTGGCAAGACTCGTAGTTTTGTAATCTTCCAGCGTGCATTGTTGAGCGTGCAGCGAGTGCTTGTAGTAATGTTTCTATTGGCTTCATATACTCAGATTTCACTTTTCCTTGCTGGATTTTACATCGATATCATTTTTAACGATCTGGCTCCAGTGCTTGCTGTGTCTCGGGGGAGGGAAGGGGGGTGGGGGGTAGCTTGTGTGCTCATGTACCCTATCACAAACATGTAGTGACCCTTGTGTGTTGGTGATTGCCAGGGGTCTTAAGGCAGCTGGATAGCCCCTCGATTAGCACGGGTTGTCACCACCCTGTCTCTTTGCTATGGAGTTGACGGTGTGATTTAATTGCTGCAGTCGCTCCGTGCTCCGTAGCACGGAGAGTAAACGGCGGCACCCTGGGACGCGATTTTTGACAGTGGGGACACCCTTGTATGTCCCATCGGTATTGAGGCCCAAATCCCACATTTGTAAATTCACGATATGTAAAGTAAATAATGTACAGCCAATTGGCAATAAAATGTGAAAATTACTCACAAATATATTGTAAAATGCAAATCAATGCCCTTAATTCTATCATTACCCACATGACTCATTCAAAGAATGATGAAATATTTGTGGACTTCAAAAAAGTACATGAAAAACTCTATTTGAATTCTTCAAATATCGACTTCATTAACATGTCAATTAGTATTTTTGCTATTTCAACAACGCAATGTGAAAATCTCAAATGTTTTATATTTCGCTGGTGAGATTTCAGTTGTTTTACATGATTTGAAAACTGAATTTAAGAAATTAGTCTTGCAATTGTACAAGGCAGAGCAGAGCGTAATTGCTATTGCACTGCACTATGATCTTGCATCCTGGCCATGATGCACAATTGGTACGTGGTCATGCCTTGTTGGTCCTTCAGGTTGGCCTAGATTAAAATGACTGCTGGGTAAAATGTGTCAGCATCCTCACTGGGCAGACAAATATAGTCCAGAGTGTGTGATGTTGGCTCTACCTGAAGGTGTAGTACTGTACCAGTTTAATGTAGATTCTTGCTGACAGTTCAGCACCCTATAAAGACACTTAAAAAATCGCACTTTATCTTGTGTATAAGCATGCATGAGCCTGTGTGTGGAAAGCAGTGGCTGGTGCACTGCTCTGAATCCAGTGACCAGTATTTTGAGTCGCAGCCTCAGATAACAAAAGTATCAAGCGATGCAAGAACCTGTCCGAGGCCCACCATAGGTTGACTCGGCCTGAAACGAGTACCCTGGTAGAGTGTATCTAAATATCAGCACTCGAGAACGCAAAGGCGAAGTGTTGGCCACTCCTCGCTCTCGTGCACTTGGCGTAACTTCATCGGTTATCGCTAAAAGCGCTTTTGCCGCAACACTCTGTGAGGTTATACGGGGGACGTGTGTTGATCTGTGTGCACCCAACGTGAAATACTCACCCGCGCGCGTGTGCGCGTGTTGCCCCAGGTGCGATCCATCAGCACGGACGTGCGCAAGAACCTGTCCCTCTACACCCTCAGCCAAGAGATTCTCCTCAAGGAGTTTGCAACCATTTCCTGAGCCTCCCCCTCCTACTCACGTGGTTCAATACAATGCCGGGTACACCTTTTTTTAGGACAACCGCGATATCAAGATTGCTTTGCACAACGAAGCTTTGTGTAGCATTAATACTTAATTGACATTTCTCTCTTTCTTCCCGATTTTTTTGACATTTAACATCCTCTAAAAAGTATGTTTCTCTACTGAACAGCATAACATTCATGGAAGTTGACAGCTTTTCCAGTGCTTGGAATATGGAAATACAAATTAATGGTGATAGTTTAGGGAAAATAGCTTGAAGTTTCACTGCTATCACATGTAATTGTGTGTAATGCGAATGCCGTTCCATTAACCAGACGAATGCGTTGGTTAACAATGTCAGCGTCGATACACTGACAATTACCCCTCCTTATCAACGAAATCCCTCCTAGAGGAAACATGAACTATGATGGGATGAAATTGTCCACACGATGTCTTAACCTGCATTGCATGCATGAGAATGTGTTATCCAAACGTGCTACGAAACAATTAAAATTCGCGAAAAAATTTCCACGTTTCAACATTGAAAGTGTGTGTCCGAGGCCGTCACGTCCAGGAACATGAATTTTTAAAGTGACAGGAATTTTCTGCGAAGCATTCACCGTCGATGTGCGTCATTGGTTTAAACCGACAACCTCCCCGCCAGCCTCTAATCCCTGTGTCTCCTCCGTGGCGGCATTACAGACTCTGCAGCACCTCACGTGGCTGTCGTGCAGTGGTTGGAGGCTTACAGCGAATGCGCTGCACTGACACCAGTGTAACTGACGGTGGCCCTTCATAATGGGGAAAAGAGCGAATCCATTCCCTTTATCATCAATATTGTCAGCTATGTGTACCAAAGATTGCTATTTGGTAGATGAATCGAACATGCTGACGTTTTCAATTCCAAATAGATGTTGTTCCTCCCGTAAATGACGACTTATTTTGATGGCGAAGTGCAGCACCGCCACTCTTTGTTGTGTAGTTCTCGTTCTCGATGACCGAGTGGAAAGGAATTGACGAGGCTGGCATTGAGGCATAAGTGCATTTTTATGGCCACGATCCTGTGAGCCGTATAAATACACGGAGCTCTTCTTGGCCATGAAAGCCCTTTGAATCGTTCAAGTTGGAGAAGGGGACAATATCGTGACCAGGCGACGGAGGGCCATGTTCTTGCAAAATTAAGAGTGTGTTCAAAAGGTCACACATCACGATATGAACAGGATTCTGTATGATCGGCAACATTTTGTTGTGTCGTAGTGATATATTTGCATTATTCTGGAATAATAAAAGGCTGCCCACCAGCTTAGGGAAGAATTCCTTTGTCTATACAATCCCTACTAAGTCACATGCACTCGAAGTACATTTAAGAGGATCTGGTACACATAGTGTATCACCCGCAGTCTTCTTCTGCAAGGGTTAAAAGCCAAGATAATGATCCTCAGTTTACCGTTGTGCACGTAGAGGATATGCATGATCAAGCTCTTGCAATTCTGACACGAAGCTATGAACCATATAGCACAGTGGGCTCAGCTTGACTTACACAAAAATACGTAAGAAGTACACAGCCGTTTGTGCAAATGCAAGAATCACATCAGCATTTCCTGTAGAAATGCATTGTGATTCTCCTGTTTGTCTTCGAGCACCAAATAAAATGTGAGCAAATATGACCAACTGGCAGCAGCAGCAGCAGTGATAGACATCTTTATACCGTGATCATCATTGTTAGAACTCATCAGCACGACAGTATCGTCACCAATGTTCACTGCTGCAAAGTCTGCCTCTGGGAATCATGCATGTGGGGTGCCCACACAATCGGTTATGATGGGTTTTCTCGTAATTTACAGATTTCATTACTGTTAAGTTTTATTTTGTGGCCTTTTGATTCAAGGCATTGTTTGAGTGTTCAAATGTAATTATAAGGCCTGCACATCTCTGTAAAGCAATAGCTAGCATTGAAATAAGCTGACAAATATATAGAATATACATTTGAGTTCATTGTTTCCTCCTAGGATTAAGCTGTACAAATGTATATGTGTGCGCTTTTTCAGACTCTTGTAGAAATAGGGGTGTTAAAATGATATGTAGAAGTATGTGCTAGAATAGTGTTGGCAATTTGGTTTTATGTTGATGTTTCTTCAAAAATGGTATTTTCTCTGAATGAAAAGGAACTTCTTGATACATTTCCACCAAGGGGTTCGTTGTTCAGGGTATGGTGACATGCCACATGCACCCTGATCCAACCTGGCTTGAAGAAACGACCCCATTGTTTGTTCTTTATATAATTTAGTCTATATATGACTTTCACATGGTGGACACAACTTATTTTAAGGTTTTGGCGGATCTGTATATATATGTTCAATCTGTAATCATTGTCAGCTGTTATCTCTCTACTGCTGGATCAAGGCCCTCCCAAACGCCATCATCTCTCGTGGTCTTGCGATTGCAACGATTCATCAAGCACCTGAACAAGAGCTGATTGCATCGCTCCATTTTTGCAATGGATGTCCCTTCAGGTGTTTGCCTTTGCCGACGAATAAATAAGCAATCATGTCTATTGGCCATCATCCCTCTCCAGAAATGCCTTCATCCAACAGTGGAGAGACCTTGGCTCACGATGAAGATGACAGTACGACGTTTCAGTTTGCATTTCTGTGTAATCTTTACCGATGAACCATTTTTCCACAATTTACGAATAAATCGGCATGCCTGCTACGTCATGGGCCACTCAGCACAATGTTGTCTGAGCACTATGCTTGATTGTTTACTGGATGATATTCGCTGATATGTCACCTTGCCTGCCGATCCACAATCTTGGTAATGCTGATCCCATTGTCCGTTCTGCCTGCTGCTTCTATCTGCAAACCTATCAGACGCTGTCCTCCCACATCTGTCTCCCCAACTCCCGTTTTCGCTTAGAGGAGTTGGTACTTCTTTTGTGGCACGTACCAATAATTTTCTTGTTCCGGATTTTGCAGACAGCTGCAGTGACGAACAGCTGCCATCATTTTTCTATTTTGGAATGTTTGCTTTGGGGTCCTTGTGTGCTCCGTCTGCTCGCATCACCGCACTCTCCTCCCCTCCAAGGAGTTTCTATGATTTATGTGAGAATGTCATCTAGTCCAGGACAGGGAGAACAAAATGTGAGGTTAGCCATGTATTGGCATTTGTTGTCGGCATGAAAAAGAAATCCGTGGCCTCTTCATTGTTTGTGGATTTCTGAAGTGTCCTAATTTTTAAAAAATATTTATGGATTTTCACAATCATGTAATCTCCGTTTTTGTAAATAATGAAATTTCGTTTTCCCGGTATTTAATTCCCACTCCTTGCAATGTGATGACTTAACTTCAGTCAGGGTTGCAAATTCGATTCGCTATTTTTTTCACGCACAATTGCGGTGAAAGCCAGCGGCCTCCTGTCAATGCAGGGTTAACCAGACATTATGTAAACTTTATAAAATGAAAAAAATGTATCTGTTTACACGCACGATGCAATGCTTTCATTGAGACGTAATAAAGATGAATACATTAATTGATGCGACTTCACACCCCTACAATTAAGACAATAATGAACGCCTCTCAAGCCCTATATAGTATTTTTTTATGCTCGTCAGTGATGAGAGTCAGTTTCTTTGCATTCCCACTTCCTGAATACTCTCGACACTGACAGCACAACTCAATGATCTCCAGCTCAAAGGACAATAGATGATTTTTGATGTCTCTCAACTCCCAATCTTTCAATGTTTCAGTATGTCCTCACATACCTCCACGTAGTGCGCTGAAAACAGTTGGCATTAAAGTGTACGATTCCTATAACTGCCCCCTTAAAAGCGAGATCCAATCATATTGGGTGGTTGTGTAGAAGTAAAAAAATGAAAATAATCGTCAGCCATGAGCTGTCCACTGCTGGATGAATGCCTCCCCAAGTCGTCATCCGTCACTTGTGTCGTGATGCAACAACTTATCCAGCTCCTTACATCACCTGATTGCATCACTCTGTCACCGCAGAGAGTAAAATACTGGTCTTATTTAAATCTGATAATGTGGTGACCTTTATTTCTGTATCGGCGTGAGGCCATGTAGAGTGTAGTTGACAAGACACCCTCGAAGGGTGACCTGTTTGTATAAAAAAATAGGCAAAAACTCCCTTTGTCAAGATTTTAATTATTCATAATGGTAGATTTTTTTCTTTCTTGCTAAATGGAGACTTTTATCTTGCATTAGAAAGTGGATAAATTCGGTCCTTGTAGAGCAGCGGTCCCCAACCTTTTTGGCACCAGGGACTGGTTTCGAGGAAGACAATTTTTTTCACGGACCGGGGGGGGGGGTCATCATTGGGTCTTTCCCCCTTTTCAAAGAAGCTCTCCAGCGACGTTTGTTTTTTTATTCATTGTGGCTACTCGGGGTTAGGGCTTGTGGGCTCACCACAACCGTGACTGAGTCAAGTGCGCAGTGCGGGAAAGAGGCACGGATGGAAGTGGTCAATAATAACACAATGGGGGCGGGCCACGCGCCGACTCACCGCTCTCACCTCCTGCTGCTGTGCGGCCCGGTTCCTAACAGGCCACGGACCGGGGGGTTGGGGACCCCTGTACATGTAGAGGATTCCTGGTGTGTTGCGGTGTGCTTACCCAACCGAGCTTCATTACCAGTTGGCTCGTACCATCGGAGTCGACGGACAGAGCGAGCAAGTGCTGTGCAGTCCATTCTGGCACTGCTGGTGCCGGGCTCTGGCAATGTTCCAGTTTCACAGCCAAACCGCTCGCGTGCGCATTGCTCCTCACGTCATCGCTTCTCTTTGTCTGACTCCCCTTGTCAAGTCTTGCTCAAGTCGAACGATTCACGTTAAGCATCCCAGACTTGCCCACGTCGTTAATCGTGGGCTGAGGGTGCAGTGGAGTGTCACCACGGTGGCGAGATGTTAACTACCTCGCCCGGTATACAGGAGGTATATAGCACGCGTTGAGAGTATTTGGCCGCTGCTATAAATGTGTCCGCATGTAAAGCCACTTCGTTGAGCTGTATAGATCAGTGGGCCTTACCCGGTGAAATAAATTGTAGGTGTCCAGTTATTCACGTGGATTGTGGATTTTTCATTTGTGTCGTCAAGGGTGCGGAGGCACATTGTGAGCACTTCTCCCTCTTATTCCGTTTTTTTATTGACAAGAGTTGCACCATTGACAGTTCTGTGGTCATTCACAAGTGAACATTTTTTTTAAATTTACGAATTTTTGATCGATGTGCAGTGGTGCGATGTTGATTTTTTATTAACTCTGATGTGCAGCTTGTGTTATTTGCCACACCCATGAATTCCCACATGCATCTACTGATTACAGGTCTACAATGAATTAGCACATACTCGCCGTGTGTTTCACAAATCGTGCGGTCTGGCAGATACTGCACGGTGCAATATGACTGATAAAACGTGGGATGGATAACAGCTGGGAGTATGAAAAAATAAGAATAAGTTTTACCCTTTTTGGCAACCTATAATTTTTTCATACTTTGATACTGGCAAAAAGGTCCCATTTTGTCGCTGGTAGTAGCTCTCGAGATCCATGAGAATGCATACAATAGTACTCATTTTAGATGTCTTTATACACGGTGGCATGAACAAAGCTGCATAATGCAGGTCTGCTTTTGGTTATACCAACAGTGTCACAACGATTCAACAGTGAATTTACAGATTAATCTTCTGCAGACTTGAGTTTGAGTCCGAGTAGGCTGCCAATGTTAATCCACTTTTCTTGAAGGATATTTCAGTATGGCACTTCTCCAAATAAATAGATCACTATTTACAATGATTAAAGTCTATTATTGGGTTGTTCGGAGTCGATGACCATGATAGAAAATTTATTATTTAGGTCACGTCAACTTGACCTCTGCCATTCTTGTGGACGCCCACCAGCAGCAGTTTAATCTTTGCAGATATTGCTGTCTGGATAATTGTATTAACAGGGGTTGGAAATACCCGTTCAGTGGCAAACGTCGTGCAAGCACGTATTGATTGGCTCCTTGTGAAAACGCGATTAGATCTGTGCTTGTGATTGGTGGCAGGCCAGCCGCATGAGCCGTGGTGCACCCCGACGCAGCCCGAGTAGAGACGGTGGTGTAACGCAGTCAAGCAAGTGACTCTCTTCGTTTAACTTGGGTGATTCTTGTATCCGCAGATTCTGTGACCCACATCGGTGGCTGCTATCATCGATACTTTCCATTGTCTGCACCTTGCCGAACCAAGCAACGAGATACTGTTGCTGTTGCAGTTTATAGAGAGAGCGTATTGTACAACAGCAAAATAATTAAAGGTTCAATGGAATGAATGAACCGCGTTTCGCTCTGTGTGCTAGACGAATACAAATATTCGCTTGAACAACGTAATGCATGCAAAATGCGCGAGAGTTTGAAAGTTACATGTGTGTACATTCACTAAATGTGATTTACGCACGTGCACTTATATTCACAATGCTGCTCAATTCCATGTTACCGAGTGCCGGGAGCTCATTGTAAATGCAGCAGCACGTGCACCAACGGGCAATTGAGACGGCAATATGCGTGCGTAGTGGGACGCTTTTGCATTCGCTCTGTTCGGAGCGGTGGTGTTGTAATCCAGATGTTGTCACCAGCCCGAGTTTCAGTCCCAATAATTCTACAGCACCGAGCGGTCCCCGTTTGTGACTCCTGAATGAAAATTACCACTTGGCCCAAATGATGTCAAAACGAGAGGTTTTGTTTTAGCTGTTGACATGCACCAGCAGGAGCTGCCTGCAACACGTCTTCATTGTGGTCTCACAGGATTCGATCAGCTAAACTTGCATCTCATTGCTGCTGCGCGGTTCCAGCGATTAGATATCTGTGATTACATTTGCAAGGGTTGCCATTAAAAACAATTTATGGTTGCAAATACAACCGCCCTGCAAACTTTTGCAACCGTAACTGCAGTGCAACGAAATATATTTAACGTTCAGCGAATACATTTATTATACACAGGCCTGTGCGTTTATATGATGCGAACAGAATCACTTTCATCCTTATCTGGTGTGAAAAGTGTTTTTCCTTAAACGAATGTAGACGTAGTCCGTTCTTTCATGTGCGGCATGCACAGGTAACGATGCAGATATCCATGTATCGCATGCAGAGTAACGTCAGGCCGAAAATCATCATAAATCGGTGATGATGGGGACGTATGCTGCCACTGCCTTGGATTAAAATTCAGTAGAATGCTTCGGAAAGCCCCTTTTGGCATGAGGCAAAAAAAACACATTCGTATGTGGTGATCAGTGTTTTAACTTTGTAGGCTATTCGCGAGACTTTTATCCTGATCCGCTTTGGTTTGATCCCCAGCCCCTGCACAACACGGATATGCCTCAAGAGTAATGGCCCCGTGCGGTGCTGCTGCTGCTGCTGTTCTTGATGTGCTGCATTCAATGTCTGTGGGTGAAGCCAGGAAGAGGACACCAGAAACAGAGTGGAACAATTAACAATCCAACCCTTCACTCGCCCAGTACATGGGGTAATGAGAAAACAGCTGTGATAAACTTAAAGGTAAAAAGAAACCCACAAGATAAATGTGTTCGGTGAATGAGTCGTGCGATTTGTCTGGTTGCCGTGCTAGGGTCTCGTTTGCTGTGCGGGGAGTGTGGGGAGCGGTCGTGTTGTGGTCATCGCTCTGCGCGACGAACCCAGTGACCCGAGTTCGAATCTCGCCCACAGCCAACGTCAGTGACGATTATCTTAACCGGTCCTGGGCCTCCCCTAGATCGACTCGGCCTCAAATGAGTACCTGGTGCCGGTGTGTAACATCGCCACTGTGATGGAGGCCACCCACCCCCAAGTGTACCGTCCCGGTCTTCATAGGTGCTCGCTAACAGCACTTGCCCCAACAGTTTGTTGAGGCTATTCGGGGGAATCTTTTGTCTTTTGCTTACAGTGACTGCACTCCCGATTCCAGTCACCCAGGTTCACATCCAGCCGCTGCCTGGTGAGGACTCCCCGCGTGTCAAGTCGGCCAGAACGTCCAAGTGTACCCAGCTTAGGAACGAGTGAATGAATTGCAGTACCGCGCGGATAACTCCGTGCGAGCAGGCTGCTGATGCATGTCCCAGGTGTGACAACTGCCGCTGCTGCTGCTGCTGCAGCCTACGCAGTGGTGCAAAGTAATTGTAATGCATGTTAGACTGCACAGCCTGTACATTGCCAAGAGAACTCCACATTGTTGTCGTGTTCAATGCGTGTGCCCATTATGTTTGAGAAACGGCCGTCTGTAGTTTATTAAACGGCGGCTTTGAGCGGCGTGCCCTTGTGGCTGTTGATTTAACCTTTTTTAATTAGTTCGTTAGGATTATTATTTCATACGGTGACTTACGTTTTAGCGTAGTTCTCTTTTCAAATTGTTATTTGTGTTTGAAATAAAATGGGGCTCGGTCCACTGTGAAAGCACTTTGCGTTGTTTCAATGGGAGCGTTCTCGTGCGGAGTTGCGGCATATCGACAGACACGTGGCGAATGACAACGCCCTGCTGTACATGAAGTCATTCTTGCTATCCTCAGAGCATCGGTTTCAAATCCAACATCAACGACAAAGATCCCCCGTGTAGCGTTAACATCCTGTTGGGGCAAGTGCTGTTAGCGAGTAGCACCTATGAAGGCCGGCACGGCACACGAGCGGGTGGGTGGCCAGCACCACGCCCGACCGCCTTTGTCTCCCCAGTGGCGATGTTTACACACCGCTCCAGGTACTCATTTGAGGCTGACTCGACCTAGGGGAGGCCCAGGACCGGTTCAGATAATCGTCGCTGGTGTTGGCCAATAGTGGGAATCTAACTCGGGTCGCCAGGTTCGTAGCGCAGCGCGCTAACCGCTCCACCACCGCTCCCCCTGCATTGGTTTCGAATGCAACACCACCACCGCAGACACTGGCATTGTCAAAGTGAACTGTGCATGCGGTCGCTCTGAGCTAACACACATGGGGATGCATGTGGATTGTAGTTTGTGGTTTTTTGTTTTGGTGACATTTCTTAATTTGTTTATTCATTTCTAGTAGTAGTAGTATGGTTTTAATATGGAATTTTGTTCTTAAATATCATTAATGCATAGCGTTATGGGATGCTATTAGCATGAATGACGTTATATACAATTGATGTATTATATATATATATTTATATATTCTTATATTTTCCATAATAGAGGTTTTTTGGGTTAGATGGCATAAACATATACATGTGTCGTTAAACCCGCCACCACCCGACACAGCCAACTAGTAAGGGTTGTCACGTAAACAGAACGTGCCAAATCGTCACTAGTACAGCACACCGGTGTGTTGGAAAGCCAAGCCACAACATTTACAATCTGAGTACGACGTTTCACCAGTAATTACAACTAGCTTCATCAGGCAATATCCAGATTTGTGTTAAACATTATGCGTTAAACATGATTATATTTACATGTATTATTACATATAATTAGTTTTTACGGAGAGCCTAACACCAAGAGCATGAACATCAACCACGTGCACGTTATGACATTGTTTTTCTTTTGCCAAGCGCTGTGTTCCAGTGTGGCGCTCCTGGGACAGGCCCTGAAGCTCAGTACAAGGCAAGCGGCGTCCTGTGACCTTTTTATGCTGAGAGCTTCAGAAGTTTCGGAGTTGCTGTAATAATCATGCATGTTTATAAGGGTGGTTAATATTCCTTGTTTAAAAATAAGTATTAAAAGTGTGCAGAATCACCGTGTTACATTATTAGCATCTAACAGGGGTGTGTGTTTATTAGATGAGGCCAACGCATGATAAATAAGGCACTGTTTCTACAGTTTATAATTATGTTTATGACTCCTCTTCATAAATCATTTTTGCCATGAATTGAAAAATGCAAGCGACAATAATTAACTGAGTCTTCCTGAAAACTAACGGTATTATTTTCCAAGTTCGCGGATTAATAAACGTATGTTTATGCAGGTAATTTACGTGGATGTGTGTGCTCACCCCAATATCGCAATGCAGGACTGGACAAATGACATGAAGAGATAAATAAAATATGACGGTATAGGCGAATCTTCAATATTTGTGTGCCTGATTTTATTATTAATCTGTAATGTCACTAAATAGTGCGCTTGCATACAACTCTGCTGCATTATTTTACACACACAGAGCGCGTGTAATCCGTGTCCTCACGGAAACTTTACAAATGTAGTGGCAGTGTCTCTCGCGTCAAAAACGCTATTTGATGAGGTTTGCTTACAAGTTGACTCTATGTATACTCTGTGTAAGCTCTAGTACAGTATACCGTTCATGTGGTTATTTCCACATTTGTATTTGTTTTGAACATTTTAAATCCTGCATACCAGTGAATGCGAAGGAAATGTACACACATTCCGTTGACGAATGTAAACAAAAATGTAAGTAGTATTCGTCTCATTCTTACTGTCCATAAACTGAGAAAGTGTTGCAATGCAATATATTATCATGTTAATATTTTCACACCGAAGCATTGCTCACATTTTTTTTTAAACGAGGCAGAACAATGAATTCATACACACGTATGCACACCCGACTACCTTCCATCAGCATCCACTTGTCCACACAGATATTCAATTGGCGATCGTGAAAGCGGTGGCCCTGCAAGCGGAGCAGGAGGGTGCTGGTGCTGGTGGTGGTTGCGCTCAAGCGCCGCGCGACAAACATCGCGATGGCAAAGAGAAGACTCAGACGCACTCGGCTCTGGCGAGACCGCCACAAATCATCCACACGGCAATCGGAACCAGATCGAGGCAACGACATCCGTGGCTTTTAATTCTCCCGACTCAGCATCGCATGCCCGGACACGCGTGTGTGTGTGTGTGGTTTTTTCCCCGCGTGTAACGTTTGAGTGGACACGGACGTGGCCTCGCATCTAGACGGCGGTGACGGCACATTCTCCCCGTGTGCATCTCTCCACGGCAATGGGTGGCGTGCGTGTGCCGGAGCGTGGCCTGATGCTCTTTCAGCGGCGACGATAATGATGTTGATGAGCAGTTAACCCGTTCGCCCGTGGCTTTAAAATGAAACAATACACACTTCGATTGTATGTGCATATGCTGAACTTCTTTCGCACCGCAAGTAGCCAACCGTACTAATCGGAGGTGCTGGGGAAGGACAACAAAATAAACACAAATCAGTTTTGAAGACGTGAATTTGCAATCTAGATGTCAAAGTGCATACAGTAGCTCCAGTGGTTTCCTAATATCGGACGGAAGAGCGTTCCAGACGGCCGCAGAAAGGCATCTGAAAGCGCGCGCGATGCAGTGACCGTCTTTGAAATACGTCGTGACCTTAAAATGAAAACTGTGAAAATAAGTGTGATTATTAATTGCATGTCTCTTAGGTGGTGTGCGCGAGTGGTGCATTGCTGTATATGTCCAGCACCGTGGGCAGGTGAGTTCGCACACAATGGAAGAGTAATGAGCCAGACGCGGCTGCACGGCGCACTGGATTCCTGCCATTGGACGGGACACGGTTACCCGCTCTGTCGCTGGCGTACGAATAATTGAAAGTCGTGCCATTGCATCATCAAAAGGGCATTTGTTTTGCAGCATCACTGATGGTTCATTTAACCCGCTGCAGTCTGGCTGGGAACTGGCTGCCATTTATCTTTAGCCAATTTTCAAATCAAAATTAATGATTTTTTTTTAATCCAGGAAAGTCACGAGCTATTTTTTTAAGGAGGTTTTACGTTAGGGATTGTTTCAATAATTCCTTCCGACTATGTTACGTGAGAAGCAATTTGAGTAACTGGACATTGATTACGCAGTTAAAAAAAAACTACAAATATTACAGATAGGGCATCAGCCAATTTGACGAAAATGCCATCTACTGGTGTACACGTTGTGAGTATTTATGACAACATCTGCATGATCCACCAACCTGCCTCCAAAATACCGGCGTCGCACCGTGTGCGCCACCGTGAAATGCGTTTCCTGGCCCCGGCGGCAAAGCCGCGGATGTTACCACCACTAACACTGTGGCCATGATCTTGCTTGCGGTCGATGCGAATGGAGTGCCAGCGATAGGCTCCATTACGTGTGGCGCTCCATGCGGGCACGTTCATCTTCGCGTGGCGTCTTTTTTTTTTACGATCAGTGGAAACAAGAAGATGCTTGGTGTAGTCGGCACTCTGCTTCGTTCATCATTTCGTATTTTTTTTTTATAACTTAGCTTTATGTAAACCCCCACCTCTCGCTCACTCTCTCGCTCACTCTCTCGCTCTCTCTCTCTTTCTGCGCGCAGCCCTTCTCGCAGTCCAACGGCCTCCGACGGGTAGCTCATAACTGCATGCAGAGCTGTGTTATACAACACACACAGGCGATTAGGGATGCCGCGCGGGCACGACGCCGAATAGGCTGCCCCTGCCGCCGTGTCGCACGATGATCGTGAAGATTTGCGGGACGAACAGATTATTTAAATCGTGCACGGTGCCATCATGCACAAGTACAGTTCCCTCTTGGTGGTGGAGTGAATGATGACAACTACTCGGCTGCTAAGAAGCAAGGAGATTTAGATGCAATATTCAAATGATGTTAATGGTGATGGACACCAGGATATTGTAGGTAATGATTTAAAACACGTTGATACTCTGTACGTCTCATTTGCAATAGAGAATGAGGATGCACAGATGCTTGTGAAAAGGTTATTCAAGATAGTAGGTGCAGAAGAGGTTGAACGAGAGGGCAGGATGTCATGATTATGGTGATAATACACATACGGGATCAGCTGTGTGCAAGTTTATTTGCTGGACAATTATATCCGCGTATGAAATATCATCTTCAAGCCCGTTGCATGTTGAATTCGTCCGTGGGATAGTGCATTGGAATTGCAACTTCGCGTCGCTTGTCGCTGTGTGGGACAGCATGAGAGCCAGGGCCACACATACGTCGGCTGTGCAGGCCTCTGATAAGAGGGATTTATCACCAAACCACCCATCTGCCTGCCAATTCCAATTTTTACACCAGACAAGCAAGTACGCACACAGCTTGATGCAAAGATGTATGGACATTTGGCACTTGATACCATCTCGAAACCCATTAAAAAAACTGCTATTCATTTAAAATGGGAAAATGTTTCTGATCAAACGGATATTGTGTCTCCACCCAAACCCTTCCCCCTCTCTGAAAAAACTTAAGATATGATTTTGCTTCGGAAGGAATCGATTTAAAGAATAAAAAAAAACACCTCACCACCTGTGCTGCAGGGGAGGAAAGGGGAGGGAGGGGGCGCTTCATTTGAACTCCATCCTTGCGAAGACGCCTCCATATCGACGTGAAGGCGATCTGCTCGCCATCCCCGATCAATCTGTCCACAGCTGTGCTCGCTGTGTGAGAGGCTGAGGGTGTCTGGCAATGAGTCGGCTGCCTTGCGGCCCCCGGATCGTCTGCTTCGACTCGGGGACGGTGTTTTCAGCCCAGAAGACGAGACACTGTGGATGGAGGAAATGTCCATGATGTATTTATTTAAGCGACATTGTATTATCATCTTTTAAATCTATATTCTTATTTTCTATATATATATTTTATCTATCTGCTCTCTATATATCTTCTATATATGAGTCGAACAATATTGCGTGAATCTGTATTTAAGATTTGATAGACCGGCGGCGTATGTCAAGCCGGGTACAGCGAGTTTGATGACTCGGGTGACTCATTGCAACGCACGGAGATCAGAGCCTGCAACGAATTATTAAGGTCACCGGGCGTTCCTGCAGGGCATCACCGCCTCGCGTGGCATCATTCGCTATTCGTACTGCAATTGACATTGTAGTATGAATAATGTAGTGGGCGATTCTCTCTCCCCCACCTGCACTCCTCAAGTTAATCCCAGTGAGGAGGAGGAGGGGTTGGGGTTGTTATTGAATTACATCTTCACGCGGGCTCCCACGCCGCCACTCGGCATCAAGAAGGCTGGGGCACAATTTGTGCGACAGCTCCCGAACGCCGTGGGAGGTTCCCTCCGGGAGGACTCAAAGCGTCCAAACCTCGCTGCGCTTTCAAACACGATGAAGACAAAATAACACCCAGAAGCATTTCCCCTAAATGGAGGGTGACATTTATTATGTAATGAATGCAAATTATTTGGCAATGTGAGTTGTGTTTTGTATGTGCGTGTGATGTCAATTTCCGGTCCTGGGCCTTCCCTAGGTCGACTCAGCCTCAAATGAGTACCTGGTGCGGTGTGTAGTAAACATCGCTACTGGGGAGACAAAGGCGGCCGGGCGTGGTGTTGGCCACCCACCCCCTCGTGTCCTGTGCCGGCCTTCGTAGGTGCTCGCTAACAGCACTTGCCCCAACAGTCTGTTACAGGCTACGCGGGGGATCTTTGTCTTGTTTTTCGCGTGCCAATTACAGCTTGTAAGAATGTCTCGTTCCGGTGACTTTGTATTGAGATAATTTATTTTCGAGGCAGTTTGTGGTCGGAAAACGACCCCAAGGAACTCTGGCGTTCGCGAGATGTCAAGCTCTGCCATGGACCGCAACCGCAGAGCCGATCTCCCCTGGGCAACGTCGTTAGGCGCGTCCAACACTGTCAGGTGACAGCAGCGCATTGTGACAATCTCCAGTCGTGGAGGGTCGTAATCGTCACCAGCATCAGCCGCGATCGACACCGCTGCTGGATGAAGGCCTCCACCGACGGCGTCCCTCGCGGCCCTGCAATGGCACAATCCACCCGACTCCTCCACCTGCGCCACGCGGATTCCATCGCTCCATCTCCGCGGTGGTTGTGCCCTTGGGCAACGTGGCCTCCTTTTCGCTGACATTCTGTCACCATTCGCATCCATCAGCCATTCCCTCTCCCATTCTCCTTAGCGGCCACTACGCCGTGTCTAATTTGTGTTTGTTCTCTGCTCCGTGTGCGCCTCTCCCTGTCACTCAGTGTCATTCCCAGCATGCCGACTTCTGTGTGTGCCGTCAAGTTTCTGTGTTGCATTTTATTTCGACATTTTGACGACGCACATGGCATTGTGGGCGATGCACGCCGATCAACGAGCACCTCTTGGGCCACGCTGGAATGTTGCTTTTCATATACAATTCTTTTTTCTAAAAGCATTGCAACTGCATCTCACTCGCCTCTGTACGTGAACCATTTTGATCTCCGACGAACCTCAATAGGTGCCCCAAACATATATCATTACGCCATTTTTCTTTGTTACTTTTCAGTCCTTCAACTGTTTCATTTGTTCCGGAAACCTCTAATTGATCACTTTCGTTTTTCTCATATTTTGAGCCCATCTTTTCAGCCTTCCTTGTTACATTTCAAACATTTCCTGTGCTTAATTTCCCCTTCCATAGAAATGTGGAATTTCCACCACCACCTCAAAACCTGCTCACGTCGGAGGGTCGATAGGAAGCTGCGGTGGTCGACTTCGCAGAGAGGTGCGGGAGGAGCAGAATAGACACGGGGGGGAGGCATGGGAGAGAGCGAGGGCCACGCGTCGAGAGGTTGATCATCGCTGTCCGCTCCACGTCGTTTCCATCACGAGAATGTGCATTTGGAACCCTTCGCTGGGATTGACGGGGCCGTTTAAACAATCGCAGGAAAATCCTTCGGAGCGAGGCCGGTGAATGGGAAGGTTGTTGATGGCTGCCACTGACCATTTCGCATGGTGATTTCAATGCAACGACTTTACAGGAAAGCACTTTTACATATATATATTTTTAAATGTGACTCGAAAACTCTCCCTCCGTTTGCTGTGGTTGTCGTTTTTAGATGAGCAACTTGCTGCGTTCGTTTGTTTTTGAAGTGTACCTACTAATAATTATGCGCACTTTGTTACCCCCTAAGATAATACGGTTGGCGCTGAGATGACGAGAGTTGGTATGCAAATGGTGAAAGCCACGCGGGACACTCGAGAGAGAAATGAAAACTGTAAATGTTTGAAATCTAATGCGTTGGATGTGAGGTTATTGGAGTTACTTATGCGGCCTGGCATCCAACAGTGAATTCTATGGCAAGTCCAGCCAGAACCAGTGAATTTAATAATTCACGATTAGTGGTACCATTCGCAGAGGAGTGCAGATTCAAGCCGCCCAAGAAGTGACATCACCGATTCCCCCACATTAACCTTCATCACTCCACAGTGCCCCCTGAAGTTACATTGACCAACCTTCGCAATTTACTTAATGTTTCTACATTAAATACTCGGTCACTATCAAGCTTGTACGATAGTGATGGTTCATGAAATGCTCAATAGGCTGAAAGCAGTGTCCTTAGTACAGAGAGCCTGTCATCTGGTCGTAGAGAAGGGTGTTTAGCGCAGCGTTAACTGTCATATCTGCTGCAAAATAAAATAAAAATCATATTGAGGAACGGCATTTGCATTGGTTCGCAGGCACTGCTGCTGCAACATCTGCTCCGGGGAGACAAAGGTGGCCAGGTGGTGTTGTATGTATGTTGAACATTTTACGCACTGTACGTAGCCAACCGTGTTGGCCATGTACCCCGTGTGTGCTATGCCCAACCGTGTTGGCCATGTGTGGTAACGCTCACGACTCGTTCACACCGGAGTTGGAGGCACACTTGTTTATTTGACACCAACGTTGTGACATACACAATTGAGGGGGTATCGGCCCCCTCACCCGTCTATCTGAGGACACACCTCTCTAGCTAACCCTAGCCTGCCTCTGAGTCCTCCACTAATGGGCTAGGGGAGGCTATCTTGGCCCGACACTGGTCAGTCGGGCCCGGTACCCAGAGTCCAGACCAGCACTGGCTCTGGCTCTGGTACCACGCCACTGGCTCGAGCCTGCGCGGTCCTGATAAGGACGGCGTACCAGGGGGAGTCCAGGGCTCTATCTCAGACGTCTTCCGCCTCCTCTTCTTTAGCTAAACATCACTCCCGAGCCCTTCGATACATTCCCCTTTTATACCCAACCCCTCCCTGAGGGGTGGGGCCCCGGGGGATCATAACGACCGAATCGACCCCCCAGGGTGTCTGGCGCGGACGTCGCAGAGGGCACCTGCTTGTGCACACATGTAGCCCCGCCTACTGTGTTTGTTTACCATAGGCTGCCATGCATAACGGGCTCTCTGTAACAGCCCTACATCACTCCCCCCCACATAGCATGCAGCCGTCCCGGCTGCCAACATACAAAATTTGACAATAAAGGTGCCTTCACCCCCTGACGTGTGCCTCACTATTTTTGAACCATAACAGGAACCAGAACAAGACACAACAACAAGATGAGAAACAACCCGTCGCACCCCCCCGAATAAATACGAATTCCGTAAAAAAACAGCTTATATACAACCAGCAGGGAACCCACCCCGCACACACAACAAACGGTGAACCCAACATATGTACATCCGAGGAGCGGGAAACACACCATCCACACAACAGCCAATAAACACAACAGCTATGTACACATTTTCCGGCCTCACAACAGTTTGCGCATTTTAGCGCGCGTCCTTGCAGCGGGCCCCTCACACGGGGTAACCCCGCGTGGCGGACCATCAGGTGGCGACTGTCCGTCTTGAGGTGAGCATTCCTCTGACTCCGCGTGACCCTCGGTATCCGCAGGAGGGGTGATCGGGCGTGAGCCCGTCACTCCTGATGCCCCTGAAGGTGGCACAGCCGGCAAGGCATTAGGTGAGAGCGACAGAGACGGACCCAGCAAGTCGGCCGACCCCCCACACGTTTGGCCACGCGCGTGTGAAGTGGGGTTGTGTACCGCAGCGAAGGGTTTTAATCTGGAGGGGTGCACGAACCATCGCCGCTTCCCCCACTTGATGCGCACGCACTGCGGACGTAACACCTCCACCACTTCCACAGGGCCCCGCCACGGCCGCACAAGTTTAGAGGAGGTTGCCAGTGGCACCTGGGGGCAGTGCAACCATGCCTTGTCCCCCGGCTTCCACTGCAGCATGTGCGCTCGACTCAATCTGAGGCGCTCATTTGCCTTCTGACGGAGGTCAGAGTTTTGCATTGCAGCATCCCGTGCCTCGGTCAATTTGTCCAGATTAAATTTAACGTGGTCAGCCAGATTAGTTTTTCCCTGCGGCACGGGGATCCGCAACTGGGCACGAACAGGCGGGTCTGGTTCTCGGCCGTACATGAGGTAAAAGGGAGAAAACCCCGTAGCCGCATGGGGTGCCATCCGGTACGCCGCCAAGACCCCCTGAATTTGTAGGTCCCAATCCGTTTGTGAGTCCGAAACTTGTTGTGATAACATGGACGAGATGGTGCGATGCAAACGTTCGACCATCCCGTCAGTTTGTGGGTGATATGGGGAGGTCCGAATTTTCTTTGTGCCCAGGAGATCGTAGACTTGTCTGAGTAGTTTACCGGAAAAATTTCTGCCCTGGTCGGTCAGCAGCCTCTCCGGAGCACCTTTGTCCAGGACATAACCCTGAACAAAGGCCTCCACGATGGCTGCTGCCGACTGGTTGGCCAAAGGCCAGGCCATAGGCCAGCGTGTAAAATACTCGACACCCGTCAACAAATATCTATTCCCTCTGGGGGTGGCGGGGAATGGTCCCAAAATGTCCAGAGCGACCAGCTCGTTTATCCTGGACACTTTGATCGATTGCAAGGGCGGGTTAGACTCCCGTGCCGGCGGTTTGCGTTGTGCACATTGAGGGCACGATCCCAACAAATCCCCCACATCCCTCGTCATGCCAGGCCAGTAAAAATCAAGTTGCAGCAAGGCGAGAGTCTTTTGGGTCCCCAGGTGTAGGAGGCGCTCATGAGCGGCCCATACCACCCTACCCCGCAACCCAGTAGGGACAACCAGCCGATGTCGACGTGACTTCCCGTCCCAATGCATTAGCAGACCTTGGCACATTTCCCATGCGTCGGAACCACCTCTTTTTCCCCCCGCCGCACCGCCAACGCGACGTCGCCACCCGAGGAGGGAGACATCCTCCATCTGGAGGCGCCCCCATTCAATGACGGGCAACCCCAACAGGGAATCTTTGCCCTGTTGTTCGATCGAATTAGGAACCATTGCATCGTCGTCGTTGGCGGCCGCCAAGACAGGTACCGATGTGTCCCCTGGAGGCCTGCAACGTCCAGACCCCAGGAGGCATGCACACTCGGAGGTGGTTGGCAAGCGTGACAGAGCGTCCGCGTTGGTGTGGCGAACGCCCTTACGGTATGTGGTTTGGAAATCGTAATCCTGGAGGACCTCCAACCATCGGGACAATTGTCCCGATGGCTGTTGGACCCTCAGGGCGTACTGCAGTGCCGCATGATCTGTGCGGACGGTGAAATGCCGACCGTACAGATATGGGCGATACTGTTGGACGAAATGGACAATTGCCAACAGTTCCCTACGGGTGACACAATACCGTTGCTCCGCTGGAGACAACACCCGACTGCCGTACGCAACCACATGTTCCACGCCGTCAACCACCTGGGAGAGCACGCCCCCAATACCCGTGTTGCTCGCATCGGTGTCGAGCAAGAACGGTTTTGAAAAATCAGGGTAAATCAGGGGAGGAGCGTTTACCAAAGCATCCCGAAGGGAGCAAAAAGCAGCCTCCTCCTCCTGACCCCAGCAAAACCGAACCCCTTTAGATGTTAAAGCATGTAGGGGTTTGGCGATAGTCGCAAAATTAGCGACGAAGCGTCTATAATACGACGCAAACCCAATAAAACTCCTAACCTCTCCCACTGAGGTGGGAGTCGGCCAGGAGCTTACACACTGCGTTTTGGCGGGATCGGTAGAAATACCTGAGCGGCCCACGATGTGCCCCAAATAACGCACCGACTCGCGTAACAAATGGCATTTTTGGGGCTTAAATTTCAAATTAGCAGCCCGCATCTTTAGGAAAACCGCCCGCAACCTCTGGAGATGTTCCTCAAAAGTTTTGCCAAAGACAATGACGTCATCCAAATAAATCAGGCACGACTCCCATTGCAATCCAGCCAAAACCAATTCCATCAACCGCTGGAAAGTTGCCGGCGCTGAGTGTAAGCCCATCGGCAACCGGTTGAATTGAAACAGGCCGTGCGGAGTACGGAAAGCAGTTTTAGGCTTTGAATCATCGTCCAGAGGAAGCTGCCAGAATCCCGAAAGTAAGTCCAATGTGGAGAAGAATCGCGCTCCCGCCAAGGCGTCAAGCGATTCGTCCATCCGTGGGAGCGGGTATGCGTCGGCAACCGTAATTTTATTAAGGCGCCGAAAGTCAACGCAAAACCGCAACGAACCGTCCTGCTTCTTAACCAGGACGATCGGCGCTCCCCAAGGGCTGTTGGAGGGAGAAATTATGTCGGCGGCTAGCATGTCATCAACAGCCGATTTGACATGGTCCTTTTCGGCGGGACTCAACCGAAAAGGATTTTGGCGTATTGGCGCGCTGTCACCCGTATCAATATGGTGACGCAGCAGATGAGTGCAGCCCAAATCGTATTTATCCCGACTGAAAACGTCGGAAAATTCCCTCAGTAGTGTCTTAAGACGTTGGCGCTCTAAATTTGACAGGTCCGTCGATCCCGCGCAAAGCGCCTCGAGCCACCCTTCATCGCTGTCTGAATGTGGTCGCGGTGCAGGGGCAGCGCCGACATGACTCGCGACGGGTTCCTCATAGGGCACCGGCGTTGCGTGAGCAAGCACGGTCCCCTGTGGGACCACCACCGTCTGCGAGCCCACATTGAGGACCGCGATGAAGGGTTCTCCATCCCCTCTCACTATGGTCTGGGCCGGGAGTAAATTAGGTCCACTGACCCCGGCCCTAGACGGTCCCAGCAAAACCCCTTGAGCCCCAATGCCCTTAGCGAAGGGCCGCCGAAGTCTCAAAGGAATTAACATTTGCGCCCCCGGAGGAACGCGCACCGTTCTATCTACGAACGCCGGCACCGTCGCGAACGCCGTCCGGCTCGTAGCGGGGGATGGCAAAAACGCCATGCGTCGGCCCGATGGGAGCTCAATGCATCCCTGGTCGATTAATATCCTAATCGGCATTTTGGCCAGGAAATCCGTCCCCAGCAGGCACGGAACCGCCAGCGAGGAGGAAACAAAAATCGGCCCAGTTAATTTAATATCCCCGACACAAATTTGGGCTCGAATTTGTCCGATGATGCCAAGTGAACCCCCGTTAGCAGCAAAGAATGGCACATTAACAGGCATCAAAGGACGGCTCTGGGCAGGGAGAATGTTATAAATCAACTCCGAAATAATGGTCGCCGATGCTCCTGTATCGACCAAGATGCGAACCTCCACCCCATCGATGTGACCCACAACGGCCGACGACCCCGACGACGCGGCTACAACCCGATGGGCCAACACGGACCACTGGCTGGGTTCAATGTGAGTACCCAGAGCGGTGCGTGTTGGTGCCATGGTACGCGATATTGGCCCCCCCTTCGCTGCGGTGTTTAAGTGTGCGACGGGCGTGTGCGTGGGCCAAACGTGAGGGGTGCCGCGACTCGCCGGATTATGATGGTGGAGCTTGTGACGAGGGCCGGCGTCCCGTTGAGGTGTCGTCCCGCGCTGCCGAGGAGAGCGGCACCCCGAGGCGACGTGGCCCCGGATGCCGCAGTTGTAGCAGCGTGGAAGCGCTGGTGGCGACGATGGACGTTGTAGATGGCTTGAACCGGCCCGGTCCCCCCGCGCTCCCGCTCCGTGCTGCCGTCGATGGTTGATGGCGCAAACCTCTTCCGCCGGGAGGGTGGCCGCAGCGACGGCGCGCCCGCTCGCCGCCTTGCTGGCCTTCCGTCGTTGAGAGGACAGGTTTGCGTGGAGGAGACGGGCCGCTTGGAGGGAGCACATTTCTGCATCGTCCTGTGCGACAATGACGATGTCTAAGTCGTCCGCCAGCAAAAGTATCTTTTCTGTCACCATGGCGTCGACACCCTCGTCGTCCATTCGTGGAAAGGCTTCCTTTGCCAGCGCCAGGAGGCTTGTACGGTACGCCAGGGGCGACTCCTTCGTCCCCCGCTGGCGATCGTAAAAGAGTTGGCGACAGTCCGATGGTGGCCCATACACAGCGGACAGCACTTGCATCGCCTCCCGCAGCGTGGAACGCCTCTCCTTCGTTGCCGATGTTAGTGTGGCGAGGGCGTCGCTGTCGAGGAGTGCTGGCAGTGCTCGGAGAGCCTCGGCGTCTGTCCACTGTGCCATCTCCTGGTGAGCGAGGAAGCGCCGCTGGAAGCCGCCCCAGTCGCCCTCCTCGCCCACAAATTCTTTGAGCGGCGGCAGTCGCTGATGTAAGGCAGCGGCTGCAGAGGACGATCGCGCTCCCTCGTCTCCCTCACTCGACTCAGCGTCGGCCCGAAGCAGCGATGGCATCGCCGGTCGCACCCGTGGTGACGTTCCGCCCGTTGGTGGTGACGCGGCAGGTACTGTACTCCCGCCGTTGGACGCGATGCTTAGAGCGGCCACGCCCTCAACAGCAGCTGCAGCGATGGCGGGAGTTTCAAAATGTTGCTCCGTGGAAATGGCGGGAAGGCGCTGTGATCGTCGGCTGCCGTTGCCCCGTGGCGGTCCCGCAGCCCCCAGCTGCGTGATGGTGTCGAGCATGGCGGCTGCGGCGTACAGCAGCTCGGTCAGCTTCGCGTGCGCCTCCCTCAGCCCCTCCATCGACGGCTCCCCTTCCTCCAGCTGCTGTGGCGTGGATGCGCCCAGCCCCGGCTGGTCGATGGCATCTTCAGCCGTCTCGGGCCCTCCGACTGCAGTGGTGTCTTCTGCCTCTGGTACCCCGACTCGAGTCGTCCGGCGTGTATCCATGTTCGTACTTTGTTTCACTTCTGACGCCAGATGTGGTAACGCTCACGACTCGTTCACACCGGAGTTGGAGGCACACTTGTTTATTTGACACCAACGTTGTGACATACACAATTGAGGGGGTATCGGCCCCCTCACCCGTCTATCTGAGGACACACCTCTCTAGCTAACCCTAGCCTGCCTCTGAGTCCTCCACTAATGGGCTAGGGGAGGCTATCTTGGCCCGACACTGGTCAGTCGGGCCCGGTACCCAGAGTCCAGACCAGCACTGGCTCTGGCTCTGGTACCACGCCACTGGCTCGAGCCTGCGCGGTCCTGATAAGGACGGCGTACCAGGGGGAGTCCAGGGCTCTATCTCAGACGTCTTCCGCCTCCTCTTCTTTAGCTAAACATCACTCCCGAGCCCTTCGATACATTCCCCTTTTATACCCAACCCCTCCCTGAGGGGTGGGGCCCCGGGGGATCATAACGACCGAATCGACCCCCCAGGGTGTCTGGCGCGGACGTCGCAGAGGGCACCTGCTTGTGCACACATGTAGCCCCGCCTACTGTGTTTGTTTACCATAGGCTGCCATGCATAACGGGCTCTCTGTAACAGCCCTACACATGTACCCCGTGTGTGCTATGCCCAACCGTGTTGGCCATGTACCCCGTGTGTGCTATGCCCAACCGTGTTGGCCATGTACCCCGTGTGTGCTATGCCCAACCGTGTTGGCCATGTACCCCGTGTGTGCTATGCCCAACCGTGTTGGCCATGTACCCCGTGTGTGCTATGCCCAACCGTGTTGGCCATGTACCCCGTGTGTGCTATGCCCAACCGTGTTGGCCATATACCCCGTGTGTGCTATGCCCAACCGTCTTGGCCATGTACCCCGTGTGTGCTATGCCCAACCGTGTTGGCCATGTACCCCGTGTGTGCTATGCCCAACCGTTTGGCCATGTACCCCGTGTGTGCTATGCCCAACCGTGTTGGCCATGTACCCCGTGTGTGCTATGCCCAACCGTGTTGGCCATGTACCCCGTGTGTGCTATGCCCAACCGTGTTGGCCATGTACCCCGTGTGTGCTATGCCCAACCGTGTTGGCCATGTACCCCGTGTGTGCTATGCCCAACCGTATTCGATACCCGCTGTTGGCTACTCACGGGCCGACGTGAGAACGCCTAAAACAAGAACACAACCACGTGACTTTGCATGTTCGCGTGGCGTGCGCCGATGAACGCAGCCCGAGGTGGCGGTGCATCGTGCGGGACTGTCCGCATGTGCGAGACGGAATATTGAACGCAGGATGAAATGAGTGGTCGGGGTGGGGGTGTGGGGGGTGAAATCCATCTAGCTTTGCAGGCTTTACGATTAATTTTTTATCAGAGCAGCAAGGTTAAATCAACAGGGGGGAAAGGGGGAGTTGACCCTAAAGGCACTCGTGCACCCACGCTTGTGCGCGCATACGCGGGCAGTTGCCACGTGCTCGTTACCTTCCAAACGCCGTCAACGTGAATGTTTTACGAACGCCTGAGACACACATTGGCCCGATTCGCGTGCACCGTTCACACCGGACGCTGCCTCGACGGTCGCGATTGCCAAAGCCGTGTTGCCACGCACACGGCAAATCCAGTGAGCCCGAGGCGGTGGAGGAATTGCTGGATCATAGACGGGACAGAAGCATCGTGCACATTAGACGCATGGAGGTGTAGGCCACGAGCCATTCGGGGGCAGGGCAGGAAATCGGTTGGCTGAACTGCACGCGTGTGGCATTTCACCCTTCAGGAGTTACTCTCGCACGTGAACAACATTTGAACTACGTGACCAAACATCGCAAGAAAGGCCAATCTTTGGCTGAGCATATTGATACTTCCTAATGACATTTTTTTTCTCAACGCACAAATGCCATATTGCTGTCCATATTAAATGTGGACTCAAAAAAGTAACACTGAAAAATATTGTGTTCCGTACCTTTATGTACAAGAGGAATTGGCAGCAGGGCTTATGAACAGATGTCGAACTGAGATGGCGAATTGGTCTTAGCAGTGACTTACAACTTTCGTGACTGCGGGAATTCATATTCTTGATTATTTCGGTAAAGTCACGTAGATAGAAAGTAAAAATAATGAAGACCGCTTGTGTTGCGATCAAAACGTCGTCGTTTTTTTTATTTTATCCACGTGACTTTACCGAAAGAACCAAGAATATGTCCTTAGGCGCCCTGTCCGTTATCCGCGTCTCCCCGCAGGGCGGCCTCGCGCCCGCCTGCCCAATGGTTTTTGCCTCTTGGTTCCAATCGGGCAGGTGCAGCGTCTGCCGCTTTGTTCTATTGGCGAGAGGCTGACAGGACGAAAGCAGAGCAGCGGTACTTAACATCGTCCAAAACTTGTCCAAAGGCGAATGTATGGAGCAGAAAAATGCAGAAATTGTTACGACTATTATTTATATATTTCTAGGGTGTTTGTTTTGATCCTCCCCTAATTTGATCCTGATTATGCAAATCGGCGCCACGTCACGAGACGCAGCATTCTTTCGGAAACTTCCGCAGAGCAGTCCAGCCGGTCGTGTTGCAGACCGGCCCACGGAAGCAGATAGCAGAGAACTACCGCTGAGATTCATTCAAGCGACATCTGGTCCACACTCATTATAGGCCGGCAACTTCCCACTCGCTCTGCATATTAGTGAGATTAGTCGCGTAACATTCAACCCGGTGTATTTCGAATTCTTAGAGCTGGAATTTAGTGCCGAATCAAATTTTATGTGATGGGATTTTTTGTTGTTCGTGTGTTTAAGCATTCATTGGTAAACGAACTGACACCATCAACTCCACTAGCACGAGAGCCCAGGACCTCAGCGGAGCAAGCTCAGCGCTCTGACCTCTGAGCCACCCGGCTGCGACTGTTACTGCTGACCTGAAATTCCTGACTGGCAACGAGGTGTGAAAAAAATAGGGACCTCCTAAGAGGAGGTTGGTGTGATAAATATTCCACAATCGTGGAGAACTGTGGCTGGAGAAGGGCAGGCCGGTTCACGACGGCCGTCAGCTGAGGCGCAGGTCGTTTGCTAAAAATGAAATCACACGTGAAGTCAATATTTCATGCCGGGAGAGAATAATCGCCGTGCCATGTGGGGAGCGGGATCCGAGAGCGCTACGCAGGGGGAAGGAGGACATGCAGCGCTCTGCCTCCCAGGGAGATATTTTGTGCCGGAGCGAGGGAAGGACCATTCAGTAATGGCGCCACAAGACGCTTTAATTGCTGGTGAAATGGGTCAATAGCAACGACGGGATGTGGTTGCAGAACGGTCCTCGACAGCAGCAGTCCCCAAACTTTTTGGCACCAGGGACCGGTTTTGTGGAAGACGATTTTTTTCACGGACCGGGGGGGGGGGGTCATCATTGGGTCTTTCCCCCTTTTCAAAGAAGCTCTCCAGCGACGTTTGTTTTTTACTCATTTAGCTCGTGGGCTAGAGCTTGTGGGCTTACTAAAACCGTGACTGTGACAAGTGCGCAGTGCGGGAAAGAGGCGCGCACGGAAGTGGTAAATAATCAAACAATGGGGGCGGGATCCACGCGCCGACTCACCGCTCTCACCTCCTGCTGCTGTGCGGCCCGGTTCTAACAGGCCACGTGACCAGTACCGGTCCACGGCCCGGGGGTTGGGGATCCGTGCTCTACAGGGTGGTCGATCGTAGCGGGGGAAGGAGGACATTGCATGTCCAGCCGGCGTCCTCGTCTACTTACGTGCACCTTTTTTTGCATTTGATCGAGGACAGTGAGGTGCACATATTCAATTTGCAGGCAGCTCTGGGGGCTCTCTGCGCACATTCGTTTTTGTTTCCTATAAAATATAGAACCCAGATGTAGGCAGCTTTCCCGTTATGTGTTATTATGGAGTTCAGCTATGGAATGTTCGCCTTGGCGTGAGAGTGAAGACAATCGGCGTAGCGGTGATGATGCTGACGGCACGGCCCTCGACTCAACATCAGAAGGACACGAGTTCACATCCCAGGCGGTGATAGACTCGGCCCATAATCTCCACATGGTTGATACAATGTTGATGACCACCGCTTCTTGCTAAGTCAACATCATCATTCTGACAATTTTGTTCAACATTTTTTACGTGTTGCTTGCCTTTTCAACACTCCAGGTTTACTGAAAAACGAAGTGTTTGCCCACGAGACAACTTGATTTGATTGGCTCTGTCGGCTGGTGGGGGTTATAGCTAAACGTTGACATTGTACCTGCAGGATCTAACCCAAAATAAACACATTTTAAACCCGACGATTGCCGTGAAAGCCTACACACTGACTCCCACCCATTTGGATGTCGACTCAGCTTCAGCATCACGACGACACAGAGTGTGCGTGAGCAGCATGCGAGGAGACGACCCTCAATATCGCCTCCCTCGATCCGAATGTTGGCTGCAAGATGGACTTGTGCTATGTACGTATGTTGGCTGTATGTTGAACTTATTTCGCACCGTACGTAGCCAACCGTGCCCATCGGAGGTGCGGGGGAAGTACAACTAACTTGAACACGACAAAACATTGCGACTTTGTTGATTGCTCAAAGTCCGGTGCCTTTCAAAGGCGTTGTGTGCACGAGCGATCGCATCGGTGCTTTTCTTTTCTGGAAGACTTTGCAGTTTTTTCCTGGATTTTTCTGTTTGCGCATAGTCACTTTAAGATGTTTTCTCGTGCGTGTTTTTGTTTTTTCTTTGTTGCGGTTGCACCCGATTCAAGAGCGGAATGGCTCACAGGGCTGTACCAAATAAATGAAGCTGAAAACTGAAACTGAAACGCATAGCTGCTGAAATTGGATCATTGTGGGTAATTTTGAAATGTGACATATGGAGGCCACGACATTAACATGCGATGGGCTGATCTGGCAACGGATGTCAGAGGGGTTTGAATATCCAATTTAAAAGAATAATTGCACATCTTGATAACCCCTCGCATTACTCTGGCGGCATCAGAAGCATTGTGAATTTAAATAGCGCCTTATGAATGCTTAAATATAGCCGACATGCCCGATTAGCAGAATAGATTATATGGGTTAAACCGCAATGTGAAGCTGGAGTGACGGATACGGCCACACACACACAGCCGCTGTTAGTGAGCCACCGGAGATGTGCACTGTTAGACCTCGATTGAAAACTAATTTCTTCAGGACTACTTTTTGTGTTTAGTTTGTTGTCCTTCCCCCGCATCTCCACTTCGCACGGTTGGCTACGTACGGTGCCAAAGAAGTTCAACATACACACGTGCGTACGGACTCAAAACCGTCGCGACAGCAGAGCGGCGGAGGTTAAATTCCGCTGACCCTCACCACACGTGTGCCCCCCCCCTGACCCTCACCACACGTGTGCCCCCCCCCTAACCCTCACCACACGTGTGCCCCCCCCTGACCCTCACCACACCTGTGTCCCCTCCTGACCCTCACCACACGTGTGCCCCCCCTAACCCTCACCACACGTGTGTCCCCCCCCCCCCCCGCTGACCCTCACCACACGTGTGCCCCCCCCGACCCTCACTACACCTGTGCCCTCCCCCCCGCTGACCCTCACCATACCTGTGCCCCAACTCCCCCCCGCTGACCCTCACCACACGTGTGCCCCCCCCTCCGCGTAGCTCGCGACTCCCCCCGTGCCCCCCGCAGCTGCTGCGCCGTCTCTGCCGCGCGAGCCGCAGGGGCTCTGAGCATCTGAGCATCGACGGACGGCGTCTGGAGCAAGGTGGCGGCTCACTTGGTGGAAACGTCGTGACATTTTAATTATTTTTTTATTCACTTTATTTTCATTTTTATTATTTTATTGTTATAATTTTTTTATATCTACGTGACTTTACCGAAAGAGGCATAGAATGTGAATTCCCGCAGTCACGAAAGTTTTAAGTAAAAAAAGCGAATGCTTTTTTAAAGGATTGTTTTCAAACAGCTGACATGAACAGCGCCCACTTTGCAACCCAGCGACATGGAGGTGGGTGAGGTGGTTCGTGTAGCCACAGAGAGAAGCGCTCAACAAGGAGGTCGCAGACCAATCTGTGTGAGGCTGACTGCTCGGTTCTTGTGTGGGTAGCGTTCATCCTTGGACTCACAAAAATACAACAACAAAAGTCTCGCCGAGTTATGCTACCCCTTGCATTTTCCTCCCCTGGTCTTGCTGGGAAAATATTTTGACTCTCAAGCGAGGCTTTCCCGGGTTACAATATGCATAAAATAACAATTGAAGCCATACCCGTGTGTGGCATGTTAAACTTGTTGTGCAAATACAGCTGCAATAAAGCCATGCATTTAAATGATGCATTCAAGTGGCAGGACACTCTTTTTCCACGTTTACAGCACAATTACCTATCGCGTGCACACACTTTTGCGCCTTACTCAAGACCGCATTAGGACAGAGCTCCCGAAAAACACGGGCGCGAGATAAATTATTAAAAGGGCAACTTCGCCCTCCCGGCATCATTCCCCGCGATTGATTGTGCAACCAGCGGCTGTAGCTGCCGCGCGAAGTGCTTGGCGCTTGCTACTGCCCCTGCAGATGCTGGCTGCTGCTGCTGCTCGCCATCCAGCAAACTCCTGGGCACAATTATTCCATTGGCAGCGTTGGCGAGGTCAAGCAACAGCGGGTGGCAATTAGGGAAATGCGGATGTCCCACCGTGCGAAGGGGTTCAATGGCAGCGGTGGAGGTAGAGGCTCTCCCGAGCGGACCCGGGATCTGTTTCCCTGTCGGCAAGCATTTGTTTTCACGCGTCGGCTGGACCCAAGAGATTATTATGGATGTTGGCAGTCCATTTGT
Source organism: Lampetra fluviatilis (assembly GCF_964198595.1). Lineage (NCBI taxonomy): Eukaryota > Metazoa > Chordata > Hyperoartia > Petromyzontiformes > Petromyzontidae > Lampetra > Lampetra fluviatilis. The sequence continues at coordinate 13,223,975 of NC_136286.1, read as the reverse complement.
AGCCCCCCCCGCCCCCCGTGCCTGCCGGAGCGCTGTGGCAATGGGAGTGATAAAGTGTGAAGACTTTTCTCGCAGGGATGTGGTAATTACAACGTGCACGTATGGAAAGGTGCGCAGATGAGAGTCGCGTTCTTGCACGATTTGCGTCTTGTGTGGTTTTTTTTCGTTTGCGCCTAAATCCTGTAAGTTTGTGCAACATTAATGATGCCAGACAGTGGTGTCCGGCGTCATTATTAATGGTGTACAGAAACATGTTAGGAAATGTGTTGAATATGATCTCCACAATTGGAGGGCTCTAGCATAGAATGAGCAACGTGGTTGTGTATTTATAAGAAACTGAAATTGATATTTCACTTGCAGCAATGTCAGTATCGATGTTCATTAGAATGTGGTTCCCATGAAACGAACCAGCAGAGTTTACACTTTCCCAACAGGGATTGGAGAAGTGTTGCATCTGCAACACATTTATTTGAGCGCTAATTTCAAAACTAAATCAAATTCCGATCCTGGTCGGTGGGTGATTTGGCCAATCATCCCTCAGCAGTAGTAAACCGATGGATATGCTGGCCGTAGCCGTAGGAATGGGGAATTGCCACCACTGACTTAGGCCCATAAACAAACATGAGCAATTCACAATGCTCAGTGAGGCGTGATTATATTTTGACTTCACTGACTTGGACACACGCTGCACATGCTTTGTGTTCTGTTAAAATAGAAAGAAAAAAAATCCCAATTAGTGCCACGCCGCGCGCACACCTTTCCCCATGTGCCTTCGATTCACGGCACTAAGTGTTCCCACCACCCCTTGCTATACGGTGCGAAGTGCTGTAAGATTTC